>NC_138295.1:57404166-58135000 GCF_965601325.2 Salmo salar
AGGGAGAGGGTGTCCGCCCTCGTCTCGTGCCTCTCAGGGAGAGCTCTGGAGTGGGCTAACGCCGTGTGGGGAGAAGGAGATGCGGCGTTGGACGACTTCAGAGTTCACCCGCCGCTTCTGGACAGTCTTCGACCACCCGCCCAAGGGTAGAGCGGCGTGTGAACGTCTTTTCCACCTGAGGCAGGGGACGAGGGACGTCCAGGAGTTCGTCCTGGAATTTTGGACCCTGGCCGCAGGAGCGGGATGGAACGACAGGGCCCTTATCGACCACTACCGTTGCAGCCTGCGCGAGGATGTCCGTCGGGAGTTGGCCTGCAGGGATGCCACCCTCACCTTTTACCAGCTGGTGGACCTGTCCATTCATTTGGATAACCTGCTGGTCACCCGTGGACGTCCAGAGAGGGCTCTGTTGATTCCCTCTCCCAGCACCACCGCTCCGGTGCCTATGGAGCTGAGAGGTGCTGCGCTCAGGGAGAGTGGAGGAAAGGCTTTCATGTGTTCCATCTGTGGCCGCAGAGGTCACACTGCTGGTCGGTGCCGGGTTGGTTCCTCTAGGGGTCGAGGCAGTAGGCAGGGCGCTTTGGCGTCGCCCCAGGTGAGCATGCACCACTCTCATCCAGAGCCCTCTGTTGTACACCTGTTTGTAAATGTTTCCTTTCCTGAATTTTCCCCGCATTCCCAGCATAAGGCGCTCGTCGATTCAGGCGCGGCTGGAAATTTTATCGACAGAGCATTCACCCATAGGTTTGGGATCCCTATTGTTCCAGTGGTTAGGCCTTTCCCAGTTCACTCTCTGGACAGTCAACCATTAGGGTCCGGGGTAATTAGGGACGCTACCATCCCCCTGGGCATGGTGACGCAGGGGGGTCACGAGGAGAGAATCAGTCTCTTCCTCATTGACTCTCCTGCATTTCCCGTTGTACTAGGCCTTCCCTGGTTAACTCGTCATGACCCCACCATTTCATGGCAACAGAGGGCTCTCATGGGGTGGTCGCGAGAGTGCTCAGGGAGGTGTTTAGGGGTTTCCATTGGTGCTACTACGGTGGAGAGTCCAGACCAGGTCTCCACCGCGCGCATTCCCCCCGAATATGCCGATTTGGCTCTCGCCTTCTCCAAAAAGAATGCGATTCAATTACCACCCCATCAATGGGGGCATTGTGCGATAAATCTCCTGGTAGACGTTGCACTTATGGAAACATATGTTTCTGAATCTCTGCGTCAGGGGTACATTCGGTCCTCCACTTCACCCGCCTCCTCAAGTTTCTTTTTTGTGAAGAAGAAGGAGGGAGGTCTGCGCCCGTGTATTGACTACCAAGGCCTAAATCAGATCACGGTGAGGTACAGTTACCCGCTACCTCTTATCACCATGGCGATTGAGTCAATGCACGGGGCGCGCTTCTTCACCAAACTAGATCTCAGGAGCGCTTACAACCTGGCGCTTATCAGGGAGGGAGACAAGTGGAAGACGGCGTTCAGTATGACCTCAGGGCATTATGAGTAACTCGTCATGCCGTACGAGTTGATGAATGCTCCATCAGTCTTCCAAGCCTTTGTAGGCGAGATTTTCTGGGACCTGCACGGGCAGAGTGTAGTGGTGTATATTGATGACATTCTGATATACTCTGCTACACGCGCCGAGCAAGTGTCCCTGGTGCGCAGGGTGCTTGGTCGACTGTTGGAGCATGACCTGTACGTCAAGGCTGAGAAATGCCTGTTCTTCCAACAGTCCGTCTCCTTCCTAGGGTACCGCATTTCCACCTCAGGGGTGGAGATGGAGAGTGACCGCATTTCAGACATGCGCAATTGGCCGACTCCCACCACGGTAAAGGAGTTGCAGCGGTTTCTAGGGTTTGCCAATTACTACCGGAGGTTTATCCGGGGTTTTGGTCAGGTAGCGGCTCCCATTACCTCACTGCTGAAGGGGGGACCAGTATGTTTGCAGTGGTCGGCTGAGGCGGACAGGGCTTTTGGTCATCTGAGGTCTCTGTTTACCTCGGCTCCCGTGCTGGCCCATCCGGATCCCTCTTTGGAGTTCATAGTGGAGGTGGATGCGTCCGAGGCTGGAATAGGAGCCGTGCTCTCTCAGTGCTCGGGTACACCACTGAAGCTCCGCCCCCGGCCGAGTGAAACTATGACGTGGGGGACCGGGAGCTGTTGGCTGTCGTCAAGGCTCTGAAGGTGTGGAGACATTGGCTTGAGGGGGCTAAACACCCTTTTCTCATCTGGACTGACCACCGCAATCTGGAGTACATCCGGGCAGCGAGGAGACTGAACCCTCGCCAGGCAAGGTGGGCCATGTTTTTCACCCGTTTTGTTTTCACACTTTCTTACAGACCAGGTTCCCAGAACGTGAAGGCAGACGCACTGTCCTGGCTGTATGACACAGAGTGGCCCATGGATCCCACCCCCATACTCCCGGCTTCCTGCCTGTGTGGGAGCTGGACGCGGACATTGAGCAGGCGTTACGTGCAGAGCCCGCTCCCCTCCAGTGTCCCGCTGGGTGTCTGTACGTTCCGTCTGCTGTCCGTGATCGGCTGATCTATTGGGCCCACATGTCACCTTCCTCTGGTCATCCAGACATTGGTTGGACGGTGCGCTGTCTGAGTGGGAAGTACTGTTGGCCCACTTTGGCCAAGGACGTGAGGGTTTATGTTTCCTCTTGCTCGGTGTGCGCTCAGTGTAAGGCTCCTAGGCACCTGCCCAGAGGTAAGCTACACCCCTTACCCGTTCCACAATGGCCATGGTCGCACCTGTCAATCAATTTGCTGACCGATCTACCCCCATCACAGGGAAACACCATGATCCTGGTTGTTGTGGATCGTTTCTCTAAGTCCTGCCATCTCCTTCCTCTGCCCGGTCTCCCTACGGCCCTACAGACTGCAGAGGCCTTGTTTACACACGTCTTCCGGCACTACGGTGTGCCTGAGGATATAGTGTCTGATTGGGGTTCCCAGTTCACTTCAAGGGTCTGGAGGGCATTCATGGAACGTCTGGGGTCTCCATCAGCCTTACCTCGGGTTTTCACCCCAAGAGTAACGGGCAGGTGGAGAGAGTTAACCAGGATGTGGGTAGGTTTCTGAGGTCTTATTGCCAGGACCGGCCGGGGGAGTGGGCGGCATTTGTGCCCTGGGCAAAGATGGCTCAGAACTCGCTCCGCCACTCCTCCACTAACCTCTCCCCCTTCTAGTGCATACTGGGGTATCAGCCTGTTCTGGCTCCTTGGCATCAGAGTCAGACCAAGGCTCCTGCGGTGGACGACTGGTTCCGGCACACAGAGGAGACATGGGACGCCTCTCATGTTCACCTTCAGCGCACCGTGCTGCGCCAGAAAGCCAGCGCAGACCATCACCGCAGTGAGGCCCCAGTGTGCGCGGTTTTTTGGGGCCATTTAAAGTCCTGAGGAGACTGAACGAGGTGAGTTACAGGTTACAGCTTCCCCCCGATTACCGTATTAACCCCTCGCTCCATGTGTCTCTCCTCAGGCCGGTGGTGGCTGGCCCGCTCTAGGAGTCTGAGGTGCGGGAGGTTCCTCCACCCCCTCTGGACATCGAGGGGACCCCGGCGTACTCCGTTCGATCCATACTGGATTCGAGGCGTCGGGCGAGGGGCCTTCAGTCCCTTGTGAACTGGGAGGGGTACGGTCCAGAGGAGAGATGCTGGGTTCCAGTGGAGGACGTGTTGGACCCTTCAATGCTGCGGGAGTTCCACCGTCTCCGTCCGGATCGCCCTGCATCTCGCCGTCCGGGTCGTCCTCGAGGCCGATGTCGGCACGCTGCTGGAGCCTCGCGTCAAGGGGGGGTACTGTCATGACTTCCACCGAAGTCGGTTCCTCTCCTTGTTCATTCGGCGGTCGGCGTCACTGGTCTGCTAGCCGTCGTCGATCCACTTTTCATTTTCCATTTGTTTTGTCTTGTTTTCCTACACACCTGGTTCTCATTTCCCTCATTAAGTGTTGTGTATTTAACCCTCTGTTCCCCCATGTCTTTGTGTGGAATTGTTTGTTGTAAGTGCTTGTGCACATGTTTACTGGTGCGCGTCGGGTTTTGTACCCATGTTGGTTATTTATTTATTTATGCCGTTGGTTTTGAAATGAAACTGCTCCGGCTATTATCTAGTTCTGCTCTCCTGCATCTGACTTCACTGCCACCAGTTACGCACCCCTTTACATGTGTCCAATAAAAAACCACACTACCCTCCCCTGTGTCCAATAAAAAAAACACCCTCCCCTCCCCTGTATCCAATAAAAAACCACACAACCCTCCCCAAAGCAAAAAATAAGTTGCACGCTCTCCCCTATTTTGGACCTCCCCTCCCCCTAGAATTTTTCGTACGGTCCTTAAGTCACTTTGGATGAGAGTGTTTGCTAAATGGCATTTATAATATATATATATATTTATAATATATATATATATATATATATATATATATATATATATATATATATAACATACGCAACACTGAAAGGTTTACAGTGCCTTGCAAAAGTATTCACCCCCTTGCCATTTTTCCCATTTTGTTGCATTACAACCTGTAATTTAAATGGACTTTTATTTGGATTTCATGTAATACACAAAATAGTCCAAATTGTAGAAGTGAAATGAAAAAAAATTATAAATGGAAAAGTGGTGCGTGCATATGCATTCACCCCCTTTGCTATGAAGCCCCTAAATACGATCTGGTGCAACCAATTACCTCCAGAAGTCATAATAATTAGTTAGATTGCACACAGGTGAACTTTATTTAAGTGTCACATGATCTGTCACATGATCTCAGTATATATACACCTGTTCTGAAAGGCCCCAGAGTCTGCAACAGCACTAAGCAAGGGGCACCACCAAGCAAGTGGCACTATGAAGACCAAGGAGCTCTGCAAACAGGTCAGGGACAAAGTTGTGGAGAAGTACAGATCAGGGTTGGGTTATAAAAAAATATCAGAAACTTTGAACATTCCACAGAGCACCATTAAATCTATTATAACAAAATGGAAAGAATATGGCACCACAACAAACCTGCCATGAGTGGGCCGCCCACCAAAGCTCATGGACCAGGCAAAGAGGGCATTAATCAGAGGCAACGAAGAGACCAAAGATAACCCTGAAGAAGCTGCAAATGTCACGGTTTTCGTCGGTAATGGAGGACCAAAACGCAGCAGCTATGTGTAAGCTCATCTTGAGGTTTATTAACTTCCCAAAATGAACACCAAAATAACAAAACAAGTGAACGAACGATATACAGACAGTCTGGCAAGGCACACGGCTAAACACAGAACAATCTCCCACAAACACACAGACAAACACACCCAACTAATATAGGACTTCCAATCAAAGGCAACACCACACAGCTGCCTTCAATTGGAAGTCCACCCCAATTAACTCTACATATAAACACACTTACTAGACTACACATAGAAATACATAAACATAGACCATAAACCAAAAACCCGGAAATACTAAATCAAACACCCTTTTACCAAAACACCACCCCGAACCACATAAAACAAATACCCTCTGCCACGTCCTGACCAAACTACAATAACAATTAACCCTTATACTGGCCAGGACGTGACAGCAAAGCTCCACAGCAGAGATGGGAGTATCTGTCCACAGGACCACTTTAAGCCGTACACTCCACAGAGCTGGGCGTTACGGAAGAGTGGCCAGAAAAAGCCATTGCTTAAAGGAAAAAAATAAGCAAACATGTTTGGCATGTAGGAGACTCCCCAAACATATGGAAGAAGGTACTCTGGTCAGATGAAACTGCAATTTAGATTTTTGGCCATCAAGGAAAATGCTATGTCAGGTGCAAACCTAACACCTCCCATTACCCCAAGAACACCATCCCATCAGTGAAGCATGGTGGTGGCAGCATCATGTTGTGGGGATGTTTTTCATTGTTAGGGACTGGGAAACTGCTCAGAATTGAAGGAATGATGGATGGGGCTAAATATAGGGAAATTCTTGAGGGAAACCTGTTTCAGTCTTCCAGAGATTTGAGACTGGGATGGAGGTTCACCTTCCAGCAGGACAATGACCCTAAGCATACTGCTAAAGCAACACTCGAGTGGTTTAAGGGGAAACAGTTAAATGTCTTGGAATGGCCTAGTCAAAGCCCAGACCTCAATCCAATTGAGAATATGTAGTATGACTTAAAGATTGCTGTACACCAGTGGAACCCATCCAACTTGAAGGAGCTGGAGCAGTTTTGCCTTGAAGAATGGGAAAAAATCTCAGTGGCTAGATGTGCCAAGCTTATGGAGACATACCCCAAGAGACTTGCAGCTGTAATTACTGCAAAAGGTGGCTCTACAAAGTATTGACTTTGGGGGGGGGGGGGGGTGAATAATTATGCATGCTCAAGTTTTCAGTTTTTTTTTTTTCTTATTTCTTGTTTGTATCACAATAAAAAAATATTTTGCATCTTCGTAGTGGTAGGCATGTTGTGTAAATCAAATGATACAAACCCCCCAAAAATCCATTTTAATTCCAGGCTGTAAGGGAACAATATAGGAAAACGCCAAGTGGGTTGAATACTTTCGCAAGCCACTGTATAAATTGTGTAGGGAAACAATTATATCAATTCATCATCAAAGGGACTTTTATTCATTTATTAATTTAATTTTCTCTTTTTCTAAGCCTTTTGAATTGTACATTTATGATATCCACATTAAAGTCTGCTTTTAAACCTTCTTTGAAATGTAGCCCATTGAGTAGTAGCTATGGAAAGCAGCAAGTTATGCAACATGTCAAATGTGTAATATCCATCAGCCACAGATGTCTTGAACAGTTATTGCCCCATTAACCTGGAACTCGTTGTAAAAAGTCAACTTGAAACTTGACTATTTCATTACATTTGTGTATTTAAATCTCTGGTCAAATTACTGTTGGATTGTATTCCTTTGACATAAAACATTTATAAAAAAAGAGAAGTAAAGATAATTATTGCAAGGGGCTATAGCTTTCTGTGTAATTTACTAGCCACTGGATTATATATTTGCGTACGTTTAAAGGAATCAGTGCATGTTGCCCTCCTTGTGAAGCTTGATATATCTCACTAGTAAATGTGAGTAAAAAAATCTGATGATCATTTGATATTACAGAGGAAGTCTAGCGCTTGGGGGTTGACGCTTATTCAGTGAAGGAAATGTCTGTCTTGCAAACAGCAGCGCCACTTCTTCTGACACTCTACCACATTGACAGGCAGGCAGCTGAACAACAGAACACCACTTCAGGTGTCATTTATAAAGCCTGAATTGTGCACTGGATTTGAACAGATGACCATCGCGTGAATACTGGTAAGAGGTCGCAGACACTATTTCTGTTTGTACTATTTCTGTTATGGTAATTCATGCGACTGTTATCGTTTTGCAATGTGGAGTGCAACATTTTAAAGTGTATGTTCCCAGGTGTTGATATTTTCAGATGAGTTGGATTTGGGAACACATTTCAGATATTTATTGCATCAAATTAAAATCAAATTGCTGATATTGTCAAGTTCAACTAGGCTACATTTTCTTAAGTGTGTCAGGTATAGGCTACATCTACATTTGCACAAATATCAACCTAATTAGCTCATAGCTCTATACACTTAATACATTTCTATTGGTCAGTATTTTCAATGGAAATGAATCTACACCCAAAACATGAACCTGTTTGACTTTATTATGCTTAATTTAGGTATTTATACCTACTCAGAATCAACACATCTTCATTGGCTTTAGGGTACAATTGAATAATTTATTTTTTATTCTATATTTATTATGTGTGAAATATGTTCATGTTACTATGATTCAAATCTCATTCTGATACAAATTATTGTGGTGTAGCCAACATGTCAAGTAAAAAAGCAAGAAAACTCACTCTGTCTTGTGGAGAATAGGGTCAATGTGGTTTCAGTTCCCTACAATCAAAATCTGTGTGGAATCATTCTATTAATGACAAATCAAAACTAAAATGTCGACATTTTGATGTGTTTAACTTTAATTAAAGTTATTTTCACTGTTAGTTTAATGTTTAAAAAAATTAAGACAATGTACTGAATGTGTGTGTCTGTCTGTCCAGACAGTGAGCTCATCTGAGTATTTCTGATACAGAGAATCATGCACATGACAGGAGCTGAAAGACTCATCGTCATTGGTTATCTACTGCAAGGTGGGTCGATGTGGGAAAGGCTGGGTCTGATGCACTGCTTTCTTGCGTCTCCCATTGCACGTTACCATTTACATTTTATAGGTTAGCTAGGTTTCTGTAGCTAGGTTTCCATCCAATTGGCGACAGATGTTCATGTGAATATTTAAAAATCTGCATAAGGAAAATATGAGTTGAAAATGCGATGGGAACACTATGAACTTTAGATTTTTATTTGGTACATGAAAATGTAAGCGAAAAAGTACATGTTGTGTGCACTATGTAATCATGCAGTGATTTCTATCTGCAACAAGTCCATTTGGTGGAAACACCACTGGTGGGAAATTGCACATATTTTCTTTATCGGATTTTAGAATATTCGCATGAAAATCTGTCGCTAATTGAATGTTAACCTAGCTACTGCCATCATGATTTTTTTTAATACGATATGACTTTACTCTCATGAAAACTGTGGATGGAAACATGGTTAGTGTTCTGATCCTTATTAAAAGCCCAGCGCAGTCAACATTCAGTTTTTCCTGTGTTTTGTATCATATTTATACAACAGCTGGTGAACTAACACTGTAAAAATGTGATTGGTGTCATTTCCTGATAGTTGCTGGTTGAAATACAGGACCTTCTAAACAGCAGGTTTTGCGTGGTTGGAGTTTTGGCTTCCCTGGTGGCATCACCAGGGGGGTAAAGTTAATAGACCAATAACAAAGAGCGTTTCAAACCTCTCTGCCAATAACTTCGTTTTAAGGTTGCATATCCATTCTCTGCTCAGGTGGATTGATCCACACTGTGGTTAATGCACCATTTTGTTCCCTTCCCCACTCGAAGACAGTCCTAGCAAAATTCTTGCTTGAGAATTAAAACAAACAACAACAAAAAACATTAAAAATAACTATTACAGTAAGTTGCTTTATTGTTAGCCAGAAATAATGTCATATTGAGATAAAAACGTTTGCACTGGGTTTTTAAAGTGATAGTTTATACAATCCATGTCTACTAGCATTGCTACATCCCCCCAAAATACTAGCCAGATTATTCTGCACATCGCTAAATAACTAGCCAACATATTCTTTTACGGTTTGTAGGAAAAAACAACAACCTAGTGAAGTTGAAAATAACCTAAGTCTAATAGTTTGTTGTGTGTATTTCAGGTGTTCTGTGCCTAGACTTTGCAGCTCTGATGCCTCAGAATATAGAGGCTCTCAGTGGATCTTGTGTGGCCATTCCCTGCTCATTTACACTGGGATCTGGATATGAGTCGTCCCTCACAGCTTCATGTAAAGGAATATGGAGGAAAGGATGGAGAAGAGTACACGTGTTTGATTCTAGTCTCACAGGAACAGGCTTAAACACCATTCAAGGGAATCTAACTGGGAACTTGCAGCAGAAGGAATGCACCACAATCCTGAATGACTTCACATCTTATTTCAATGACTACTTTTGTTTCAGACTTGAATGTGACAATGCTCTGAAATATAATTTTCCAGGACGTGTCACGATTGATGTAAAAGGTAGAGTATCATTAGAATATGCTATTTCTGTGTTGTGTGTGTTGTGTGTGTTGTGATGTGGTGTGTTCATTTAAGTTGCAGGTTTGAACTGGCTGTATTTAATGCACTGCTCATGTAATAAAAGGTTGTTTTTTTTACTCCCTCAGAGTATCCATCCAAACCCACTCTAAGTCCAGCAACAGTGGATGTGATGGAGGGGACCTCAGTGAGTTTGATCTGCTCTGCTGCTGCCCCCTGTCCCTCACTCCCTCCAACTCTGACATGGACCCCCACACTGAGTGACAGTGTGGAGGATTTGCAAGAGACTCCGAATCAAGTCATAACTTCTCTCCTGAACTTTACCGCTTCACATGTCCACCATGGAGAGAAGATCTCCTGCACTGCGCTGTACAAACGACAAGCTGGCAAGAGTGATAAATCATCCAAAACGTATCTGACAGTCACTGTTCTTTGTAAGTTGATTCATGACTTCACATCTTAAGTTAGATTCATGTATGGTAAGTTATTTATTTCTATAGAATTTGACAACTTTCTCTGCACTCTCCCTCAGACTCTCCCAAGAACACCTCAGTATCAGTCAGTCCCTCTGGTTCAGTGTTAGAGGGCAGCTCTGTGAGTCTGACCTGCAGCAGCAATGCCAACCCAGCAGTGGGGCGCTACAACTGGTACAGAGTTATTGGAGAACAGGTTTCAACAGTGGGGGCTAGCAGAATGCTAACTGTCCAGGTACCAGCAGATGATAGTTACTTCTACTGTGAAACCATCAATGACCATGGAGCCGAGAACTCATCTGTCATTCAACTAGATGGAATATGTATGTACACAATGAAACCAAATATTAACAATATTTTCAACTATGGACAGTATCATAACACACACTAAATTGACTCTTGGCGTACAATATCTATTGTTTCTTTCCCCCAGACCCTCCCAAGAACACCTCAGTGTCAGTCAGTCCCTCTGGTTCAGTGGTAGAGGGCAGCTCTGTGACCCTGACCTGCAACAGCAATGCCAACCCAGCAGTGAAAAACTACACCTGGTACAAAATCAATGGGACTGAGGCTGTCACTTTAGGATCTGGAGAGAGCTTCACCTTAGACAGTAAAGCAAGTGATAGTGGGGAGTACTGCTGTGAAGCACTGCATGCACTTGGTACGGAAAAAGCCACAGTTGTTCAGCTGGATATTCAATGTAAGTTATATACATTATACTTTTGCAATGGTATGATAAGGGATGTAATTTAAGGATTTTGGGCACTGGCCAGCCAGGATAGTATACTGCAATTTTTACTAACCTAGGTCCAAAATATGTGCCACGCAATATTTGAAAAGACAAAATGTCACTAGCTGGCGGGCTAGTCGGTTCACATTTTCTACTAGCCCGGTCTGAAAAGTACTAGACACGGGTTAGCAGGCTAGCTTAATTTCCATCCCTGGGTATAATACAGTATAGCTCCTAGTGTAGGAACAGAAACATAGAAACATCAAGACGCTGCTAACACTTTACCATAAGGCTTCATTATTTGGCATCAACTAATGTATCGTTAAATTGTGTCAATGCATTTGTTAATCATTTACTAATGGTAAAGGAACATGTCATATTTTAGCCATCATTTAGAAATGGTACATGTAGAACCTTTCACTAATATAGTTGATGCTAATCCATAACCTTATTGTAAAGTGTTACCAAGATGCTGTGTTACCAAGACGCTATAAACACTCTATTTATAACTGGTTGAATATGACTCTGTGTTGAGGCACACATCCAGCTGCTGTGGCCAGCCACACCTGGTGTGTGGCCAACGTCTGGGTCATGGGTTCACGCCAGTGCCCAGACTGTCTGGTCCAATGACAGTGGGCCATTGTCCTGTTGCGTGACAACCATGAATCTTTACTGTGTGTGTGTGTGTCAATGGCCCTCCATCACTGAAGCCTGTTGTTGAGTTTGTATGGCAGTGTGAATATGTTTATGCATGGCTGTTTGTTCTGTATTGTCATTGGCAATCTAGTCAAGATTTGTGTTTTATCTCAACTGAAGGGTTTCCGAAGACAAACCTAGAAAGCAAAATTATTATTGGCCAAATCCAGCCCCCAAACAATCCTCCGGCGTGTTAATGTGGCCTAGTAAACACTTGGAATAACGGTCCAAAAGTGGGTCAGGTTTGATTGCCTTAACTTAGCCAGATCATTGCCATGAAAAAGCTAGACCTAGCCTATCAAGTTGGATGCGGCCCACTTCTGGTGTAATTCAAAGTGGTAACTGAGCCACATCTATATGCCAGCCCAGGTTTGGCCCTTATTGTGGAAAGGATCTGGCTTAGGTATGGCAACGGAATCTGGCTCACAGCTGGCTTTATTGTATAGAATTACAGACATGTAGCATGGGAAGTATGGATAGGCAGACTAACACCACTGTTGAGAAGTGTATAATGCACTGTTTTCTTCCAGATCCCCCCAAGAACACCTCAGTGTCAGTCAGTCCCTCTAGCTCAGTAGCAGAGGGCAGCTCTGTGACTCTGACTTGCAGCAGCAATGCCAACCCAGCAGTGAATAACTACACCTGGTACAGAGTTGAGGGATGGGAGAAGGACATTGTAGGGTCTGAAGAGAACCTCAACATCTTCAATGTAACCAGGCTTTCAAATGAACATTACTACTGTGAGGCTCAGAATGTCCATGGACTGCAGAACTCTGAAGCCATCAATATCGATGTGACATGTATGTACTGTACAGTATTTATTCTACTGATTATAAATGGCAATAACTCATTAATGTGAATGAACTATTAACAACAATTGTGACCTCCCTGTCTGTTCGGTGTAGTTGCTTCAGAGATCCAGAACACCTCTCGCTGCATCCGGATTTCAGCTACATCTCAAATCAGATGTTTCTGTGATAGCTTTGGAAACCCTGCTCCCACACTGGTGTGGCAATTGGCTGGAGAGTCTGTCAATCACTCCACTAACACCATCATCAGGGAAGAGCCAATGGGCCGAGCAGGCCTGAGGAGCTCCCTCACCATCCGCCAACCACAGGAAGAGGAAATACCGAGTCTGGTCTGCCTCAGCTCCAACATTGATGGTTTTGACAGCTTCTCATTTAACTTAACATCAATGAAAACATATGAAGGTACAGTTAGGAGACGTTTGTCCTGCTCTACACCAGAATTAGTTGCTAACAGTCCCCCCGGTCCCACTAACCATTCAAGAGCTTGGAACTATAAGGTTCTATCTTTATTTTTTGTCAAAATGTAGTTATTGACATAGCCTTGTTCTGTTCAATGTTCTCTGTGTATATAGTAAAAATACCCCTATTCATGTAAAAGAATACAAGATAAAAATGGCTGACACCATTCAAACCAATGAGGATTCAGAACTTTAAAACCAATTATCTCAGAAACATCTTTATGCAGATAGAACCTCATAGTCCCAAGCTCTCACATCGCCAAATAAGAAGGGTTTTTAATACAAAGAAGGAATGGCGGTGCTTGTTTTACACCTCATTTGTTTTCTCTATGTTTTGATTGTGCAGGTTTCCACCTAATCTCTCTGTTGATCGGGGCTGGTGTGGGGGCAGGAGTGATGATGCTCCTGTGTATCCCACTGCTTCTCATCTGCAAGTAAGTGACTGACACAGGGGCCAGGGCAGGTACGATAATGTGAAAGACCTTTGGATAGATCGGTCCAATTTTTGTCTGGACTGGTATTTGACGACATTATCTTAACATCTCTGTTGTTTTGCTCTCAGGCGTAGGAGAGCCAGGCAATCACCAAACAAAAGACAGAAAGACACAGCAGAGTTCATAGTGACTGATGAGGTAAGTAACTACACTGACATTCCGACATTGCACATGTGTATGTGCTTACAGTTTAACAATGTGGAAAGGCATTGATATACATATTTCACAGAAGAGTGTGCATGAACACCCTATTACATATCCTAGATACTGGTATTTTTGTTGGAGTGAAAGATTGCGGGTAGCTTGGCTGATGGAAATAAAAATGTAAATATGCAAAAATCAACCGTGTGCATGAAGAGGACCTCAAAGTCAGTTTAGAATGCAGTGGTTCATTACTGTAATCAAGTGTTTTGCAACCATATTGTCTGGATCTCATCTTAAACAACTAACTAACAACTAGCCCTTTCCTATCCAGTGGTTGATTTGCTCATATGATTGTTTTGCATTGTGTTTTGTGTGGACACCAGGCAGTTACAGCTTATAGGAGTCAACATAAAAAAAAACTCTGCCAGTAAGTATATAAACCCCTCTAATGTGATGCTTACCCCTCAGACCCTGTTTCAGGAAGAGGACAATGTCTATGTCAATAAAGCCATGCTGGATGAGGCCCTCGGGCCCAACAGGACAGTGGACAGGGAAATTGACGACACAGACCTACTCCACTACGCCAACATGAACTTCACCAAACTCCAGGCCAAGGTGGCCAAGCAGGGGGAGGGGGAGGGGGAGGGAGAGATCAGGGGAGTCGCCTCCAAAACGGCAGAGTACGCAGTGATCCGTCTGCACTCCACAGGTAGTATTGAGGGAGGGGCTAGGAAGAAGGAGGCCAATCCTGCTCTGGAGCAGGGGGATCACGCTGAAGACCATGGAGCTAAAGTCTTAGAAGAAACCCAGGCAGGGCACGAGAGTGATGGGGAAGAAGAAGTTGCAAAGGATTCTGCGCTGCCAGAGCTACAGGGCGTGACTAATTCTGCCCTCAGTGTCCAGGAGTCTACAGAGGCCCCACTGGGACAATCTGAGCAGCACAACACAGCAGAAACAGCTGTGGATGAGGTGACACTGCTTTCTAAGTAGAAAGATTCCTCTAATGGTGAAGAGGAGGTAAGGTATGGGAACATATGTCATGGTCAGGTCATATCTGAGGCAAATTAGGGAAAACCTGAGTTAGATAAGAGGAAGAGGAGGAGAGTATAAAGGCACAGTAAGCTGCTGTATAGAGGGAGTAAAGCTTATGTGCAGATAAGCTAGTGCAAGGTTGTGAAAAACCACCCATAATGCACTGCAGAGACATCATCGTCACCTTTCAAACTGTAGAAACACTACGTCCACCTTTTTTTAACACCAGTCATTCTACAGTGTCTGTTCATCAGTTAGATTTGCATCTCTATACACACAATATATACAAAGTATGTGGACACCCCTTGAAATTAGTGGATTTGGCTATTTCGGTTTAAGATGAAATCCAATTAGGGAATACATTAGATTTTGTCCTGCTGATCTACACAACCAACTCCACATTTTCAAAGTGAAAGAACAATTATACCATTTTTTTTTTACAATTTAATAGAACAAAAAAAAATAAGATGTTTTGATTGCGTATGTCTTCACACCCCAGAGGTAATACTTGGTGGAAGCACCTTTGGCCGCTATTATAGCTGTGAATCATTTTGAATAAGATTCTGTGAACTTTGCACAACTCTTAGGGTAACACATACCCATTGTGTTTGTCAAAATAGCTCAAGCTTAGAAAATTTGGTTTGGGAGTCATTGATGGACAACAATATTCAAACCTTGTCACTGATTGTAAAGCAGATATGTCAGTACAGTCCACAATACTTGAAAATACAAAGGGTTTCACTCTGTGTTGTGTAGTTCTGGATTTGGCCCGTGGTTTTTAATTTAGGACAAAAAGTGTATTTATTTGCTGTGTTTCCTTGCAGTATTACTTAACAGCCTTGTTGCAAACAGAATGGCTGATTTGGAGTGGTTTTTTTTTAAACACAGGCTTCCTCCTTTTTACTTTTCTATA
Source organism: Salmo salar (assembly GCF_965601325.2). Taxonomy (NCBI): domain Eukaryota; kingdom Metazoa; phylum Chordata; class Actinopteri; order Salmoniformes; family Salmonidae; genus Salmo; species Salmo salar. The sequence goes on from NC_138295.1 coordinate 57,419,583, forward strand.
CAGGCCAGTAATGTGGAGGGAATGCAATGTTGTTGATCCTCCTGTTTATGGCGACAACATCGTGTTATTGGTATGCTTGACCCCGGCAGGGATTGGGGAGTTTGTCAGGATCATAATAAATATGAAAGGAGCAAAGCCCAGATAAAAAGTTAGAAACCCTCCCTTCTGAATACCAAACACTGGGATAGAGTTGTATTTTTCAGCAAGTCAATTACATACATTTTAATCTCAAAGACAAACAAGAATGGCTTTCCAATAGCTGCTGAGTGTTTCTGAATGGTCCAGTCTCAGTCCTGACTTAAATCTGCTGGATTCAATCCGGATTCAATCTGTATCGCCGAAGTCAAATTAAATGAAAATCAAATCAAGAAGCTGATTTTCAGTCTCTCAGTCGCAGCTTTGATGAACCTGTACTGTCTCCGGAAGATCCGAGTTATAGCTTGATTGAAATTTAAAGGCAATGTTCCCGCGTTTGCGGAGACTACATTCACGTTAAACGCTGCAAATGTCGGCTCAATCATAAATTACATTTTTAAGTAGATCCTACGTGATACTTCAGTGATACGGCTGGAATCCAGCACAAGGTTTGAATATTGCTGTCCATCAATGACCCCCAACAAAATTTACTGGACTTGAGAAGTTTTGACAAAAACAATGTGTATATGTTGCCCTATGAGGTGTGCAAAGTTGTTAGAATCTAATTCAAAATTATTCACAGCCCTAATAACTGCCAAAGGTGCTTCCACCAAGAATTTACTCTGGGTTGTGAAAACATACGTAATTAAGACAGCTCCGTTAAATGTTTTTATTTATTCATTTGGAAAATGTTTTATAATTTTTCTTTCACTTTTAAAATGTGGAGTAAGTTGTGTACATCGGTAGGAAAACAATCAAATGTATTTTTTTTAAGGCAGCAAAATGTAAAGACTGTGCAAGGGGTGTGTAGACTTTCACTAGGCACTGTATATGTTCTTTTATTCTGACTTTTAACTGTGTGTTTATAGATTAGTGTCATTCCTTACATACATTTTCAATTAATTCCATTTAATCTCGCAACAGTTTAAGAGTGTGATATTTTTGTTTGTTTTTCCCTGAGTTGTTCCTCTTCTATGAATATGTAACTTAGCGTTACAGAAAATGTGTATTTAAGAACTTACAAAATGTGTGTGATGGTTATGAATCACTTCAACATGTTGTATTTTTGTTGTTATTGTATATTTATTTTTTGTTAATGTATTTACAATGAATACAGGTGAATACAGGTTACAAGCAGTCAGTAATTTCAGCATGATTCAGTAATTATGTAAAGTAAGAAGTCAGTAATGACACACATTACAATGTTGAACAAATATTAAAACATGGTGCCAGTTGCATAGCATCTACACAATAGCACATCCTGAAATATGGGAAATTCCTAAACAGTGAAGCATTTCTATTTTGACAGCCAAGTAAGCACACATTGCATTGATGTACCACACGATGTTCAAACCCACTTTGAATGACGTCAATAAATTCTGTTTCCTGACATTTTGGTGTTGACTGACTTATAATTTAAAAGTACAGTTAAGGCAACTACCGATACTTGAATGTGTTTTTATTGCTAACAATCCAGATATAAAGCACTAGTCAAAAGTTTGGCCACACCTACTCATTCAAGGGGTTTTCTTTATTTTTACTATTTTCTACATTGTTGAATATTAGTGAAGACATCAAAACTATGAAATAACACATTTGGAATCATGTAGTAACCAAAAAAGGTGTTGAAAATATATTTTATATCCTTCAAAGTAGCCATCCTTTGCCTTGATGGCAGCTTTGTACACTCTTGGAATTCTCTCAACCAGCTTCATGAGGAATGCTTTTCCAACAGTCTTGAAGGAGTTCCCACATATACTGAGCACTTGTTGGCTGCTTTTCCTTCACTCTGCAGTCCAACTCATCCCAAACCATCTCAATTTGGTTGAGGTTGGGTGATTGTGGAGGCCAGGTCATCTGATGCAGCACTCCATCACTCTCCTTATTGGTCAAATAGCCCTTACACAGCCTGGAGGTGTGTTTTGGGTCATTGTCCTGTTGAAAAACAAATGATTGACCAGCTAAGCGCAAACCAGATGGGATGGTGTATCGCTGCAGAATGCTGTGGTAGCCATGCTGGTTAAGTGTGACTTGAATTCTAAATAACTCAGTGACAGTGTCACCAGCAAAGCACCCCCACACCATCACACCTCCTACTCCATGCTTCACGGTGGGAACCACACACGCGGCGATCATCCGTTCACCTACTCTGTGTCTCAAAGACACAGTGGTTGGAACCAAAAATCTAAAATTTGGACTCATCAGACCAAATGACAGATTTCCACCGGTCTAATGTGCATTGCTCGTGTTTCTTGGCCAAGCAAGTTTCTTCTTCTTATTGGTGTCTTTTAGTAGTGGTTTCTTTGCAGCAATTCGACCATGAAAGCCTGATTCATACAGTCTCCTCTGAACGGTTGATGTTGAGATGTGTCTGTTACTTGAACTCTGTGAAGCATTTATTTGGGCTGTGATGTGAGGTGCAGTTAACTCTACTTATCAACTTATCCTCTGCAGCAGAGGTAACTCTGGGTCTCCTTTCCTGTGGCGGTCCTCATGAGAGCCAGTTTCATCATAGCGCTTGATGGTTTTGCAACTGCACTTTAAGAAACTTTCAAAGTTCTTGAAATTTTCCAGATTGAATGAACTTCGTGTCTTAAATTAATGATGGACTGCAATTTCTCTTTGCTTATTTGAGCTTTTCTTGCCATTATATGGACTTGGTCTTTTATCAAATAGGGCTATCTTCTGTATACCACCCCTACCTTGTCACAACACAACTGATTGGCTGAAACGCATTAAGAAGGAAAGAAATTCCACAAATTAACTTTTAACAAGGCACAACCTGTTAATTGAAATGCACATCAGGTGACTACCTCATGAAACTGGTTGAGAGAATGCCAAGCGTGTGCAAAGCTGTCATCAAGGCAAAGGGTGGCTACTTTGAAGAATGTGATATATAACATATATTGTTATAATTGTTTATAATTGCTATAATTGTTTAACACTTTTTTGGTTACTACATGATTCCATATGTGTTATTTCATAATTTTGATGTCTTCGCTATAATTCTACAATGTAGAAAATAGTCAAAATAAAGAAAAACCCTTGAATGAGTAGGTGTGTCCACACTTTTGACTGGGTGTGATACAAATATTTACAGATATTTACAAATAAACCTTTATACTTTTTTTGACTATGAATGAAACTTCCTCTGATATTTTAACATCAGTATACTGGGTTGTGTAGTCTTCTTCATCTGAGCTGCTGCTGTGGCCTGCTCTGCGGTGGCGAGGGTCAGAACTACAGACTGTCTCGTGTCTTGGCTTTGCTCTGAACGTGACCTCAGAGTAGCTGATCTCCACGTCATCCTCACTGCTCCCTGTCTCCGTGTCCATGTTTGGCTCGATGGTGGGCTTCGAAGCACACACTTCCTTAATGTTCTCGTAGTCATCGCACTTATCAGTCTAAATATAGAAAGAGAGTTATACAAAAAGGAGCCCTAATGAAGCAGCTCGAATGTTGATATTTTGTATATTTGGAGAATATTAACTGACTTGGGCAGCCAGATTTTTTTCTAAATTATTCTTAGCAAATATCTTAAGGCTGTGTGAGTTAATCTGCCTTTTCCAAACGATCAAGTGCTAACATTAAGGTCCAGTAAAACACATGAAGTCATTTTCCCATTTTCTTTGCCGTTGTGATACCCCTTCTGCTACTGCTGGACTGCCTGTACAAACGTCCTTCTAAACGTCCTCTTGCTTTTTATTCCATCAGTATTTCTCCTACTACACATTTTCTATGATGTAAGATGCACCACAAATAGAATTACAGGATCTCTGTGTACTCTTACCTCAATAACCTGTTTCAGTAACAGTGGCGTTTTGGTTTGTTAGTAGATTTGCAGCAAAGTGATTATGACACATCACTTCAAAGTTTCCATTCACAATGCTCGGTTTAACTTTATATTCAGTTGAACTGACATGTGGTTACATAGTTACAGAGTAACTATTCAAATAATTCAATTGAATCAGAATTTGACTAGTTTCCTTAAAAAGCACTCATTATTATATGCAGGCCTATCTTAGCTGCAGTTACAGTGTAAAGCTGAATAATGACATTCTGGTGATCAAAGAAGTTACAGTGTCACTTCATGGCATAAGGGCTAATGTGTGATGTTGCCCATTGTTTTGGTATACACATTTGTTATTACGGTTGACTGACCTTTTCCTTCAGCTTTGGCTTGGCATCCTTAGCATAGACGTCACCCTCTCTCGCTTGGTCTCTAGGACCCAAGCTACCCCTGGAAGACAAGTTGTGTAATTGTAAGCGTTTGACTCATATTTGTTGCCACATCAGGTTATTTCCCTATGTACGTTTTGGTCGACTACTACAGTCATTTTCACAGTAGTGGTTTCAATACATTACAAGGACAATATAAATGTATGATATATTTTAGGCCATTTGTATGTTTTCCCACATCATATGCATTCACTGTTTGGAATTACTGAAGAATGCTCTCTGTGGTACTGTAGTACGGTGTCCATTTTAGGACACCATCAGCCTCAAAAGGTTAAGCTTGAGCCTGGGGGTGCCCTAAAATGGATACCGTACTGTAGCTGTCAATGTAAAAAAAATATTATTATAATTTTTTGGCACATTTTACCCCTTTTTAGTGATATCCAATTGGTAGTTACAGTCTTGTCCCATCGCGGCAACTCCCGTACTAACTCGGGAGAGGCGAAGGTCGATAGCTATGCGTCCTCCGAAACACGACCCCGGCAAGCCGCACTGCTTCTTGACACACTGCTCGCTTAACCCGGAAGCCAGCCACACCAATGTGACAGAGGAAACACTGTACAGCTGGAGACCGAATTCAGCATGCATGCTCCCGGCAGCTACAAGGAGTCACTAGAGCGCAATGGGACAAGGACATCCCAGCCGGCCAAACCCTACCCTAACCCGGACGACGCTGCGCCAATTGTGTGCCACTTCATGCGGCCGGCTTCAGCACAGCCCGGGATCGAACCCAGATCTGCAGTGCCTTAGACCGCTGCCCCACTCGGGAGGCCAATGTGATGTGTTTTTATTTGAACCTATCCTTTTTTCATCTGCCTTCCCCACATTCTCAGAAAAATTGTCAATCTTACATCTCCTGGCCCCTGAATTGCAGCGAGGCATAGTTGACTTCATGTTGCTGTGTGTGTCCAGTGTGTCCATCTTTGTTTCTGATTGGATGGCTTGGTGAAAGAACCTGAATAAATTAGATGGAATGCATTAAAATAATGTCAAGTATTGAAATAGTTCATTCATCCCTTCATTCATAACTGTACAATGTGTATGCTATACTCAGTCATTCATGACTTACTGAATACTGAATGATTGTAAATAGTCATTGATTGAGTAAACTGTAGAGCTACAGTATATACAGCATATAAAGGCCTCATTCTTCCATATTTAACCCCTTCAACAACATTGTTCGATTTCTCTCACCTGCTTTCCACCTGGTACCTTCAGAACACTGTACGCAGTGTACATGTCAGAGGTCGACCTTTAAAGAAATAACAAACAAATTGAATCACTCTGCCAAGACTGACAAGTAGACACAGGACTATATCTTCCTTTAGATGTTCAAACTGAGACAGAAAGTAGTGGTGATCCACAGTAACTAGTATAATGGAATCCCATTGTGAGTGAGGGAGGCCTGCTAAATGTTCTCATTGAGACTTGCGTATGTCTGCCCATCCAGACGTGTGTCTGTGTGTGTGTATGTGTGCATGCAAACGTGGCTGCTTATGTGTGTTTGTCTACAGTGTGTTCTTGTCTGTGTGACACCATGCCTGATGCTCTTACGTGCTGTCTGGACACGATGTCCTGCTAGGATAGGGATGCTGCAGTTGGGGTAGGGGCTCTGGGTGGTACGGGCCGTCTGGTCACAGCTGATCTCTGCTGCTCCCCGGGGGGTCTGATGCTGACGCACCCCCTTCACTCACCAGGTTCTCACTTGTGCCATTACGCCAGCCCTGACAATGACACACACAGGCATAGAGGTACACACACACACCCAAGTAAGAACACACACAGGCATAGGCGTACACACACACAAACACATACACAAACATGTACAATTAACTAGGGATTTTCACAAAATGAACTACAGAATAAATAGAAGAGAATAATGCAGCATTTGTGAAATGCAACAGTACCAGAAAACCAAAGTGAACACAACATGGCACTTTATTTGATGTCCCCTGCTAGATTGATTTGTTTCTCTTGTGTCTGAAAAAGCGCTAAACAAAAAAACAGTGGTGTTGTGGTGAGTTTCCAGTCATTGCTAACTGTAGTCAACACGTATGGTTAAGAAATATATGTATTTTATAAATAAGAGGAATGAAGTGAGTGAGTGTTGACAGAGGACTCACCTGTAGACCAAAAAGATGAGTAAAAGAACAAGCGGAACACAACAGAAAAGAAGGACGAGAGAGAAGACATGGAAGACACTTCCTGCGGTGAGAGAAGAGAGGGAGGAGAAACGATAAAGAGAAGTGTGTCAATATTGGACCGTTCAGACATTTTGGCTACAGTCTGGCATTTTGTGTAGAACTGTGACTTTAAATGCCAATGCCACCAATATGTTGTTACAAACTGTCTTACTGTATGCATACAATCAATTGCACATCTTGAAGGATGGTTTTTAAGACCTATATCATCATTGATTCATACATTTCGGTAACATATCAGGGGAGAATCAAATATGCAACACTCTTAGAAAAAAAGGTGCTATCTAGAACCGTAAAGGGTTCTTCGGCTGTCCCCATAGGAGAATCCCTTGTAGAACCCTATTTGGTTCTACGAAGAACCCTTTTGGGTTCCATGTAAAACCTTTTCTACAGAGGGTTCTACATGTAACCCCAAAGGGTTCTACCTGGAACCAAAAAGGGTTATCTTATGGGGACAGCTGAAAAGTGAGATAGAAATACTGAGGTAATAATGTTAATCAGTTGTGAATAAGTCACACTGTATTCTTTTGATTTTCCAAAGTGGCTGTCAGTCACTATGCACTCACGGTTGAGAAACAGCTTGACTCTTTCCGATACCCCCCCCCCCCCCATGTTATTGGTGGCGACACAGTAGTACGTCCCGGGCTTGTCCGGGTGGACAGTGATGTTCTGGTGATTGATGATGAAATGCTCCCTTTCCTCAACCAGCCTGTACCACTTGTAGCTGTTGAAAGGGGGGTAACTGTGACTGTGGCAGGTCAGTGCCACAGGGCTTCCCCCATCACTCTGCCACCTATTGGTCATGTTGTGAATGACCTCTGTGAGCTTTGGCGCATCTGTGATGGAATATAATGGAAGAAAACTATTCTTATACATTTGAATAGAAAGATGCATTTGTATTTTCCTTGTGTTGAATTGTCTTTAGTTATAGTATTAGAAGATTATAAGTTCAGGCTCTACACAAATAACCACATAAGTCTTTATTCGAGAAACCTGAACCCATTTGAAAGAATGACTCTGATCCCAAATGTAGATCTGAGAGGATTGCAGTAGGCTGTATGGTTCATCTCCTCCCATCTTGCCCTCTGATAGGCCAGGTGGAATTATCACCTTATTAATAACATCTATTCATTCCTCTCAGATCTACATAGGGTTTATGTCCTAGGGGTAGTTGTCATAAAGCAGTGACAGAGATGTACTTACACTTGACTATAACTTCAACCTGTTGGGATTTCCCAGTTCCTAAGGGGTTCTGGGCAGTACACCTGTACAGTCCACTATGGGACGGGGTTGTGGACATCACCGTCAACTTCTGGACCAGCCCCACCATCCTGGTCTCTCCTGGGCTGATCTGGATCCAGGTGTAAGTGGTGGCATGGGGGGTTGGAACGAGCCATTGCAGGTAAGAACCAGCTGGCTGTTTTCAGTCAGGACCGTGTCAGGGTGAGCAGAGGCTGTCACATATTTGGGGCTGGAAAATGTTTATGTTGGAAATCGAATATGTTTTAATATTTCATCATAATGTTAATAGAATGATGATGATGGTGATGATGATGGATTGTACTCACATGTAATCTCCGGCTCCTGCTCTGTGCTGCTATTCCCCTCAGAGTTCTGGGCTCTACAGGTGTAAACTCCTCCTTGCAGAAATGTAACATTAAAAGAACCCCAGACAGCATTGGTAGAATGCTGGTTGAGGCTGCATTTGAAGAGGGGAGCTAGACATAGGTGAGTCAGAGGGACGAGGGGTCCATGTCAGAGTGAGCTGAGAGACTGGGAAACTCTACACGGTGGAGTTGATACTAACCAGGTGGCCCTCCTGGGCAATACGCACCATAGAAAGCAATGGTTTGGTTGGGCCATCTGTGGAGAGGATGAGAGTTTTGAAATAACCACCTGTTCAAATGTCTGTCAGAGAGGACTGTAGATACGATATACACATTTCAAATATGAACACAAACATGAATATAGGGGCTGCCATGTATAAAAAGTCATCATGAATAAGCTAACCAAAATATCTTATATAATATCTATTAATCTTAATTTTTCTTAGTCCAAGATGGCGTAGCAGTCGGACGTCTGTTTTTCTCTTGTCCCATCCCATCCAGTGTATATATCGTTTTCTTCGTATATATTTCGCATATATTTTTTATCTCAATTTCCATCTATGGACTGAACATACTCTCCTGCAACCCGCCTCACCCAATGTGGTACGGATCTGCTATTTTTATACTTTAGAACCGGAACCCCCACCAGAAGCTAGCCAGCTAACTAGTTACTAGCTAGTAGTCAGTTAGCCACTGCTAGCGGTCCTCACCGTTAACTCGGACATCAGCCAGCCTCAGCCCGGTCAATTCCTGCCAGTCTGCACAGCGCAATATCAACCCAGAGCATATCGGACTTCTTTTTCTCAACCACATCTCCAGATTCCTACCGCAAGCTCTGAACCTTTACACCAGATCATCACAGCTAGCTAGCTGCTATCCGAGAGGCTACTCCTGGTTAACGTCTCTGTCTCGAAGCAAGCACCAGATAGCCTGGAGCTAGTCTCGAGTTAGGCCCATCTCCCAGCTAGCTGAAGAGGTCCATCAGCCAATTCTTTGGCTAAAATACTTTGTTTGCCAATTGGCCTGGACCCTTAACTGTTGACACAGAGCCCAGCCGATCCATCATGACTGGTCTACCGACGTAACCGTCTGAGGTGGTTTCAACAGGCTCTTCCGTTGCGACGTCCCCGGATGCCAATCTGCTAGCCCCGGCCCGCCTGCTGTCTGAATCACCACGTCTCCAGCTTGCCTAGCGTAGCAGCACTACTGAATTGGCTCCCTGACTCGTCTATTCCTACTCACTGGACCCGATGATCATTCGGCTACACATGCCCCTCCCTAATGTCAATATGCCTTGTCTATTGCTGTTTTGGTTAGTGATTATTGTCTTATAGTGATTATTGTCTTATTTCACTGTAGAGTCTCCAGCCCGGCCCAATATGCCTTAACTAGCCCTTTTGTTCCACCCCCACACATGCAGTGACCTCACCTGGCTTAACTGGTGCCTCTAGAGACAAAACCTCTCTCATCGTTACTCAATGCCTAGGTTTATCTCCACTGTACTCACATCCTACCATACCCGTGTATGTACATTATGCCTTGAATCTATTCTTCCGCGCCCAGAAATCTGCTCCTTTTACTCTCTGTTCCGAATGCACTAGACGGCACGTTCTTATAGCATTTAGCCGTACCCTTATCCTACTCCTCCTCTGTTTCTGTGATGATGTAGAGGTTAACCCAGGCCCTACAGCCCTGTGCACCACTCCCATTCCCCAGGCGCTCTCATTTGTTGACTTCTGTAACCGTAAAAGCTTTGGTTTCATGCATGTTAACATTGGAAGCCTCCTCCCTAAATTTGTTTTATTCAATGCTTTAGCACACTCCGCCAACCTGGATGTCCTAGCCGTGTCTGAATCCTGGCTTAGGAAGGCCACCAAAAATCCAGAAATTCCCATCCCTAACTATAACATTTTCCGACAAGATAGAACTGCCAAAGGGGTCGGAGTTGCAATCTACTGCAGCGATAGCCTGCAGAGTTCTGTCATACTATTCAGTTCTGTGCCCAAACAATTTGAGCTTCTACTAAAAATCCACCTTTCCAGAAACAAGTCTCTCACCGTTGCCGCTTGTTATAGACCCCCTTCAGCCCCCAGCTGTGCCTTGGACACCATATGAGAATTGATTGCCCCCCATCTATCTTCAGAGTTTGTACTGTTAGGTGACCTAAACTGGGACATGCTTAACACCCCGGCCGTCCTACTATCAAAGCTAGATGCCCTCAATTTCACACAAATTATCAAGGAACCTACCAGGTACAACCCTAAATCCGTAACCATGGGCACCCTTCTAGATATCATCCTGACCAACTTGCCCTCTAAATACACCTCTGCTGTCTTTTTTATTGTATTTTTTTATTTCACCTTTATTTAACCAGGTAGGCTAGTTGAGAACAAGTTCTCATTTGCAACTGCGACCTTGCCAAGATAAAGCATAGCAATTCGACACATACAACAACACAGAGTTACACATGGAATAAACAAAACATACAGTCAAAACATACAGTTTTGACCAGCACAAAAACATATTTTGGCGTTCCGCATTAGCATCGAATAGCCCCCGTAATGTGGAAATCATCTTACCAATGTATTTTCTTGTGTGCAAATAAATACATATAAACCAATCATATGGTGATATGTGGTACTGATAACTTTGAATTGTGATTTGTAATCAAATGTTGTAGGCCTGCAGGGTGATACGAGACCCTTTCAATGGTGATTTTGGACAATTAGAACATAGATCGAGTTTGCATGTTCAACATAGAAGACATCACTGGGCAGTGCTCTTGGGAGAGCTAAGCAAACAGTCATACTCAGTGCTCAACAACGGGCAAGTGCAGAACTCAAATCCTTCCTACTAGAAATAGTAGTCATTCTCAGTGCACAACAGCGGACCAGCGCAGAGCTCACATCCCACCTACAATAAATATTATAAATAGTAGGTTGGAAGTGAGGTCTGCGCTGGCCAGCTGTTGTGCACTGAGTTTGACTGTTTGCTTAGCTCTCCCAAGAACACTGCCCAGTGTAATTGGAGATGATTCACTTGGCTCTGTCATATCCTCACATGGTCTCTCCTATCCTTGCTACGCAGACGACACACAATTAATCTTCTCCTTTCCCCCTACTGTTAACCAGGTGGCGAATCGCATCTCTGCATGTCTGGCAGACATATCAGTGTGGATGACGGATCACCACCTCAAGCTGAACGTTGGCAAGACGGAGCTGCTCTTCCTCCCGGGGAAGGACTGCCCGTTCCATGATCTCGCCATCACGGTTGACAACTCCATTGTGTCCTCCTCCCAGAGTGCTAAGAGCCTTGGCGTGACCCTGGACAACACCCTGTCGTTCTCCGCTAACATCAAGGTGGTGACCCGATCCTGTAGGTTCATGCTCTACAACATTCGCAGGGTACGACCCTGCCTTACACAGGAAGCGGCGCAGGTCCTAATCCAGGCACTTGTCATCTCCCGTCTGGATTACTGCAACTCGCTGCTGGCGGGGCTCCCTGCCTGTGCCATTAAACCCCTACAACTCATCCAGAACGCCGCAGCCCGTATGGTGTTCAACCTTCCCAAGTTCTCTCACGTCTCCCCGCTCCTCCGCACACTCCACTGGCAGTTGAAGCTCGCATCTGCTACAAGACCATGGTGCTTGCCTACGGAGCTGTGAGGGGAACGGCACCTCCGTACCTTCAGGCTCTGATCAGTCCCAACACCCAAAGAAGGGCACTGCGTTCATCCACCTCTGGCCTTCTCGCCTCCCTACCTCTGCGGAAGCACAGTTCCCGCTCAGCCCAGTCAAAACTGTTCGCTGCTCTGGCACCCCAATGGTGGAACAAGCTCCCTCACGACGCCAGGACAGCGGAGTCAATCACCACCTTCCAGAGACACCTGAAACCCCACCTCTTTAAGGAATACCTGGGATAGGATTAAGTAATCCTTCTAACCCCCCCCCCCCCCCCCCCCCCAAAAAAAGAAGATATAGATGTACTATTGTAAAGTGGTTGTTCCACTGGATATCATAAGGTGAATGCACCAATTTGCAAGTCGCTCTGGATAAGAGCGTCTGCTAAATGACATAAATGTAAATGTAAATGATTACCCACTGGCATGGTGGAGAGGGAATGACGGTCGATTTCCACTCTTTGCCAACATCGCCCTCAAATACCTTTGCATCTACACGTCTGAACGTGTTTTCAGTAGGCCTATCATAGGCAATATTGTTACCCCACTCTGCAGTCTATTAAACCAGAAAAGGCAAACATGATTGTGTTCCTTGCCAGAAACCTTTAGGCAGGTTAATATATAAAGAAAATAAAAATAGGCCGAATGGTTCTTCATTGTTCTTCATTGCTTCATTCTTCATTGCTATTGATTGTGGATGACAAAACATGAAAAAAGGCCATAAATGCACTCACAACAAATGTAATAACTGAGCATGAATACAAACTGAGCAAAAGTGATATGAAAAGAACAGGGTCACATTCATTAGGCACCAAATGGAAGAAAAGTTACTAAAACAAGGACTTGGATTTTGCTGCAGTGGGCTAAATCAGGATCACACAGAGTGTTTCTTGGTACTCTTCTACAAATCTACTTTGAAACAACAGAGTTATGTTTTGGGGCAGCAGGTAGCCTAGCGTTTAGAGCGTTGGGCCAGTAACCAAAAGGTTGCTGGATCGAATCCCCGAGCTGACAAGGTAAAAATCTGTCGTTCTTCCCCTGAACAAGGCAGTTCCCAGGTAGGCCATCATTGTAAATAAGAATTTGTTCTTAACTGACTTGCCTGGTTAAATAAAGGTTAAAATATGCATATACAACTCACAAACATGGTTAAGGGCTTAAAAAAAGACACCTGTCAGCTATATGATGTCAGCGTTGCACACTCATTTCTCAACCAGCTTCATGAGGTAGTCAATTGGAATGCATTTCAATTAACAGGTGTGCCCTGTTAATTTGTGAAATTTCTTTCCTTCTTAATGCGTTTGAGCCAATCAGTTGTGTTGTGACAAGGTAGGGGTGGTATACAGAAGATAGCCCTATTTGGTAAAAGACCAAGTCCATATTATGGCAAGAACAGCTCAAATAAGTGAAGAGAAACAACTGTCCGTCATTACTTTAAGACATGATGGTCAGTAAATATTGAACATTTTAAGAACTTTGAAAGTTCTTCAAGTGCAGTCGCAAAAACCATCAAGCTCCATGATGAAACTGTCTGTCATGAGGACCGCCACAGGAAAGGAAGACCCAGAGTTACCTCTGCTGCAGAGGTTAAGTTCATTAGAGTTACCAGCCTCAAAAATTGCAGCCCAAATAAATACTTCAGAGAATTCAAGTAAGAGACACATCTCAACATCAACTGTTTAGAGGAGACTGTGTGAATCATATCAAATCAAATCACATTTTATTAATCACATGTGCCGAATCCAACAGCTGTAGACCTTACAGTGAAGTGCTTATTTACAAGCCCCTAACCAACAATGCTGTTAAAAAAAATACGAATAAGAAATAAATGTAACAAGTAGTTTTCCCATTAAGGGAAGGGCTGATTTCAAGAGCAGCAGTACAATAACAATAGCAAGACTATATACAGTCGATGTAATTGAGGTAATGTGTACATGTAGGTAGAGTTTTTAAAGTGACTATTCATAAATAATAACAGAGGGTAGCAGCGGCGTAAAGGGGGGGGGGGGGGGGCAATACAAATAGTCTGGGTAGCCATTTGATTAGATGTTCAGGAGTCTTATGGCTTGGGGGTAGAAGCTGTTTAGAAGCCTTTTGGACCTAGACTTTGCGCTCCGGTATCGCGTGCGGAAGCAGAGAGAACAGTCTATGACTAGGGTGGCTGGAGTCTTTGACAATTTTTAGAGCCGTCCTCTGACACCGCCTGGTATAGAGGTCCTGGATGGCAGGAAGCTTGGCCACGTACGCACTACACTCTGTAGTGCCTTGCAGTCGGAGGCTGAGCATTTGCCATACCAGGCAGTGATGCAACCAGTCAGGATGCTCTCGATGGTGCAGCTGTAGAACCTTTTGAGGATCTGAGGACCCATGCTAAATCTTTTCAGTCTCCTGAGGGGGAGTATGTTTTCTTGTGCCCTCTTCACGACTGTCTTGGTGTGCTTGGACCATGTTAGTTTGTTGGTGATGTGGACACCAAGGAACTTGACGCTCTCAACCTGCTCCACTACAGTCCCGTCGATGAGAATGGGGGCGTGCTCTGTCCTCCTTTTCCTGTAGTCCACAATCATTTCCTTTGTCTTGATCACGTTGAGGGAGATGTTGTTGTCCTGGCATCACATGGCCAGGTCTCTGACCTCCTCCCTATAGGCTGTCTCGTCATTGTCGGTGATCAGGCCTACCACTGTTGTGTCATTGGCAAACTTCATGACGGTGTTGGAGTCGTACCTGGCCGTGCAGTCGTGAGTGAACAGGGAGTACAGGAGGGGGCTGAGCACGCACCCCTGAGGGGCCCCTTTGTTGAGGATCAACGTGGCGGATGTGTTGTTACCTACCCTTATCACCTGGTGGCGGCCTGTCAAGATGTCCAGGATCCAGTTGCAGAGGGAGGTGTTTAGTCCCAGGGTCCTTAACTTATTGATGAGCTTTGAGGGCACTATGGTGTTGAACGCTGAGCTGTAGTCAATGAATAGCATTTTCACATAGGTGTTCCTTTTGTCCAGGTGGGAAAGGGCAGTGTGGAGTGCAATAGAAATTGCATCATCTGTGGATTTATTAGGGCGATATGCAAATTGGAGTGGGTCTAGGTTTTCTGGGATAATGGTGTTTATGTGAACCATGACCAGCCTTTCAAAGCACTTCATGGCTACAGACGTAGCCGGGTCGATAGTCATTTAGGCAGGTTACCTTAGTGTTCTTGGGCACAGGGACTATGGTGGTCTGCTTAAAACATGTTGGTATTATAGACTCGGACAGGGAGAGGTTGAAAATGTCAGTGCAGACACTTGCCAGTTGGTCAGCACATGCTCGCAGTACATGTCCTGGTAATCCATCTTGAGCCTGCGGCCTTGTGAATGTTGACCTGTTTAAAGTTCTTACTCACATCGGCTGCGGAGAGTGTGAGCACACAGTCGTACAGAACAGCTGGTGCTCTCATTCATGTTTCAGTTTTATTTGCCTCGAAGCGAGCATGGAAGTAGTTTAGCTCGTCTGGTTGCACTACCTAATGAATATGACCCAGGTATTTTTAGCCCTCCTCTTGACCCCCTTCATTTCTCCTCTCCTATACCAGCAGCAGCCAGTATCTTCTCTGCGTCAACCCCCATCTCATCGATGGCCCCATTGAGAGCCTGCAGCATGGTAGTGAAGGAACGACCGGCTGAGCGGGCGTGCCTGGGCATGGCCATCTCCAACAGCCGGGTCGTGTTTGTGGTCAACTCCTTCTCTGCCGCTGCCAGCCGAAGCTTTACTTCCCCCTGAGTGACTTCAACCGACAGGTTACACGTCCGCAGGGCTTTGAGCCGTGCCGGGTCCACTTGGCGTTGCCATGCCAACCGCTCCACAGACTCGTCGTCCAGACAGAGCGAGGCCCTGGCCTTGGTGAGGATCCTCACACCCACTCTGGCGTCCACCATGGAGGCCACCAGGGGCACGGGGATGGCCGACACCCCTCCAGATAGTGACGCGGCCGCCCAGACCAGGGCCTTGAAGGCGTCCCTCTTCTGGGTGACCAGGACTGGGAAGAGAGTGGGCAGAGCCAGGAGGAGGGCGTGGGCCCGGATCTCTGGGAGGTCCCTCTCCATCTCCTCTAGGAGTCCTGGGAAGTCAAGTTTCTCCAGACAGGAGGGCCTCACTAGGAACACCTTAGGCAGGGCCACCCCCTGGGTCTTCATCAACTCCAGGCTGGCATTCCGCCTCTCCTCCAGACCCTTTTCTGTGTCCTTCTCTGAGGCCAGCAGGGCGAAGTACACAGTGTCCCTCTGCACAGAGCGGGCTTCCAGGAACACTGCCACGCTGTTGGCCTGGAGACTCTGTGTGAATGCCATGACCACCACGTTGTACCGCAGGAACTTCACCCGTTCCATGTACCCTTCTGGGTCAAAGGGTGAGGCTGTGGGGGTGGGAGGTAAGTCCCAGAGCCTGAAGTCAGGGTGCTTGGGGTTGGGATAGATGGCCATCTCCTCTGGGGGAGTGGGGCAGGGGGACAGGGCGGCTCCTTCATCCTCAGGCCCCAGGCCGCGGAGGGCGTTGATGAATGCAGACTTCTCGGGCCCCCGCTCTCCTGCCACGGCCAGGTTGATCCGGCTGATCAGGAGGTCCTCCACAGCATCCTTGACATCTGACAGCTTGTTGTTCTCGATGGACTCTTTGAGAGTCTCCAGGAGGTTTAGGCTGTGAGATACAACATCCGCCGCCATGGCTGTGAGAGAGGATGATCATTAGCATAGAACAACACACAGGAACACACACACACATCTTAATAGTGGAGGATTATATTTCTTGGGCACGTAATGGATCAATTCAATTGATAAGTGATTGGCTGTTATGTCTACTCAGTTCAATACTGAGGTATTTATTAGTCTCTGAATAGAAGGCAAGAACAAACGCTAACATACAGTGCAGCCCTCGAGGACCTGGAATCACAACCATTGACAGCTTAATCAATTGTGGTTAAGTGGGAACACAACAACACAGTATTTTAACACATTTCATCAGATTAAATGTATTTAGCAGAATACAAATGTAACGAATTGGTCAAATGACAGGATTGAATAAGTGGTAAGTGTTGTGTTAACAAACACACAATCTTAGCTCCAACTAACTGTCT
This sequence comes from Salmo salar, assembly GCF_965601325.2. Classification (NCBI taxonomy): domain Eukaryota; kingdom Metazoa; phylum Chordata; class Actinopteri; order Salmoniformes; family Salmonidae; genus Salmo; species Salmo salar. Next base: position 57,436,545 of record NC_138295.1, read on the forward strand.
GGTCTACAGTAGAAATGTATGCTACTGCCTATGCCTTACCTTTGACCTGGATGAAAAACACCTAAGGGCAGACCTTAAAAGGGCAGACCTTAAAAGGGAAATACATCCTTATCCAATGATCAATAGCAGATATATCCTCAATACAAGTGAAGTGTGCTGACTGTCTGCTAGATCTATTTACAGGCTCTGTACTGTGAGTGGAACATTGTAATCCTGTAATCCCACCCTTAATCCAGTATGAGTGTGAGCACATACTGTACACACAAGACAGAGTCCATGATGCTCACACTGACAAATGGCAGGTGATGTCATCTGTAAATGAGCAGTTAACAGCAAAGGGACATGTTTCTTATCTTCATTTTCTTTTCATCCAAACTTGAGGAATAACACAGGTGTTTTTGCGTGGGTTTGTTCTGTAGCTCTTTAAGACTTCCTTGATTGTAACAGGCTAGTTTCTCCTCTTCAACACGTTTCACAGTTTGGTATTAAAACGAAGAAGTAGGGTGTAACTCAGTTACATTTTTTATGTTTCACTTTCTATCGATATTTAGTCAGAGGTGAGTTTCCGACCAGGGCCTCATGCCTGGATATCCATGAAAATAGCAGTTCTATGATACACAACAACTTCCTTCAGTACTAAAGAAACAGCCACCACAACACAACCAGATTTCCAGTGTGAAACAGACTTGTAGTGTCCATTTCTTGCCACTGTAACTCACACACACACCTCTTTGTGTTTTGTGTTCAGAGGAAACCATGCAAGAAACCTCTGCCGACATCTGAGGATTTCAGGGTTCATTTTCAACATCTGCCTTCCAATCAGAGCCTGTTGTTCTGTCTTCACTTACACTAGCAGATGGTTGAGATTACCTTAAATCAGTTTCCTTTTCTGATAAATGAATATTATGATAAAAAAAACCTCGAACTGAGAATGGGTTTAGAAGTGGGCTTGTAAGTAATCTAGCTTTGCAGTTATCATGTCAAATGGAATGTCTCTATCTAGTGGTTGTTTAAAGGATATGATCTTGAACAGATACATCATGTTGAATGAACTGGATTAGTTCTATAGAAAACCTATACTGTTCTCTACAGTCACACCATCTGTATAATCACTGTCGAATACAATTTGTGGAGATGGAAAAATAGACATCCAACTTCTGACGCCATGTGTTACAGAGGAGGCTGGTGGAAGGAACTATAGGAGGACATGATCATTGTAATGGCTGGAATGGAATTAATGAAACAGAGTCATACACCTGGTTTCCATATGTTTGATACCTTTCCATCCCTTCCTTTCCAGTCATTACAATGAGACTGTCCACCTATAGCTCCTCCCACCAGCCTCCTCTGATATATCAATATGTAGACGGGACACCATAGTGTTAGTTTTCGGATTGTCTTTACCAAGATAAGACCGTATATTGATACAGAGCATTATGGGTACTGTAGTAAGCCTACATCATGCTACAAGAGAGTTAAAACATATTTTAAAAAACAAACAATTTATACATTTATAAACAGTAATTTAAAAGGCACTGACACATCTGAGCTATCTTTTTTGCAGGTGCGTGGTAACAGTTGGGTAAGATGAGAAAAAAGAAGGAACCCGCACACTGCTCTTGATAGTATCACTGATCTTTAATAAGCTTTTGTGAGTTTTTAAAATTAGCACCCTTATGTAGATCTAGCCCCACCCACATCCGTTCCATGCATCGAATGGGGTTGGAGGCGAAGGAATAACAAATCAGTGCTACCAAATATAACAATATGCGTTTCATAAATATTTGAATAACGTGTGTACATAAAACGTATTAAACACGTCTGTAAAACCACAATGAGACCATCACCTACCAAGCAAGTTTTCATAAATTATTGGGTACAGTGTAAGAAAATCGTCAGAGTAATCTGAAATAGGGGCATAATTCATTTTCAAATTTACAACATAAAATACATAGGCATTTCATCATTAAGTCCTTTAGGAAATAATGTCTGGAGGGTGAAAATCCCAAAACATTCTCTTTTACTCAGAGTATTTGTCACGTCCTGACCAGCAGATGGAGCTGTTGTTGTAGTTTTGGGGTCAGGACGTGGCAGTCTTGTGTGTGTGTGATTGTTCTGTGTTGGTCTTGTGACTCCTGATCAGGAACAGCTGGGGATCGTTGTTCCTGATTGGGAGTCATATATGTAGGAGTATGTTTGTCACTTGGTTTTGTGGGTAGTTGTTTTTGCACTGCGTGTTGTGTGCCTGCAAAACTGTTCCTGTCTTATATTTTGTTTGTATTGTTAAGTGGATGCTCTACTCCTTTATTTTTATTAAAGATGAGTATTCACATACCTGCTGCACCTTGGTCCATTTCCACAGAAGACAGCCGTTACAGAACTACCCACCACCAAAGGACCAAGCAGCAGAAGAGGAGGAAGCCACAGGAGAGAAAAAGGGAACAATGGACATGGGAGGACGTCCTGGACGGCAAGGGAGCCTACACCTGGGAAGAGATCCTGGCCGGAAGGGATCGCCTCCCATGGGAACAGGTGGAGGCACTCAGGAGAGTGGAGGCAGCAGGACAGAGGAACCATCGGGAAAGTTACGCTGGAACACGGTTGGCTAGGAAACCCGAGAGGCAGCCCCAAGATTTTTTTGGGGGGGGGCACACGGGTAGCTTGGCCAGGCCAGGGAAGAGCCGTAAGCCAGCTACCCGTGACTACAGGGAGGTGCGTACGAGGTGGAGGGCGCCATGTTACGCTGAGGTGCGCACCATCTCGCCTATACGGACGCACAGCCCAGTGCGCCCAGTACCAGCGCCCCGCAGGTGCCAGGGCAAGGGGAGCATCGAGCCGGAAGGGGTGATGCCAACCCTGCACTCAAGACCGCCAGTGCGCCCTTTCGGTCCGGTGTTTCCCGCTAGACACACTAGCATGGAGGTGCGTGTCTCCAGGCTGGTACGTCCAATACCTGCCCCACGCATCAGGAGTCAACAGTCACCAGAGCTGCCCGCCAGTCAACAGTCACCAGAGCTGCCCGCCAGTCAACAGTCGTCGGAGCTGCCCGCCAGTCAACAGTCGTCGGAGCTGCCCGCCAGTCAACAGTCGTCGGAGCTGCCCGCCAGTCAACAGTCGTCGGAGTTGCCCGCCAGTCAACAGTCGTCGGAGCTGCCCGCCAGTCAACAGTCGTCGGAGCTGCCCGCCAGTCAACAGTCGTCGGAGCTGCCCGCCAGTCAACAGTCGTCGGAGCTGCCCGCCAGTCAACAGTCGTCGGAGCTGCCCGCCAGTCAACAGTCGTCGGAGCTGCCCGCCAGTCAACAGTCGTCGGAGCTGCCCGGACTGCGCTGAACTGCCGGAGTGGCCGGACTGCGCTGAACTGCCGGAGTGGCCGGACTGCGCTGAACTGCCGGAGTGGCCGGACTGCGCTGAACTGCCGGAGTGGCCGGACTGCCCTGAACTGCCGGAGTGGCCGGACTGCCCTGAACTGCCGGAGTGGCCGGACTGCCCTGAACTGCCGGAGTGGCCGGACTGCCCTGAACTGCCGGAGTGGCCGGACTGCCCTGAACTGCCGGAGTGGCCGGACTGCCCTGAACTGCCGGAGTGGCCGGACTGCCCTGAACTGCCGGAGTGGCCGGACTGCCCTGAACTGCCGGAGTGGCCGGACTGCCCTGAACTGCCGGAGTGGCCGGACTGCCCTGAACTGCCGGAGTGGCCGGACTGCCCTGAACTGCCGGAGTGGCCGGACTGCCCTGAACTGCCGGAGTGGCCGGACTGCCCTGAACTGCCGGAGTGGCCGGACTGCCCTGAACTGCCGGAGTGGCCGGACTGCCCTGTTCTGCCGGAGTGGCCCGCCTGCCCTGATCTGCCAGGGTGCCCGGCCTGTCAGGATCAGCCCGAGGGGTCCTCCTGCCCTCCGGTCCAGCCCGAGTGGTCCTCCTGCCCTCCGGTCCAGCCCGAGTGGTCCTCCTGCCCTCCGGTCCAGCCCGAGTGGCCCGCATGCCTTCCGGCCCAGCCCGAGTGGCCCGCATGCCTTCCGGCCCAGCCCGAGTGGCCCGCATGCCTTCCGGCCCGGCCCGAGTGGCCCGCATGCCTTCCGGCCCGGCCCGAGTGGCCCGCATGCCTTCCGGCCCGGCCCGAGTGGCCCGCATGCCTTCCGGCCCGGCCCGAGTGGCCCGCATGCCTTCCGGCCCGGCCCGAGTGGCCCGCATGCCTTCCGGCCCGGCCCGAGTGGCCCGCATGCCCTCCGGCCCGGCCCGAGTGGCCCGCATGCCCTCCGGCCCGGCCCGAGGGGCCCTCCTGCCCTCCGGCCCGGCCCGAGGGGCCCTCCTGCCCTCCGGCCGCCCGGCCCGAGGGGCCCTCCTGCCCCCCGGCCCGGCCCGAGGGGCCCTCCTGCCCCCCGGCCCGGCCCGAGGGGCCCTCCTGCCCCCCGGCCCGGCCCGAGGGGCCCTCCTGTCCCCCGGCCCGGCCCGAGGGGCCCTCCTGTCCCCTGGCCCGGCCCGAGGGGTCCGTCTGCCTGGCGCAGCTATCGGCTCCACCGAAGTGGGCGACGCCGAGGGTGGAGCAGGGTCCACGTCCTGCACCGGAGCCACCTCCAGGATAGGTGGGTTGGGGAGGGAGGGTGTAGCACAGTGCCGTCGTTGACGGCAGCCACCCTCCCTTCCCTCCCTTATTGTTTAGGGGTTATTGTTTATGGGTTTTGTTGGGGATTTTGTTTGTTGGTGTTTTTTCGTTGTTAGGTGCATTCCGGGGTCTGCACCTTGAGGGGGGGGGGGTACTGTCACGTCCTGACCAGCAGATGGAGCTGTTGTTGTAGTTTTGGGGTCAGGACGTGGCAGTCTTGTGTGTGTGTGATTGTTCTGTGTTGGTCTTGTGACTCCTGATCAGGAACAGCTGGGGATCGTTGTTCCTGATTGGGAGTCATATATGTAGGAGTATGTTTGTCACTTGGTTTTGTGGGTAGTTGTTTTTGCACTGCGTGTTGTGTGCCTGCAAAACTGTTCCTGTCTTATATTTTGTTTGTATTGTTAAGTGGATGCTCTACTCCTTTATTTTTATTAAAGATGAGTATTCACATACCTGCTGCACCTTGGTCCATTTCCACAGAAGACAGCCGTTACAGTATTATTAATATCACATCCCCTGTCTGATATCTTAACTTTCTCTATGCCACAAAATCTAAAGGTAGAAATGTCATGTTTTAGGTCATTAAAATGTACTGCGACTGTATAATCCCTGTTTCTCCTACTTGAACTTTTATGTTCACTGATTCTCTATTTGAGAGAACTAGAGGTTTTACCTACATAGCACAGCCCACATGGACATTTAATAAGGTAGATAACATGGGTGGTGGAGCGCATAATAATGTAATTTATTTGTAACCGTTTTCCTGTATGTGGGTGGCAGAAATATTCACACTTCATCATATTGTTGCACTGTGCGCAACCTCTGCATTTATAGCTACCATTTGGTAAAGGGTGTAAAAGAGCCTGGCTGATTTTCTTGCGGCTTGCAGTTGGCATGGACCAATTTATCGCGTAGATTCCGACCTCTCTTATACACAATAAATGGTGGATTCTCAAATTCAGCAGGCAAACCTGGGTCCGTGGATTAAACATGCTAGTGTTTCTTGACCGCATCTCCCACTTTTCGCGAGTTCAAAGTATATGTAGTTGTGAACATTACAGAGTGTTCTTTAGCTCTAGCGTTTTTTTTTTGTAGCAGTTCATCTCGTGTTTTCCCCAATGCCAAATTAAGAGCTTCATCCACACATTGTGGAGAATAGACTCTTCTTAGAAACCTATTGCGCATCTCCGCTGCTTTTTCTAGATAGTCCTCTGCGGAGTGGCATATACAGCGCAGTCTGAAAAAACTGGCTTCTTGGAAGTCCTCTTTTTAATGGCTCAGGGTGGAAGCTGTCCTCCTGTAATATAATATTTCTGTCCGTTTCTTTTCTATACAGTGTTGTAAACATGTTTCCATTTGATTTCTCAATCCATATATCGAGGTAATGAACACGTTTAGTGTCACATTCAATAGTGAATTTGATATTGGGGTCAATGTCATTGAGTAATGCCATAAAGTCTGACAGCTCTTTTCCCGTTCCTCCCAATATGCAAAAAAAGTCATCAATATATCGATACCACTTCAAGACTTTATTCAAAATTTGATTTTTGCCTTTCATTATTAACAAAACGGTCATAAAAAATACCCGCATAAAAGTTAGCATAGCTCGGAGCGAATGTGGAGCCCATATGTTCCATTCGTTTGGGGATAGTATTCATCATCAAACCTGAAATAGTTATACAAAACATATTCAGCTAGCTCTAGAATAACGTTTGTTGTTGGGTATTCATTTACATTACATTTTTACATTTACATTTAAGTCATTTAGCAGACGCTCTTATCCAGAGCGACTTACAAATTGGTGCATTCACCTTATAATATCCAGTGGAACAACCACTTTACAAAAGTGCATCTAAATCTTTTAAGGGGGGGGGGGTTAGAAGGATTACTTTATCCTATCCCAGGTATTCCTTGAAGAGGTGGGGTTTCAGGTGTCTCCGGAAGGTGGTGATTGACTCCGCTGTCCTGGCGTCGTGAGGGAGCTTGTTCCACCATTGGGGTGCCAGAGCAGCGAACAGTTTTGACTGGGCTGAGCGGGAACTGTGCTTCCTCAGAGGTAGGGAGGCGAGCAGGCCAGAGGTGGATGAACGGAGTGCCCTTGTTTGGGTGTAGGGCCTGATCAGAGCCTGAAGGTACGGGGGTGCCGTTCCCCTCACAGCTCCGTAGGCAAGCACCATGGTCTTGTAGCGGATGCGAGCTTCGACTGGAAGCCAGTGGAGAGAGTGGAGGAGCGGGGTGATGTGAGAGAACTTGGGAAGGTTGAACACCAGACGGGCTGCGGCGTTCTGGATGAGTTGTAGGGGTTTAATGGCACAGGCAGGGAGCCCAGCCAACAGCGAGTTGCAATAATCCAGACGGGAGATGACAAGTGCCTGGATTAGGACCTGCGCCGCTTCCTGTGTGAGGCAGGGTCGTACTCTGCGAATGTTGTAGAGCATGAACCTACAGGATCGGGTCACCGCCTTGATGTTGGTGGAGAACGACAGGGTGTTGTCCAGGGTCACGCCAAGGCTCTTAGCACTCTGGGAGGAGGACACAAGGGAGTTGTCAACCGTGATGGCGAGATCATGGAACGGGCAGTCCTTCCCCGGGAGGAAGAGCAGCTCCGTCTTGCCGAGGTTCAGCTTGAGGTGGTGATCCATCATCCACACTGATATGTCTGCCAGACATGCAGAGATGCGATTCGCCACCTGGTTGTCAGAAGGGGGAAAGGAGAAGATTAATTGTGTGTCATCTGCATAGCAATGATATGAGAGACCATGTGAGGATATGACAGAGCCAAGTGACTTGGTGTATAGCGAGAATAGGAGTGGGCCAAGAACAGAGCCCTGGGGGACACCAGTGGTGAGAGCACGTGGTGCGGAGACAGATTCTCGCCACGCCACCTGGTAGGAGCGACCTGTCAGGTAGGACGCAATCCAAGCGTGGGCGGCCCCGGAGATGCCCAGCTCGGAGAGGGTGGAGAGGAGGATCTGATGGTTCACGGTATCAAAGGCAGCAGATAGGTCTAGAAGGATGAGAGCAGAGGAGAGAGAGTTAGCTTTAGCAGTGCGGAGAGCCTCCGTGACACAGAGAAGAGCAGTCTCAGTTGAATGCCCAGTCTTGAAACCTGACTGATTAGGATCAAGAAGGTCATTCTGGGAGAGATAGCAAGAGAGCTGGCCAAGGACGGCACGTTCAAGAGTTTTGGAGAGAAAGGAAAGAAGGGATACTGGTCTGTAGTTGTTGACATCGGAGGGATCGAGTGTAGGTTTTTTCAGAAGGGGTGCAACTCTCGCTCTCTTGAGGACGGAAGGGACGTAGCCAGCGGTCAAGGATGAGTTGATGAGCGAGGTGAGGTAGGGGAGAAGGTCTCCGGAAATGGTCTGGAGAAGAGAGGAGGGGATAGGGTCAAGTGGGCAGGTTGTTGGGCGGCCGGCCGTCACAAGACGCGAGATTTCATCTGGAGAGAGAGGGGAGAAAGAGGTCAAAGCACAGGGTAGGGCAGTGTGAGCAGGACCAGCAGTGTCGTTTGACTTAGCAAACGAGGATCGGATGTCGTCAACCTTCTTTTCAAAATGGTTGACGAAGTCATCCGCAGAGAGGGAGGAGGGGGGGGGGGGGGGGGGAGGATTCAGGAGGGAGGAGAAGGTAGCAAAGAGCTTCCTAGGGTTAGAGGCAGATGCTTGGAGTTTAGAGTGGTAGAAAGTGGCTTTAGCAGCAGAGACAGAAGAGGAAAATGTAGAGAGGAGGGAGTGAAAGGATGCCAGGTCCGCAGGGAGGCGAGTTTTCCTCCATTTCCGCTCGGCTGCCCGGAGCCCTGTTCTGTGAGCTCGCAGTGAGTCGTCGAGCCACGGAGCAGGAGGGGAGGACCGAGCCGGCCTGGAGGATAGGGGACAGAGGAAATCAAAGGATGCAGAGAGGGAGGAGAGGAGGGTTGAGGAGGCAGAATCAGGAGATAGGTTGGAGAAGGTTTGAGCAGAGGGAAGAGATGATAGGATGGAAGAGGAGAGAGTAGCGGGAGAGAGAGAGCGAAGGTTGGGACGGCGCAATACCATCCGAGTAGGGGCAGAGTGAGAAGTGTTGGATGAGAGCGAGAGGGAAAAGGATACAAGGTAGTGGTCGGAGACTTGGAGGGGAGTTGCAATGAGATTAGTGGAAGAACAGCATCTAGTAAAGATGAGGTCAAGCGTATTGCCTGCCTTGTGAGTAGGGGGGGAAGGTGAGAGGGTGAGGTCGAAAGAGGAGAGGAGTGGAAAGAAGGAGGCAGAGAGGAATGAGTCGAAGGTAGACGTGGGGAGGTTAAAGTCACCCAGAACTGTGAGAGGTGAGCCATCCTCAGGAAAGGAACTTATCAAGGCGTCAAGCTCATTGATGAACTCTCCAAGGGAACCTGGAGGGCGATAAATGATAAGGATGTTAAGCTTGAAAGGGCTGGTAACTGTGACAGCATGGAATTCAAATGAGGAGATAGACAGATGGGTCAGGGGAGAAAGAGAGGATGTCCACTTGGGAGAGATGAGGATTCCAGTGCCACCACCCCGCTGGCTCGATGCTCTAGGGGTATGCGAGAACACGTAGTCAGACGAGGAGAGAGCAGTAGGAGTAGCAGTGTTATCTGTGGTAATCCATGTTTCCGTCAGCGCCAGGAAGTCTAGGGACTGGAGGGTAGCATAGGCTGAGATGAACTCAGCCTTGTTGGCCGCAGACCGGCAGTTCCAGAGGCTGCCGGAGACCTGGAACTCCACGTGGGTCGTGCGCGCTGGGACCACCAGGTTAGAGTGGCAGCGGCCACGCGGTGTGGAGCGTTTGTATGGCCTGTGCAGAGGAGAGAGAGCAGGGATAGACAGACACATAGTAGACAAGCTACAGAAGAGGCTACGCTAATGCAAAGGAGATTGGAATGACAAGTGGACTACACGTCTCGAATGTTCAGGAAGTTAAGCTTACGTTGCAAAAATCTTATTGACTAAAATGATACAGTACTGCTGGCTGGTGGAGTAGGCTAGCTAGCAGTGGCTGCGTTGTTGACTTTGAACGTGTAGCTGGCTAGGTAACCTCGATAGTTTCAGTACTACACCTTGTCATGATACAAAGCAACTTTGTAGCTAACATAACACTAATCAAGACGTTCCTTGTAATGTATTTAGTTTCTACAATGCTGCTCGTCGGTAATAGTTGGCTGGGTTAGGAAAAATGGCGTCGCGGGGGACGGAAATAGCTGGCTAGCTAACCTCGATGGCTGGCTAGCTAACAATTATCAAGCTATGACAAAGACAACTAAGTAGCTAGCTAGGTAACACTGCACTAGTCAAATCGTTCCGTTGTAAAGTATTAGTATCTACAGCGCTGCTAGTCGGTAACGGTTGGCTAGCTGGCAGTGGGTTAATGATGACTGGGTGTGTTGACTAAGTCAGCGCCGCGTCGCGGCTGGCTAGCGCACCTCGATAATACTCAAACTCAAACTACACAATTATCTTAGATACAGAGACAGCAAAGACAACTATGTAGCTGGCTAACTAACACTAACACCACACTAATCAAGTCGTTACGTTGTAATGTAATAGTTTCTGCAGTGCTGCTAGTCGGTAGAAGTTGGCTAGCTAGCAGTGATGACTAGCTAGCTAGCAGTGTTGACTACGTTAGGAGGACGAAGATAGCTAGCCTCGATAATTACTCAATTACTCTAAACTACACAAATTATCTTTGATACAAAGACGGCTATGTAGCTAGCTAAGAAGAATTGCTCAGATCAAACAAATCAAGCCGTTGTAATGTAGTGAAGTGTAATATTACCTGTGGAGCGAAGCGTGGTGCGACTGCTCGCTCCAACCGGAAGTTGTTGTTAGTATCTCTGTCTCTCAAATAGTGAGCTAGAGCTGACAGCGCCCCCAACCCACCTCTCCCAATGTGATACGGATCTGCTATTTGTAGACCTTATAGCCAGAACCTCCATCAGAAGCTAGCCATCAGAAGCTAACCAGCTAATTAGCTACTAGCTATTTAGTCATTGTTAGCCACTGCTAACAATTTAGGACAGACACCAGCCGCTTTTAGCCTGGATAATACTTGCCAGCCTGCCAGTCTGCATATCGGACTGTTTTTCTCCACTACAACATCGAATTCCTGCCGTAAGCCCTGGACCATTACTCCAGATCATCGTAGCTAGCTAGCTGCCACCGAGTGGCCCAGCCCCGAAGCTAGCCTTGAGCCAGGCCCATCTCCCGGCCTGCTCAGTGGACCCTATGATCACTCGGCTACACACCTGATGCCTCCCGGACTCTTCACTAACACGACTAGAATCCACAACACCACTGGATTCCTGCCGTAAACTCTGGACCTTTGCACCGGATCATCGCTGCTAGCTAGCTGCTACCGAGTGGCTATAGTGGCTAATGCCCTTGTCCCGAAGCTAGCACCAGTTAGCCGCGAAACGAGGTGCATCTCCCGGCTAGCAAACAAAATTACTCCAGCTACAATACCTCTTTTGCCAACTGGCCTGGAGCCTTTGTCGACACAGAGCCCCGCCGTTCCATCACGACTGGTCTGCCGACGTAATTCCATCCGTTGTGCCCTCAACCGGCCTTTGCCGGACATCGGAGCAAACGCTTCTACTAGCCCCAGCCTGCTAACATATATACTGCTCAAAAAAATAAAGGGAACACTTAAACAACACATCCTAGATCTGAATGAAAGAAATAATCTTATTAAATACTTTTTTCTTTACATACTGGAATGTGCTGACAACAAAATCACACAAAAATAATCAATGGAAATCCAATTTACCAACCCATGGAGGTCTGGATTTGGAGTCACACTCAAAATTAAAGTGGAAAACCACACTACAGGCTGATCCAACTTTGATGTAATGTCCTTAAAACAGGTCAAAATGAGGCTCAGTAGTGTGTGTGGCCTCCACGTGCCTGTATGACCTCCCTACAATGCCTGGGCATGCTCCTGATGAGGTGACGGATGGTCTCCTGAGGGATCTCCTCCCAGACCTGGACTTAAGCATCCGCCAACTCCTGGACAGTCTGTGGTGCAACGTGGCGTTGGTGGATGGAGCGAGACATGATGTCCCAGATGTGCTCAATTGGATTCAGGTCTGGGGAACGGGCGGGCCAGTCCATAGCATCAATGCCTTCCTCTTGCAGGAACTGCTGACACACTCCAGCCACATGAGGTCTAGCATTGTCTTGCATTAGGAGGAACCCAGGGCCAACCGCACCAGCATATGGTCTCACAAGGGGTCTGAAGATCTCATCTCGGTACCTAATGGCAGTCAGGCTACCTCTGGCGAGCACATGGAGGGCTGTGCGGCCCCCCAAAGAAATGCCACCCCACACCATGACTGACCCACCGCCAAACCGGTCATGCTGGAGGATGTTGCAGGCAGCAGAACGTTCTCCACGGCATCTCCAGACTCTGTCACGTCTGTCACTTGCTCAGTGTGAACCTGCTTTCATCTGTGAAGAGCACAGGGCGCCAGTGGCGAATTTGCCAATCTTGGTGTTCTCTGGCAAATGCCAAACGTCCTGCACGGTGTTGGGCTGTAAGCACAACCCCCACCTGTGGACGTCGTGCCCTCATACCACCCTCATGGAGTCTGTTTCTGACCGTTTGAGCAGACACGTGCACATTTGTGGCCTGCTGGAAGTCATTTTGCAGGGCTCTGGCAGTGCTCCTCCTGCTCCTCCTTGCACAAAGGTGGAGGTAGCGGTCCTGCTGCCGGGTTGTTGCCCTCCTACGACCTCCTCCACGTCTCCTGATGTACTGGCCTGTCTCCTGGTAGCGCCTCCATGCTCTGGACACTACGCTGACAGACACAGCAAACCTTCATGCCACAGCTCGCATTGATGTGCCATCCTGGATGAGCTGCACTACCTGAGCCACTTGTGTGGGTTGTAGACTCCGTCTCATGCTACCACTAGAGTGAAAGCACCGCCAGCATTCAAGTGACCAAAACATCAACCAGGAAGCATAGGAACTGAGAAGTGGTCTGTGGTCCCCACCTGCAGAACCACTCCTTTATTGGGGGTGTCTTGCTAATTGCCTATAATTTCCACCTGTTGTCTATTCCATTTTCACAACAGCATGTGAAATTTATTGTCAATCAGTGTTGCTTCCTAAGTGGACAGTTTGATTTCACAGAAGTGTGATTGACTTGGAGTTACATTGTGTTGTTTAAGTGTTCCCTTTATTTTTTTGAGCAGTGTATATTTTTTGAACGCCGTGTCTCCCGCTTGCAAGCATAGTAATGACTACCTAGCGGCTTCCCTGTTTCATCTATTGCTGTTCACTGGACCCCATGATCACTTGACTACATAGCTGATGCCTGCTGGACTGTCCTTTAATGACGGTACTCTACTTTATTTATCTTTCGGCCCCAGCCTCGAACTCAGGGCCTGTATGTAGTTTACTGACCCGCTCTGCTCATTCATTGCCTTTTTACCTGTTGTTGTTGTCTTAGCTGATTAGCTGTTGTTGTCTTACCCGTTGTTGTCTTATCTAGCTGTCCCAATCAACAACTGTGATTGCTTTATGCCTCACTTTATATCTCTCTCTAATGTCAATATGCCTTGTATATTGTTGTTATCATTGTTTTAGTTCACTGCGGAGCCGCTAGTCACACTCAACATGCCTCAGATACCTCTTTTGTCCCAACTCCCACACATGCAGTGACCTCACCCAGCATAACTTGTGCGTCCAGAGATGCAACCTCTCTTATTGTCACTCAATGCCTAGGTTTACCTCCAATGTAGCCGCACCCTACCATACCCCTGTCTGTACATTATGCCCTGAATCTATCCTACCATGCCTAGAAATCTGCTCCTTTTATTCTCTGTCCCCAACGCACTAGACAACCAGTTTTGATAGCCGTTAGCCGTACCCTCATCCTACTCCTCCTCTGTTCTTCGGGTGAATTCTCGTGACAAGGTTAACCCAGGCCCTGCGTGTCCCCAGGCGCTCTCATTTGTTGACTTCTGTAACCGCAAAAGCCTTGGTTTCATGCATGTTAACATTAGAAGCCTCCTCCCTAAATTTGTTTTACTCACTGCTTTAGCACACTCCGCCAATCCTGATGTCCTTGCTGTGTCTGAATCCTGGCTTAAGAAGGCTACCAAAGATTCTGAGATTTCCATCCCCAACTACAACATTTTCCGTCAAGATAGAACTGCCAAAGGGGGAGGGTTTGCAATCTACTGCAGAGATAGCCTGCAAAGTTCTGTCATACTTTCCAGGTCTATGCCAAAACAGTTCGAGCTTCTAATTAAAACAATGAATCTCTCCCTCAGCTCCCAGCTGTGCACTGGAAACCATATGTGAATGGGCACCCTCATAGATATTATCCTGACCAACTTATCCTCCAAATACACCTCTGCTGTTTTCAATCAGGATCTCAACGATCACTGCCTCATTGCCTGCACCCGCTATGGGTCCGCGGTCAAACAACCACCCCTCATCACTGTCAAACGCTCTCTAAAACACTTCTGCGAGCAGGCCTTTCTAATTGACCTGGCCCGGGTATCCTGGAAGGATATTGACCTCATCCCGTCAGTAGAGAATGCCTGGTCGTTCTTTAAAAGTAATTTCCACACCATCTTATTAAATAAGCATGCCCCTTTCAAAAAATGTAGAACTAAGAATAGATATAGCCCTTGGTTCACTCCCGACCTGACTGCCCTTGACCAGCACAAAAACATCCTGTGGAGGCCTGCACTAGCATCGAATAGTCCCCGCGATATGCAACTTTTCAGAGAAGTCAGGAACCAGTACACGCAGTCAGTTAGGAAAGCAAAGGCTAGCTTTTTCAAACAGAAATTTGCATCCAACTCCAAAAAGTTCTGGGACACTGTAAAGTCCATGGAGAATAAGATCCCCTCCTCCCAGCTGCCCACTGCATTGAGGATAGGAAACACTGTCACCACTGATAAATCCACGATAATCGAGAATTTCAATAAGCATTTCTCTACGACTGGCCATGCTTTCCTCCTGGCTACCCCAACCCCGGCCAACAGCTCCGCACCCCCTGCAGCTACTTGCCCAAGCCTCCCCAGCTTCTCCTTCACCCAAATCCAGATCGCAGATGTTCTGAAAGAGTTGCAAAACCTGGAACTCGACAAATCAGCTGGGCTAGACAATCTGGACCGTCTCTTTCTAAAATTATCAGCCGCCATTGTTGCAACCCTTATTACCAGTCTGTTCAACCTCTCTTTCATATCGTCCGAGATCCCTAAAGATTGGAAAGCTGCCGCGGTCATCCCCCTCTTCAAAGAGGCTGACACTCTAGACCCAAACTGTTATAGACCTATATCCATCCTACCCTGCCTTTCTAAATTCTTCGAAAGCCAAGTTGACAAACAGTTCACTGACCATTTCGAATCCCACCGTACCTTCTCCCCTGTGCAATCCGGTTTCCATCTGGTCACAGGTGCACCTCAGCCACGCTCAAGGTACTAAACAATATCATAACCGCCATCGATAAAAGACAGTACTGCGCAGCCATGTTCATCGACCTGGCCAAGGCTTTTGACTCTGTCAATCACCGCATTCTTATCAGCAGACTCAACAGCCTTGGTTTCTCAAATGACTGCCTCGCCTGATTCACCAACTACTTCTCAGACAGAGGTCAGTGTGTCAAATCGGAGGGCCTGTTGTCCGGACCTCTGGCAGTCTCTATGGGGGTACCACAAGGTTCAATTATTGGGCCGACTCTTTTCTCTGTATATATCAACGATGTCACTCTTGCTGCGGTTGATTCCCTGATCCACCTCTACGCAGACGACACCATTCTGTATACATCTGGCCCTTCTTTGGACACAGTGCTAACAAACCTCCAAAAGAGCTTCAATGCCATACAACACTCCTTCTGTGCCCTCCGACTGCTCTTAAACGCTAGTAAAACTAAATGCATGCTTTTCAACTGATCATTGCCCGATCCCGCCTGCCCGACTAGCATCATTACCCTGGACGGTTCTGACTTAGAATAAGTGGACAACTACAAATACCTAGTTGTCTGGCTAGACTGTAAACTCTCCTTCCAGACTCATATTAAACATCTCCAATCCAAAATTAAATCTAGAATTGGCTTCCTATTTCGCAACAAAGCCTCCTTCACTCATGCTGCCAAACATACCCTTGTAAAACTGACTATCCTACCGATCCTCGACTTCGGCGATGTCATTTACAAAATAGCCTCGAACACTCTACTCAGCAAACTGAATGCAGTCTATCACAGTGCCATCTGTTTTGTCACCAAAGCCCCATACACCACCTACCACTGCGACCAGTATGCTCTAGTCGGATGGCCCTCGCTACATATTCGTCGCCAGACCCACTGGATCCAGGTCATCTATAAGTCTTTGCTAGGTAAAGCTCCGCCTTATCTCAGCTCACTGGTCACCATAACAACACCCACCCATAGCACGTGCTCCAGCAGGTCATCCCCAAAGCCCACACCTCACTTGGCCACCTTTCCTTCCAGTTCTCTGCTGCCAATGACCGGAACGAATTGCAAAAATCGCTGGAGTTGGAGACTTATATCACCCTCACTAACTTTAAGCATCAGCTATCTG
Organism: Salmo salar; assembly: GCF_965601325.2. Taxonomy (NCBI): domain Eukaryota; kingdom Metazoa; phylum Chordata; class Actinopteri; order Salmoniformes; family Salmonidae; genus Salmo; species Salmo salar. The sequence goes on from NC_138295.1 coordinate 57,452,705, forward strand.
AGCGCTTACCAATCACTGTACCTGTACACAGCCAATCTGTAAATAGCCCATCCAATCTACCTACCTCATCCCCATATTGTTTTTATTCACTTTTTTGCTCTTTTGCACACCAGTATTTCTACTTGCACATCATCATCTGCACATCTATCACTCCAGTGTTAATTTGCTAAATTGAAATTACTTCGCTACTATGGCCTATTTATTGCCTTACCTCCTCACATCATTTGCATACACTGTATATAGACTTTTTCTATTGTTTTATTGACTGTACTTTTGTTTATTCCACGTGTAACTTTGTGTTGTTGTTTGTGTCACACTGCTTTGCTTTATCTTGGCCAAGTTGCAGTTGTAAATGACAACTTGTTCTCAACTGGCCTACCTGGTTAAATAAAGGTGAAATAAATAAATAAATAAAAAATTGGTGAGATCTTGTTTATGAAGTCTATAGAGTCTTTCACATATGATGGACTCAGAGTCACGGATGGCTGGAGGGAGTTCCAGAGCCTATGAGCAACCCTGGAGAAGGCCCTGTCACTGAAACTCTGCAGCTTGGACCTGGGGATGACAGGGTGGCCAACTGTGGTTGAGCGGAGAGAGCATGAGGGCTAGTAGGAGAGAAGAAGGTCGGAGAGTTAAAGGGGTAGCAAGGTGGGGAGAGCTTTTTAATAATGTTTTCAGTTTTCAGTTTGGCTATTTGTTTCAAGTGTATTAGTCTATAAATAAATCTCTTTGCCAAGTTAAGTAATCTCTCCCATGGCTTATTCGACTAGTAGTTGTTCTGAAATGTTTATTGCTTGCCTACATTTTACTCCCTACTATATGTTTAATTTAACACACATACATTCATTATTTATCTTGGTTGCCTATCCTGATGTGAAGTTGGTTCTATAGAAAGTATTTGACTCTGATGTGTTTCACAGAAAGTATTTGACTCTAGCCACATAATTAAGGAATTTAGAAGGGGGGGGGGTGTGGCATTTTCTGCAAGGCCATTTTCTTGAGCTACCAAAATGATTCTGAAGTGTGCCATGCCTCGTTCAAGTGCCTCGTTTAAGTGCTATCGGAGTTCTCGGAAATTCCTAGTTCCGACTGGGAAGTTTCACTTGAATGACCCTCCAAATAGGAATTACAAGTGGGAAATGAGAAAATGATGTTGCCAATCTTATTGGTTTAAACATTGTTCCGACTTCAAAAGCACTTGAACACAATCATGTCGGAGTTACAATTTCCCATTTTCCCATTTCCCACGAGAATGTGAAGCCAGCATAATACAGCGTTTAAGTGCTCGTCGGTACTAGGAAACTGACATTCTGACTTGCTAACTGGTTGAACGCGTTACAGTAGCCTAAGTATATAACATGATTGACATGACCATAATAATCATCACGGAAAGGCCTTGGAAGTGCCATAACTGTAAGCCAACATAATTCATTATTTTAGATTAACTTGTTTAACATGTAATAAATGCATTATGAAGACAATTGTGTAATTTAGGCTCCATGAAATATGAAATGCGTAATGAAGAAAATCGTGTACTGTTGCCTTTACAAAAAAAGGCTCTTTCTGATTACAAGTGTACCAGAATCCCAAAGTATTAAACGAAATCAAGCATAGAAAACAGCATTGGCATGAATAAAACCATTTTCCCCACGAGTTAAGTCGCACGTAAATGTGTGTATTTTCTCACAAATTCTGTTCAGCAAGTCTAAAACAGTACATATAGGCATACAACTACACATTTTAAAACAGGATTGAATGAAGACAACATTTCTGTATATTCATAACGATGAATTAGCCTTAAAGAAGAACAAAATGAAATATAGTCTGTCGCGTCTATGGTGGTTGCAAAGACTTGTGTGGAGCCAACTGGTTAAATTTGTGTCTTTTCGAACGAATTCGAACGCAACACAAAAACGCACGAAATTTGCTGAAATGCATTATGTACACATATGCACGAATTGAATGTGAGATTGTGTTGCCACCACTCATGTCATCTACATTATTACATGTCCATGTGGGCTGTGCTAAAACCCTATCGTTCTCTCAAACAGAGAATCAGTGAACATGCACATTCAATTAGGAGAAACGACAGGGATTATACAGTCACAGTACATTTTAATGACCTAAAACATGACATTTCTACCTTTATATTTTGTGGCATAGAGAAAGTTAAGATATCAGACAGGGGATGTGATATTAATAATACTCTGAGCAAAAGAGAATGTTTTTGGATTTTCACCCTCCAGACATTATTTCCTAAAGGACTTAATGATGAAATGCCTATGTATGTTATGTTGTGAATTTGAAAATGAATTATGCCCCTATTTCAGATTTCTCTGACGATTTTCTTACACTGTACCCAATGATTTATGAAAACTTGCTTGGTAGGTTGACTTCCTCATTGTGGTTTTACAGACGTGTTTAATACGTTTTATGTACACACTTTATTCGAATATTTATGAAATGCATATTGTTATATTTGGTAGCACTGATTTGTTTTTCCTTCGCCTCCAACCCCATTCGATGCATGGAACGGATGTGGGTGGGGCTAGATCTACATAAGGGTGCTAGTTTAAAAAACTCACATAAGCTTATTAAAGATCAGTGATACTATCAAGAGCAGTGTGTGGGTTCCTTCCTTTTTGTCATACATTTATAAATACACACAACCATCAAAAGTAAGGTAGTGCCTCAATATATAGGTTTAGGGTTAAATCAAAATGCAAAAACATGGTTTGACCTCTACTTCTCCAAACCATGTCTTTGTCAGTCCTTCCCCATGGTGACACAAAACAGAATCATTGCAAAAGTAACATATTAACTTCCTTAAATATTTATAGCCCTCCCACAAATACTTGTTTCACACAGGGCTGAAAAGGGCTGAAAAATAAAGAAGTACCAAAACTATTACCTACAGTAGTTTCAGTTAAACAAAGTCTCTGTATCATCATAAAACATTCAGTCTGGAATATGAGAAAACACAGCAGTGCTGTATAATAGAAGCCATAGTACTGTGTGCTATCTCCCACATTTCTAGACAAAATTGCTGTGTCACTCTCCACCAATAATAGCCTTGACATTGGAGTAAAGCGCTGTATCTTCATCTGTCTCTCGTACTGGCGTACCATTCTCTTTCTCCACGTCCTTCCCTATCATCTCCTCCCCTTTCTCCCCTTCCACCTCTTCCATCACACCACTCCCCTCTCCACCATCTTTTTCCCCCTCGTTCTTCTTCTCTCGTTTGATTTCGACGTAGTCTGACTCTGTGGTAGTGGTCTTCTTCTCTGCCTCCTCAGGAGTCTTCTTCTTCAGTAGGGAGTAGTTGATACTGGCGTAGTCCACCTCTTTTGGTTCTTCCCCTGGGGCAGAGTGTCCCGCAGCTCCACTGGTCTGGAGCCGTCCGTTTTTAGTTCCCTCCCTCAGCTCCACCTGCAGATATGTCTGTTCGCCAATCACTGCCTGTCCTGCATCTCTCTATGGAGTACATTACACAAATCACTGTGTTAGGAGTTTTTTGTTAGCTTGGTTGTCCCAGACCTGTTCGTGTTGTCTTGTAAACTCCTGTTGGCATGTCAATACTAACTGAATGTTGGTAAAGCTGAATAAAGAAAAAAACAGATACTGCACCTGTTGGTCTTCACATGCCACCATCTCCAGGTTCGTGAAAGGGCTTTTGGAGTCTAAGTCCTTTGGGGTCCTCTCTTTGCGTCTAAGGAAAATATTCCAATTGAAATTACTCAATAACTGTATTTTGGAGGGGTTAGCAAGCACTTCCATTACAATATGGTGAAAGGCATTGGCACTTTTGACAATTAATCTGATGTTCTTGATAGGAAATATAGATATGTAAGACAATCTGCAATTGATTTTTAAAACAACATACTCAGTGAATAGTATCTGTACGACAGTAATAGAATGCATGCACTTTTTATATTTTCTTGTCAAACACAGGAAGATACAACATATGGTGGTTGAGAAGGCTGCACCAATCACAAATGCAGTGATCAGTGGTGGGTCCGACAGCATAGCCAAGATGTCTTTAGATACTTCCTCTATAAAGAGAATAACCCATGTATGATTTAAGAAGTGGCTCAGAATACTAAGAATCCTCTGAAGAAAAAAGCATATTTTCTCAATCAAAGCATGTACAGTCATGGCCAAAACCTTTGAGAATGACACAAATATTAATTTTCACAAAGTCTGCTGCCTCAGTTTGTTTGATGGCAATTTGCATTTACTCCAGAATGTTATGAAGAGTGATAAGATGAATTGAAATTCATTGCAAAGTCCCTCTTTGCCATGCAAATGAACTGAATCCCCCCCAAAATTTCCACTGCATTTCAGCCCTGCCACAAAAGGACCAGCTGACATCATGTCAGTGATTCTCTCGTTAACACAGGTGTAAGTGTTGACAAGGACAAGGCTGGAGATCACTCTGTCATGCTGATTGAGTTTGAATAACAGACTGGAAGCTTCAAAAGGAGGCTGGTACTTGGTATCATTGTTCTTCCTCTGTCAGCCATGGTTATCTGCAAGGAAACACGTGCCATCATCATTGGTTTGCAGAAAAAGGGCTTCACAGGCAAGGATATTGCTGCCAGTAAGATTGCACCTAAATCAACCATTTATCGGATCATCAAGAACCTCAAGGAGAGCGGTTCAATTGTTGTGAAGAAAGCTTCAGGGCACCCAAGAAAGTCCAGCAAGCGCCAGGACCATCTCCTAAAGTTGATTCAGCTGTGGGATTGGGGTACCACCAGTAGAGAGCTTGCTCAGGAATGGCAGCAGGCAGGTGTGAGTGCATCTGCACGCACAGTGAGGTGAAAACTTTTGGAGGATGGCCTGGTGTCAAGAAGGGCAGAAAAGAAACCTCTTCTCTCCAGGAAAAACATCAGGGACAGACTGATATTCTGCAAAAGGTACAGGGATTGGACTGCTGAGGACTGGGGTAAAGTCATTTTCTCTGATGAATCCCCTTTCCGATTGTTTGGGGCATCCGGAAAAAGCTTGTCCGTAGAAGACAAGGCGAGCGCTACCATCAGTCCTGTGTCATGCCAACAGTAAAGCATCCTGAGACCATTCATGTGTGGGGTTGCTTCTCAGCCAAGGGAGTGGGCTCACTCACAATTTTGCCTAAGAACACAGCCATGAATAAAGAATGGTACCAACACATCCTCCGAGAGCAACTTCTCCCAACCATCCAGGAACAGTTTGGTGACGAACAATGCCTTTTCCAGTATGATGGAGCACCTTGCCATAAGGGGCGAAAATCTGATATCAACTTTGGAGGGGACAATTACATGACATTTTCTCAAGAGCAATTCCTGAGGGGGACACCAAAAGTAGTGCTGTAACACATAGCCTACATTGTAATATGGTAAATGTATATTGAGGAACCAAAGAAATAAGTTGTTTGCCGTACTCCTAACTACCGGTACCCAAAACTACACAACTAATCACAACAGCAATACCGTTGCCTTTAAAAAATCTTAGTTCAGTTACCAGTTTAAGTTGAGAGTGGGGGTATCCATGGCATTTTCCAATTATGTTCCTATTTTACAAGTCAATTTTTTTTTTGAACCTTTCATAATGTTGCCAAACAAAGACTCAACAAACTTACCTGAGACTCCCTGTCTCTGCCAGTCTGTCCCTGCATATCTGTCCCCAACTCTGCTGTCTGTGTGCCATCTGTTGCCTGCTCTGCCTAATGACATCATTGTGAAACATTTCCATTAGAATTTCATTTCTTTCTTATGAACATTTTATCAAATAGTCTTTGAGATATTAGGCTACTAGGGTTCTTACTTTGCGTTTTGGTGTACTGAAAAATACTCTGATGTCCGTCTTTTATTTTTCTGCCATTTTTCTACCTGGCTGGCTGGCTACACACACACACAGTGTGTAGGTTATTTACAGTAGGAGATGGGCTTCTATCATCTTATCTTTTATCATTCTATTTGGGCTTCGATCTAAAAGGTAGCTAGCAAATGTGAAACGGATTAAAATGACAAGAGTTAACAGCTGTATGATTTCACCATTTACACGACATATGCTGCAACCTTTTGTAATTTTAATAGTTTGTTTCATATTGGCTGGCTTCCAACAATAGCTGAATTTGCAAAGCTAGCGAGCACCAATTCCGTTTCAGTGGTGTTTGCTATAATCTTTGCTACCCGGGTTAAATAAAGGTGAAATAAAATAAATAAATAAAAGTTCCCTTGCGACAATTTAGCTTTTGCAACGAGACCATTAAATATATTTAAGACAATGGTAGAAGAGAGTGTAGTTCTGTTCAGTTTGGACTTCAGTTTATCGCTAACCTTATCACAGGGACTTTGAAGCACTAACTTACATCATTTGCATGCTGATCTTGGAATAAATTGACGATAGCAAAGATTCCATCTTTGACGACGCCACATAAATGGAATAGGTACTAGCTAGCTTAATAGTTAATATTTGCGCGCTAGCTCTGCATATTCAGCTAGTGTGTGTGCGCGCGATTGACTAGATTATCCTCACGTCAGTTACGTTCATTGAGTGCCTTTCAGACAGTAGATATGACCCCTCTGTTACCTTGCCAACTAAGGAACTGGCAGTGGATCAAACCATTGTGAGGCAAAGGGTGGGGGGTCGCAATCTTTTGAAACTTAAAAACGCGCTATTAAGTGTCTATAATCAGCACAATTGCTTTCATTGCGTATTATTAATATTATTTAAATTACATAGTTATGTTTCAGTGATATATTGGGGGGGACAAATCATACTTTTCCCAGGAGGGGATTTCCGCCCCTGCTTGCCATACGGCAAAAGTGATAAGTGGCTCGGGGAACAAAACATCGATATTTTGGGTCCATGGCCAGGAAACTCCCCAGACCTTAATCCCATTGAGAACTTGTGGTCAATCCTCAAGAGGCGGGTGGACAAACAAAAACCCACAGATTCTGACAAACTCCAAGCATTGATTATGCAAGAATGGGCTGCCATCAGTCAGGATGTGGCCCAGAAGTTAATTGACAGCATGCCAGGGCAGATTGCAGAGGTCTTGAAAAAGAAGGTTCAACACTGCAAATATTGACTCTTTGCATCAACTTCATGTAATTGTCAATAAAAGCCTTTGACACTTATGAAATGCTTGTAATTATACTTCAGTATTCCATAGTAACATCTGACAAAAATATCTAAAGACACTGAAGCAGCAAACTTTGTGGAAATGGATATTTGTGTCAATCTCAAAACTTTTGTCCATGACTGTACATCCTATTTGTTGCATTCATATTGGGTGGGACTGGAAAGCGTTGGCTCTCTAACAAAGTATGTTAACTTATATTTTTACATCCATACTTTTCTTCTTATTCTTTTAGGGTGACTTGCAGCTTCTCTCTCACTCTGCCCACTTAATTTCTGCTGAAGCACAAGGTCAGATAATGTACAGTACTTACGTGTCACATTCAATTTCAGTGTCTTCTTGGTGGTGACGCTGCCGTTGAAGGTCACCAGACACGTGACCTTGGTGCCGTGATGCTTAGCTGAACGGGTAAAGGTCAAAGTTGAGAAGTGGGTTGTTGTGACGCTGGTCAGATCCTCTCTCTTTTGTATAGTGGTGTTGTCTCTGAGCTCAGTGATGTTGTCTCCTGTCCCTCTCCATGTCCATGTGATGTTAGGAGGAGTTCCAGAGCAGATCCCTGGGGCAGTGCAGGTCAGAGTAGCTGGTTCTCCCTCTGTCAGAGGAGGAGTCAACACAGAGGGCTCCTGGGTCAGAGCTGAACACAGAAAATACAAACCCAGAAGTGAATTTGTATGTACCAGACATCAGAGAAACATAATCAGACCGATGTTAAACTGCTCCAAATAATGCCCAAAAAATTCCACCATTATTTATAAAAAAGCAGACTTTGGAAAGGGAGACTTGGGGAGGGGAATCTTTGCATTTGTGAATTGGAGGTATGTACCTGTATGTTACAGTCAGTGTACACATTTAATTGTACCTGTCACAGTGTGCATAGTCATACTGTACCTGTTACTGTGATTTTCTGTGGGTCTGTAAATGGTCCTCCTATCATTCTGAATTGATACTGTCCAGCATCATTCTCTCTGATGTCGTTGATGATCACACTACAGTTCCCCTTTGTCAGGTCTGTCCCCAGTAGAGACACTCTATGTTTATAACCCTCCTGAGCTTCAGAGGGATTTTTGGATTGGAAAATGATATGATTATCCTTTTCACGTTTGCCATTTGCAGGGTATTTGTACCATACTGCTGCGTTCGGCTTGACGCTATCAAGGTGATTGAAAGTACATGAAATAACAGCACATAGGCCAGTCTGTGCTGTTATTTCTTCTGGACTGAAGATGATGCTGTTTGTGTTTGCAGCTGATGGAGCTGCTGCTGGAGGGGCCTGTCCTGATGGAGGGAAATGAATAGTCATGAGTAATACAGGAAGCACCTGGATACTACTTGTTGTCCGTAACAATTTTGATGATACAGAATCAATTTAGATTAAAGTGGGTTTTAATTGCCTTACCACTACAACTACCAAATGTATACAAATAGTAATGATTTCAATATTGACAATACTGTAATGATAAAAGGGACCCTACTTTGACATGTTGCTCTCTCTCTCAGAGAGAAGAGTAGAGCTGCCCAGATGAGGACCCACATCCTGCCTCCACTGCCTCGATTAATCAACCACAACACCAGGGTGTATCCTCTTTCACCTCTTTCTATGGTCTTCTTGTCTGTGTCCACAGGTCTGGAGCACAGAAAGAGTATACATATGACCATATATACCTCTGTGATTAATTATGATTGATTGTGCACAAAATTGAGTTGTTTCCACGCTACCATGCGTCGTGCGTAATGATCATGTGAGATGAAATGTGTATGTTTTTTGAAGTGAGCACTCAGTTTTGACCTGATGATGATCCGTTTCGGATCGAAACATTTTCAATAAAGCGGTGAATTGGGATCTTCAACAGTGTGCGGGCCTTCTCGTTCTTTACTATGACCATAACAATTCATCCCATTGCCAGCTGTGTAAGGAGAAAACATTGGCATTCCTAACATCTGACATTAAGTTTCCATGACACGTTTATGATTGTTACAACCTTCTTAGCACCTTTTTTCAACTGTAATTTAATGCATGGAGAGTAGATATCAAATTCCTAGGAAAGCTTTATTTTACCCTAGTTGTCTGGAATTTATTTAGAAACTACATGGTAATGGAGTAATTACATACTTTTTACATAAGTCACATGGTGAGTCATTGTAACAATCAAAGTAACAATTGTTTCTACCAAGGACTAAGGAGTTACTAGTTCTGTTAAATCATTCAAATTTTTTCCAAGCACTTTAAAAAAGATGTATTTATTTTTGCCATGCAAAGAATAAGACTGAATCAGCACATTACCTCTCTCTCTGTGCTCTCTCTTCCTGTTGACTGTGAACTGGAAGAAAAATGGAAGAAGAAAATGAAAGAAGTTTGGACCCACTGAGACTCTTCCTAGAGCTGGTCGCCCTGTCAAATCGGGGGAGAAGGGCCTTGGTCAGGGAGGTGATCAAGAACCCGATGGTCACTGTGACAGAGCTCCAGAGTTCCTCTGTGGAGATGGGAGAACCTTCCAGAGGGACAACCATCTCTGCAGCACTCCACCAATCAGATCTTTATGGTAGAGTGGCCAGACGTGTGCCTCAGTAAAAGGCAGGCACATGACAGCTCACTTGGAGTTTGGCAAAAGGCACCTAAAGGACTCTAACAACATGAGAAACAAGATTATCTGGTCTGATGAAACCAAGATTTAACTCTTTTGCCTGAATGTCAAGCGTCACGTCTGGAGAAAACCTGGCACTATCCCTACGGTGAAGCATGGTGGTGGCAGCCTCATGCTGTGGGGATGTTTTTCAGTGGCATGAACTGGGAAACTAGTCATGATCGAGGGAAAAATGAATGGAGCAAAGTACAGAGATCCTTGATGAACATCTGCTCCTGAGCGCTCAGGACCTCAGACTGGGGTGAAGGTTCACCTTCCAACAGGACAACGACCTTAAGCACACAGCCAAGCCAACACAGGAGTGGCTTCAGGACAAGTCTCTAAATGTCCTTGAGTGGTCCAGCCAGAGGCCGGATTTTAACCCATTCGAAAATCTCTGGAGAGACCTGATAACAGCTGTGCAGCGACGCTCCCCATCCAACCTGACAGAGCTTGAGAGGATCTGCAGAGAAGAGTGGGAGAAACTCCCCAAATTAGGTGTGCCAAGCTTTTAGAGTCATACCCAAGAAGACTTGAGGCTGTAATTGCTGCCAAAGGTGCTTCAACAAAGTAGTGAGTAAAGGGTCAGAATACTTATGTAAATGTGATATTTCAGATTTTTATGTTTAATACATCTTCAAACTTTTCTAAAAACCTGTTTTTGCTTTGTCATTATGGGCTATTGTCTGTAGATTGATGGGGAAAAAACAATTTAATCCATATTAGAATAAGGCTGTAACGTAACAAAATGTGTAAAAAGTCAAGGGGTCTGAATTCTTTCCGAATGCACTGCATACTTCTTGCAGAGCTGTTGTGAAGGAAGTGGTCAAAGAAGTGAGTTTGTGTTTATACTGGACATTCTGCCCCTCCCGCCCCCACCTATCGTCCACCAATCATGTCAATGCGGAGCTATTTGGAGCCCTATGCATTGTTTCAAGATTGTGGCGGTGCATGGCTATGCGGTATGGAACTACATTTGGCCTCTGCATGCCTCCGGGGACTCCACAATTGCATCACACCATCCATATGGTGCCTCCGACCACATTTCCAGATAAAGCATAAATTGTCTTTTAAAGGCGCTTCATGGTCAGAGTCTGCATTGGCCGTGCAGCATTTACAGTGATATGGCCTCTGCAGAAGTCAGGGTGTTTATACTTCTTGCTCTTTGTGGAGCAGCACAGAGCTGTTGTGAAGGAAGTTTTCAAGGAAGTGAGTTTGTGTTTATACAGAACCTCGCACCACACCTACCGTCAGCCAATCATGTCAATGCGTAGCTATGTGGCGCCCTCTGCATTGTTACAAAATGTGGGAGGCACACAGCAATGTGGTATGGAGCTCGATTTAGCCTCTGCATGCCTCAGGGGTTCCGCAATTGCGTCACACTCTCCATATGAAGCCGACCCCATTTTCAGATCAAGCATAAATTGGCTTTTAGAAAGCAATAGCTCCACCACTGGTGTTTAAATGAAAAGGCACCTGCACCTGAAAAGGAACCGCTTCGCGGTTACAATGTAGCCAGGCTGTCTGTATGCGCCTATCATGTCAATGTTCCTAGCTCCAACAGTACAGTAGTAAACTCAGCATAAAAAGATTTGTCCTCTCACTGTCAACTGCGTTTATTTTCAGCAAACTTAACATGTGTAAATATTTGTATGAACATAACAAGATTCAACAACTGAGAAATAAACTGAACAAGTTCCACAGACATGTGACTAACAGAAATGGAATAATGTGTCCCTGAACAAAAGGGGGGGTGGGGGGGGGGGGAGCAAAATCAAAAGTAACAGTCAGTATCTGGTGTGGCCACTAGCTGCATTAAGTACTACAGTGCATCTCCTCCTCATGGACTGCACCAGATTTGCCAGTTCTTGCTGTGAGATGTTACCCCACTCTTCCACCAAGGCACATGCAAGTTCCCGGACATTTCTGGGGGGAATGGCCCTAGCCCTCACCCTCCGATCGAACAGGTCCCAGATGTGCTCAATGGGATTGAGATCCGGGCTCTTCGCTGGCCATGGCAGAACACTGACATTCCTATCTTAAAGGAAATCACGCACAGAACAAGCAGTATGGCTGGTGGCATCCTCCTCCCTCATGCTGGAGGGTCATGTCAGGATGAGGCTGCAGGAAGGGTTTCACATGAGGGAGGAGGATGTCTTCTCTGTAACGCACAGTGTTGAGATTGCCTGCAATGGGGGGGGGGGGGGGGGGGGTTGCTGTGGTAAAGACACACGACTGCAAACTGCTCCCTGTGGACTTGTGAATACACATGTGAATGAGCCTCGATTTCTGGATTGTGTAGGACCTTGAATATCGCCGAACACTGGATGTGTGTGGCTATTCTCACCTGTTTTTCAGTTAACAGGACGATATCTGGGAGTCTAGCACACCTTCCATGGCACTGCTCCTGTAACTCACAAGCAACTGACCTCCACCTCTCCCTGAGCTTGTAGGGTAGTTTCAGGATGATATTCTTTAAGTTGGAGGCCAGATCCATCTTGTCTATGTCTTCCATATCTACCATTGCATTACAACAACCTCTGAGGTATAACGCATAGCTCTGTAATGCCTTTTAGTCTTTGGATTTAATGCTAGATATGCTAAAAGCCGTCTCCATGTATGCATTGGCAATCTTGTATTCGTTCCTGAAGTTCTCCGTCAATAAGCCCTATGTGGAGCCATGTGTAGTAGGCAGTTCCTAACTAGCTCTCGAGCCTGCCCTCTGGATAGACTGTTAGAGGAAGTGCATTTTGTCTTGGCTAGTTTGGGCTCTACTCTCTATACCATATTCAAATGACTGAATGAAAGACCTATACTGTAAAATGTCACCATCATGTCTCTGGGTGGCAGAAAGGAATGATGTTGCTATTTGACTAACATAGCAGTAACTTCATTCTGTCTATGGAGAATGGTGACGAGAGGGTTTTCTTCTATGTTTTCCTGTGAAATGTCCTTAGCACCGTCCTGTGAATTGGAGAGTCTTACCTGTTCTCCCGTTGGCCCTCTATGCGAGTCGGTCAGCACAGAGGGTCTGCCTGGGCCCTGTCCTGTATAAGTCTGCGGACTTGGGTTAGAGTCTTGTGCAGCAGTGTGCTCTCCATGAGCTGCTGTCTGAATGACATTGTGTCCTGACTGTGCTGATTGAGCTGAAACACGGTGAGCCTGGGCTGATTGAATGTCAATGTACTCAATAAATTTGGGTCCTTCTTTGGGTACGCACACTTGGTGCATGTCTGGCAGCAGTGCTCTTCCTCCCTGTGTGAAATTCAAGGTTTGACAGCCTGCATCTCTGCCATTTCCTCAAAGTAGTCATTCATGCCATCTATTGTTGTCGACTTGGCATTTCTTTCCCTACAGATGTCTAGACTATGAGCTTTGCTGAGGCATCTGCTTTTTCAGTTTGCAGCTCAAGTTTCCTTTCTTTTTCTCAGTTCCATCTTTTGTTAGTTTCATTCCTCCTCATCCCCTTGATGGTGTTTGAACTTGAGAGCAGCAGCCTTTGTTAATAATGCTGCTCTTTCAGCCTCCGCTCAGATGCGGACTGAGGTATGTGGAGGATACACCTGAGCATGCACTCCCCTTAGACCTGTGGCTGGACGTTTGGGACACGCTGTCAGTAGCTTTAACATCCTCTTTCTCACCAGTGCAGTCATCAGGTTTCTCTGGTGCTGGGTCCGCACCTGAAATCGTAATAAATCTCTCATTTTGCGAGGCAGATTTTCCAGTTTACCCCTTCTGGATTTGCACATTTGGGAAACTTTCTCCACCAAGGCCTTTTCTGGGTCCTACAATAGCTTCCTTGCCGTCCCCATAAACAACCCTGTCTACAGTGGTAGAATTCCCTTCAGCCATATTTCTTCAATAGGCCATCACAATATCTCAATTTCAGTATACAACCATGAACATGGATCAATAAGGACTCTGGTGCACTGTGCTCATTTAAAAGTGTGGTTATATCATTAGTCTTCACACTTCAATGAATTATGCAGAGGAGATCCATTGTCCAAATAAGTCACTCCAACAGCAAACTTTCCATTTCTTTGAATGCACGCTAAATGTAGCCGTCACCTTACAATGTATCTATCAGTAGCGATTTTAGCATGTAAATCTTGGTGGGGCAAAATAAATTCATGTGGGATGCATGCCAGCAAAGCCACCACACAACAGAACACTAAACAATACATTAATTGCACTATAACGGTGACAAATGGTGCCCACAAACTGTTTGGGCCTACATAAAGCTGTCCCAACAACAGCAGTCCCAATAGCAGTCCCAACACCTTACCACTGCTATACCTGGCTTTCAATGGAGCCTTGTTTGGCAGCGAACAGTTCATTCAGCCTCATTTACTGCCTTTTAAAAAAACATAGCTGATATGGCTGACTTGCTTAAACAAATGTGGTTTCAACTGACAATTGAGATGTACAAACTATGGCATAAGGGGACGACAAGCAGATAAGAGGCAATCCTTCATTTAGATTATGACATTAATGAGCGAGCGACGATGGATGCAGTCAATGTACGACTAATTATTGAATTTGCGATTTCCAACTCGCTGTGAGCACGATACGTTTTATCTATAATTTCTCTTCATTATTTCGCTTCATATGACAAGTATTAAAAAGGATTTGTCAGTATATTGTCGACTTCATTCATTATGATGACTGCTAGCTAAGACTTTGAAAGTAAGATGTTGACATGATCAGCCCAATCAAAGCTACTGTACATATAACGTGATTTGACGTCATTTTATCTGTGGCCAATGACCTTGAGCCTTCTTGGAAGGGTAATTGTAATATAACTCTATAGCAGGACCCAAAGGGCTGACATTTTGGATGTCTACCCTTACTAAGGACTTAAACTATGCTATGACGTACTGTCCCCATGAGTGACAGAACACTGAGCCAATCACGGCGCAATGCTCCTATTTTCTGCTGGTTCGCCCCACCACCCCAGAAAGCACTGAGCTAGGCTGAAACACCTGCATTTTGGAGCTGCCTTACTCAAGAAAACAAAAAAGAGACCATGTGTGTATGCAGCTTTATTAACTGAATGATATTTATATATATTTTTTAGATTGTTTGTAAACTGATATGTGACACGTATTAATGCCAAATTAACATACAAAACAGGCAAGCCCCCAAAAATATATTTTTATATACAGTATATATTTGTATTTTTTTATTATTTTTTTATGCTAAAAATGTAGGGCTCAAAACAGGTGAGCCCCTCTGAATGATGGGTCGCCACTGGTACCCATTAATAAATCCAACAGTTTGTTAGGCTGCTTTACATATCCAAGTAAGTCTTTTGTCCGCTGTAGTCTTGAGACCGAGCAAGTCCTTTGTTCCTTTGTTTTGTTTTTCCAAACAATACGGGTATCCAAATCCAACACAGTCTTTTCCAGCGAAGCCTTTTGACTAAATATAGTGGCTAAATTGTCCCAATACAATTTCTATCCTAATCCTTTAGCCACAATGGAGAGTGGCAAAATGTTGGTCTTGACGCATAAAAATCCAATGTCCAGAGCTGGATTCAAGTTTAAAAAAAATAATACATTTATTTGTCATTTTTCTGGTTACAAAATGGTGTGTGTGTGTGTGTGTGTGTGTCTCAGTCACCAGATCTCAACCTAATTTGACACTTATGGGAGATTCTGGAGCGCACCATCAACAAAACACCAAATGATGGAGTTCCAGACACTTGTAGAATCTATGCCAAGGCACATTGAAGCTGTTCTTTCAACTCACGGTGGCCCAACGCCCTATTAGGACACTTTATGTTGATGTTTCCTTTATTTATGCAGTTACCTGTACATTAGCCACAGATTTTTATATCTGGTTTCTGTTAAGCCTCTCAAACTTGTTTTTGCGAGCACACCTCACTTTTTCTGATTCTGAGCTATGCTTCACGGTGCTAAAATCAAATAATGAGAAATAGTTCACTCCAACAGAGGCCAGGCGTAAACACTTAATGCAATTTGTTTGGGGAAAAGGTTAAGATTTACATAACGGCCATATCTCAGATTGCTATTATTAGTGGAGGAGTGTATTAGTTTGCAGAGGTAGAGGGGTGTCTTGCAGAGGAGGGATTTGTAAATAAATGTGAGCCACTGGGATTGACGTTGAATGTTCGGTGAAGGACAGTTGATGGAGGAGTATAGGTCACAGTGGTGGGTTTGGAATGGTCCGGTTAGTGAGGAAGCATATGGCGGAGTGGTACAGTAACAGTGGTGACCCGTTATTCAGGGCAGGTGGGGCAGAGCACCACACTTTTAGGTATATAAAAAATATATATATATTTATATATAAAAATATATATATTTATATATAAAAAAAAATTGGGGGGGGCTTGCCTTTTTTGCATGTTATTTTGGCATTAATACGTGTCACATATCAGTTTGCAAACAATGTTAAAAAAAAGTCATTGAGTTAATAAAGCCGCTTACAAACATGGCCTCTTTTTTGCTTTCTTGAGTAAGTCAACTCCAAAATGCAGGTGTTTCAGCCTAGCTCAGTGCTTTCTGTGGTGGTGGAGCTAGCCAGCAGAAAATACAAAGCGTTGCGCCTGAGTTTTCTGTCATGATTGGCTCAGTTTTCTGTCACTCATGGGACAGTATGTCATACCCAATTTTAAGGTCAGAGCCCGAAAATGTTTGCCTCTTGGGTTCTGCCATGGAGTTATATTAGAAGTGCCCATCCAAGAATGCTCAAGGTCATTGGCAACAGATAGAATGACGTCAAATCACGTTATATGTAGAGTAGCTTTGATTGGACTGATCATGTCAACATTTACTTTCAAAGTCTTATCTAGCAGTCATCATCAGTTGTCATCAAGTCAACAATCTACTGGCAAATCATTTTTTAATCCTTGTCATATGAAACGTAATAATAGATTATTATAGAAATTATAGACAAAAAGTATCGGTGCTCATCGGCCATTGTACATAAAGATTACACAACAAGTTGGAAATCGCAAATTCAACATTGAGTCGTTTGGAAGGAATCAGCGGCTAACTGTAAGCGTTGCAAATAAAAACACTAACGTTAGTCTGCTATTCAATGGAGTGGCTGTGTTTTCTTTTTCAAAGTTCCCACCATAAATCCATGGAATGCCAGACTTTGATGACAAAGTTTGATGACAACATTTGCCCACAAAGGACCGCTGAGTCCAAAAATGTCTGGTATGCTGCTGCATATTTATTTATTTATTTATTTATTTTATTTTACCTTTATTTAACCAGGTAGGCTAGTTGAGAACAAGTTCTCATTTGCAGCTGCGACCTGGTCAAGATAAAGCAAAGCAGTTCGACACATACAACAACACGGAGTTACACATGGACTAAACAAAACATACAGTCAATAATACAGTAGAACAAAAGAAAACAAAAAGTCTATATACAGTGAGTGCAAATGAGGTAAGATAAGGGAGTTAAGGCAATAAATAGGCCATGTTGGCGAAGTAATTACAATATAGCAATTAAACACTGGAATGGTAGATGTGCAGAAGATGAATGTGCAAGTAGGGATACTGGGGTGCAAAGGAGCAAGATAAATAAATAAATGCAGTATGGGGATGAGGTAGGTAGATAGATGGGCTGTTTACAGATGAACTATGTACAGGTGCAGTGATCTGTGAGCTGCTCTGACAGCTGGTGCTTAAAGCTAGTGAGGGAGATATGAGTCTCCAGTTTCAGAGATTTTTGCAGTTCGTTCCAGTCATTGGCAGCAGAGAACTGGAAGGAAAGACGACCAAAGGAGGAATAGGCTTTGTGACCAGTGAGATATACCTGCCAGGGAGGTATGTATACTGTAGCTGAGAAAGTAATACTAATTATATGTTGTGTAGTGAGCTGTTAGTAGCCCATGTGCCTCACTCTAGTAATTTGGTCTATTTTCACCAACACGGTATTGTAAACACATTGTTCGTGGCCGATATGTGCTTGTTTGAAAACTTTTTTGTACAGCTTTGACAGTGCTACTGATAGTAGTGGTGGCGCTTGGCTTGCACGTGCAAATTCAGCACACACAACATTCTATAATAGAATTGTGTTATTTGACGTGTCAAATTAATAGCTTATTTAACATGTCAAATAGTGTTATATGACGTGTATATTTTTTGACACGCAAAGACCCAAACGGCATTCAATGTGCCTCACCCAAATATTTGGTGTATTTTCACCTCTTAATTTCACCTAACCTCTTTTAGAGAAATGTAATCATTGAATATTGTTAGAGCTTTCATTGTCTTTTTATATGCCCCATTTATTTATCCTATGATTCTGACTTGTACAGGGAGTACACTGTAAGAACGGCCCATGTTCTGAATTCTGTCGCTGTACATTTCAAAAGTGCTGAACAAATAGTTATATTGACTACTTCTGTTGTCTGTAACGATCGTCGTAGAGAGGGGACCAAGATGCAGCATGGTACGTGTTCATGATTATTTATTTAAATCAAACAAACTCTCGAACAAATATAACAAAGGGAAACGAAAGCACACAGTTCTGTAAGGTACAGAAACACAAAACAGAAAACAACTACCCACAAACACAGGTGGGAAAAGGCTGCCTAAGTATGATTCCTAATCAGAGACAACGATAGACAGCTGCCTCTGACATAGAATGTCCACCCCACACCCTGACCTAACAAAATAGAGAAATAAACCGTCTCTCTCAGGTCAGGGCGTGACAGTACCCCCCCCCCCCCCCCCCGCAAAGGTGCGGATTCCCGGCCGCAAACCTGAACCTATAGGGGAGGCTTCGGGTGGGCATCTATTCTTGGCGACTGCTCTGGTTCAGGGCATAGCCCCCACTCTGCCCGCTGATCCCCCCGCTACTGTGTCGCCGGAGGAACCAGACCGTGGATCATCGCCAGAGGCTCTGAACTGCCGACCGCCGCCGAAGACTCCGGGCTGCGGACCGTCACCGAAGACTCCGGGCTGCGGAGCGTCGCCAGAGGCTCCGGACCGGAGAGCGTTGCCGAAGGCTCCGTGCCATGGATCATCACCACAGGTTCCGCGCCATGGATCATCACTGGAGGCTTCTTGCCATGGATCATCACTGGAGGCTTCTTGCCATGGATCATCACTGGAGGCTCTGGGCCATGGATCATCACTGGAGGCTTCGTGCCATGGATTATCACTGGAGGCTCCGGGCCATGGATTATCACTGGAGGCTTCATGACATGGATCATCACTACAGGCTCCGGGCCATGTATCATCACTGGAGGCTTCGTGCCATGGATCATCACTGGAGGCTTCGGACCATGGATCATCACTGGAGGCTTCGGACCATGGATCGTCACTGGAGGCTTCGTACGTGGAGCCGGAACGGGTCTCACCGGACTGAGGAGACGTACTGACAGCCTGGTACGTGGAGCAGGCACAGGGCCCACCAGGTTGAATAGACTCACTGGAGGGAGAGTGCGAGGAGCAGGCACAGGACGTACTGGGCTGTGGAGGTGCACTGGAGGGAGAGTGTGAGGAGCAGGCACAGGACGTACTAGGCTGTGGATGCGCACTGGAGATACATCGCGCATCACCGCACCACCCGGTGCCTGACCAGTCACATGCTCACCACGATAAGCACGGGGAGTTGGCTCAGGTCTCAACCCTGACTCCGCCAATCTACCCGTGTGCCCCCCTCCCCCCCATTTTTTGGGGGGGGCTGCCTCTCGTGCTTCCGTCCTTGCCATGCTAGTTCCTCTCTCTCTCACTCAAACAAATATAACAAAGGGAAACGAAAGCGCACAGTTCTGTCAGGTACAGAAACACAAAACAGAAAACAACTATCCACAAACACAGGTGGGAAAAGGCTGCCTAAGTATGATTCCTAATCAGAGACACTGCGATAGACAGCTGCCTCTTATTAGGAACCATACTCGGCCCAAAACAAAGAAATACAAAACATAGAATGCCCACCCCACACCCTGACCTAACAAAATAGAGAAATAAACCGTCTCTCTCAGGTCAGGGTGTGACATTGTCGCTCGCTCATTAATGTCTTAATCGAAATTACGGATAGCCTCATATCCGCTTGTCGTCCCCTTATGCCATAGTTTGTACATCTCAGTTTGAGATGGGCACCGTTTGTCACAGTTATAGTGCAATTAATGTATTGTTTAGTGTTGTGTTGGTGTTGTGTAGTGGCTTTGAAGGCATGCATCCCACATTATTATTTTTTGCCTCACCAAGATTTACATGCTAAAATCGCCACTGTACAGTAGGTACAGTGCATCCATTTTGTTGAGGACAGTTTAAGGGGCCAGCTTGCAGACAAAGGGCTGTGAGTCGTGTTAGTTTATGGTTCAATCAGGTTTGTACAATGCTGTTTGTACTTACACATCACAGTTACAACAGTGGAAGCTGGAAGTGCTGTTGAGGTGTTGAGCACACAAACTCACCAGCATTTTCTCTTGTCACATTAGAGGTTGTGAGTGTCCAGTCCAGATTTATTCTGTTCCAAAGCTGCTAACCTGTTCTTACTCCAGGTGATGTTAGATGATGGTGGTGGGTAGCTGTCAACACTGCAGGTCAGATTCAGGGTATCACCCGCTGTCACTGTGTTACAACCAGAGATCTTGGGTTCCTTCACAATTAGAAAACAAAGTGCATATGCAGGTAATCATGTTCATGAAATAGGGTCCACGTCGTGTTGCCCTGCCAACCGCTCCACGGACAAACAGAGCGAGGCCCTGGCCTTGGTGAGGATTCTCACACCCATGATGGCATCCACCATGCAGGCCACCAGGGGCACAGGCATGGCCCAGACCATGGTCTTCAAAGCGTCCATCTTCTGGGTAACCAGGACAGGGGAGAGAGTGGGCAAGGCCAGGAGAAAGGCATGGGCCCAGATCACTGGGAGGTCCCTGGGGAACTCAGTCGGGGTCTCAACTTACTTTTGAGGGTTAGAATAGTAGAATACACAATATTCAATTTCGAAATTTGGTTGTGCATCAGCAGTTTTTCTCTTGTTATGTCAGTCACTGGCAGTCATTCAATTAGCCCACGTCAGCAATTTATGTTGTTGTTGTTGATTGGTAAGTTAGTGTAAACATGTTGTAATAATGGTTGGTTACCGACCGAGGGGGACCCATTGATCACTATCACTCAGATATCATATTAAAAACCGCAAACATTTATCTTCACCCTATGGCAAAATGTATAGAATTGCAGCAAACTTGCTCAAAAACTTCAATATTTTCTCTATGCCCCATGGCAAAAATCTGTAGAATTGCAGGAAATTAAATCTAAAACATGCATTTTTTCTCTACGCTGCCAAGAGGGGAGGCCTAAAATGTTGTGTTCGCAAGGTGGGGAAACCAAATTTTGCTTAGGGCCCCCTAAAGGATAGGGCCGGCTCTGACTACATATGTGGGTATGCAGACCAGTGAGCCACTGCGGCCCTCAGATTTCTTTGTGGCCTCCACCCCCATCAAAGTTGCCCATCCCAGATTTATACCATTGGTAGCCTATAATTACTGTTGAACGAAATTTGCGGAGATGGTAGGTTGGAAATAGCTAAAGAATACACCATTTATACATTCTTTTAACAGATTTCTGAGAACAAACAACTTAAAATACACAAGGCCATTAAGTGAGGTAGTGCCTCAATATAAAACAATACTGCAATAATGCACAAAAATATTCTCATATACGGGTTAGCTGACAATGTCATTAAAACGATACACACGCTTCAATGGGGCAGAAGGCCATGTGTTGTGGTGATTCTGGATGGCCAGATATCTAGCAACAATGAGACAAAGCTGCCATGTGGGGAATCGTAGGTGGCTCGTTTCAGCCAGTTTTTTTTTTAGGTGCTTTATGCTAATATGGCAAACATTTGCTAGCTAGCTAACCAACAACTGTAAAAATGTATTTGAGAGACAAGTGCTCATTGTGCAAATTTATTTATATTTTCAAAAAGCATTGGAGACGAAATATAGTTTACATGTTGTCAACAATCTAAGCCAACCCGTCTGTTTTACCCCATAGTTGTACACGTATCTGTTTGGTTGCTAAACAACCAACCCGTCTATAGCACACAACTTTTAAAGCATAAAGTACTTTTTTTCTTGATTCATTTAATTTGAGCTCTCTGGCTAGCCCAAAATGAGAATTCTTTATGACATTTTGCCAAAATGTACTGCAGTATATCAGTGTTCTATGTACAGAAATGTATTGGTTACAACCACACATACTACATAATATCCCCACCCACAAAAATGAAAGGAAAGAGGAGTAAACAAGAAATGGTTTGACCTCTCTACTTTTCCAAACCACATATTTGTCAGTCCTTCCTCATGGTGACAAAACAGAATCCTTACAAAAAGTGAAATGACGCTTCCTTGAAAAACATTACAAAAACATTACCAAAACTTGCTTCTATGTAGAACTACAAAATATTCTTATTGAAAATGTACAACCACCAGATACATACAGTATCATCTGACACAGGGCTGTAAAATAAAGCATTTACCAAAACTCTTAACTACAGTAGTTTCAGTTTAACAAAAGTCCTAGTATCATCATAAAACTTTTGATCTGGATTCAGAAAATTATATAAGAACCCATGGCTATATAGTACTGTATTCTATCCCCCACATTACTAGCGAAAATATCTGTGTCACTCACCACCACCCATAATAGCCTTGACGTTGGAGTAAAGCACTGTATCCTCATCTGTCTCTGCTGCCGGCTTACCGTTCTCTTTCTCCTCATCCTTCCCCATCATCACACCACTCCCCTCTCCTCCATCTTCATCCCCTTCTTTCTTCTTCTCTCGTTTGATTTTGGCGTACTCTGACTCTGTTGTGGTGGTCTTCTTCTCTGCCTCCTCAGGAGTCTTCTTCTTCAGCAGGGAGTAGTTGATACTGGCGTAGTCCACTTCATTTGGATCTTCCCTTGTGTCAAATTTTCCTGCAGCTCCACTGGTCTGGGGCCCTCCGTTTTCTGCTCCCCCTCTCAGCTCCAACTGCAGAGGGGTCTGTTCACCCCGCACAGCCCGTCCTGCATCCGTCTATGGAGTAGATTACAGAAAGCACTGTGTTAGGAGTCTTTTGTTAGCTTGGTGGTCCCAGATCTGTTTATGCTGTATTATCAACCACAGAAAGCACTTCGATACTACTATTGCCATGTCAATGCTAACTAAATGTTGGTAAAACTGAATAAAGAAGGAAACTGGTACGCACCTGTTGGTCTTCACATGCCACCATCTCCAGGTTCATTAAAGGGTTTTTGGAGTCCTTTGGGATCGTCTTTTTTTGTCTATGGAAAATATTACAAATGACATTTCTCAATAAATATATTTTGGAGGGGTTAGCAAGCACGTCCATTACAATAAGGTGCAAGGCATTGGTGCTTTTGACAATATATCTGATTCTCATGATAGTAAATATGAATTTCTAAAGACAATCTGCAATTGATTTTAAAAACAACACTCATATGACACTAAATGTACTTCAGTAATAGAATTCATGTACCTTTTACATTTCCCTGTCAAACACAGGAAGATACAACAGATGGTGGCTGAGAGGGCTGCACCAATCACAAATGCAGTAATCAGTTTTAGGTCCGACAGCATAGCTATAATGTCTTCCCATTCCTTATCTAAAAAGAGAACAACAACTCTGTATGTAAAATTACATTACTTCATATCCTCTGGAAGAAGAAATTGCAATTTTCCTACTCTCAGCCTAAATGTACAGAACATTCTCAATATTGCAAAAATTGGGTGGGATTGGGAAGCTGTGGCTCTCTAACCAAGTACCTTGACTTATATATTTACCTTCTTGCTTTTCTTGGCTCTTATTTTGGGTTACCTGTAACTTCTCTCTCACTACACCCACCACATTTCTGCTGACACACTCCACAGTGATGTTGTTGTAGTTTCCAACAAGCAGGCTGAGGGTGCTGTTCACTGAGGAACCCAACACTGACGTAGTGTTCTCTGTGTTGAGCTCCAGCAGTGGCCACTCTATGAGGGGTAAGGGAACCCCCTGACTGACACACACACAGGTCATGACCTCTGCCTGGTCCACACACCCAGAGCCAGGAAGAATCACAGGAAGGTCTGGAAAAAGACAGTGAAAAGAGAGATATTGGTGATAGATTGACGCTATAAACATGGCAACATAATTCCAGATCATAAAATATTAAATGAGTTTGTATATTTCAATCCAGTTTGTACTTACACATCACAGTGACAATGGTGGAAGCTGTCATTGTCCTGTTGTGGTGATGAACTGTACACACATACTCCCCAGCATGTTCTCTTGTCACATTGGAGATGGTGAGAGTGGCATTTTCAGTGTAATTCTGAAGTGGGGCACTTGTCCCGTTCTTACTCCAAGTGATGTCAGATGGAGGGTAACTGTCAACACTGCAGGTCAGATCCAGGGTACCATCCTCCTTCACCATTTTATTTCCAGTTATTTGGGGGTCTTTCACATCTTTGAGTGCAAAGAGTTTCTAATTTTACACATTTATTTTTACACATACACTAAATTCAAACTATATTGGTTGAAGGACTAATAACAATGAATCATGATTAAAAAGGGAAAAAGTCAAAGCCATGACATAACTGGGTGTAGACTACATATTGTATAATTTGTTTATTATGAAGGTTAATCCTAGGTTTCAAAGATTCTCTGGAATAAGATGTTTAATGTAAAATGTAGGATCGATGGTACTCACATGACACATTCAAAGTTACTGTCTCTTCAATTGCATATGTTTTCTGGAAGGTTACTTGACACGTAACCATCATGTTGTGGTGGTCAGCTAAGGGGGTAAAGGTCAAAGTTGAGAAGTGGGTTGTTGTCACATTGGTCAGGTCCTCTCTCATCTGTATGGTGGTGTTGTCTCGAAGCTCAGTGATGTTGTCTCCTGTCCCTCTCCATGTCCATGTTATTTTAGGAGGAGTTCCAGAGCAGATCCCTGGGGCAGTGCAGGTCAGAGTAGCTGGTTCTCCCTCTGTCAGAGGAGGAGTCAACACTGAGGGCTTCTGGGTCAGAGCTGGAGGCAGGAAATACAAACACAGAAGTGAGTTTTACATCTGTGTACAAAACAGCAGTGACACATAATCAGCTGTATGAGAGCAGCAAGCATGTGCTGACCTTGAATGGGAGTTTTCCCAGTAACGACATCTTGTCCTGTTATGAGAGGAGCAGGGTTGGGGAGTAACGGATTACATGTAATCCGTTACATGTAAGGGATTACAAAAAAACGGTAACTGTAATTCATTAAGTTACCAGCAAAAATATTGTAATCAGATTACAGATACTTTTGAAAACGAGATGATTCAATTCAGAAAGGATGTTTGCAAAAAATGTTTTCACACTTCTCTGTTTTCTCAATGACATTCAAATCAGCATTGAGAAATGGCGCGAGTCTGACTACAAGTCAGAGACCACTATGATGACACTCCAAATGTGTTTGATGAATCGCGGGTTAAGAGCAGGAATAGGCTTTTTGTAGGTGACAGTCCAAGCTATGTCTTCCAATGGTGCGACTGCTATCGGCATCCAAAGATTATCCAACTTGAATAAACTATTGGAGGCAAGGATGACAGCAGTGGTGTAGTCTACGGTGATACGGATATCACTTATTATGGATATCTACATAGCGCATTGATGTGAATCACACTACTCCTCTCTCATTCAGCTATTTGCGCCGTACGGATTGTGGTTGTTGTGGATGGCTTCTCACAAATCTAAATGTGCATTGGAAACATATAATGGTTGAATTCAAGAAGTTTAAGCTGTTTTTGAAACCAGTGGACAGCCAGTGAAAAATGCACTCTTGCAAAAGCTGAATAGTGAGGATCCAAGCCTATGGAATAAAAGTGGGGCTTTGTTGCTCAATCTAAGTCATGCTGATTAAAAAGAAAAATCCATAGGCCTAATGGACACGTGCTCAAACTTGCACACTTTTGATAGACTTAAAAGGGAAATCTGTAGTTTCTACATCCATTTAAAAAAAAGATATATATCCATTGATTCTTGGAACAGTATTACTTATAAATGCCTCATGAGCTTAGTTCAACTGTCACACTCCATGAGAACCCAAAATATAAGCTTGTTTTACTCCAATGTTCGTAAACATTGTAAATGTAAACAATTACTGTATAGCCTCACAACATGGTTAAAACAATAATTGTTCTATCATGGATAGTCAGTCCTTGCATCCACAGCTCTGTCTATTCATCTGAGAGTGGTTACATTTCTCCTGGCCCATCCCTCAGCTTTTTACCAAAATAGAGACGGGGCAACGATTTTGTTATTGTTTCATCTGTGGATTTGCCCTTTAAACAGCTGCATATTATCATGATATCAAAGTGTCACCAACAAAAAGGTAAATAATAGGCCTATAGCAAATGCAGCATATGGCATTCATTTTTCACATGCAAATAGCACTTTTCAGTAGTGCTCAAAGCATGCCATTCAATGAGTACAGCATTTATTTTACAACTCTAATCAATGAGCCTAATCAGTCCTCCATGACATCAAAATCATAAACAACAGAGTAGGGCTGGCTAATAAGTACTTAGTTTTGGGGTCATGCTCAGGTAAAACAATTTGGCTAATCTATACTTCCATATTTCCAAGTCCTTTTAATCATATTATTATACATGTATGAGGTGGAAAGTGTTGGGTTAGAAGAAGCATACATAACCAACCCATGAAGTAAAATTGAACATCCATATATGGCCAGCAATGTAAACTGTAACATTGATTTAATTTGCAATAGATGTCGTTCAATTGGTAACATAGATTTTTGTGTACTTCTAATGCCTCTTTATGTAATCAGATGACGTTACTGAATTTGGGTAATCCAAAACTTACGTTACTGATTACATTTTTCGACAGGTAACTAATAACTGTATTGGATTACATTTAGAAAGTAGCCTTCCCAACCCTGGAGAGGACTTTATAATAAGGGAGCCTTGAGGGGGAACTTGGCAAGTGTGAACTGTATACAATGAACTACAGTAATAGTCTGTCACTGTAACTGGTAATAATAGCAATGAAGTACCTTTCACTGTGATTTTCACTTTCTTGGGGTATGTATTTGCATTTAGAAGTCTGAATTGATACTCTCCAGTGTCATTCTCTCTGATGTCGTTGATGATCACACTACAGTTCTTCTTTGTCAAATCAGTCTCTAGTAGGGACACTCTCTGTTTATAACCCTCCTGAGCTTTAGAGGGAGTTTCAGAATGGATAATTATGTCTTCATCCGGATCACAATTGCCATTTTTTTTACATTTTAACCACATTGCTGCAGTAGGGTTGAAGTTCTTTGCATGATTGAAGGTACATGAAATTACAGCACATAGTCCCTTTTCTCCTGTTATCTTTGCAGGACTGAAGGCGATGGTCCAGGGTGATGCTGTTCGTGGTGATGGTTGTTGCTGTCCTGATGGAGGGACATTAATAAAGTCATGAGTAATACAGAAAGCACTTCAATACTACTTCACTTGTTTGTAACATTTTTCATGATATAGTATCTATTGAGATATTTGCCATACCACTACTACTACCACATCTACTACTGATTATTATAATAACGCTAGTAGTGATAAAAGGGACCTTACTTTTGCATGTGGCTCTCTCTGTCAGAGAGAGAAGTAGAGTTGCCCAGATGAGGACCCACATCCTGCCTCTACTGCACTTATGAGTCAATCACAGCACCGGGGTCTCTCTCCTCTTTCTCCTCTTTCTCTAATGGTCACTATCTCGGTCTGTGTCTGCTGGTCTGGAGCACAAGACGAGTGTGAAATAGAATATGAAATGGTGTTGTGATAATAACAACATATAGCAATACACATATTAATATTTCATTACACCTTTATGAGTGCTACAGTGGCATTCATAACAACCTTCTTATCACTTTTATTCAACTAAGATGCATTTTGCTGTAATGCCTAGAGAGGATGTCAAATAAACATTTACAATCACAGTTCATATGATGCCTTCTTCATAATGCATTACAAACACATTTATAACTCCTTATGAGTGACTCCTTATAATACAATATAATGCCCAACATAGGCGCTAATAACTGCTCATAAATATATTTAACTGCATTCAGAAATCTTTATACCTAGGCTATATAAAGCCTTTTGAAGCAATATGTTGAAATGCCCTAAATGAATAATAGAATATTACCATTATATTACTTAGTCATAATCAAGTTTTAACAGTCATTCAATGTAACGAAATAAAACTATATAATGGTTTAATAGCTTGTCTTTTGATCCATGCAGAAAAAAAATACTGAAACAGCACATTACCTCTCTCTGTGTGCTCTCTCTTCCTGTTGACTGTGAGCCCTGTGTGAGTCTCTGATGGGTGTGAACTGTCACTTCATGTCCCCAGTCTGTTACTCCACCCTCTAACCTGGTGCTGCAGCCAGGAAGTTCCTCTGTACTATATCGTCCAGCCATACTGTACTGTATGGACCATAATCAACACAAACCCATTAACCAGCCCTTATAACCCCATCAATCCACAACCATCCCCCAACCTCGATCAACATTGCAATCCCCTTGCCTTTTATATTCAGATGCAGTTTTATTTCACTATAAGAACGTTTCTATAAGATTTCTAAGATTGGCTGTTTGTAACATGCAGTGGTTTAAAGTACTGAAGTAAACATACTTGAAAGTACTACTTAAGTATTTTTGGGGGACATCTGTACTTTACTATTTCTATTTTTGACAGCTTTTACTTTTCCTTCACTACATTCCTAAAGAAAATTATATACTTTTTACTCAATACATTTTCCCTGACACCCAAAAGTACTTGTTTCATTTTGAATGCTTAGCAGGACGGGAAAATTGTCCAATTCACACACTTATCATCCCTACTGCCTTTGATCTGATGGACTCACTAAACACCAAATTATGATAAATGTGCTATATTTCGTATTGGATCACTAAAAAAGTGCATGAAATGGATGCATTCACTACTGTAAGTCACTCTGGATAAGAGCGTCTGCTAAATGACTAAAATGTAAATGTAGTTGACCAATAAAATGATCTGACAGAGATGTGAACAATTCTCGGTATATCACAAAATAAATTATCTCCTTCAATACATTTTTATAGAAAGTTATCTTGCTACCATGGAAAGGAAAATACCTGTTTATGTGTGGAAAAATCACCCAGATTAACTCTTTAGTCATATCACAGTTTACCTATTTGCTTATGGTTTTGCCTACACCTAGCAACCTGCAAAAAATATGAAATTGTATTTGGAATAGCAAGCCAGACAAAATTAAAAGAGACTATTTATATAATGAATATGAATTCGGAGGGCAGAAATGATAAAATATTAAAGCATTAGACCTCTCACTAAAGGCGTCAGCCATACAAAGGTTATACTTAAATCCAAACTGGTTCTCCAGCAAATTAGAAAGAATGTCTCACCCCATGTTCAAGAACGGCCTTTTTCCCTTTATTCAGATTACAACCACTCACTTTCGGTTATTTGAAAACCAAATCTTCTCCAAAATGTCGTAATTTTTAAGCAAGCCATAGAAAGTTGGTTGCAATTTCAGTTTAATCCACCAGAAAAGACTGAAGAAATAATACAACAAATATTGTAGTTAAACTCAAATATACTAATATATGCCTTTATTTAAAAAAAAAAAAGGTATAATCTTTGTCAATTATATCATAAATAGGACTGGTGGAGTTATATCACACATGCAGCTAACACAAATATATGGAAATATCTGCTCTACCCAAAATTACAACCAACTAATTGCAGCATTACCGCTAAAATGGAAGAGGCAAGTTGAAGGGGATAAAAGTAAAGAACTTGTCTGTCGGCCATGCATTAAATACTAAAATTGGTTAAAGAAAATTGTGATAAATAAAAATATATACGAGTTTCATTTAACAACCAAAAAAATGACAGCTGTGCCATATAGATTACAAAATAGTTGGGAAGAGATTTTCGATGTACCGATTCCATGGCACATGGTTTATGAATTGACATGCAAAATGACGGCGGATTCAAAACTTTGAATTTTTCAATTTAAATTATTTTGCAAAATTCTTGCAACCAATAGAATGTTATATATATGGGGGATAACACCTTACCAGCTCTGCAGATTCTGCTGTGAGGAGGCAGAGTCATTAGATCATTTGTTTTGGTACTGTCCATATGTAGCTCGTTTTTGGTCACAGATCCAGGAATGGCTGAAGAATTGCAACATTTACCTGGAGCTAATGCTGCAGATAGCATTACTGTGTGATCAATAATTTAATAATACTAATATCAAAAATGTTTATCTTTAATTTACAATCTGTAGAAACTATGAGAATAGAAAGGTTCAGAACTTTTGTGAAGCATCACAGGACAGTTGAAAAATATATGGCAAATAGAAATCCAATATGGATGGTGTTAAGAGATAGATGGGAGGGGTTGAATGGAG
Organism: Salmo salar; assembly: GCF_965601325.2. Classification (NCBI taxonomy): domain Eukaryota; kingdom Metazoa; phylum Chordata; class Actinopteri; order Salmoniformes; family Salmonidae; genus Salmo; species Salmo salar. Next base: position 57,482,898 of record NC_138295.1, read on the forward strand.
CGGAAGAGTGGGACTAATAAAAACAAGATAACAAATGTAAAGTATACTGTGTCTGTAAAATGTATATAGGTTCAGAACTTTTGACAAATAGAAATCGAACTGGATGGACATCAGAAATAGAGAAAGGCCGGGACCAAAAACAAACAAAATATTAATATTGTAAAATAGATTGTGTGCTTGAAATGTATATAGTATGTATAAGCTGGAAGTGGAAGCCTAAGTGTTGTTGTTCATTAGTTTACTCCAATTTGGGGAGGGGTGGTAGGGTTTGCCGGAAAAAAACGAAGGAAAATATATTTTAATAAGATGTGTATATATGTATGTGTTTGTATGTACATATGTACTGTATATGTATGTATACTGTATGTATACTGTATATGTCACGGTTGTCGTCGGGAAAGGAGGACCAAAATGCAGCAGGAATGTGGATGCTCATCTTTACGTTTATTGAAATAACGAAGTGAACACCAAAATAACAAAAGAACGAACTCACGATCAACGAAACAGTCTTGTAAGGCTTACTCACACTAAACAAGAAACAGGCAAAACAAGAAACAATCTCCCACCAATTACAAACACAAACACCCCCTAATATATAGGACTCTCAATCAAAGGCAAATAGACAACACCTGCCTTCAATTGAGAGTCCCCACCCCAATTAACTAAACATAGAACCAGACTCACTAGATTAAACATAGAAATACATGAATATAAAACAGTGCCCAAAAACCCCGGAATACATAAATCAAATACCCTACTAAATAAAACACCACCCCGAACCACATAAAACAAATACCCTCTGCCACGTCCTGACCAAACTACAATAACAATTAACCCTTATACTGGTCAGGACGTGACAGTACCCCCCCCCCCCCCCCCCCCCTAAAGGTGCAGACCCCGGACGCACCTCATAAATAAACAAAAACCCAAAACAACAACAACAAAAAATCCCCCTAAACTAAAGGGAGGGAAGGGAGGGTGGCTGCCGTCACCGACGGCACTGGTGCTACACCCCCCCCTCCCCAACCCACCTATACAGGTGGTGGTTCAGGCTCCGGCCTACTGTCCTCCAGAATGCCGACAGACTTAATCCGATTCGGGCCGTAGGCAGACCTCTTCCACTCCACACTATAGGCAGACTCAATCATCATACAGTTCATCATAATTCCTTTTAAATTGTCATGCTTACTCAGTTCAGGGTTGCTGCTAGACTCCCTTGGTTTCAGGTCATCGGCAGACTCTGGGCAGTCGGGCCGCTCTGGCGACTCCGGGCAGTCGGGCCGCTCTGGCGACTCCGGGCAGTCGGGCCGCTCTGGCGACTCCGGGCAGTCGGGCCGCTCTGGCGACTCCGGGCAGTCGGGCCGCTCTGGCGACTCTTGGCAGTCGGGCCGCTCTGGCGACTCTTGACTGGCGGGCAGCTCTGGCGACTCTTGACTGGCGGGCAGCTCTGGCGACTCTTGACTGGCGGGAAGCTCTGGCGACTCCTGACTGAGCCGACGCACTGGAAGCCTGGTACGTGGTGCTAGTACTGGGGTTATCAGCCTGGGAACACGCACCTCCAGGCTAGTGCGGGGAGCGGGAACAGGACAAGTCGGACTGGGCTGACGCACTGGAAGCCTGGTGCGTGGTGCTGGTACTGGGGGTATCAGCCTGGGAACACGCACCTCCAGGCTAGTGCGGGGAGTGGGAACAGGACGAGTCGGACTGGGCTGACGCACTGGAAGCCTGGTGCGTGGTGCTGGTACGGGACGTGCCAGACTGGAAACACGCACCTCCAGGCTAGTGCGGGGAGCGGGAACAGGACGAGTCGGACTGGGCTGACGCACTGGAAGCCTGGTGCGTGGTGCTGGTACTGGACATGCCAGACTGGGAAACCGCACCTCCAGGCTAGTGCGTGGAGCGGGAACAGGATATATTGGACCGTGGAGGCTTACTGGGGGTCTCAAGCTCAAACTTGGCATCGCCTTTTCTGGCTGGATGCCCACTACCCCCTGGTAAATGCGGGGTGCTGGTATAGCGCGTACCGGCCTAAAAATACTTGGCCTCGCCATAGAACCCATTACCCCGAAGCACAAGACCTGTCCATTAACTGGCTTCCCAGAAAAGGTGCGGGGATTTGGCCTGGGGCTCCAAACTTCCCCCGCCAAACTACCCATATGCCCCCCCCCAATTTTTTTTATTGGGGCTGCCTCTCGGGCTTAATCGGCAGTCGTGTTCCTCGGTAGCGTTCCCGGTCTTTGCTCCACTTTTTCCATGGGCCCTCTCCGGCCATAACCTGTTTCCATGTCCATTTCTCTCGTTGGTCCAACTCGAATTCCCTCTGCTCCTTCCAGTCCACCTGTTGCTCCTTCCTCTGCTGCTTGGTCCGTTTGTGGTGGGAGATTCTGTCACGATTGTTGTTGGGAAAGGAGGACCAAAATGCAGCAGGATTGTGGATGCTCATCTTGACGTTTTATTTAACTCAAAAATACGAACACCAAAATAACAAACAACGAACTCACGATCAACAAAACAGTCTTGTAAGGCTTACTCACACTAAACAAGAAACAATCTCCCACCAATTACAAACACCCCCTAATATATAGGACTCTCAATCAAAGGCAAATAGACAACACCTGCCTTCAATTGAGAGTCCCCACCCCAATTAACTAAACATAGAACCAGACTAACTAGATTAAACATAGAAATACATGAATATAAAACAGTGCCCAAAAACCCCGGAATACATAAATCAAATGCCCTACTAAATAAAATACCACCCCGAACCACATAAAACAAATACCCTCTGCCACGTCCTGACCAAACTACAATAACAATTAACCCTTATACTGGTCAGGACGTGACAGTATATATATATATATATATATATATATATATATATATATATATATATATATATTGGAAATGATGCAGACAATTACATTGATGGAAGCTACAATTACATTTACATTTACATTTTTGTCATTTAGCAGATGCTCTTATCCAGAGTGACTTACATTTCATACATTTATTATTATTTTTTTTTAAATTCCCGTACTTTTCCTGTTTTTTTCCCGTACAATCTATCCGCAATATTAAAGCTAATCTATCCCCTAAAAAATAAATAAAAATACAAATAAAAAGAGAGCTTCCCTGGTCATCCCTACTGCCTCTGATCTGGTGGACTCACTAAACACAAATGCTTTGTTTTCAAATTATGAGTGTTGGCGCTTGCACCTGGCTATCCGTATATTAAAATAAACAAGAATATAGTGCCCTCTGGTTTGCTTAATATAAGGAATTTGAAATCATTCATACTTTTACTTTTGATAATTAAGTATATTTCAAACCAAATACTTTTAGACTTTTACTCAAATAGTATTTTACTGGGTGACTTTCACTTTTTGTTGAGTCTTTTTTTTATTAAGATATCTTTGCTTTTACTCAAGTATGACAATTGGGTACTTTTTCCACCACTGGTTAAATGTGCATGTGCATAATATGGAGAATGCTGTCATGTCCTGACTAGCAGATGGAGCTGTTGTAGTAGTTTGGGGGTCAGGACGTGGCAGTCTTGTATGTCTTGTGACTCCTGATCAGGAACAGCTGGGAATCGTTGTTCCTGATTGGGAGTCATATATGTAGGAGTTGTTTGTCACTGGGGTTTGTGGGTGGTTGTTTTTACACTGCGTGTATAGCCTGTAAAACTGCGACTGTTGTCACCGTCATTGTTTTTTCAAGTGGATGCTTTACTCTTTTTTGGTAATAAATAACCATGAGTATTCACATACCTGCTGCGCCTTGGTCCATTCATGAAGACAACCGTTACAGAACCACCCACCAAAGGACTGCCAGAGCGGCCAGACTGCCAGGAACTGCCAGAGAGGCCAGACTGCCCTGAACTGCCCGAGTGGCCCTCCTGCCCTCCGGCGAAGCCCGAGTGGCCCTCCTGCCCTCCGGCCCAGCCCGAGTGGCCCTCCTGCCCTCCGGCCCAGCCCGAGTGGCCCTCCTGCCCTCCGGCCCAGCCCGAGGGGCCCTCCTGCCCTCCGGCCCAGCCCGAGGGGCCCTCCTGCCCTCCGGCCCAGCCCGAGGGGCCCTCCTGTCCCCCGGCCCAGGCCGAGTGGTCCGTCTGCCAGGGTCAGCCCGAGTGGCCCGTCTGCCCGGCGCAGCTATCGGTGCCATCAAAGTGGGGGACGCCGAAGGTGGAGCGAGGTCCACGGCCTGCACCTGAGACACCTCCAGGATAGGTGGGTTGGGGAGGGAGGGTGTAGCACAGTGCCGTCGGTGACGGCAGCCACCCTCCCTTCCCTCCCCTCCCTTATTGTTTAGGGTTAGTGTTTATGGGTTTTGTTGGGGATTTTGTTTGTTGGTGTTTTTTTTGTGGTTAGGTGCATTCTGGGGTCTGCACCTTGAGGGGGGGGGGGGGGGGGTACTGTCACGTCCTGACCAGCAGATGGAGCTGTTGTAGTAGTTTGGGGGTCAGGACGTGGCAGTCTTGTGTGTCTTGTGACTCCTGATCAGGAACAGCTGGGAATCGTTGTTCCTGATTGGGAGTCATATATGTAGGAGTTGTTTGTCACTGGGGTTTGTGGGTGGTTGTTTTTACACTGCGTGTATAGCCTGTAAAACTGCTACTGTTGTCACCGTCATTGTTTTTTCAAGTGGATGCTTTACTCTTTTTTTGGTAATAAATAACCATGAGTATTCACATACCTGCTGCGCCTTGGTCCATTTATGAAGACAACCGTTACAAATACCTTCCATTGGATAGAGCTAAACTGGCAATATTCTCACTGTTTTTGAAGCCCTCTGTGGTCTAAGAAATGAAGTAATTTCCTCAATATGTAAGATCTGCTGCAAAAAGGGTACTGTCCGTGGGAGTTAAACACATTTTCTGCCACATTGTAAAGTAGCTCACAAGCGTGCTGAATGCACGTATTATGAGTTGCAGGAAGCCTAGTGGTTAAAACCTGTTGAGGATTGGGGGCAGTATTTTCACGGCCGGATGAAAAAACGTACCCGAATTAAACTGGTTACTACTCTTTCCCAGAAACTAGAATATGCATATTATTAGTGGATTTGGATAGAAAACACTCTGAAGTTTCTTAAACTGTTTGAATGGTGTCTGTGAGTATAACCGAACTCATATGGCAGGCAAAAACCTGAGAAAAAGTCAACAAGGAAGTGAGAATTGTAGTTCTTCTTTCTAGTCCCTTTCGAAACTACAGTATCTGTGGGGTTACGTTGCACTTTCTAATGCTTCCATTGGCTGTCAAAAGCCTTCAGAAAGTTGTTTCAGCATTCTCCTGTCACTGGGCAGATAATAGGAGCTCAGTTACTGAGTGTACTGCCTGGCAACAAAGGGATTGGATATGCACGGTCCCGCAAGCGCGCTGTTCCTTCTTTTTCTCCTTGAATGAATACGCTATTGTCCTGTTTGAATATTATTGCATTTCTACGTAAAAAATACCATAACGATAGATTTTAAACAGCGTTTGACATGCTTCTAAGTACGGTAATGGAACATTTTGACTTTTTGTGTCTCGAATTGTGCTCACGCATCATGCTTTTGGATAGTGACATGAACGCACGAACAAAATGGAGGTATTTGGACATAAATATGGATTATTTCGAACAAAAACAACATTGCTTGTGGAAGTAGCAGTCCTGGGACTGCATTCTGACGAAGATCAGCAAAGGTAAGACAATATTTATATTACTAATTCTGAGTTTAGGTTGCCCCGAACTTGGCGGGTGTCTGTATAGCTCGCTGTGATGGCAAGCTATGTACTCAGAATATTGAAAAATGTGCTTTCTCCGTAAAGCTATTTTAAAATCTGACACAGTGGTTGCATAAAGGAGTACTGTATCTATAATTCTTAAAATAATTGTTATGTATTTTGTCAATGTTTATGATGAGTATTTTTGTAAATTCACCGGAAGTTTTTGGTGGGAAATACATTTTCTGAACATCATGCGCCAATGTAAAATGCTGTTTTTGGATATAAATATGAACTTTATCGAACAAAACATACATGTATTGTGTAACATAATGTCCTAGGATTGTCATCTGATGAAGATCGTCAAAGGTTAGTGCTTCATTTAGCTGTGTTTTGGGTTTTTGTGACATATCTCCTTGCTCGGAAAATGGCTGTGTGGTTATTTTTGTACTCTCCTAACATAATCTAATGTTTTGCTTTCACTGTAAAGCCTTTTTGAAATTGGACAATGTGGTTGGATTAACGAGAAGTTTATCTTTAAAATGGTGTAAAATAGTTGATTGTTTGAGAAAATGTAATTGTGGTTTTTTTGTTGTTTTGTATTTCGCGCCCTGCTATTCCATTGGCTGTTGGCTAGGGGTTCCGCTGGCGGAACGTCTGTCCTCAACAGGTTAAGAGCGTGGGCCAGTAACCGAAAGTTTGCTGGTTAGAATTCCCGAGCCAGCAAAGTGGAAAAAATCTGCGAGATTGGGTTAAATGAGGAAGACACATTTTGGTTGAATGCATTCAGTTGTGCTACTGACTAGGTACTCACTTTATTATCAATATTAGAGGCTACTGGGTTGTATTCAATATATTTTGTGATGGTTTTATACCACAATCTTTAACGTATACAGACATATCAGACCCACTTTGGAAGAGTGATGATTCCTCTTTCACCGTTACATTATGTTGACCTAATAACAAGAAGACATGGTAATAATGCAACTGAGCACAGCCTGAAATGGAAGAAATTGGTGACAACAATGCCTGATACTTTATCAATAATATGTAAACTGTCAGATGAATTTCAGTGTCAGTTTGTGTAATTGTAATGGAAGTGCATCTGGTCATACATCAACATAATTGTACATTTCTCTAAAAACAATATCACTGTAAAAGCCATGATGTCTTCTTCTTCTTCAACTCAGTTTCCCATTCAATTTTTATTGTGTTTATCCAAACCGGTTAGTGCGTGTTCACAGAGTTTGGCCAAAGCTTACAACACTCTTTGGCCCTATTTTAGTTCCTTTTCACACTTTGAGACTGTGCTAAAGTGCAAAGGCCTTGCTATATTTGTTAGGAGGGGTTTTACCTCTCCTAAATACTTACATGTCACTTGGAACACTAGTCACTTTAATAATGCCGCTTGAATAATGTTTACATACTGTATCTTGCATTTCTCATCTCATATGTATATACTGTAATCTATACTATCTACTGTATATCTGTCTATGCCGCACTGACATTGCTCGTCCATATATTTATAAATTCTCAATTCCATTCCTTTACTTAGATTTGTGTGTATTAGGTATTTGTTGTGAATTTGTTAGATATTTCGCTACACCCACAAAAACATCTGCTAAACCCGTGTGACAAATACAATTTCATTTGATTTGAAAGTCCATCATCAGCATGCACCATACTACACACATTCACAAAGTTGGTACCTAAACTAAAAGCCTTCTAGAGTTATTTTAGCCATTGTAAGTCATAGTCAAATTGATTGGAATTGAACTGAGATTGAGGGTAAAACTAAGTGGGTAAACAACTAAGTAAAACATTCTCAACTGTTGTGATAAAACAAGGTTTTTCTGCACAAATATAAGTACATAAGCATTGTGGAAGCCTGCACATTGCTTGGTTAAACTCTTTATTGTATCCCAAAAATATCCGCTATCACAACCATGGTGTCAAATGTGTTGTACATCAGTTGTACAACCTGAGTGTGTACAGGTCCAAAGATATCTGTTGAGTCAGATATGAGTGACTATGAGTAAAGACCCACCAGCACCATAAATGGCTGAATTTATGTATGCTCTACCAATGACTTTTGGTTTGCTTTTTGTTGTTTTTGTAATACTTTGAGATGCACTAAAAACTGAGCTGTTAAAATGGAACGCAAGAACTGACCAATGTGAACCATATCCGCAACTATTTAATCGAAATATGAACTGCCCTCATGCATTAGTGCAAAGACTGAAAAAACAATTATACCAAGGGCCTGAATGTCAATGCAATATTTTAGGTTACTTTATGCTGACTTTAGCATCATCTACAACTGTGGCTAATTGTGCTGATATTAAAACTTGTTAGGGATAGGGTCTAGTTTCCTGAATTTCCGCCTAACTGTCGTGCCCAAAGTAAACTGCCTTTTACTCAGGCCCAGAAGCCAGGATAGGCAAATAATTGGTAGCATTGGATAGAAAACACTTTGAAGTTTCTAGAACTGGTAAAATAATGTCTGAGACTATAACAGAATTGATACAATTCCAACTGGAATTCTTTTTTTTAGGTCCCAAGCTCTTATAATGGAAACCTATTGTTCCGATGTAAATCTGTCTCCCAGATTGCAATTCCAAATGGCTTCCACTAGATGTCAACAGTCTTTATTCAAGGTTTCAGGCTTGTTTTTTGAAAAACAAGCAAGAATTTTGAATTTTGGTTAGGAGAGCACCGGTACAATATCAGTCTTTTGGTGCGCTTTTTGGGATATAAAGAAGGGTTTTTTCTAACAAAACGACCATTCATGTTGTAGCTGGGACCCTTGGGATTGCAAACAGAGGAAGGTCTTCAAAAGTAAGTGATTTATTTAATCGCAATTTGTGACGTTATGAAGCCTGTGCTGGTTGAAATATATGTTGATGTGGGGCCTCATCCTCAGACAATCGCATGGTATGCTTTCGCCGGAAAGCCTATTGTAAATCGGACAACGCAGTTAGATTAACAAGAATTTAAGCTTTTAAATGATACAAGATACTTGTATGTTCATGAATATTTAATATTACGATTATTTATTTGAATTGCACGCCCTCCAATTTCACGGGATGTTGTCGGTTGGTGTCCCGCTAGCGGGACGCCTATTCCTAGTGTTGTACTGTGCAACAGTTTGTTGTCTCACCACAAAATTACGTAGTGAAAAGGGGGAACAAAATACAGATACTGACTCTCAACTCTGGCCTCTACAGATGTTTTTACATTTCTCGCAACCTGTAATGACAGACAGTAATTAGATACTGTATATCTGTGATCTGTAAATGTGCTCACAAGTATCAAAGAAGAATATCTGAACAGAGATACCTAAGTGAGACAGGCAGAGAGCTGGTGCACAGTAGAGAGTGGTAAGTTGATTCATAACAATTTAAACAAGAGTCATTTATCAGCATATTATGAAGTGATTCATTGTTTGTGCATATGGTTAGCTGTTTACGGAAACAAATGGTATATTCTCTATTACAGCATAGATTTGTGTCTCATAAATATTGATTCCTTATGTCCTGTGATAACAGAAGAAGCTGGTTGAGATCTGCACCGTATCTATCTTCTGGGTCATAACAGCAAGCTGTAGTCAGTGCATTGGTACAGTATAATACTGTATGACATGTAACATGTTTTGGAATAAGATTATTCTCTTTGTAAGCTTTGGCTGGTCAAATGTAAATTTATTACAATACATTTTTTTAATAGAGCCTCGTGAGACAGGTACAAACTTCTCCCTTACAGTGACCCAAGATGTTACAGTAGAGCCTGGGCGGTGCATTCCAATATCATGTAAATTCAAGTACCCAGGCAACATTACTGATTACGTACGCAGAGTCTGGTTCAAAGGAGAACCACTTACACCTAAACTCAGCAAAAAAGTAACGTCCCTTTTTTCAGGACCCTGTCTTTTAAAGATATTTTGTAAAAATCCAAATAACTTCCCAGATCTTCATTGTAAAGGGTTTAAACACTGTTTCCCATGCTTGTTCAATGAACCATAAACAATTAACAAACATGCACCTTTGTAACGGTCGTTAAGACACTAACAGCTTACAGACGGTAGGCAATTAAGGTCACAGTTGTGAAAACTTAGGACACGAAAGAGGCCTTTCTACTGACTCTGAAAAACACCAAAAGAAAGATGCCCAGGGTCCCTACTCATCTGCGTGAATGTGCCTTAGACATGCTGCAAGGAGGCATGAGGACTGCAGATGTCGCCAGGGCAATAAATTGCAATGTACTGTGAGACGCCTAAGACAGTGCTACTGGGAGACAGGACGGACAGCTGATCATCCTCGCAGTGGCAGACCACGTGTAGCAACACCTGCACAGGATCGGTACATCCGAACATCACACCTGCGGGACAGGTACAGGATGGCAACAACAACTGCCCGAGTTACACCAGGAACGCACAATCCCTCCATCAGTGCTCAGCCTGTCCGCAATAGGCTGAGAGAGGGTGGACTGAGGGCTTGTAGGCCTGTTGTAAGGCAGGTCCTCACCAGACATCACCGGCAACAATGTCGCCTATGTGCACAAACCCACAGTTGCTGGACCAGACAGGACTAACAAAAAGTGCTCCTCACTGACAAGTTGCGGTTTAGTCTCACCAGGGGTGATGGTCGGATTCGCGTTTATCGTCAAAGGAATGAGCGTTACACCGAGGACTGTACTCTGGAGCTGGATCGATTTGGAGGTGGAGGTGGTTTGGGGAGGTGTTTTGGGGAGGTGTGTCACAGCATCATCGTACTGAGCTTGTTGTCATTGCAGGCAATCTCAACGCTGTGCGTTATAGGGAGGACATCCTCCTCCTTCATGTGGTACCCTTCCTGCAGGCTCATCCTGACATGACCCTGTAGCATGACAATGCCACCAGCCATACTGCTCGTTCTGTGCATGATTTCCTGCAAGACAGTGTTCTGCCATGGCCAGCGAAGAGCCCGGATCTCAATCCCATTGAGCACATCTGGGACCTGTTGGATCGGAGGGTGAGGGCTAGGGCCATTCCCCCCAGAAATGTCCAGGAAGAAGAGAAGGGTAACATCTCACAGCAAGGTCTGGCAAATCTGGTGCAGTCCATGAGGAGGAGATGCACTGCAGTACTTAATGCAGCTGATGGCCACACTAGATACTGACTGTTACTTTTGATTTTGACCCCCCCTTTGTTCAGGGACACATTATTCCATTTCTGTTAGTCATATGTCTGTGGAACTTGTTCAGTTTATGTCTCAGTTGTTGAATCTTATTATGTCCATTCAAATATTTAAGGTCATGAGTTTATCATTCCTTGAATGTAAATACATGCTTCTTTTTAAACCCCTTTTTTTTTCCTTCAAATTGTTTCTGCCCACATTTAAACATATTACAATTACTATTTTTAAATGTATTTTGTTCATAGAAAAAAGTAATTGAGTATTTTCATCTGTGTGTAAACCTACAGCTTGTGACCTAACATCTTGCCTCACACACACACACACCCACAACCTTGGGGAGAGCCTGATATTTCATTAAAGGTAAATTACATTTTCTTATAAAACCCTTTATTTCTTAAAAAACATTTAAACATATTACTATTATTAAAGTTTACTATGCAATATTAAACTATACCTCTGTTTTTTTTACTAAACCTTTATATAAATCCTACATATTTTTATCACACATACTACATTTTAATACCTATTAAATGTTTATATGTATATTTATTTTGTTGTTGGAAAAACTGTTTTTTAAATGTATTTGTTTTCGAAAGAACACCTTGGGGCCTGGCAGACACCCTCATGCACATACACTCAACCTTTGAGGGAAAGACATAGGTCCAGAGGAATGGAGACAAAGAGAGCCTGAGATTTCATTAAAGGTAAATGACATTTTAAATCCCTTTATTTCTTCAAAAGTGTTACTACCAACATTTAAACATATTACTATTATTAAAAATTACTATGCAATATTAAACTATACCTGTTTTATTTTTTTTACTAAACCATATATAATACATATTTTTATCACACATTACTACAAAATATATATTTAAAATGTATAATTATTTGTAATTGTTGGAAAGGCAGTTTATTTTCATTTTTTTATTATTATTTTCTTATAAAACAAGGGTTCTCTCTCTCTCTCTGCTTGTAACCCCACAGCTTGTAACCTGACACCAGGCCTCACACACACACCCCAAGGGGGGCGAGAGACAGAGAGAGAGACAGCGATTTCATGCATTGAAGGTAAATCACAATACACTTAGAATTGGTCTAGGAGACATGTTTTCTGTAGTTGTATGTGGTTTATCTGTGTTAGACTTGTCATAGGCCATGTTCTGTTATAATCTCCACCCGGCACAGCCAGAAGAGGACTGGCCACCCCTCATAGCCTGGTTTCTTCCTAGGTTTGGGCCTTTCTAGGGAGTTTTTCCTAGCCACCGAGCTTCTACACCTGCATTGCTTGCTGTTTGGGGTTTTAGGCTGGGTTTCTGTACAGCACTTTGACATATCAGCTGATGTAAGAAGGGCTATATAAATACATTTGATTTGATTTAGATAAATAAAATAAAAATGTGGCTTTGCAGTTATGTCAAATGGAGTGTCTCCATCTAGTGGTTGTTTGTAGGAATATGATCAAGAAAAGATAGATCTTAATTATGTCAACAGAATAAATTGTTATTGAACTGGATTAGTTCTATAGAAAATATCTACTGTTGTCTACTGTCATACCATCTGTATAATTACTGTCAAATACAATTTGTTTTAATAGACATCCAACTTCTGACACCATGTATTACAGAGGAGGCTGGTAGGAGGAACTATAGGAGGACATGATCATTGTAATGGCTGGAATGCAATTAATGGAACAGAGTCATACACCTGGTTTCCATATGTTTGATACCGTTCCATCCCTTCCTTTCCAGTCATTACAATGAGCCCGTCCTCCTATAGCTCCGCCCACCAGCCTCCTCTGATGTATTAATAAGTAGACTGGACACCATAGTGTTAGCTTTAGGAACGTCTTTACCAAGATAAAACCATATTTTGATACAGAGCATTATGGGTACTGTAGTATATCATGCTACAAGACAGTTAAAACATATTTTATTTTAAACATAATTTATAAATTCTTTGAACAAATTTTAGGTAACAAACAACTAAAATACACACAACCATCAAAAGTAAGGTAGTGCCTCAATATAGGGTTAAGGTTATAATCAAAATGCAAAAACATGAAAGGACAGAGGAGAAAAACGAGAAATGGTTTGACCTTTCTCTCCAAACCACGTCTTTGTCACTTTCCCCATGATAACACAAAAACAGAATAACTTCAAAAGTAATATTACATTAACTTCCATAAACATTTACAAGACAAACAAAAAAAATACTTGTTTCTATGTGCAACTAGCAACAAATCATATTAAACATTTACAACCACCAGGTATCGGGTGACACAGGGCTGGAAAATAAAGCATTACCAAAACTATTACCTACAGTAGTTTCAGTATAACAAAGTCTCTGTATCATCATAAAACATTCAAACTGCAATCAGCTCATGAGCAAACAACACCAACACTATAAACTACAGCAGTTGCATTTGAACAAAAGTCCCAGCATCCTCATAAAATATTCAATTTGGATTAAAAAAAAATGTGAAAACACCACATGGGTGAATAATAGAAGCCATAGTGCTGTGTGCTATCCCCAACTTTTTCTAGCCAAATTGCTCTGTCACTCTCTACCCATAATAGCCTTGACTTTGGAGTAAAGCACTGTATCCTCATCTGTCTCTTGTACTGGCTTACCGTCCTCTTGCTACTCGTTCTTCCTCATCATCTCTTCCCCTTCCTCCCCTTCCACCTCTTCTTCCGCCTCCATCACGCCATTGCCCTCCCCCTCATTCTTCTTCTCTCGTTTGATTTCAGTGTAGTCTGACTCTGTGTTGGTGGTCTTCTCTGCCTCCTCAGGAGTCTTCTTCTTCAGCAGGGAGTAGTTGATGCTGTCGTAGTCCACTTCTTTTGGTTCTTCCCCTGTGGCAGTGTCCCGCAGCACTGGTCTAGGGCCCTCCATTTTCAGCTCCCTCCCTCAGCTCCACATGCAGAGGTGTCTGTTTGCCCCCCACAGCCTGTCCTGCATCTGTCTATGGAGTACATTACAGAAATAATTTTGTTAGGAGTATTTTGTTAGCTTGGTGACCCCAGACCTGTTTGTATTGTCTTGTAAACTCCTATTGGCATGTCAATGCTAACTAAATGTTGGTAAAACTGAATAAAGAAGGAAACTGATACTGCACCTGTTGGTCTTCACATGCCACCATCTCCAGGTTCATTAAAGGGTTTTTGGAGTCTGGGGTCCTCTCTTTGCATCTAAGGAAAATATTACAAATGAAATGACTCAACAACTTTATTTTGGAGGGGTTACTAAGTACATCCATTACAATATGGTGAATTGCATTGGCACTTTTGACAATTAATCTGATGTTCTTGATAGTAAATATAAATATGTCAGTAAGACAATCTGCAATTGATTTTTAAAACAACATACTCAGTTAACACTAACTGTACTTCAGTAACAGAATGCATGTACTTTTTATATTTCCCTGTCAAACACAGGAAGATACAACAGATGGTGGCTGAGAAGGCTGCACCAATCACAAATGCAGTAATCAGTGGTGGGTCCGACAGCAAAGCCAAGATTTCTTTAGATACTTCCTCTATAAAGAGAACACATGTATGATTTCAGAAGTGGCTCACAATACTTAGTATCCTCTGAAGAAAAAAACATTTTCTCAATCAAAGCATGTAAATCCTCTACTGTATGCTGCATTCATATTGGGTGGGGCTGTGGCTCTCTAACTTATATCTTCACATCCTTGCTTTTCTTGTTTATCTTTTTAGGTGACTTGCGGCTTCTCTCTCACTCTGCCACTTCCTTTACGCTGAAGACAACGTGGAGGTCATAAAATGTACAGTAGTTACGTGCGACATTCAATTTCAGTGTCTTCTTGGTTGCGATGATTGCAAAAATCAGAAACTTTCTGTCCAAAAATGATGCAGAAAAATTAATCCATGCTTTTGTTACTTCTAGGCTGGACTACTGCAATGCTCTACTTTCCGGCTACCCGGATAAAGCACTAAACAAACTTCAGTTAGTGCTAAATACGGCTGCTAGAATCCTGACTAGAACCCCCAAATTTGATCATATTACTCCAGTGCTAGCCTCCCTACACTGGCTTCCTGTTAAGGCAAGGGCTGATTTCAAGGTTTTACTGCTAACCTACAAAGCATTACATGGGCTTGCTCCTACCTATCTTTCCGATTTGGTCCTGCCGTACATACCTACACGTACGCTACGGTCACAAGACGCAGGCCTCCTAATTGTCCATAGAATTTCTAAGCAAACGGCTGGAGGTAGGGCTTTCTCCTATAGAGCTCCATTTTTATGAAATGGTCTGCCTACCCATGTGAGAGACGCAGACTCGGTCTCAACCTTTAAGTCTTTACTGAAGACTTATCTCTTCAGTAGGTCCTATGATTAAGTATAGTCTGGCCCAGGAGTGTGAAGGTGAACGGAAAGGCTGGAGCAATGAACCGCCCTTGCTGTCTCTGCCTTGCCGGTTCCCCTCTCTCCACTGGGATTCTCTGCCTCTAACCCTATTACAGGGGCTGAGTCACTGGCTTACTGGTGTTCTTCCATGCCGTCCATGGGAGGGGTGCGTCACTTGAGTGGGTTGAGTCACTGATGTGGTCTTCCTGTCTGGGTTGGCGCGCCCCCCCCCTCTTGGGTTGTGCCGTGGCGGAGATCTTTGTGGGCTATACTCGGCCTTGTCTTAGGACGGTAAGTTGGTGGTTGGAGACATCCCTCTAGTGGTGTGGGGGCTGTGCTTTGGCAAAGTGGGTGGGGTTATATCCTGCCTGTTTGTCCCTGTCCGGGGGTATCATCAGATGGGGCCACAGTGTCTTCTGATCCCTCCTGTCTCAGTAGTTTATGTGTCGGGGGGCTAGGGTCAGTCTGTTACATCTGGAGTATTTCTCTTGTCTTATCCGGTGTCCTGTGTGAATTTAAATATGCTCTCTCTAATTCTCTCTTTCTTTCTTTCTCTCTTTCTTTCTTTCTCTCAGAGGACCTGAGCCCTAGGACCATGCCTCAGGACTACCTGGCATGATGACTCCTTGCTGTCCCCAGTCCACCTGGCCGTGCTGCTGTTCCAGTTTCAACTGTTCTGCCTGCGGCTATGGAACCCTGACCTGTTCACCGGACGTGCTTGTTGCACCCTCGACAACTACTATGATTATTATTATTTGACCATGCTGGTCATTTATGAACATTTTAACATCTTGACCATGTTCTGTTATAATATCCACCCGGCACAGCCAGAAGAGGACTGGCCACCCCTCATAGCCTGGTTCCTAGTTTTTCCTAGCCACCATGCTTCTTTCACATGGATTGCTTGCTGTTTGGGGTTTTAGGCTGGGTTTCTGTACAGCACTTTGAGATATCAGCTGATGTACGAATGGCTATATAAATACATTTGATTTGATTTGATGATGCCATTGAAGGTCACCAGACATGTGACCATGGTGTCGTGGTGCATATGGGGTAAGGGTGAAATTTGAGAAGTGGGTTGTTGTGACGCAAGTCAGTTCCTCTTTCTCCTGTATGGTTGTGTTTTCTCTGAGCTCATCTATGTTGTCTCCTGTCCCTCTCCTTGTCCATGTGATGTGAGGAGGAGTTCCAGAGCAGATCCCTGGGGCGATGCAGGTCAGAGTGGCTGGTTCTCCCTCTGTTAGAGCAGGAGTAAACACGGAGGCCTCTTGTCTGTGTACCAGACATCAGATAAACATAATCAGACGCAGTGTGACATTATACTAACTACGCTACCCCTGTTAAACTTCTCCAAATAAAGCCCACAAAATTCCACCGTTGTTTAGAAAAAAACTTTGGAAAAGGAGACTTGGGGAGGGGAATCTTGAAATGTATGAATTGGAGATATGCATCTGTATGTTGCAGTCAGTGTACAAAATAACTGACAGCAATAGTCACGCTGTACCTGTCGCTGTGATTTTAATTTTCTCTGGGTATGTAAATGGTCCTCCTTTCATTCTGAGTTGATACTCTCCAGTGTCATTCTCTCTGACATCATTGATGATCACACTACAATTCTTCTTTGTCAGGTCTGTCTCCAGTAGAGACACTCTGTTTTTACCCTCCTGAGCTTTAGAGGGATCTTTGGAATGGAAAATGATGTGTTTATCCTTATCACAGTTGCCATTTGTAGGGCATTTGTACCATGTTGCTGCGGTAGGCTTGACACTATCAGGGTGATTGAAAGTACATGAAATAACATTCACTACAGTCACTACAGTTATTTTTTCTGGAATGAAGGTGATTCTGTATGTGTTTGCAGCTGCTGCTGGAGGGGCCTGTCTTGATGGAGGGAAATGAATAGTCATGAGTAATACAGGACACACTTGGATACTACTTCAGTTGTCCGTACCATTTGTGATGATACAGAATCAGTTTAGATTAAAATGAGTCTTACCATTACAACTACCACATCTGGACAAATACTAATGATTTCAATGTTAACAATACTTTAATGATAAAAGGGACCCTACTTTGACATGTTGCTCTCTCTCTCAGAGAGAAGAGTAGAGCTGCCCAGATGAGGACCCATATCCTGCCTCCACTGCCTCATCAATCAACCAAAACACCAGTGTCTGTCCTTTTTCATCTCTTTCCATGGTCACCTTGTCTGTGTCCACAGGTCTGGAGCACAGAAAGAGTATAGAATAACATGACAAACAGTGTTATACAAGCAGTGAACATTTAAAATTCACTCTCACCATGAAACACGTTTTCTGGACATTTGATAAAGAGGGAGGGGGATGGCGTTAGCACGGACCTATACAGGAAGCCGACGGACAGGAATTCACTGTTACACGGAGACAGCTTCCACACTACACCCCTAAAAAAGAGCCTCCCCATCAGCCAATACAGTCGCATACGCAATATTTGTAGTACATAGTAACTACAGTGAGGGAAAAAAGTATTTGATCCCCTGATGATTTTGTACGTTTGCCCACTGACAAAGAAATGATCAGTCTATAATTTTAATGGTAGGTTTATTTCAACAGTGAGAGACAGAATAACAACAAAAAAATCCAGAAAAACGCATGTCAAAAATGTTATAAATTGATTTGCATTTTAATGAGGGAAATAAATATTTGACCCCCTCTCAATCAGAAAGATTTCTGGCTCCCAGGTGTCTTTTATACAGTTAACGAGCTGAGATTAGGAGCACACTCTTAAAGGGAGTGCTCCTAATCTCAGTTTGTTACCTGTATAAAAGACACCTGTCCACAGAAGCAATCAATCAATCAGATTCCAAACTCTACACCATGTCCAAGACCAAAGAGCTTTCCAAGGATGTCATGGACAAGATTGAAGACCTACACAAGGCTGGAATGGGCTACAAGACCATCGCCAAGCAGCTTGGTGAGAAGGTGACAACAGTTGGTGCGATTATTCACAAATGGAAGAAACACAAAAGAACTGTCAATCTCCTTCGGCCTGGGGCTCCATGCAAGATCTCACCTCGTGGAGTTGCAATGATCATGAGAACGGTGAGGAATCAGCCCGGAACTACATGGGAGGATCTTGCCAATGATCTCAAGGCAGCTGGGACCATAGTCACCAAGAAAACAATTGGTAACACACTACGCCGTGAAGGACTGAAATCCTGCAGCGCCCGCAAGGTCCCCCTGCTCAAGAAAGCACATATACATGCCTGTCTGAAGTTTGTAAGTGAACATCTGAATGATTCAGAGGACAACTGGGTGAAAGTGTTGTGGTCAGATGAGACCAAAATGGAGCTCTTTGGCATCAACTCAACTCGCCGTGTTTGGAGGAGGAGGAGGAATGCTGCCTATGACCCCAAGAACACCATCCCCACCGTCAAACATGGAGGTGGAAACATTATGATTTGGGGGGGGTTTCTGCTAAGGGGACAGGACAACTTCACCGTATCAAAGGGACGATGGACGGGTCCATGTACCGTCAAATCTTGGGTGAGAACCTCCTTCCCTCAGCCAGGGCATTGCAAATGGGACGTGGATGGGTATTCCAGCATGACAATGACCCAAAACACACAGCCAAGGCAACAAAGGAGTGGCTCAAGAAGAAGCACATTAAGGTCCTGGAGTGGCCTAGCCAGTCTCCAGACCTTAATCCCACAGAAAATCTGTGGAGGGAACTGAAGGTTCGAGTTGCCAAATGTCAGCCTCGAAACCTTAATGACTTGGAGAAGATCTGCAAAGAGGAGTGGGACAAAATACCTCCTGAGATGTGTGCAAACCTGGTGGCCAACTACAAGAAACGTCTGACCTCTGTGATTGCCAACAAGGGTTTTGCCACCAAGTACTAAGTCATGTTTTGCAGAGGGGTCAAATACTTATTTCCCTCGTTAAAATGCAAATCAATTTATACAATTTTTGACATGCGTTTTTCTGGATTTTTTTGTTGTTATTCTGTCTCTCACTGTTCAAATTAACCTACCATTAAAATTATAGACTGATCATTTCTTTGTAAGTGGGCAAACGTACAAAGTCAGCAGGGGATCAAATACTTTTTCCCTCACTGTATGACAACAAGCCGACTGTCTGGATGAGAGTTTCAGACAGTGGGTTGCAGAGGAAGGGCTGCATGACGCAAGGGATCGTTATAAAAATATGACCAAGGATCATCTACAGATATCAGACCATATCTTACATGAATATGTCACTTTGATTTGGCATGCCTTCCAGGTCTCCTACTTGGTCATTGTGTACATACAGTTGAAGTCGGAAGTTTATATAAACCTTAGCCAAATACATTAAAACTCAGTTTTCATAATTCCTGGCATTTAATCCTAGTAAAAATTCTGTTTTTTGTCAGTTAGGATCACCACTTTATTTTAAGAATGGGAAATGTCAGAATAATAGTAGACAGAATGATTTATTTCTTCACATTCCCAGTGGGTCAGAAGTTTACATACACTCGATTAGTATTTGGTAGCACTGCCTTTAAATTGTTTAACTTGGGTCAAATGTTTTGGGTAGCCTTCCACAAGCTTCCCACAATAAGTTGGGTGAATGTTGGCCCATTCCCCCTGACAGAGCTGGTGTAAATGAGTCAGGTCTGTAGGCCTCCTTGCTCGCACATGCTTTTTCAGGTCTGCCCACAGATTTTCTACAGGATTTAGGTCAGGGCTTTGTGATGGCCACTCCAATACCTTGATTTTGTTGTCCTGAAACCATTTTGCCACAACTTCGGAAGTATAATTGGGGTCATTGTCCATTTGGAAGACCCATTTGCGACCAAGCTTTAACTTCCTGACTGATGTCTTGAGATGTTGCTTAACCTGTTATGGCTGGGGGGCAGTATTTTCACGGCCGGATAAAAAACGTACCCGATTTAATCTGATTATTACTCCTGCCCAGAAACTAGAATATGCATATAATTATTAGCTTTGGATAGAAAACACTCCAAAGTTTCTAAAACTGTTTGAATGGTGTCTGTGAGTATAACAGAACTCATTTGGCAGGCCAAGACCTGAGAAGATTCCATGCAGGAAGTGCCCTGTCTGACAATTTCTTGGCCTTCTTGATTATCTCTATCCATTACAGGGGATCTCTGCTGTTACGTGACACTTCCTACGGCTCCCATGGGCTCTCAGAAGGCGGCAAAAAGCTGAATCGTGGCTTTGCAGGCTCTGGCTGAAAAACATTAGCGCGTTTGGATAGTGGCCAGTCACAGTACTATGAAACTGAGGCGCGTGCATGAATCGACTCCATTGTTTATTTTCTCTCTCTTTGAACAAAAACCACCACTCCCGGTCGGTATATTATCGCTTTTTTACGAGAAAAATGGCATAAAAATTGATTTTAAACAGCGGTTGACATGCTTCGAAGTACGGTAATGGAATATTTAGAATTTTTTTGTCACGAAATGCGTCATGCGCATGACACTTATTTACACTTCGGATAGTGTCTTGAACGCACGAACAAAACGCTGCTATTTGGATATAACTATGGATTATTTTGAACCAAACCAACATTTGTTATTGAAGTAGCAGTCCTGGGAGTGCATTCTGACGAAGAACACCAAAGGTAATCAAACTTTTCTAATAGTAAATCGGAGTTTGGTGAAGGCTAAACTTGCTGGGTGTCTAAATAGCTAGCCCTGTGATGCCGGGCTATGTACTCAGAATATTGCAAAATGTGCTTTCACCGAAAAGCTATTCTAAAATCAGACACCTCGATTGCACAAAGGAGTTCTGTATCTATAAATCTTAAAATAATTGTTATGTTTTTTGTGAACGTTTATCGTGAGTAATTTAGTAAATTCACTGGAAGTGTTTGGTGGGAATGCTAGTTCTGAACGTCACATGCTAATGTGAAAAGCTGGTTTTTGATATAAATATGAACTTGATTGAACAAAACATGCATGTATTGTATAACATAATGTCCTAGGGTTGTGATCTGATGAAGATCATCAAAGGTTAGTGCTGCATTTAGCTGTGGTTTTGTTTTTTGTGACATTATATGCTAGCTTGAAAAATGGGTGTGTGATTATTTCTGGCTGGGTACTCTGCTGACATAATCTAATGTTTTGCTTTCGCTGTAAAGCCTTTTTGAAATCGGACAGTGTGGTTAGATAAAGGAGAGTCTTGTCTTTAAGATGCTGTAAAATAGTCATATGTTTGAAAAATGGAAGTTTTTGTATTTTTGAGGAATTTGTAATTCGCGCCACGCCTATCATTGGATATTGGAGCAGGTGTTCCGCTAGCGGAACATCTAGATGTAAGAGGTTAAACATATCCACACAATTTTCCTTCCTCATGATGCCATCTAGTTTGTGAAGTGCACCAGTCACTCCTGCAGCAAAGCACCCCCACAACATGATGCTGCCACCACCGTGCTTCACGGTTGGGATGGTGTTCTTTCTGCTTGCAAGCCTCCTACTTTTTCATCCAAACATAACCATGGTCATTATTGCCAAACAGTTCTATTTTTGTTTCATCAGACCAGAGGACCTTTCTCCAAAAAGTATGATCTTTGTCCCCATGTGCAGTTGCAAACCGTAGTCTGGCTTTTTTAATGGCGGTTTTGGAGCAGTGGCTTCTTCCTTGCTGAGCGGCCTTTCAGGTTATGTCGATATAGGACTCGTTTTACTGTGGATATAGATACTTTTGTACCTGTTTCTTCCAGAATCTTCACAAGGTCCTTTGATGTTGTTCTGGGATTGATTTGCACTTTTCACACCAAAGTACGTTCATCTCTAGGAGACAGAACGCATCTCTTTCCTGAGCGGTATGACGGTTGGGTGGTCCCATGGTGTTTATACTTGCATACTAATGTTTGTACAGATGGTACGTGGTACCTTCAGGCGTTTGGAAATTGCTCCCAAGGATGAACCAGACTTGTGGAGGTCTACAATTTTTTTTCTTAGGTCTTGGCTGATTTCTTTTGATTTTGCCATGATGTCAAGCAAAGAGGCACTGAGTTTGAAGGTAGGCCTTGAAATACATCCACAGATACACCTCCAATAGGCTAATTGACATAATTTGGTCAATCAGAAGCTTCTAAAGCCATGACATCATTTTCTGGATTTATCCAAGCTGTTTAAAGGCACA
Source organism: Salmo salar (assembly GCF_965601325.2). Classification (NCBI taxonomy): domain Eukaryota; kingdom Metazoa; phylum Chordata; class Actinopteri; order Salmoniformes; family Salmonidae; genus Salmo; species Salmo salar. Next base: position 57,505,274 of record NC_138295.1, read on the forward strand.
ATCAACTTAGTGTATGTAAACTTCTGACCCACTGGAATTGTGAAATAGTTAATGATAAGTGAAATAATTTGTCTGTAAACAATTGTTGGAAAAATGACTTGTGTCACGCACAAAGTAGATGTCCTAACCGACTTGCCAAAACTATAGTTAGTTAATAAGACATTTGTGGAGCAGATGAAAAACAAGTTTTAATGACTCCAACCAAAGTGTATGTAAACTTACGACTTCAACTGTATATTATTCCTCAGGTTTGGACTAGAAGAAAATGAAAAACATGTCCCTTTGCCATTGTTTCCATTCAAACAAACTGTCAGTGTGAGCATCATGTGCGTGAGTATGTGCTTATACTGGATTATGGGTGACTACAGGATTAGAATGTTCCACACACACAGTACAGAGCCTGTAAATAGATCTAGCTGACACAGTCAGCACACTTCCCTTGTACTGAGGCTATAAACTCATCAAAAAATAAACAACCTCTCACTGTCAACTGCGTTTATTTTCAGCAGACCATGTGTAAATATTTGTATGAACATAACAAGATTCAACAACTGAGACATAAACTGAACAATTTCCACAGACATGTGACTAACAGAAATGGAATAATGTGTCCCTGAACAAAGGGGGGGGGGGGTCAAAATCAAAAGTAACAGTCAGTATCTGTTGTGGCCATCAGCTGCATTAAGCACTGCAGTGCATCTCCTCCTCATGGACTGCACCAGATATGCCAGTTCTTGCTGTGAGATGTTACCCCACTCTTCCACCAAGGCACCTGCAAGTTCTTGGACATTTCTGGGGGGATTGGCCCTAGCCCTCACCCTCCGATCCAACAGGTCCCAGAAGTGCTCAATGGGATTGAGATCTGGGATCTTCACTGGCCACGGCAGAACACAGGAAACCACGCACAGAACGAACAGTATGGCTGGTGTCATTGTCATGCTACAGGGTCATGTCAGGATGAGCCTGCAGGAAGGGTACCACATGAGGGAGGAGGATGTCTTCCCTGTAATGCACAGCGTCGAGATTGCCTGCAATGACAACAAGCTCAGTCCGATGATGCTGTCACACACCGCCTCAGACCATGATGGACCCTCCACCTCCAAATCAATCCCGCTCCAGAGTACAGGCCTTGGTGTAACGCTCATTTATTCGATGATAAACGTGAATCCGACCATCACCCCTGGTGATACAAAACCGTGACTCGTCAGTGAAGAGCACTTTTTGCCAGTCCTGTCTGGTCCAGCGACGGTGGGTTTGTGCCCATAGGCGACATTGTTGCCGGTGATGTCTGGTGAGGACAACAGGCCTACAAGCCCTCAGTCCAGCCTCTCCCAGCCTATTGCAAACAGTCTAAGCACTGATGGAGGGATTGTGCGTTCCTGGTGTAACTCGGGCAGTTGTTGTTGCCATCCTGTACCTGTCCCGCAGGTGTGATGTTCGGAAGTACCGATCCTGTGTAGGTGTTGTTACACGTGGTCTGCCATTGTGAGGACGATCAGCTGTCCATCCTGTCTCCCTGTAGCGCTGTCTTAGGCGTCTCACAGTACGGACATTGCAATTTATTGCCCTGGCCACATCTGCAGTCCTCATGCCTCCTTGCAGCATGCCTAAGGCACGTTCACGCAGATGAGCAGGGACCCTGGGCATCTTTTTTTTCTTTTTTCAGAGTCAGTAGAAAGGCCTCTTTTTTGTCCTAAGTTTTCATAACTTTGACCTTCATTGCCTACCGTCTGTAAGCTGTTAGTGTCTTAACGACTGTTCCACAGGTGCATGTTCATTAATTGTTTATGGTTCATTGAACAAGCATGGGAAACAGTGTTTAAACCCTTTACAATGAAGATCTGAGAAGTTATTTGGATTTTTACGAATTATCTTTGAAAGGGCTTTTCATCTAGGTCTAAGTTAAAGCATAGGCAGGTAGCCTAGCGGTTATGTGCATTGGGCCAATAACCAAAAGGTTTCTGTTTGAAATCTCGAGCTGCCAAGGTGGAAAAAATCTGCCATTAAACCCCAACAACTGAATGCTGATGATGTAGACGTTGATTAAGACAGTCCCCCCACATCTCTGAATCAGAGGGGTTGGGTTAAATGTGGAAGACACATTTCGGTTGCATGCATTCAATTGTGCAACTAACAAGGTTTGACAAGACAGTTAGTTGGATCTAAGATTGTGTGTTTGTTTACCCAATACTTACCAATTACACAATACATCCTTTGAGCAATTATGTAGTATACATTGTTATTCTGTAAAATGTTATGAATTTTGTTCAAACTGTTTTATTGTGTTCCCACTTATCCCCAAATGATTAAGCAGTAAGGTACATGTTTACCGGTCCACGTGAGCTGTGAATGTCAAAGTTTGTCCTTGCCTTCTAATCAGAGACTGATAAATACCTCTGTACTAATCTGTGTGGACCTAACAGTCAGTCAACTACATACATATATATGCCAATGAATGATCAATTGAATTGATTAATTACATGCCCAAGAAATGTAATCCTTCACGATTAAGAAGTGTGTTCCTATGTGTTGTCCTATTCTAATGACCATCCTCTCCTTTCTCACAGCCATGACGGCAGATATATCTCACAGCCTGAATCCCCTGGAGAACCTCAAAGAGTCCATTGAGAACACCAAGCTGTCGGATGTCAAAGGATGCTGTGGAGGACCTCCTGATAAGCCGGATCAACCTGGCCATGGCGGGGTACCTGGGAGTCAAAGAAGCCTGCCTTCCGTAATGCCATCCGCGGTGTGTGGTCTGAGGATTAAGGGGCCGCCCTCCCCCTCTCCCCCACCCCTCCAGAGGAGCTGGCCATCTACACAACCCCAAACGCCCAGACTTCTGCCTGAGGGACCTGCCACCCACCTCCCCAGCCTTGCCCTTTGACCCGGAAGCTTACATAGGGCGAGTCAAGTTCCTGCGGTACAACGTGGTGGTCATGGTGTTCATTCAGTCTCCAGGACAACAGCGTGGTGATGTTCCTAGAGGCCCTCTCGGTGCAGATGGTCATGGTGTACTTTGCCCTGCTGGCCTCAGAGAAGGACACAGAGAAGAGCCTGGTGGTGTGGAAGGCCCAGGGGGTTGCCCTGTCTAAGGTGTTCTTATAAGGCCCTCCTGTCTGGAGAAACTTGACTTCCCAGGACTCCTGGAGGAGATGGAAAGGGACCTTCCAGAGATCCGGCCCACGCCCTCCTCTAGGCCCTGCCCACTCTCACACCAGCGCAGCTGGTCACCCAGAAGAGGGACTGCTTCAAGGCCCAGGTGTGGGCGGTCACCTTGCTCTTTGCCGTGGTCTCTGAACCCCTTGGCAAAATGTGTAGATTTGCAGCAAACTTGCTTTAAAACTGCAACATTTCTCTAAGTCCCATAGCAAAATGTGTAGAATTGTAGGAAATTAACTCTAAAAACATTTTTTTCTCTGCAGTCAAGAAGTGTCCCTAAAATGTTGTGCTCGTAAGGTGGGGGAAACAACATTTTGCTTAGGGCCCCCAAAAGGCTAGGGCTGGCTCTGACTACATGTGTGGGTAGGCAGACCCGTGAGTTACTGCTGCCCCCCATGATCAGTTTGGACTTTTTGTGGCCCCCACCCCCATCAAAGTTGCCCATCCTTGATTTATACCATCGGTAGCCTATAATTACTGTTGAATGACATTTGTGTACATGGTAGGTTGGAAATAGCCCAAAATACACAATTTAAACATGCTTTGAACAGATTACAGAGAACAAACAACTTAAAATACACAACCATTAAAAGTGAGTTAGTGCCTCAATATAAAACAATGTTGAAATAATGCACACTTAAAATATAAAAATATTCTCATATTCGGGTTAGCTGACAATGTCACGAAAACAATATGCACCGAAGGCCGTGTATTGTCGTGATTCTGGATGGCCAGATATCTAGCAACAACGACACGAAGCTGCCATGTGGGGAATTGTAGGTGGGTCGTTTCAGCTAGTTTTATCCTGTTCTTGATACCACGTCATGTTTTGACTGATGTCACGTCTATGCTAATCTAATATCAAAAAAATGTGTTAGCTAGCAAACCAACAACTGTAACAACTTATTTGAGAGACATTGTGCAAATGTATATGTATTTTCAATAAACATTAGAGACAAGATATAGTTTACATGTTGTAAAAAATCTAAGCCAATCCAGTCTGTTGTACTCCATAGCTGTACACGTGTCTGTTTGGTTGCTAAACAACCAATCCGTCTATAGCACGCCTATAGCACTAAAAGCACAATGTACTTTTTTTCTTGATTCATTTCATTTGAGCTCTCTAGCTAGCCCAAAATGAGAATTCTTTATTACATTTTGTCAACGTTTTCTGCAGTAAATCAGTATCCTATTTACAGAAAGATGTTGGTTACAACCACACATACTACATAATATCCCCACCCACACAAATGAAAGGAAAGGGGAGAAAAACATGAAAGGGTTTGACCTCTCTACTTTTCCAAACCACATCATTGTCAGTCCTTCCTCATGGTGACAAAACAGAATCGTTTCAAAAGTAAAATGACACTTCCTTGAAAAACATTACAAAACATACCCAGAACATTCTTCTATGTACAACTAGAAAATATGATTATTTAAATTGTAGAAGCACCAGGCACATACAGTACTATCTGACACATGGCTGTAAAATAAAGCATTTACCAAAATTATTAACTACAGTAGTTTCAGTTGAACAAAAGTCCCAGTATCATCATAAAACTTTCAATCTGGATTCAGAAAATGATATAAGAATCCATGGCTGTATAATACTGTATGCTATCAGCCACTTTTTCTAGCGAAAATTGCTGTCACTCACCACCACCCATTATAGCCTTTACGTTGGAGTAAAGTGCTGTATCCTCATCTGTCTCTGCTGCCGGCTTACCGTTCTCTTTCTCCTCATCCTTCCCCATCATCATCATTCCACTCCCCTCTCCTCCATCTTCATCCCCTTCTTTCTTCTTCTCTTGTTTGATTTTGGCGTACTCTGACTCTGTTGTGGTGGTCTTCTTCTCTGCCTCCTCAGGAGTCTTCTTCTTCAGCAGGGAGTAGTTGATACTGGCGTAGTCCACTTCATTTGGTTCTTCCCTTGTGGAAGATTTTCCCGCGGCTCCACTGGTCTGGGGCCCTACGTTTTCAGCTCCCTCCCTCAGCACCACCTGCAGAGGGGTCTGTTCACCCCGCACAGCCCGTCCTGCATCCATCTAGTGGAGTAGAAAGCACTGTGTGAGGAGTCTTGTTAGCTTGGTGGTCCCAGATCTGTTTATGCTGTCTTGTAACCTCCTGTTGACATGTCAATGCTAACTGAATGTTGATAAAGCTGAATAAAGAAGGAAACTGGTACTGCACCTGTTGGTCTTCACATGCCACCATCTCCAGGTTTATGAAAGGGCTTTTGGAGTCTGAGTCCTTTGAGATCCTCTGTTTTTGTCTAAGGAAAATATTACAAATGACATTTCTCAATAACTATATTTTGGAGGGGTTAGCAAGCACTTCCATTACAATATGTTGCAAGGCATTGGTACTTTTGACAATGTATCTGATTCTCTTGACAGTAAATCTGAATTTCTAAAGACAATCTGCAATTGATTTTAAAAACAACACTCAGTTAACACTAACTGTACTTCAGTAATAGAATTCATGTACCTTTTACATTTCCCTGTGAAACACAGGAAGATACAACAGATGGTGGCTGAGAGAGCTGCACCAATCACAAATGCAGTAATCTGTTTTAGGTCCGACAGCAAAGCTCTGTCTTCCCCTTCTTTTTCTAAAAAGAGAACAACTCTATGAAATTGGCTCACATTACTTCATATCGTCTCGAAGAAAAAAATATAATTTTCAGAGTCTAAGCCTACATGTACAGAACATGCTCAATATTGCAAACTTTGGGTGGTTTTGGGAAGCGTTGACTCTCTAACCAAGTAACTTGACTTATATCTTTACCTCCTTGCTTTTCTGGGCTCTCTTTTTGCGTGACCTGCAACTTCTCTCTCACTCCTACCAACACATTTCTGCTGACACACTCCACAGTGGTGTTGTTGGTCTGGTTTCTAACAGGCAGGCTGATGGTGCTGTTCACTGAGGACCCGAACACTGATGTAGTGAGGCTGTACTTCTCTGTGTTGAGCTCCAGCAGTGGCCACTCTATTATGGGTAAGGGAACACCCTGAGCAACACACACACAGGTCATGACCTCTGCCTGGACCACACACCCAGAGCCATTGAGCATCACAGGACGATCTGGAAAAACACAGCGAAGAGAAAGGAATCAGTGACAGATTGATATTAACATCATGACAGATAAGAGCGATTCCATGTCATATCAACTTAAATGTTTCAATCAGGTTTGTACAGTGCTGTTTGTACTAACACATCACAGTTACAACAGTGGAAGCTGTCAGAGTCCTGTTGAGGTGTTGAGCTGTACACACATAATCCCCAGCAAGTTCTCTTGTCAAGTTAGAGACAACTAGAGCGGCCAGTCCAGAGTTTTTCTGTTCCAAAGCTGTTGACCCGGTATTACTCCAGTTGATATTTGATGATGATGGTGGGTAGCTGTCAACACTGCAGGTCAGATTCAGGGTGTCACCCTCTCTCACTGTGTTATTACCAGAGATATTGGGTTCCTTCACATCTAGAAAACAAAGTGCATACACAGGTAATCATGTTAATGAAATATAACTATTGAATCACAATGAAAGAATGTGTTGTGAAATTAAGGTCAGATAATGTACAGTTCTTACATGTCACATTCAATGTCAGTGTCTTCTTAGTGGTGACACTGCCATTGAAGGTCACCAGACATGTGACCTTGGTGCTGTGATCGTTAGCTGAGGGGGTAAAGGTCAAAGTTGAGAAGTGGGTTGTTGTGACGCTGGTCAGATCCTCTCTCTTTTGTATAGTGGTGTTGTCTCTGAGCTCAGTGATGTTGTCTCCTGTCCCTCTCCATGTCCATGTGATGTTAGGAGGGGTTCCAGAGCAGATCCCTGGGGCAGTGCAGGTCAGAGTAGCTGGTTCTCCCTCTGTCAGAGGAGGAGTCAACACTGAGGGCTTCTGGGTCAGAGCTGGACACAGGAAATACAAACTCAGAAGTTAAATTAACATCTGTGTACCAGACATCCGAGAAACATAATCAGATGCAGTGTTATATCATACTAACTATGCTAACCCTGTTAAACTGCTCCAAATAATGCCCCAAAAATTCCACCATTGTTTAGAAAAAACAAACTTTGAAAAGGGAGAATTGGCGAGGGGAATCTTGGCATTTGTGAATTGGAGGTACAGTGCCTTGCAAAAGTATTCACCCCCTTGGCATTTTCCTAATGTCAATATGCCTTATCTATTGCTGTTTTGGTTAGGGATTTGTCTTATTTCACTGTAGAGCCTCCAGCCCTGCTCAATATCCCTTAGCTAGCCCTTTTGTTCCACCCCCCCACACATGCGGTGACCGCACTTGGCATAAAGAGACAAAACCTCTCATCGTCATGCATGCCTAGGCTTACCTCCACTGTACTCACATATTACCATACCCTTGTCTGTACATTATGCCTTGAATCTATTCTTCTGCGCCCAAAAACCTGCTCCTACTTTTTCTCCTAGCTTCTACTTTTAAATATCCACCTTTCCAGAAACAAGTCTCTTGCCGTTGCCACTTGTTCTAGACCCCCTTCAGCCCCCAGCTGTGCCCTGGACACCACATGTGAATTGATCGCCCCCCATCTATCTTCAGAGTTCGTACTGTTAGGTGATCTAAACTGGGACATGCAGTTCCCTTTGGGCACGTCAGACAGGCGGAAATTCAAAATACTGTCCCCTAGCCCTAAGTAGTTTTAACACCTCGGCCGTCCTACAATCTAAGCTAGATGCCCTCAATCTCACACAAATTATCAACGAACCTACCAGGTACAACCCCTAAATCCGTAACCCTCTTAGATATCATCCTGACCAACTTGCCCTCTAAATACACCTCTGCTGTCTTCAACCAGGATCTCAGCAATCACTGCCTCATTGCCAGCGTACGTAATGGGTCCACGGTATAACGACCACCCCTCATCACTGTCAAACGCTCCCTAAAACACTTTTAAGTGATCAGGCCTTTCTAATCGACCTGGCCCGGGTATCCTGGAAGGATATTGACCTTATCCCGTCAGTAGAGGATACCTGGTTGCTCTTCAAAAGTGCTTTCCTCTCCATCTTAAATAAGCATACCCCATTCAAAAAAAATGTAAAATTAAGAACAGATATAGCCCTTGATTCACCCCAGACTTGACTGCCCTTGACCAGCACAAAAACATCCTGTGGCATTCTGCATTAGCATCAAATAGCCCCCGTGATATGCAACTTTTCAGGGAAGTCAGGAACCAATAAACTCAGTCAGTTAGGAAAGCTAAGGCTAGTTTTTCAAACCGAAATTTGCTTCCTGTAGCACTAATTCCAAAAAGTTTTTGGACACTGTAAAGTCCATGGAGAATAAGAGCACCTCCTCCCAGCTGCCCACTGAACTGAGGATAGGAAACACCAATAAATCGACAATAATCAATCATTTCAATAAGCATTTTTCCACGGCTGGCCATGCTTTCCACCTGGCTACCTCTACCCCTGCCAACATCTCAGCACCCCCTGTAGCAACTTGACCCCCCCCCCCCCCCCCCAATTCTCCTTCACCCAGCAAAATCTGGATCCCTACAAATCAGCTGGGCTAGACAATCTGGACCCTCTCATTCTAAAATTATCCGCCGCAATTGTTGCAACCCCTATTACAAGCCGTATCTTTCGTATCGTCTGAGATCCCCAAAGATTGGAAAGCTGACGCGGTCATCCACCTCTTCAAAGGGGGAGACACTCTAGACCCAAACTGTTATAGACCTATATCCATCCTGCCCTACCTTTCTAAAATCTTCGAAAGCCAAGTTAACAGATCCCCCGACCATTTCGAATCCCACTGTACCTTCTCCACTATGCAATCTGGTTTCCGAGCAGGTCATGGGTGCACCTCAGCCATTTACATTTACATCATTTAGCAGATGCTCTTATCCAGAGCGACTTACAAATTGATGCATTCACCTTATGATATCCAGTGGAACAACCCCTTTACAATAGTACATCTATATATTTTTGGGGGGGAGGGTAGGGGGGGTTAGAAGGATTACTTAATCCTATCCCAGGTATTCCTTAAAGATGTGGGGTTTCAGGTGTCTCCGGAAGGTGGTGATTGACTCCGCTGTCCTGGCGTTGTGAGGGAGCTTGTTCCACCATTGGGGTGCCAGAGCAGCGAACAGTTTTGACTGGGCTGAGCGGGAACTGTGCTTCCGCAGAGGTAGGGAGGCGAGCAGGCCAGAGGTGGATGAACGCAGTGCACTTCTTTGGGTGTAGGGACTGATCAGAGCCTGAAGGTACGGAGGTGCCATTCCCCTCACAGCTCCGTAGGCAAGCACCATGGTCTTGTAGCAGATGCGAGCTTCAACTGGAAGCCAGTGGAGTGTGCGGAGGAGCGGGGTGACGTGAGAGAACTTGGGAAGGTTGAGCACCATACGGGCTGCCGCGTTCTGGATGAGTTGTAGGGGTTTGATGGCACAGGCAGGGAGCCCAGCCAACAGCGAGTTGCAGTAATCCAGACGGGAGATGACAAGTGCCTGGATTAGGACCTGCGCCGCTTCCTGTGTGAGGCAGGGTCGTACTCTGCGAATGTTGTAGAGCATGAACCTACAGGATCGGGTCACCGCCTTGATGTTAGCGGAGAACAACAGGGTGTTGTCCAGGGTCACGCCAAGGCTCTTAGCACTCTGGGAGGAGGACACAATGGAGTTGTCAACCGTGATGGCGAGATCACGGAACGGGTAGTCCTTCCCCGGGAGGAAGAGCAGCTCCGTCTTGCCAACGTTCAGCTTGAGGTGGTGATCCGTCATCCACACTGATATGTCTGCCAGACATGCAAAGATGCGATTCGCCACCTGGTTATCAGAAGGGGGAAAGGAGAAGATGAATTGTGTGTTGTCTGCGTAGCAATGATAGGAGAGACCATGTGAGGATATGACAGAGCCAAGTGACTTTGTGTATAGCGAGAATAGGAGAGGGCCTAGAACTGAGCCCTAGGGGACACCAGTGGTGAGAGCACGTGGTGCGGAGACGGATTCTCGCCGTGCCACCTGGTAGGAGCGACCTATCAGGTAGGACGCAATCCAAGAGTGAGCCGCGCCGGAGATGCCCAACTCGGAGAGGGTGGAGAGGAGGATCTGATGGTTCACAGTATCAAAGGCAGCAGATAGGTCTAGAAGGATGAGAGCAGAGGAGAGAGAGTTAGCTTTAGCAGTGCGGAGAGCCTCCGTGACACAGAGAAGAGCAGTCTCAGTTGAATGACCAGTCTTGAAACCTGACTGATTTGGATCAAGAAGGTCATTCTGAGAGAGATAGCAAGAGAGCTGGCCAAGGACAACACGCTCAAGAGTTTTGGAGAGGAAAGAAAGAAGGGATACTGGTCTGTAGTTGTTGACATCGGAGGGATCGAGTGTAGGTTTTTTGAGAAGTGGTGCAACTCTCTCTCTCTTGAAGACGGAAGGGACGTAGCCAGCGGTCAAGGATGAGTTGATGAGCGAGGTGAGGTAAGGGAGAAGGTCTCCGGAAATGGTCTGGAGAAGAGAGGAGGGGATAGGGTCAAACGGGCAGGTTGTTGGGCGGCCGACCGTCACAAGTCGCAAGATTTCATCTGGAGAGAGAGGGGAGAAAGAGGTCAAAGCATAGGGTAGGGCAATGTGAGCAGGACCAGCGGTGTCGTTTGACTTAACAAACGAGGATCGGACGTCGTCAACCTTCTTTTCAAAATGGTTGACAAAGTCGTCCGCAGAGAGGGAGGGGGGGAGGAGGATTCAGGAGGGAGGAGAAGGTGGCAAAAAGCTTCCTAGGGTTAGGATAAAGTAATCCTTCTAACCCCCCCCCCCCCTAAAAGATTTAGATGCACTATTGTAAAGTGGTTGTTCCACTGGATATCATAAGGTGAATCCACCAATTTGTAAGTCGCTCTGCTAAATGACTTAAATGTAAATGTAAAAATGTTAGAGGCAGATGCTCAGCCACACTCAAGGTCCTAAACGATATCATAACCGCCATCGATAAGAGATAATACTGTGCAGCCATCTTCATTGACTGGCCAAGGCTTTCGACTCTGTCAATCAACGCATTCTTATTGGCAGACTCAACAGCCTTGGCTTCTCAAATGACTGCCTTGCCTGGTTCACCAACTTCTTCTCAGATATAGTTCAATGTGTCAAATCGGAGGGCCTGTTGTCCGGACCTCTGGAAGTCTCTATGGGGGTGCCACAGGGTTCAATTCTTGGGCACTCTTTTCTCTGTATATATCAATGATGTCGCTCTTGCTGCTGGTGATTCTCTGATCCACCTCTACACAGACAACACCATTCTGTATACATCTGGCCCTTCTTTGGACACTGTGCTAACAAACCTCCAAACGAGCTTCAATGCCATACAACACTCCTTCCGTGGCCTCCAACTGCTTTTAAATTCTAGTAAAAATAAGTGCATGCTCTTCAACCGATTGCAGCCCGCTCCCTCCCGCCCCCGCCAACTAGCATCACTACTCTGGTCGGTTCTGACATAGAATATGTGGACAACTACAAATACCTAGGTGCCTGGTTGGACTGTAAACTCTCCTTCCAGACTCACATTAAGCATCTCCAATCCAAAATTAAATCTAGAATTGGCTTCCTATTTAGCAACAAAGCCTCCTTCACTCATGCTGCCAAACATACCCTCGTAAAACTGACTATCCTACTGACTATCCTACCAATCCTTGACTTTGGCGATGTCCTTTACAAAATAGGCCCCAACACTCTACTAGGCTAACTGGATGTTGTCTATCAGTGTCATCCGTTTTGTCACTAAAGCCCCATATACTACCCACCACTGCGACCTGTATGCTCTCGTTGGCTGGCCCTCACTACACATTCGTCACCACACCCACTGGCTCCAGGTCATCTATAAGTCTTTGCTAGATAAACCCCTGTCTTATCTCAGCTCACTGGTCACGATAGCAACACCCACCCATAGCACGCGCTCCAGCAGGTATTTTGCACTGGTCATCCCCAAAGCCAACACTTCCTTTGGCCGCCTTTCCTTCCAGTTCTCTGCTGCCAATGACTGGAACAAATTACAAAAATCTCTGAAGCTGGAGTCTTATATCTCCCTCTCTAACTTTAAGCGTCAGCTATCAGAGCAGCCTACCGATCACTGTACCTGTACACAACCAATCTGTAAATAGCACACCCAACTACCTCATCCACATATTGTTATTTATCCTCTTGCTCTTTTGCACCCCAGTATCTCTACTTGCACATCATCATCTGCACATCTGTCACTCCAGTGTTAATGCTAAATTGTAATTATTTTACCTCTGTTGTCACATCCTGACCAGTAAAAGGGGTTGTTTGTTATTTTAGTTTGGTCAGGACGTGGCAGGGGGTGTTTGTTTTATGTGTTTCGGGGTTTTTTGGTTTATGTTCTATGTTAGTATATTTCTATGTTCGTTCTAGGTTTTCTATTTCTATGTTTAGTTTATTGGGTTGACCTTCAATTGGAGGCTGCTGTTCCTTGTTGCCTCTAATTGAAGGTCCTAATTAATAGGGGTGTTTTTTCATTGGGATTTGTGGGTAGTTGTTTGTCCGTATAGTCATTTGTCCTCACGGGACTGTTTGTCGTTGTTGTTTTGTTCAAGTGTTTTGTTAAGTTTCTTTAATAAACAAGAAAATGAGCATACACATTCCCGCTGCATTTTGGTCCACTCCATACGACGAACGTGACATCTGTAGCCTATTTATTACCTTACCTCCCTACTCTTCTATATTTGCACACACTATACAAATATTGTTCTATTGTGTTTTTGACTGTACGTCTGTTTATGTGTAACTCTGTTGTTTTTGTCGCACTGCTTTGCTTTATCTTGGCCAGGTCACAGTTGTAAATGAGAACTTGTTCTCAACTGGCCTACCTGGTTAAATAAAGGTGAATAAATAAAAATGCTGTGGGGATGTTTTTCATCGGCTGGGACTGGGAAACTGGTCAGAATTGAAGGAGTGATGAATGGCGCTAAAGACCTGTTTCAGTCATCCAGAGATTTTAGACTGAGACGGAGGTTCACCTTCCAGCAGGACAATGACTCTAAGCATACTGCTAAAGCAACACTCGAGTGGTTTAAGGGGAAACATTTAACTTCTCTAGGGCCGGCGGGACGAAATCGTCCCACCTACGTAACAGCCAGTGGAATCCTGTGGCGCGTTATTCAAATACCTTAGAAATGCTATTACTTCAATTTCTCAAACATATGACTATTTTACACCATTTTAAAGACAAGACTCTCGTTAATCTAACCACACTGTCCGATTTCAAAAAGGCTTTACAACGAAAGCAAAACATTAGATTATGTCAGCAGAGTACCCAGCCAGAAATAATCAGACACCCATTTTTCAAGCTAGCATATAATGTCACAAAAACCCAGAAGACAGCTAAATGCAGCACTAACCTTTGATGATCTTCATCAGATGACACACCTAGGACATTATGTTATACAATACATGCATGTTTTGTTCAATCAAGTTCATATTTATATCAAAAACCAGCATTTTACATTAGCATGTGACGTTCAGAACTAGCATACCCCCCGCAAACTTCCGGTGAATTTACTAAAAATGTACTAAATTACTCACGATAAACGTTCACAAAAATCATAACAATTATTTTAAGAATTATAGATACAGAACTCCTCTATGCACTCGATATGTCCGATTTTAAAATAGCTTTTCGGTGAAAGCACATTTTGCAATATTCTCAGTAGATAGCCCGGCATCACAGGGCTAGCTATTTAGACACCCAGCAAGTTTAGCACTCACCAAAGTCAGATTTACTATAAGAAAAATGTTATTACCTTTGGTGTTCTTCGTCAGAATGCACTCCCAGGACTTCTACTTCAATAACAAATGTTGGTTTGGTTCCAAATAATCCATAGTTATATCCAAACAGCGGCGTTTTGTTCGTGTGTTCAAGACACTATCCGAAAGGGTAAAGAAGGGTGACGAGCACGGCGCATTTCGTGACAAAAAAAATCGAAAAATTCCATTACCGTACTTCGAAGCATGTCAACCGCTGTTTAAAATCAATTTTTATGCCATTTTTTCGTAAAAAAGCGATAATATTCCGACCGGGAATCTGCGTTTAGGTAAAAAGAGGAAAGAAAATAAAGCACGGGGTCGACTCGTGCACGCGCCTAAGCCCATTGTCCTCTGATCGGCCACTTGCCAAAAGCGTAAATGTGTTTCAGCCTGGGGCTGCCTCGATATCATTCAGCTTTTTCCCGGGCTCTGAGAGCCTATGGGAGCCGTAGGAAGTGTCACGTTACAGCAAAGATCCTCAGTCTTCAATAAACAGAGACAAGAAGAACAAGATCTTGTCAGAGAGGCCACTTCCTGTAAGGAATCTTCTCAGGTTTTTGCCTGCCATATGAGTTCTGTTATACTCACAGACACCATTCAAACAGTTTTAGAAACGTTAGGGTGTTTTCTATCCAAAGCCAATTATATGCATATTCTAGTTACTGGGCAGGAGTAGTAACCAGATTAAATCGGATATGTTTTTTTATATGGCCGTGTCTATACTGCCCCCTACCCCCAACAGGTTAAATGTCTTGGAATGGCCTAGTCAAAGCCCAGACCTCAATCCAATTGAGAGTATATGGTATGACTTAACGATTGCTGTACCCCAGCAGGAACCCATCCAACTTGAAGGAGCTGGAGCAGTTTTGCCTTGAATGGGCAAAAATCCCAGTGGCTAGATGTGCCAAGCGTATAGAGACATACCCCAAGAGACTTGCAGCTGTAATTGCTGCAAAAGGTGGCTCTACAAAGTATTGACTTTGGGGGGTGAATAGTTATGGATGCTCAAGTTTTCTTTTTTTCTATCTTATTTCTTGTTTGTTTCACAAGAAAAAATATTTTGCATCTTCAAAGTGGTAGGCATGTTGTGTAAATCAAATGATACAAACCCCCCAAAAATCTATTTTGATTCTTGGTTGTAAGGCAACAAAATAGGAAAAATGCCAATGGGGGTGAATACTTTCGCAAGGCACTCTATGTTCCTGTATGTTAAAGTCAGTGTACATATTTAACAACAGTACTAGTCATGTCAAAGTAACTAACAGTAAGAGTCATGCTGTACCTGTCACTTTGATTTTCATTTTCTGTGGGTATGTATATGGTCCTCCTATCATTCTGTATCGATACTGTCCAGCATCATTCTCTCTGATGTCGTTGATGATCACACTACAGTTCCCCTTTGTCAGGTCTGTCTCTAGTAGAGACACTCTATGTCTATAACCCTCCTGAGCTTCAGAGGGATCTTCGGAGTGGAAAATTATGTTTTTATCCAGATCACATTTTCCATTTTTAGGGCACTTGAACCATATTGCAGTGGTAGGCTCTACGTTATCAGGGTGAGTGAAGGTACATGAAATAACAGCACATAGTCCCTTCTCTACGGTTTTCTCTTCTGGACTGAATGTAATTCTCCAGGGTGATGCTGCCTGTTCTGATGGAGGGAAATTAATACAGACATGAGTGATACAGAAAGCGCTTAACTTGTTCGTAACATTTGTGATGGTACAGAATGAGTTTGGATTAAAATGTGTTACCACATCTATACAGCTACTAAGGATTTCAATATTGACAATACTTTATTGATAAAAGGGACCCTACTTTCAGATGTTGCTCTCTCTGCCAGAGAGAAGAGTAGAGCTGCCCAGATGAGGACCCACATCCTGCCTCCACTGCCTCAATGAATCAACCACAACACCAGGGTCCGTCCACTTTCACCTCTTTCTCTGGTCACCTTGTCTGTTTCCACAGGTCTGGAGCACAGAAAGAGTATAAAATAACATAATAAATAATGTTATGATAATAACTACACATCCCGTTCCCAGCGGTGTAAGGAGACTACGTAGGCATTCATAACATCTGACGTGAATGTTTCTTGAAACGTTTATGATTTTTACAACCTTCTATGCAAATATTTTCAACTTTAATTTCATGCACAGAAAGAAGATGTCCTAGTAATGCTTTATTTTACCATAATTGACTGGAATTTATTTATAACCCAAATTTATTAGGCATGGACATTCATTGTAACAAATATGAGAAAGTACCAATATTTTCTACCAAGGACCAAAGAGTTACTAGTTTTGTTAAATAATTTCAAGTAATGTCCAGAGTTTTTTCTTCTCCCAAGTACTTTAACAGTTGGTTTAGCCATGTGAGAGAATAAGACTGAATCAGCACATTACCTCTCTCTCAGTGTGCTCTCTCCTCCTCCTGTGAGCCCTGTGTGAGACTCTGGTACGTGTGAACTGTCACTTCATGTCCCCAGTCTGTTACTCCTCCCTCTAACCCGGTGCTGCAGTCTAGGAAGTCCCTCTGTATTGCATATCACCCAGCTAATGTTCCCTCATTTTTTTGGGGGGCACTGAGCACATTTTGTCTCTTTTGAGCAGAAACTTGAATGTTTTGAGAATTTTGTACGTTTACAGTGAACGCTGAGGGTGTACCCTTACAGTTTTAGACAGTAGCCAATAGGCTATTGTGGCTATTTAATCATAATGTAGGCCTACCAACAAAACCAATGGAAAGAAATCCCATAACCTTTTCACATGGAAATAGCTTTTGATTTCTTTGATATAGCCTAGAGTAGCCTATATGTGGTGTTCATTGCAGGCCTACATTGCATGATACTTTTATTGTAAAAATTACATTGTGAAGGGCTTGACATGAATGAATGATTTTTTACTTGGTCTGTAACAGCATGGCCCAAATAGTAAATTGCATTGTATTGTGTTGTATGATGCAAGAAACCACTTTAGAAAATAAAATGTATTATTATTATTACCACACAGAGAATTAGACAATATAGGCTACCCCTCTGCCTATTAGCTTATTTGCATATTCAAGCTGCTCTCAAAACACAACACTGCCATTTTAATTAAGACAAGCTTTTTTCCTGACCAGCTTTTGAAAGACAGTTTGAAATGAAGCCTACACGTTTTGTGCTCTTGTAGGAAGCAGTAACTCCCCATTGCTGACCTACACTTATCTATAACTGGGCTGATATCTCGCCAACTAGCAAATAATATCAACAAATGTGCACACATGCGGCTCTGCGTTATCTGAACTGATCTTAAAAGCACATTCACTCGCCAGTGATTGAAAGACCACTCGTGGGCTACCAAGCCAATAGAATTCTACTCCATTGCGCTCTGGCTCTGACTACAACAAAATCACAGACTCAATCTTGCAAAGTTAAATTTGTTTTGGTTTGTCGCATTGAAAAGGGGCTGATATAATTAAGAAATAAGGCCCAAGGAGATGTGGTATATGGCCAATATACTACGGCTAAGGGCTGTACTTAAGCATGATAAATTGCAACGCAGAGTGCCTGGACACAGACCTTTGCCATAGTATACTGGCCATATATCACAAACCCCCGAGGTGCCTTATTGCTATTGTAAACTGGTTACCAACGTAATTAGAGCAGTAAATATAAATGTTTTGTCATACCCGTGGTATACGGTCTGATATACCACAGCTGCCAGCCAATCAGAATTCAGGGCTCGAACTACCCAGTTTATAATGTTGATTTGATCACAGAAAAATGTTTGATCTATATACTGCAAACTAATGGAGCGAACTCAGTGCAGTTCAATCATTTTCAGCCTTACTGTACTGTATATAGACCATAATCAACCCAAACCCATCAACAAACCCATCAACAAACCCATCAATCCAGACCCATCAAAGAACTTTGACTAACACTTCAATCCACATAGCTTTAATATTCAGAGTGAGTTTTATTTCACAGTTTCTATCAGAGAGGCTTCTCTGTTAAAACTTCTTAAGGTGTAGGGGGCAGTATTTTCACGGCCGGATGAAAAACGTACCCAAATTATACTGGTTACTACTCTGGCCCAGAAACTAGAATATGCATATTATTAGTAGATTTGGATAGAAAACAATCTGAAGTTTCTAAAACTGTTTGAATGATGTCTGTGAGTATAACAGAACTCATATTGCAGGCAAAAACCTGAGAAAAATCCAACCAGGAAGTGGGAGATCTGAGAATTGTAGTTCTTCTTTTGAATCCCTATCGAAACTACAGTGTCTGCGGGGTCACGTTGCACTTCCTAAGGCTTCCATTGGCTGTCAAAAGCCTTCAGAAAGTTTTTTCATCATTCTCCTGTAACCGAGCAGAGAATAGGAGCTCAGTCAATGAGTGGACTGCCTATGGACAAAGGACTTGGTGATGCGCGAGCCCGATAGCATGCCCCTCCTTCTTTTTCTTCTGGAATGAATTGTCCTGTTTGAATATTATCGCATTTTTATGTTAAAAATACCATAAAGATTGATTGTAAACAACGTTTGACATGCTTCTACTAACGGTAATGGAACATTTTGACTTTTTGTGTCTCGAATTGCGCTCACGCATCATGCTTTTGGATAGTGACATGAACGCACGAACAAAATGGAGGTATTTGGACATAAATATGGATTATTTCGAACAAAAACAACATTTCCTGTGGAAGTAGCAGTCCTGGGAGTGAATTCTGACAAAGATCAGCAAAGGTAAGAGAATATTTATATTACTAATTCTGAGTTTAGCTGACCCCAGAACTTGGCGGGTGTCTGTATAGCTTGCTTGATGGCGAGCTATGTACTCAGAATATTGAAAAATGTGCTTTCGCCGAAAAGCAATTTTCAAATCTGACACAGCGGTTGCATCAAGGAGTACTGTATCTATAATTCTTAAAATAATTGATATGTATTTTGTCAATGTTTATGATGAGTATTTTTGTAAATTGATGTGCTTATTCACCGGAAGTTTTTGGTGGGAATACATTTTCTGAACATCACGCGCCAATGTAAAATGCTGTTTTTGGATATAAATATGAACTTTATCGAACAAAACATACATGTATTGTGTAACATGATGTCCTAGGATTGTCATCTGATGAAGATCGTCAAAGGTTAGTGCTTCATTTAGCTGTGTTTTGGGTTTTTGTGACATATCTCCTTGCTTGGAAAATGGCTGTGTGGTTATTTTTGTCTATGTACTCTTCTAACATAATCTAATGTTTTGCTTTCGCTGTAAAGCCTTTTTGAAATCGGACAATGTGGTTACATTAAGGAGAAGTGTATCTTTAAAATGGTGTAAAATAGTCATATGTTTGAGAAATTGAAATTATGATATTTCTGCTGTTTTGTATTTCGCGCCATGCTATTTCACTGGCTGTTGAATAGTGTGGGACGGTCACGTCCCACTTAGCCCAGAGAAGTTAATACTCAGAAACATTATACTCATAAGACTTATTATAAGTCTTATTGTAACATTACACTAAATGTGAATAATATGGAGAATGCCTCGCATTGGATAGAGATATAGAGTGCATTCGGAAAGTATTCAGACCCCTTGACTTTCTCCACATTTTGTTACGTTACAGCCTTATTCTAAAATGGATTACATACATTTTTTCCCCTCATCAATCTACACACAATACTCCTATACTGGACACGCTAAATGTACAGTAGCCCTTATCCAGCTATCCAGTTAGCTAAACACTTATTCAAATAACTCTGTGAGAAGCAGGGTGCCGTTTTGGAAGTTTACTTGAATCACAGTGTGAAACTGCAACAAACATAAAAGTACATGTTTTCAGTTACAGTAGTATAGAGCAAATCAAATCAAATCAAATTTATTTATATAGCCCTTCGTACATCAGCTTATATCTCAAAGTGCTGTACAAAAACCCAGCCTAAAACCCCAAACAGCAAGCAAAGCATGTGAAAGAAGCACGGTGGCTAGGAAAAACTCCCTAGAAAGGCCAAAAACCTAGGAAGAAACCTAGAGAGGAACCAGGCTATGTGGGGTGACCAGTCCTCTTCTGGCTGTGCAGGGTGGATATTATAACAGAACATGGTCAAGATGTTAAAATGTTCATAAATGACCAGCATGGTCAAATAATAATAATCATAGTAGTTGTCGAGGGTGCAACAAGCACGTCCGGTGAACAGGTCAGGGTTCCATAGCCGCAGGCAGAACAGTTGAAACTGGAGCAGCAGCACGGCCAGGTGGACTGGGGACAGCAAGGAGTCATCATACCAGGTAATCCTGAGGCATGGTCCTAGGGCTCAGGTCCTCCGAGAGAAAGACAGAAAGAGAGAATTAGAGAGAGCATATTTAAATTCACACTGGACACCGGATAAGACAAGAGAAATACTCCAGATGTAACAGACTGACCCTAGCCCCCCGACACATAAACTACTGCAGCATAAATACTGGAGGCTGAGACAGGAGGGATCAGAAGACACTGTGGCCCCATCCGATGATACCCCCAGACAGGGCCAAACAGGCAGGATATAACCCCACCCACTTTGCCAAAGCACAGCCCCCACACCACTAGAGGGATGTCTCCAACCACCAACTTACCGTCCTAAGACATGGCCGAGTATAGCCCACAACGATCTCCGCCATGGCACAACCCAAGGGGGGGCGCCAACCCAGACAGGAAGACCACGTCAGTGACTCAACCCACCCCCTCCCATGGACGGCATGGAAGAACACCAGTAAGCCAGTGACTCAGCCCCTGTAAAAGGGTTAGAGGCAGAGAATCCCAGTGGAAAGAGGGGAACCGGCAAGGCAGAGACAGCAAGGGCGGTTCGTTGCTCCAGCCTTTCCGTTCACCTTCACACTCCTGGGCCAGACTATACTTAATCATAGGACCTACTGAAGAGATAAGTCTTCAGTAAAGACTTAAAGGTTTAGACTGAGTCTGCGTCTCTCACATTGGTAGGCAGACCATTCCATAGAAATGGAGCTCTATAGGAGAAAGCCCTACCTCCAGCCGTTTGCTTAGAAATTCTAGGGACAATTAGGAGGCCTGCGTCTTGTGACCGTAGCGTACGTGTAGGTATGTACGGCAGGACCAAATCGGAAAGATAGGTAGGAGCAAGCCAATGTAATGCTTTGTAGGTTAGCAGTAAAACCTTGAAATCAGCCCTTGCCTTAACAGGAAGCCAGTGTAGGGCTAGCACTGGAGTAATATGAGCAAATTTTTTGGTTCTAGTCAGGATTCTAGCAGCCGTATTTAGCACTAACTGAAGTTTGTTTAGTGCTTTATCCGGGTAGCCGGAAAGTAGAGCATTGCAGTAGTCCAGCCTAGAAGTAACATAAGCATGGATTAATTTTTCTGCGTCATTTTTGGACAGAAAGTTTCTGATTTTTGCAATGTTACGTAGATGGAAAAAAGCTGTCCTTGAAACAGTCTTGATATGTTCTTCAAAAGAGAGATCAGGGTCCAGAGTAACGCCGAGGTCCTTCACAGTTTTATTTGAGACGACTGTACAACCATCCAGATTAATTGTCAGATTCAACAGAAGATCTCTTTGTTTCTTGGGACCTAGAACAAGCATCTCTGTTTTGTCCGAGTTTAAAAGTAGAAAGTTTGCAGCCATCCACTTCTTTATGTCTGAAACACAGGCTTCTAGCGAGGGCAATTTTGGGGCTTCACCATGTTTCATTGAAATGTACAGCTGTGTGTCGTCCGCATAGCAGTGAAATTTAACATTATGTTTTCGAATGACATCCCCAAGAGGTAAAATATATTGTGAAAACAATAGTGGTCCTAAAACGGAACCTTGAGGAACACCGAAATTTACAATTGATTTGTCAGAGGACAAACCATTCACAGAGACAAACTGATATCTTTCCGACAGATAAGATCTAAACCAGGCCAGAACTTGTCCATGTAGACCAATTTGGGTTTCCAATCTCTCCAAAAGAATGTGGTGATCGATGGTATCAAAAGCAGCACTAAGATCTAGGAGCACGAGGACAGACGCAGAACCTCGGTCTGACGTCATTAAAAGGTCATTTACCACCTTCACAAGTGCAGTCTCAGTGCTATGATGGGGTCTAAAACCAGACTGAAGCGTTTTGTGTACATTGTTTGTCTTCAGGAAGGCAGTGAGTTGCTGCGCAACAGCTTTTTCTAAAAATTTTGAGAGGAATGGAAGATTCGATATAGGCCAATAGTTTTTTATAATTTCTGGGTCAAGATGTGGCTTTTTCACGAGAGGCTTTATTACTGCCACTTTTAGTGAGTTTGGTACACATCCGGTGGATAGAGAGCCGTTTATTATGTTCAACATAGGAGGGCCAAGCACAGAAAGCAGCTCTTTCAGTAGTTTAGTTGGAATAGGGTCCAGTATGCAGCTTGAGGGTTTGGAGGCCATGATTATTTTCATCATTGTGTCAAGAGATATAGTACTAAAACACTTTAGTATCTTCCTTGATCCTAGGTCCTGGCAGAGTTGTGTAGACTCAGGACAATGGAGCTTTGGAGGAATACCCAGATTTAAAGAGGAGTCTGTAATTTGCTTTCTAATGATCATGATCTTTTCCTCAAAGAAGTTCATAAATGTATTACTGCTGAAGTGAAAGCCATCCTCCATTTGCGAAGGCTGCTTTTTAGTTAGCTTTGCGACAGTATCAAAAAGAAATTTCGGATTGTTCTTATTTTCCTCAATTAAGTTGGAAAAATAGGATGATCGAGCAGCAGTGAGGGCTCTTCGATACTGCACGGTACTGTCTTTCCAAGCTAGTCGGAAGACTTCCAGTTTGGTGTGGCGCCATTTCCATTCCAATTTTCTGGAAGCTTGCTTCAGAGCTCGTGTGTTTTCTGTATACCAGGGAGCTAGTTTCTTATGACAGATGTTTTTAGTTTTTAGGGGTGCAACTGCATCTAGGGTATTGCGCAAGGTTAAATTGAGTTCCTTGGTTAGGTGGTTAACTGATTTTTGTCCTCTGACGTCCTTGGGTAGGCAGAGGCAGTCTGGAAGGGCATCAAGGAATCTTTGGGTTGTCTGAGAATTTATAGCACGACTTTTAATGCTCCTTGGTTGGGGTCTGAGCAGATTATTTGTTGCGATTGCAAACGTAATAAAATGGTGGTCCGATAGTCCAGGATTCTGAGGAAAAACATTAAGATCCACAACATTTATTCCATGGGACAAAACTAGGTCCAGAGTATGACTGTGGTAGTGAGTAGGTCCAGAGACATGTTGGACAAAACCCACTGAGTCGATGATGGCTCCGAAAGCCTTTTGGAGTGGGTCTGTGGACTTTTCCATGTGAATGTTAAAGTCACCAAGAATTTCAATATTATCTGCTATGACTACAAGATCCGATAGGAATTCAGGGAACTCAGTGAGGAACACTGCATATGGCCCAGGAGGCCTGTAAACAGTAGCTATAAAAAGTGAGTGAGTAGGCTGCATAGATTTCATGACTAGAAGCTCAAAAGACGAAAACGTCATATTTTTTTTTTTTGTAAATTGAAATTTGCTATCGTAAATGTTAGCAACACCTCCGCCTTTGCCGGATGCACGGGGGGTATGGTCACTAGTGTAACCAGGGGGTGAGGCCTCATTTAACACAGTAAATTCATCAGGCTTAAGCCATGTTTCAGTCAGGCCAATCACATCAAGATTATGATCAGTGATTAGTTCATTGACTATAACTGCCTTGGAAGTGAGGGATCTAACATTAATTAACCCAATTTTGAGATGTGAGGTATCACAATCTCTTTCAATAATGGCAGGAATGGAGGAGGTCTTTATACTAGTGAGATTGTTAAAGCGAACACCGCCATTTTTTATTTTGCCCAACCTAGATCGAGGCACAGACACGGTCTCAATGGGGAAAGCTGAGCTGACTACGCTGACTGTGCTAGTGGCAGACTCCACTAAGCTGGCAGGCTGGCTAACAGCCTGCTGCCTGGCCTGCACCCTATTTCATTGTGGAGCTAGAGGAGTTAGAGCCCTGTCTATGTTCGTAGATAAGATGAGAGCACCCCTCCAGCTAGGATGGAGTCCGTCACTCCTCAACAGGCCAGGCTTGGTCCTGTTTGTGGGTGAGTCCCAGAAAGAGGGCCAATTATCTACAAATTCTATCTTGTGGGAGGGGCAGAAAACAGTTTTCAACCAGCGATTGAGTTGTGAGACTCTGCTGTAGAGCTCATCACTCCCCCTAACTGGGAGGGGGCCAGAGACAATTAATCGATGCCGACACATCTTTCTAGCTGATTTACACGCTGAAGCTATGTTGCGCTTGGTGACCTCTGACTGTTTCATCCTAACATCGTTGGTGCCGACGTGGATAACAATATCTCTATACTCTCTACACTCGCCAGTTTTAGCTTTAGCCAGCACCGTCTTTAGATTAGCCTTAACGTCGGTAGCCCTGCCCCCTGGTAAACAGTGTATGATCGCTGGATGATTAGTTTTAAGTCTAATACTGCGGGGAATGGAGTCGCCAATGACTAGGGTTTTCAATTTGTCAGAGCTAATGGTGGGAGCCGTCGGCGTCTCAGACCCCACAACGGGAGGAGTAGAGACCAGAGAAGTCTCGGCCTCCGACTCCGACTCGCTTAATGGGGAGTACCGGTTGAAAGTTTCTGTCGGCTGAATAAGCGACACCGGTTGAGCATTCCTACAGCGTTTCCCTCCAGAAGCCATGAGAAAGTTGTCCGGCTGCGGGGACCGTGCGAGGGGGTTTATACTAACGTTACTATCTGTACTTACTGGTGGCACAGACGCTGTTTCATCCTTTCCTACACTGAAATTACCCTTGCCTAACGATTGCTTCTGAAGCTGGGCTTGCAGCACAGCTATCCTTGCCGTAAGGCGATCGTTCTCCTGTATATTATTAGTACAACGACTGCAATTAGAAGGCATCATGTTAATGTTACTTAGCTTCGGCTGTTTGAAGTCCTGACGAACCATGTCCAGATAAAACCTCCGGGGTGAAAAAGTTGAATGAAAAAAGTTGAGTGAGGGAAAAAGTAAAAATATACGGTAATGAAAAAGTAAAAAACCGTCAGGTAGCAAAGTAAGATCGGCAACAAAAGAGCACAGAATGTCTTCCACAATAACGGCACTAAATGTATGATATACGGAACAAGAATACTCAATCAAGAGCCAAATATAAAATAAAGTTACTATAATGCAAATGTATGCTTGATATTTCTCAGCTAGGTGTCCCTAGGGAGAAATAGCATTGAAGCTAATGCAGTAGCTAACTGTAGCTAACAGCTTACTCAATTATTCATCTTTTACAGAAACATGAAAATGATATGTGATAAACATTTATCTTGTGTAAATAAACAAATGTTCTTACAGACATTGCATCATACAGAGTTTATAAAGAAGGATGCTGAAGGATTGTAACTACTCTGTCACACTTGCACATCTTACACATTGCTTCACTTCTGAAACTGCTTCTTGTCACATGACACAAACAGGTAGATTCTAGACTGCTGCACTTAAACACAAACGTGTTAGATGGGGTTGAGGTCAGTGTTCTGTGCAGGCCAGACAAGTTCTTCCACACCGATCTCGACAAACCATTTCTGTATGGACCTCGCTTTGTGTACGGGGGCACACAGTCCGGGGATAGTGAGTTTCATGCTGAAACAGGAAAGGGCCTTCTCCAAACTGTTGCCACAGATTTGGAAGCACAAAATCGTCTAGAATGTCATTGTATGTTGTAGCATTAATATAGCCCAAACCATGAAATACAGCCACAGTCCATTATTCCTCCTCAACCAAACTTTATAGTTGGCACTATGCATTCGGGCAGGTAGCGTTCTCCTGGCATCAGCCAAACACAGATTTGTCCATAGGACTGCCAGCTGGTGAAGGGTGATTTATCAGTTCAGAGAACGAGTTTCCACTGCTTCAGAGTCCAATGGCGGCAAGCTTTGCACCACTCCAGCGTTGCGCATGGGGATCTTAGAATTGTGTGCAGCTGCTCGACTATGGAAACACATTTCATGAAGCTCATGACGAACAGTTCTTGTGCTGACGTTGCTTCCAGAGGCCGTTTGGAACTCGGTAGTGAGTGTTGGAACCGAGGACAGACGGTTTTTACAAGCTACGCGCTTCAGCACTCTGCGGTCCCTTCTCTGAGCTTGTGTGGCCTACTGTACTACTTCGTCTGTGAGCTTGTGTGGTCAACCACTTCAGTGCTGAGCCATTGTTGCTCCTAGAAGTTTCCGCTTCACAATAACAGCACTTACATTTGACCGGGGCAGCTCTAACAGGGCAGAAATTTGACAAACTGACTTGTTGGAAAGGTGTCATCCTATGATGGTAACACGATGAAAGTCACTGAGCTCTTCAGTATGGGCCATTCTACTGGCAGTGTTTGTCTATGGAGATTGCATGGATTTGTCCTCGATTTTATACACCTTTCAGCAATGGGTGTGGCTGAAATAGCCACTAATTTGAATTGGTGTCCACATACTTTTGTATATATAGTGTATCACTTTTCTCAAATGATAGTGTTCACGTTTGTATGCCTAGGCATTACTAATCCAGCTCCGCACAAGCAGATATCAATGGCGGATAGAGATGATCATATTATCACATTCACACGAAATATTAGAATATGAATTATGATTCTGTAATAATATCAGTGATGTAGTGGTAAAAATAAGGTGGATAATGGGTTAACTATAAACTCCATTGGGCAATCGAGATAAGATCCCTTTACTTTCATATCACATCTAAATAATTTCACAAATGCAAAATACACACTGGTTTTAACAGGTTTTTACACAATTGCAGTCGATAGTATTTTTCAGTGACAACACGTACACACAGGTATTCGGAGACACATAGATAATTAGCACAGATAGTCCACTCTGTCTTCCGTCTGATTTCTGTAAACAAGCGCTGTAACATGGAAATATGGCCGTGTGGGAACCCTAACCCTATAAATTTAACCTTTTGTTTTCCCACTGATAAACAAAAAGGTATGACATTTTAGAACTGCATGGTTAGCATTTTGATTGCATTTTAATGTAGGCCTTGGCCTATAGGGATGATAGGCCATGTGGAGATGTTAATATTGAAATATGATGAGATTAGTACAGATTTTCTCAGGGAATACCACAAGGCATTTCACTAACATTTGTCTCTGGTTGCTTCTTCTCTCTCTCTCGGTCTCCTCTGCTTCCTCCTGCATGCATTGCAGCCTGCCACAACCTCACCACTGAGCACCACATCACTGTCTGTCTCAGTAGCCTACTCTCTGTAAAGCAACGTTATTATGAGAATTTACTGTTAGCTTCTTACTTAATCCTTCTAGCTGGCCAAGCAATTCAAGCAAGAGAGCCCTTCAGCATTATTGCAATAGAAGTCCCTGCCGGCAGCTAGCCACCTGACTGATTGTAGGCCTATAAGCGACTATTTACCAGTTCTCAGAGAGTCGTTTTTTGTTTGTATGGGGTGTGATGAACATTTTTATGTTTTCTAATAACCAATTTCTGTGTTCATGCAAATGACTGATTGAACGCCTGGGAGAAATCCAGTATTATCTGCAATTTTGCAGTACTCCAAGGCATTTGTTTTGAGAACGATGTCTCAGTTTCAAGGTCTGATCTTGGAGAGAAGAAGCCTCGTACCCCAGGGGTACGCGCAATGTCGTCGGGGGTACGCCAAATAAAAATGTGATTCACATTTAAAAAAATATATATAATAATAATAATTATAATTTCTTCACATTTTCAAACAGTCCATTTATATTTTCCAACGGGGCTATACATTTGGGTGAGGTTTTTTTCTTGCCTGAGTAGCCTCGTTTCACTGGCAAAAGTAAAATTAAACCATCTAGTGTCCAGCGAAATAACAACGCAATGTCAAATACAGGTAGCCTAGTCAAATAATTTACATCCAATCACATTAACCGTTACTCTTGTGGGAATTCCATTAATGGTCGGAATGTAGCCAAACGTAGCTGCTGCTCATTCCGTTTGCTCTAAAATTGATAAATGGTTAAAAAAAAGTAAGGCCCGCGTCCATAGAGACACATACCAGCTCTACTGGTAGTACTGCTACTACCAGCAATACTACACCTGCACCTGTCGACAACACAAGTTGTTCTGCTTCCACGAGCACATGAAGTGCTAGCATCAGTAATTCTACATTTGTTGTTATCCCAGATATCATGGACACTGACAGTTGTGAATCTGATGCAGCCGAAGAGCTACTGCCCCCTTACCCGGGAAAGCACCGAACAACAGACAGGGATGTTGGACCATCAGAGAGGTGCAAATATGATGAGAACTACATTGATTTGGGGTTCACTTATATTGGGAGTAGTGCCTTTCCTCAGCCACGGTGTGTTATATGTGCAAAAGTACAAAAATCTCACAACTCGATGAAACCTTCACTCTTGCGCAGACATTTAGAAACATAACATGCCAATTTGAAAAATATGCCACGGGAGTTTTTTGAGCGAGAATTAAGACAACTTTCATAGTAAGACATGTATAAAAGCAACAGATAGCATTAATAAGAAGGGGCTAGAAGAGTCTTATATGGTGAGCTACCGAGTGGCTAGGACAGGCAAGCCCCATACTATTGTGGAGGACTTAATGCTTCCTGCTGCTGCAGATATGGCTGGGACAATGCTGGGGAAAAGGCCCAAAAAACTATACAGACAATCACTTCATCAAACAACGCATCAGTGACAGGGCTGGAGATGTTTTGAAACAATTACTGCTTCGCATACAAGCCAGTGAATTCTATGCGTTACAGCTGGATGAGTCAACAGACGTGTCGGGCCTGGCACAGCTCCTGTTATATGTCCGTTACGTTTATGGGGGGTCAATTAAGGAAGACATCCTCTTCTGCAAACCACTGGAAACCAGGAAAACAGGAGAGGATATTTATTTAAAGTACTGGACAGCTTTGTGACATCAAATGGACTTTGGTAGTCGAGATGTATTGGTTTCTGCACTGATGGCACAAAAGCCATGACAGGGAGACATAGTGGAGTGGTAACACGCGTGCAAGCAGTTGCTGACAGCTTGAAAGACGTTTTGGACACTACAGTGAAAATGGTTAACTTTGTTAATGATGAATTAATTATGAATGATGAATAAGCTAAATCATGCAGTTATGACTTGTCTGTAGTATATAAGAGAACAAACGGGACTGCCCAGGAGTAGCTCCTGATCGACATGTGTACTTGGTGCATTGAGTTGATTGGAACCTCTCCATCGCGCTGATAATAAAGGATGATTTGTTTAATATTGACTTCAGGTGTCCCTGGTGATAATTTCTACGACATGGTGTTGAATTTCCATGACAGGGGGATGTCTGTAGACAAGGCAGGAGTCGCGGGATGGTTTTAAAATGGCCTTTTTTCCATCATCTCCCAAACACACTGTCAGCAGCTTCTCCAGTTGCCTACTTGAGCCGACGCTGAGCTGGGGTTGTTCGTTTCACATCTCAGGCCCTCAGCCTATGCTGCAAGAGGGCGGATTTAGCCATTTGAGAGAGTGGTGAATGTGCTGCTAAAAATGCAAACCTGGGAGGCAAATCCGGGGAATGTAAGCAAACATATAGAACAAACCACTGTTGCTGATTCCACTCATTCTCAAAGAGGCAGGCGCAATTAGATCCCAGTCAGATATAGAATATTATACCACAGCATTGTTGAATATTAATTTCTTATTGGGTAGAAGGACGTTCTAGAATGGACATTAAAACCATATAACGGGACAGTTGGAAAAGATATCGGGACAGTTGGAAAATATATTGGGACACTGCAATCATGACGCAATATGCGCCTACACATGCAGACCGTACTTGCTACCAAGTTACAGAAAGCTAAACCAACAACCACACAAAATGAAATTGGATACATTGTAAACGCAGGTCCAATGAGGAAAAAATTATTGATTTGTTTTTGCAGATACTTATTTTTATTGGGAGCATCTAATTATCTAAAGTGGTGCGTGATGAACATTAATTTCTCTGGTCCCTATGTTGCAGTCAAGATGCAAGTGGCGCTATACTGTCAAATCCTCCCAAATGTCCGGACCTAGGTCTCCTCATATGTAGTTATGGCCCTGAATGTGTCACACCCTGATCTATTTCACCTGTCTTTGTGCTTGTCTCCACCCCCCTCCAGGTGTTGCCCATTATCCCCAGTGTACTTATACCTGTGTTCTCTGTTTGTCTGTTGCCAGTTCGTTTTGGTTCGTCAAGCCTACAAGCGTTTTTCACCGTGCTCCTGTCTGGCTCTAGTTCCTGTTTTCTAGCTTTCCCGGTTTTTGACCATTCTGCCTGCTCTGACCCCAAGCCTGCCTGTCGTTCTGTACCTTATCATACCACCCTGGAATACTGACCTCTGCCTGCCCGGAGCATGCCTGCCGTTCTGTACCTTATCATACCACCCTGGAATACTGACCTCTGCCTGCCCGGAGCATGCCTGCCATTCTGTACCTTTCAGACTCTGCTCTGGACTACTGACCTCTGCCTGTCCTTGACATGTCGTTTGCCTGCCCCCCTGTTTTTATAATAAACTTTTGTTACTTCGAAACTGTCTGCATCTGGGTCTTCTCCTGAGTCTTGACAGAATGCACCTATTATCAATGTCAGAGCTTACTGGACTGTATTCAATGTGTTTAATGATTCATTTGTACCTTATTCAAAACAAGTAACATATTTCACTCCTGAGTGGCGCAGCGGTTAAAAGCACTGCATCTCAGTGCTAGAGGTGTCACTACAGACCCTGGTTCGATTCCAGGCTGTATCACAACCGGCTGTGATTGGGAGTCCAATCGGGTGGCGCACAATTGTCCCAGCGTCGTTCGGCCGTCATTGTAAATAAGAACTTGTTCTTAATTGACTTGCCTAGTTAAATAAAGGTTCAAACATACATATCAGACCCACTTTTGAAGAGTGATGATTACTCTTTCACTGTTACATTACTGACTTGATCAAGAGAAGTCATGATAATTACACAACTGATCACAGCCGGAAGAGGAAGAAATTGCTAGCAACAATTCCTGATAAAGAATCGGTAGTGTTGCAATTTTGTCAAATGCATTTCAGTGTCATTTTGTGTAGTTGTAAAGAAAATGTGCATTTAATCATAAATCAACATATTGACAACTACTGTACATGCAGAGATTCTACAGCAGGAAAATAATCCTGCAGCAACAGCAAATGTGAATTATTGAGTGAATTGTAATTAATTGATATTTTTGTAGGGTTTGATACATTTTTCATAAGGCAAATTTGAAAGTGGAAATCGAAAATTTCAGAAGCCTTTTTAAACCTCAAATATACTACAAGTTCTACATTTCCTGCATTGCAAGTTCTATAACAGGGTGATGATGGAATTAATATCCTACATCAGTACTTACATTTAAAATCTACCCCATCTTCCCTCTAATATATGTGTTGCTGCTGAAAAGTGGTGTTAGTTTCAGGTCGAAAGAGTAGGCCTTGTGCTGCAGCAGGGACAGTATAGTGAGCTATTTTTACAATACCCATTATTATAATAGTTTCTGGATATGCCTTCCTTTTGGCTGAATTGTTGGTGGCATGAGCCACAACCTGCTGGCTACTCCTGCAAATGCCTTCCAAAGTCCCTCATCAGTACGCACAAAACTACAGATACTCACACAGTTGGTACCTAAACAAAAATGTATTTCAGCTTTTATTTCTTTCATCACATTCCCAGTGGGTCAGAAGTTTACATCCACTCAATTAGTATTTGGTAGCATTGCCTTAAAATTGTTTAACTTGGGTTAAACGTTTCGGGTAGGCTTCCGCAAGCTTCCCACAATAAGTTGGGTGACTTTTGGCCCATTCCTCCTGACAGAGCTGGTGTAACTGAGTCAGGTTTGTAGGCCTCCTTGCTTGCATACGCTTTTTCAGTTCTGCCCACACATTTTCTATAGGATTGAGGTCAGGGCTTTGTGATGGCCACTCCAATACCTTGACTTTGTTGTCCTTAAGCCATTTTGCCACAACCTTGGAAGTATGTTTGAGGTCATTGTCCATTTGGAAGATCCATTTGCGAACAAGCTTTAACTTCCTGACTGATGTCTTGAGATGTTGCTTCAATATATCCACATAATTTTCCTGCCTCATGATGCCATCTATTTTGTGAAGTGCACCAGTCCCTCCTGCAGCAAAGCACCCCCACAACATGATGCTGCCACCCCCGTGCTTCACGGTTGGGATGGTGTTCTTTGGCTTGCAAGCCTCCCCCTTTTTCCTCCAAACATAACGATGGTCATTATGGCCAAACAGTTCTATTTTTGTTTCATCAGACCAGAGGGCATTTCTTCAAAAAGTACAATCTTTTTTATGGCGGTTTTGGAGCAGTGGATTCTTCCTTGCTGAGCGGCCTTTCAGGTTATGTTGATATAGGACTCGTTTTACTGTGGATATAGATACTTTTGTACCTGTTTCCTCCAGCATCTACACAAGGTCCTCTGCTGTTGTTGTGGGATTGATTTGCACTTTTCGCACCAAAGTACGTTCATCTCTAGGAGACAGAACGCATCTCCTTCCTGAGCGGTATGACGGCTGCGTGGTCTCATGGTGTTTATACTTGCGTACTATTGTTTGTACAGATGAACGTGGTACCTTCAGGTGTTTGGAAATTGCTTCCAAGGATGAACCAGACTTGTTGAGGTCTACAATGTTTTTTCTGAGGACTTGGCTGATTTCTTTTGATTTTCCCATGATGTCAAGCAAAGAAGCACTGAGTTTGAAGGTAGGGCTTGAAATACATCCACAGGTATAACTCCAATTGACTCAAGTGATGTCAATTAGCCTATCAGTAGCTTCTAAAGCCAGGACATCATTTTCTGGAATTTTCCAAGCTGTTTTAAGGCACAGTCAACTTAGTGTATGTAAACTTCTGACCCACTGGAATTGTGATACAGTGAATTATAAGTGAAATAATTTGTCTGTAAACAATTGTTAGAAAAATGACTTGTGTCATGTACAAAGTAGATGTCCTTACCGACTTGCCAAAACTATAGTTTGTTAACAAGAAATCTGTGGAGTGGTTGAAAAACGAGTTTTAATGACTCCAACCTAAGTGTATGTAAACTTCAGACTTCAACTAACTATGTCAAATACTTTAAATCACGCTGCAGATTATAATGAGTATTACAGTATTTTTGAACAGGTCTTTTCTTGATGACAATGTTACCATATGTGTCCAAGTGAGAATAAATGTAGCCTACACCTTCTGAATTCTAATAATGTTGAATTGCAACATATTTTGTCACTGTTTCAGAACCACCAAACCATGATAATCATGTTTGTCACGTCACAACATAATCTGCATGAAAATGCTTGAAAAATGAATTGTCAATGTGATCAAACAAATTCTATTTAATTCTAACCCAGAATAAGCCTACTGTGGAGATACCCCCTCTCACAGAGAGAGGGTGGGCCACACTGACCTGCAAAGTATATGCAGTCAAACTAAATGAGCTCTGCCCGCAAAGATAAGAATATGATTTTGTTGGCATGGAGTGGAGAGGGACAGAGAGCCTAGGCATGAATTCGAGGATAATGGAGCCATCAACAGCAGAGAATGGATTCAGTGTGGCTACATTGTCTTTCACTCCTAAATCTGAACATCACAACATCAACCTCACATGTATGTGCTTCTACAGGAAGGCTAACGTTACAGTGGAGAAAACAGTGACTTTAACAGTAAAATGTACATTCACTTTTCAGAGCATTCCCTCATTATCAAAATACAGTACACTACTTATTCTTCAAGAGTCTCAGGTAAAAAAAAAGCCATATCTCATGATGTTGAGTGTAAAAAGTATTTATTTGTCTTCCCTAGACCGTCCCAAGTTCCTGAATGGCTCTGTGTGTGTGGTCCAAGCAGAGGTCCTGACCTGTGTCTGTGTCAGTCAGGGGGTTCCCTTACCATGTGATTGCTTGGCCAATGTTATGGGTCAATATTAGCTACAGTGTCATCATCTCCAGTACTGCCCAAACCGTGAACACCATGTCTGCCTCAGAATACAAGAACAGCAGCGTGGAGTGTGTCAGCAGAAATGTAGTTGGCCAGACCGAGATGGAGTTCCCCATACTACACCAAGCTCAAGGGAGCCTGACACGTAAGCACTTCAATGTGACATCCTGTGTACCTATGGGACTAGTGTTCCATTTTACAATTTGAGTGAAGAAGAATCACCAATTAATTTCTGCTCAAATTCATCTCAAATCACACAGACAATGAGGATGACATTTTCATAGAGCAAAGGTTGTGTCAAGTGCAAAATTCACCATTAATCTGGAAGTGTGATCTAATTTATTAAGAGGAAACTACTTATTATATGTTGTCTATACTCAGTTCATGCACAGTTTACTAAACTATAGTTTCATGATCACCTCTTTATAAAGCACATTGTTTAATGGTTCAGGCTAGGCCCCTTAGTTCCAGTGAAGGGAAATCTTAACGCTACAGCATCCAATGACATTCTAGACGATTCTGTCCATCCATCTTTGTGGCAACAGTTTGGGGAAGGCCCTATCCTGTTTCAGCATGTCAATGCCCCTGTGCACAAAGCGAGGTCCATACAGAAATGATTTGTGGAGATTGGTGTGGAAGAACTTGACTAGCCTGCACAGAGCCCTGACCTCAACCCCATTGAACACCTTTGGGATGAATTGGACAGTCGACTGAGAGCCAGGCCTAATCGCCCCACATCAGTGCCCGACCTCACTAATTTTCTTGTGGCTGAATAGAAGCAAGTTCCTGCAGCAATGTTCTTACATCTAGTGGAAAGCCTTCCCAGAAGAGTGGAGGCTGTTATAGCAGCAAATGGGGGACCAACTCATTATTAATGCCCATGATTTTGGTATTAGATTTTCGACGAGCAGGTGTCCACTTAGTTTTGGTCATGCAGTGTATGTCAGTTACCACATTTCCATCCACAATGTTTATGCTGGTAAAGTCATACTGTATAAAAAGAAGAACATGACATCTGTGATGGAAACAGGAAGTTCCGATACAATTTTCTAAATGCAAACAGATCATTTGCTCGTTCGACATGGTGGGATATTTTTGTGTCGGTAAAATTAATTGGAAACGCCTTTTATGTTCAAATAACCACCATCATATCGAAGTATAAACTTGGAGTCAAGCAATGATATGGTGTGTGATCCTCCACTACAACTCTGGAAACCGTGCAGTTTATTAGGCTACAAATTAAATAAATTCTGAACTTCACAGGGTAGTGAAAGTGCACGGTTATCTTGATGCTTCTTTGAAATAAATATCAAGGGTCCTATTCTGGTGAAATGATCGATGCTTGACTGCCGTTTGACAAATACAAATATTCTCGCTCTTATCCATAATAATGTCATCATGTAGACTAGTCTACCAGCACAGCCTACCCTACCAGCACAGCCTACCCTACCAGCACATCCTACCCTACCAGCACAGCCTACCCTACCAGCACAGCCTACCCGCACTGTATCTGCAAGCTGTTGGCTAGAGCGCACGTGCCAAGATCAGAGTAGGCACATTTGCTATTTAACGCAACAGTTTTTGTGACAAAACTATTGCTAGAGTTATTTGGTACATGACAACTGAAGTGAAAAAGTACATTTTGTGTGCACTACGTCATCACACACTGATTATATCTGCAGCAAGTCAGTTTGGTGGAAACGCGCACATTTTATTCCCCATGAAAATCTGTCGCCAATTGGATGGAAACCTAGCTAGTGGGGGAAAGAGTAGAGCTAAAGTTGAAGAGTGTTGGGTAAATTAAACAAAGTGTTATCATACCAATGAATCTGTATCACTTCTCATAGATATCCCAGAGTCAGAGAAGAGGGATGTTGCAGTCTTTCCCTGGATAATCGTTGGCCTGCCCCTCAGCCTTAATATGTCCCTCCTTGTCTATCTGACCAGTGCTTGGAAATGGTAAAACAACATTACAATCCCACAGTTTTATACATGGGGACATATGGCATAAGGTCCGGTGGCATGAAATGCTTGTCATTGTTATCGTTAAGCTTTTTCTATTCTGGTGGTCATAAGTTATGCAAGATAGGACTGCCTGTGCATGGTAAATTATTATCAAGGGGGAAAAAAATTGCTCCGCTTGGCTAACTGAAAGCTGCAACCAGAGACCGTAGCCTAGCAGTTAGAGAGGAGAACCAGCAACCACAGGCTTGCCATGTCCGAATTCCAGGTCCGATGGGAAAAGTCTGGTGGTGCCCTTGAGCAACCCCCCACAACAGTTGCAGGTTAGTGTTTTTGGACAAGAATCTCATTCTGGAGGCAGCTCTGCAGAGTGGTCACTAGCTGACATACCCAAAAGTCATCCAATTTAATTTTAAACCGACTTAACACTAACCTTAACCACACAGCTAACCCTAATGCTTAACCTAACCTTAAATTAAGACTATACATCTTTGCAGCTGACCAATCTAGCGAAATTCGCTCCGTTCTGCCTCCAGGGCAAGATTCATGACAATAAACATCAACCTACCGCCCAGTGTGGCAGTCCCCCCTCACCTCTCCAAAATGTTTATGTATGTATGTGTGTCTTTCGGAGGGGTGGGGTTAAAAGAGGAAGTCACATTTCGTTTGGACCTTGTGTGCAACTGACCAATAAAGTGATCTTATCTTAAAAAACAGGTTGCAACATACTGTACAGTAGCTGCTTCCTTTATGCTACTACTTTCAGTACTGCACAAATTGGCTCTAAAATCATGTCAGATAACAATGTTAGCAAAAAGGGTGAAAAGAAGTGAGCTAAAGTAGAAGATAGTTCCTACATCTCATTGGACAAGGCAGACGTGTCTCCTGAAAATGACATCATCACCCTGAATCCCCAATGACCCTCTGCTTGTGATTAAATTCTATTTTATGTTAGCGTTTGGTTCAGAGGCTTGATTTTGCTATTTTATTTCTATTGCTATACGTTTTTTGTTTTCCCCCAGAATTAATTTTGCTTTCAAACTCTTTTTCTGAATAATGTCTCAGGATTTATTCACATAAAAAAACTCAATTTGTCACATCCTGGCCAGTATATAAGGTTAATTGTTTTGTAGTTGGTCAGGGCGTGGCAGGGGGTATTTGTTTTATGTGGTTCGGGGTGGTGTGTTTGTGTAAAGGGTGTTTGATTTAGTATTTCCGGGTTTTGGTTTATGTTTAGTTAATTCTATGGTTAGTCTAGTGTGTGTGTTTCTATGTTTGGTTGATTGGGGTTGGGACTCTCAGTTGAAGGCAGGTGTTGTCTATCTGCCTTTGATTGAGAGTCCCATATATTAGGGTGTGTTTGTATGTGTTATTTGTGGGTGATTGTTCTGTGCTTAGCCGTGTGCCTAGTCAGACTGTTATTGTCGTTCGTTCGTTTTTCGTGTTTGTTATTTTGTATGTTCATTTCGAGAGTAATTAAAAATCAAGATGAGCATTCACGTACATGCTGCGTTTTGGTCCTCATTCACCGACGTCAACCGTGACACAATTATAACTGAATTATGTAGTATATTAAGTAAAAGCACATAAGGAAGCTACACGTTTTTGCTATCTTCTTCATGTTCATCTATGTTAATCAACATGTTATGTAGATAATCAATGTACCACAGTTGCAAATATTATCAAGTGAAATGGTTAAAAAAAAAGAAGCTTTGTGTGATGTAGATACTGCAAACAATGAGGGTTAGTGTGGGGGGAATAACTGTTACATACTGTGTCAATAAAGTAAAACATGGAGATACAGAATGATTTTGGGGTGTATTTTCCTTCCTGTTATGGGTATGAGAGTACAGATAACACACTATATAGATAAATTGAGCTGGTCACATTCTCTGTATACTTTATGTATTTGTTGTTAGGAACCAAAGAAAGATGGCTTTGCTTGAGGCGGGACAGACTTGTAAAATAAAGAGAATGATCAAACGTCATCATAGAGCTCTTATTGTCATTAAGTAATAACAGTGCTAATTTGCAGAAGGATTGCAGAATTCTGATCAGAATTATTGTGTCAAAGATATTTAAAAAAATCACAATAATAATAATGAATACCACAAAGTAAAGAAAGTACAAATCTGCTTTACAACACACTATGTGACAAACAAATTAGATAAGACATGAACAACGCTTCTCCATTTTGTTCCCAGGTTCAGAAAGAAATAAACCCCCCATGAGGCGTGCAAGAGAACTGACGACAGTAAGTGTTACTAACCGGATGTACATATTGCCATGTCTCAATGTTGGGTAACACATCTTGAACGCTCTGCCATTAGGTCTAGTGACTTAACCATGTCAGAACAATTACATAAAATATGTTATTAACAGTCATGACAGCTGACAAAAGCTTAACACTGTCATGGCACAAATCTTTGCTTCAGTCAGCTTATTGGCTTAGCATACAGCTAGCCAACTAATAATCATTTGTGTCATGACAGTGTAAAGGGTTGTCGGTATTTTGACATCAGTCTTCTTGACCGTTAACGATGTGTTATGTTATGACAGCGTTATGTCACCCTTATGACAGAGAAGTCAATTAAAGTGTTTTAACGCGGGTCGTCTAAACGGGACCAAGGCGCAGCGTGTAGGGTGCTCATATTAACTTGAATGAAAACACTTAAACGAAAGCAACAAAACGACAGCCAACAGTTCCGTCAGGTGAACTCACAAAACGGAAAACTACCCACAAAAACCCAGGAAGAAAAACCCCTACTTAAATATGATCTCCAATCAGAGGCAACGAGGATCAGCTGCCTCCAATTGGAGATCAACCCAAACAACCCCAACATAAAAAACTAGAACTTAAACATAGAAATAGAAAACATAGAAAACCCCAAAACACCCCCTGTCACTCCCTGACCTACTCTACTATAGAAAATGACATGGGTCAGGACGTGACAAGTGTTACCGAACCTGTATCCGACTTGCCTGTGTAAACCATTGTTGTAATAGTGAGCATGTACATACCTTAGTGTATTTACACATATGGCTGACAGCATAATAGTCATGCAGGGTATTTATTTACATAATGTATACTGGTATCCTTTTACCCATCCATATGCAGCGTATTAATATTGTATTAACAGTCATTGTTATCTAGTGTTGCCATTAGTAAGCTTACATTACATGAGTTGATAAAGTATATTTAAATAGCACAACCAACTGGTATAACAACTTCATTGTTGTGCCACTCAAATGCCTCATCTGATACAACCCTATAGGATTAGGCATCGATGTGGGAAGCGGTCTCAGGTAAAAAGTGATCTTTTGAAACAGCCACAGTGATCAGTGTTCACTGATCTTTCAGCACTGTTTACATACACACAGTCTCAACGAGATACATTTTGGCCTGCTGTGCGAGTGTTACAGTGGAGTCATGTATGCCAGATTGATCCAAAAATTGATTCTAACCTATTGGTTCCCATTTAAGGATAAGTTAACACTTCCCCCTTAGCAAAACAGAGAAATCTTCCAAAAATACTAGTAATTAAATCATTGGCAACGGCATAAATAGAACATTCTGTGT
Source organism: Salmo salar (assembly GCF_965601325.2). Lineage (NCBI taxonomy): Eukaryota > Metazoa > Chordata > Actinopteri > Salmoniformes > Salmonidae > Salmo > Salmo salar. The sequence goes on from NC_138295.1 coordinate 57,544,737, forward strand.
TACCCCGGCATATTTCCTCAAGAGCAAAACACAATGCAATCAGTGCTTATAATGCATAAAAACAAAACAAAAAAAAAAAATCAGGCCACTTCTTGCACAAACAGAACCTTGTGTTCGAGGCTCGACAAACCTCTGAGAGCATCCATCTTCTCTCTTTATATTAAATCTAAGAAAAAGTCATTTCTCATCAAAAGCCACTAAGTCACCGTACACATCACTATTGAACTATATGTGGGAACAGAATATGTGAGATGAAGATGACTGGCTTCAATTGGATGGGTATCAGGCCTGACGTTTGTTGAACACTGGTCAGTGTTGACAACCACTGGATCAGGAAGAGAGAAGAGATCCCTCATTTCCTCCAGATCCAGGGTCAGAAATAGAGGTATTTAAAAGTACAAAACACACCTCTTTCCCTGACACTTCGACTGGCAGCGGACACAGTGGAGAAGAACTATAATGGACAGATCTAGAACAGGAGCAGATACAAGTTAGCCTGGTATCCAAACTGAATGCGCTGCGTTACACAGGAAAATAGTGGTGAGCGCAGCGTTCAATCTGGTTTAACCAGGCTAGCTATGAGTATGATATAGGGTGACATGCAGAAGGGGAGCCCCAGAAAATGTGTTACTGTGTCCCAAGCATGATAGCAGTGCCAACAATTAATGGTGTAGAGATGGAAATAGCAACATTGAATCTAGATGATACAGTACAATACAGTAACAAACCCATTGCACCTGTTGTGATGGAATTGTTTGACTATGAACAATAGAGTAAGAGCCTGGAGACTGACAGCTGCTGATAAGAGCTTTTTACATTGTCCAATGGCCTGTGTTCCGACCCTGAAAGTAGCTACCAGCAGTCCTGGGTGGCGAGATGTGACTGGGGCTCCCCCTGGAGGCCGGGGGGTTGACTAACGGAGACGTCATTTGAGATGAGCCAGGGACGGGGGGTGATCAAATCAAATTGTATTAGACACATGTGCCGAATACAACATGTGTTGACCTTGCAGTGAAATGCTTACTTACGAGCCCCCAACCAACAATGCAGTTTAAATAAATATGGATGACGTCAGCAACTGCCCCGAGATCAATTCCAAATGAATCGCGATTCTTCCCTGCCGTCATCCCCCCCTCCCTGAGGACCCCCCATCCCTGGAGCACCCCCCTGAAACTCCAGGGCAGGGTAGTTCAGCTCTTGCCTCTCCAGGTCTGCCAAAGAGCCCACAGGTTGATAATCCCCATCTTCTCCCTGTTGAAGGTATGGAAAGAGAGAAGGCCCATTCAGAATCACAGGCTATAACAGCACAGGGCCACCAATGCCATTGACACGTCAGAACATTCAGAGTATAAAGGGATAACATGACAGACATTGAGAGAGGAGAAAGGAGGGTTAGTAGTTATTGGTGAGCAGAGGCGTAAAACAAGGAGATTGAGGCGGTTTAGCATATCCTGTTAGTATTGAGGCATCCGTGCAAGAGTAGTCGTGGAAATCAAAGGCAATAAAGCACATGGAAGACAGCAGACGACTGTGGGCCAGATCTGGTTGTTTTGTGACACATATGTGGCTCAGTTATTGCACCACAATGTGTCATATGGCCCAGATCTGGTTCGAATGTTGGAGATGCGAACTGGGGGAGGGTTGGCACTTTGCTTATGGGCCATCTCTGGCTTGAGTTGTGTGGCCCTAACAACTTCCCATAGTTATTGGGCTACTTTTGGTCTGAATGTGGGCCACATCCACCTTGCCAGGCAAGCTCTGGACATTTCATGCTATAGATCCACTTCAGGATCATAACACCAAATGGTTAACTGGTCAAAATGGTACATCGTTATATTGTAGATTAGGGCCGAATTTGGGCCATCGTAAAATGTTGCTGTCTGGGATGTGTGAGGGATGCTGTCTACCACTGAGACTTGTTGGGATTGGGGCTGGGTTGTTTAGGAACCTTACCTTGCTCTCCTCTAGAATGGAGTTAAACTTTGAGCCCAGAAGCTCTGTCTTAAGCTGTGCAAGAGTAAGGGAAGAGAAAACAGAGACAGAAGAAGGCAGAGAAGCGATGAAGCAGAAAACAGTGGTCTGGAAAGGCTATGGTGGCAGCTACTCCAGTGGTACTGGGACTCTCAAGCTAGGCCAGTAGTTGGCTGAGGAAATTTACATTTTCTCTAACATAAGAGGTTATATAGGTTAATCTCCACGGAACATACCTTAATCTACATCAAAATAGGTACATGAATTGAACGGGTGTTACGAATCCCTTTTCGCCCTGCAGTCTAGGGGGGGACGGATACGAGACCCGTAACATAAATCATGCAAATTATAATAGTGACAAGTAACAGTGAGAACAAAAAACCACAGACAACTGAAATCTACCGTCAAACACTACAGGTTTATTTTTAAACACACGGTAATGGGGGTGTGAGAAAAGGGGCTGAGCTGGACCCAAGCAAAGAAACAATAATCCAAAACACCCCTAAACTAGACTAGCCTACTTCAACAACAGCTAGCTAACTAACCAAAAATACAGTGGGTGGTCCGCCCAGTTCTAACTAGGGTACTTAGACAAAGTATTCCTACGGGTAATGTAGGCCCATGGGCATCTTGTCTTGGTACCCCCTTTTCTCACCAAACATACAAACAGTCAACACTTTAACATAAACAATACTCACAGGTGGGATGGACAAAGTGACATGTAGTTGAGAGAGAATGAGAGAAAGACAGACAGAGAGAGAGAATGAACACAAAGATTGATCTGGGAAGAGGAGCAGGTGTCTTCTGTTTGGGGACTGATTGATGACTGATTGGGGAGTGATGATTGTCACCTGTGAGGGGAGAAGGAGAGAAAAGAAATACAAATACAGGATACACACTACCTGTATCCGTAACAACGGGTATAGTATCAGCAACGGGTAAATTATTATTATCATGTTCATTATCATCATCAACATGTCTCACCACTTTCTTCCTCAGACATTGTTTGTCCTTCTTGACTGTGCTGTAGTACAACGCTGGGTTCTCCAGTTTAGAGACCAGGTCCTGCCCAGGGTTGCCATTTTCTCCGTGGGGTGGAGTTACAAGATCAGACTCGGTCTCATGGCCAATAACTCAGGGCGACACTCCAAGCCTGGGCATCCATTTTAAAACAAGGGCCTGTTTCCCAACGTAGTTAATAATCTAACATTTTATGGTTGATGGTTGTGGTCGACGTTCATGGTTGTGGTTATTGTTTCATGGGTTTAGTTGTGGTTGAGCTGGCACATTGTCTTGGAGCGACTTTCTGTAAAAGCTTTTGTCGGAAAGCTTTTGTCGGAAATTTCAATCAAATGTATTTATAAATCCCTTTTTACACCAGCCGATGTCACAATGTGCTATACAGAAACCCAGCCTAAAACCCCAAACAGCAAGCAATGCATATGTAGAAGCACGGTGGCTAGGAAAAATTCCCTAGAAAGGTGGATACCTAAGGAGAAACCTAGAGAGGAACCAGGCTCTGAGGGGTGGCCAGTCCTCTTCTGGCTGTGCCGGGTTGAGATTATAACAGTACATGCCAAGATGTTCAAACGTTCATTGATGACCAGCAGGGTCAAATAATAGTAATAATCACAGTGTTTGTAGAGGGTGCAACAGGTCAGCACCTCAGGAGTAAATGTCAGTTGGCTTTTCATAGCCGAGCATTCAGAGTTAGAGACAGCAGGTCCGGTAGAGAGACAGAGTTGAAAACAGCAGGTCCGGGACAAGGTATCACGTCCGGTGAACAGGTCAGGGTTCCATAGCCGCAGGCAGAACAGTTGCAACTGGAGCTGCAGCACGGCCAGGTGGACTGGGAACAGCAAGGAGTCAACAGGCCAAGTAGTCCTGAGGCATGCTTTAATAAACTATTGCAGCATAAATACTGTGATATATTGCTATAATTCTGAAGCATCTTAGTTAAGTTATTTTTAGCATAGCAGGCTAAGGATACAAAGCAGTATCAAAGCAGGGAAAAGAACCTGCAAACTTTCGGCTATGGTTAGACTGGCTTGCTAACCCAATCCACCAGGCAGCCATTTTGGATCTCCATCTCAGAGAATTTCAGAAATGGGACTAGGGATGGCAAATTAATTGAACTCGCTCTGGCGTTAGCATAACTTATGACTATGATTATCACGTTGTCCATCGTTCAATCATTTCCGCTAATGAATACACAGAGGTGTTTTAAAATGGATGGCTGGCTGAAGGGTTTCCTTATCGTCAATTCAAACAGGAAATTACTACCAGTAACTCGCATTGACCCCTGTCACAGTTAGTGAAGGGTGGATACTCACTTCTTGCTGTTATGGCCCACATATCTCACTGCTGCGATGATGAAGGCGATGACAGCCACTCCAACGATGGTGCCAACGATCCCTGCCATCATGTACTTCTCTAACATCGGACATGCACATCATATTGAAGACAGTGTAGAAACAGAAGATACCTTTTAGCTAGGTACTATAACGTATTTACATTCAAGATAATGCCATTGCCATATCAAGCCAATGGGGTAGCCAGTTGGTGCTCTTACTTATACAGTCAACCTAGATATCATATAAAGGTACTACACTTCCGATTTCAGTTCTATCTCTCATGCATGCTTGGCTATACAATGTTTTGCATTTTAATTGTATGCGTTTGTTTCTGTGTTTAACGATGAACCTGAACTTGTGTACTCACTCTCCTGCTGTAACTCCAGATATAAGCTCTCTGACCCGTACATGTTGCTGACGCTGCAGTGCCCAGGTTGCTCACCCTTCTCCCGTAGTTTTATCATGCCCGTGGACATGTGGCCATCCGTGTGCATGTAGTAGTTGTAGAGGCCGTCTGTGTCGTTGATGTTCTTGTCGGGGAGGTAGAACTCAATGATGGGCTCAGGGTTACCCGTAGCCAAGAAAACACACTGGACTACTTCCCTCACCACTGTGCACATGGACTCTTCCAGAAGGTCAGTTGCATCTGAAGAGAGGTATGACTGATATGTAGAGTTGGGATGGTGTAGTGTGGTGTAATATAGTGTGGTACATTACTATTAGATTTTTACCTTGTCAGCTCGGGGATTTGATCTAGCAACCTTTCGGTTACTGGCCCAACACTTTAACCACTAGGCTACCTTCCACCCCAGTGCTGCTGGCTCGTCCATCTTTGTTCTCTGCCAGGCAGCAGTACTGTCTGTCTCCCATTGTGCATGGGCTTGGTGGTGAAGGTGAGCGTGCTTGACAGTGCGGCTGTGTTGCTCTCTTCCACGTAGTCTAAGGTATAGTGGGGTTCAGGCATGTAATCTGTGTACATCCATTGGATCTCTGGGCTATTCTCTGGACAGTTGTCTGGAGGATGCTGTAGCACGCCAACGTCATCAGCAACTATCTCCACAGGGATGTCAATGTGGGCTGGTATGGGGGACAGAGAGGACATAAGTGAATGACTTAAAATAAACAAATTCACAACATTTACCTATTCTCATTCAAATTAAAATAATTATAATCACAGCTAGGGCAATCCTTTGCTGGTCCCATATCTTTTTGTGCTTGCCAACTCCTACTGTCATTGTTATGCCAAGTCAATCCAAACAGTGGCCACAGTAGTTGGCAAGACAGCACAAACAGATATGATACCAGGCGAGGGCAATCCAGACCATAAAACATACTGTTAAAAAAAGCCTCTCAGGGTCTCTCAGCGGGCTTACCCAGCACCTTGAGCTCAGAGAACTCTGGGTAGGTGTAGATGTTGGCACCGTCCAGGTCGGCACGGAAGTAGTACGTCAGGGAGTGCTCTGTACCTATATTACTGATGAGCAGGGTGCAGTTCCTTTGGTGCAGGTCCCCAATGAGCTTGGTACGCCCTTTGTAACTTTCCCGCGCAATGTCTTGAACACCACAGGTGGGAAGAGCTGGGGGTAAGGCTTGCCAAAGTACCAGACGTCGTGGATGCCGCGGTGTGGCCGCATACATGAACGTGAAGTAGATGACCACGCAGGAGTTGGTCATGGCCGAGACGTCCCTTGGAACCCAAACATTCCACTGGCCACTGACATCTGAGAGAGGGAATGAGGGAGATTGCAAATTGGAATATTGAGAGCGAAACTGTATATCAATGAACAATCTACAATACATATACAGTTTCAAACGGAATCACTGAGAAAAGATGATCAGAAAGAACAAAGAGAGAGAGAACAGAGGATGATATCATGAGGATCTCCCTGGGTGAGATGGTAAGAGCAGAGACCCTATGTGGAGGAAGCATATGTCTCACTCTCACCACTGGCAACACTTTAAGTGAGAGGGACAAGGTTGATCCAAGATGGACGCCAGCCATCCCTCAGCACTGGAACATTAGTCTGATTCCCTGCTGCCATGTGTGACAGTTGGAACCTGTGTCTACTCTGTACCCTTTTGTTTTAGTGTTGTTTGCTATAAGTTTGACACACTCAAAGTCAACTGGGTCAATGCAGTAAAACCACCAAATCAGTTTTACAGTGCAATTGCATATCTAGATTACTGCTTTTCTAGTATTACATATGTAGTCTTAATTCATTTCCGCAGTCTGAGTTATTGTGGTGTAATTGAGTAGTTATTCACACTGACAAGAGGGAATGAGAAACATAAGAGTTTTACCTTTGATGTTCAGCAACAGGGGCAGAAGCAGCTCCAAACACCAACCACATGGTGTTTGTTGAATCCTCCACCAGAGACCTCTGCAACAGACATCGGACCTCAATTACACATCAACTACTTCACACTTGACTGTTCTGTTTTGGACCAATGGAGCCCCATGCTATGTGATATATGGCAATATAATGTTATATTCAATATATAAGTAATATGTTACCTGTGGTCAACTAATGTCAGTAGCTGTGACATATAACTGAAATGGTTAATATCACTATTTTGTACATATTCTAATGAGCCTGTGTTGCTTTTATCTCAGGTAAGAATGACATATGTCAAGATGATTGTGTGTAAAAAGACAATAGACGTATCTGAGGATCACCTTGAATTGCTGAACATGGGAAAAGTAGCCAAGACAGAAAATGTCTGATTCTTCAGCTTGGTGGTGGTAGTAGTAGTAATAATGTTCACTAGAGGGCGCCCAATAAACTCCCAGACAGCTCTACAGTCCTTTGCCTCAAAAATGATTTCTTTACCCTTATCGCATTTGCCGTTCATAGGGCATTTGTACCATATTGCTGTTCTAAACTTGACGTGATCAGGGTGAGTGAAAGTACATGAAATAACAGCACATAGGCCAGTCTGTGCTGTTATTTTTTCTGGACTGAAGGTTTGCTGTATTTGTTTGCAGCTGCTGGAGCTGCTGCTGGAGGTGCCTGTCCTGATGGAGGGAATTTAATAGAGTCATGAGTAATACTTCACTTGTCTGTGTAACGATCGTCGTAAGGAGTGGACCAAAATGCAGCGAGTATATTGACCATCTTCTTATGTATTGAAGGAAAAAACACAAACAAAACAAACGACGAAAACAGTCCCGTAAGGTGCACAGACTATACAGGAAACATCCACCCACAAAACACAAGAGAAAACTAACCCAACTAAATATGGCCTCCAATTAGAGGCAACGACAACCTGCTACCTCTAATTGGAGGTCCTATCAAAACCCCAGCAGACCCCGAATGCACCTAAACAAAAACCCCTCAAAAAATAACCCCAAACTCCCGTGCTACACCCCCCACCCCCACCCCCCACCTCAATCCTCCAACTACGGAGGTGGCTCTGGCTCCGGCCTTAGTCCCCATTCTAACCTGCCCACCCCCGCTGAAGGCTCAGGGCTGTAGACCACTGCTGAAGGCTCTGGGCTTAGGTGCGTCGCTGGAGACTCAGGGCTGAGGAGCGTCGCTGGAGACTCAGGGCTGAGGAGCGTCGCTGGAGACTCAGGGCTGAGGAGCGTCGCTGGAGACTCAGGGCTGAGGAGCGTCGCTGCACAGTGACTGTACGTACAAACCCCAACCAGAAGCCATGGATTACAGGCAACATTCGCACCGAGCTAAAGGGCAGAGCTGCTGCTTTCAAGGAGCGGGACTCTAACCCGGAAGTTTATAAGAAATCCCGCCTTCCGACGAACAATCAAACAGACAAAGCTGAATACAGGACTAAGATCGAATCGTACTACTCCGGCTCTGGCACTCGTCGGATGTGGCAGGGTTTGCAAACTTTTACAGACTACAAAGGAAAGCGCAAGTGTCTTCACTGACATTTTCAACCTCTCCCTGCCTGAGTCTGTAATACCAACATGTTTCAAGCAGACTACCATAGTCCCTGTGCCCAAGAACACTAAGGTAAACTGCCTACATGACTACCAACCCGTAGCACTCACGTCTTTAGCCATGAAATGCTTTGAAAGGCTGGTCAGGGCTTACATCAACACCATTATCCCAGAAACCATAGACCCACTCCAAATTGCATACCGCACCAACAGATCCACAGATGATGCAATCTCTATTACACTACACACTGCTCTTTTCCACCTGGACAAAAGGAACACCTATGTGAGAATGCTACTCATTAACTACAGCTCAGCGTTCAACACCATAGTGCCCTCAAAGCTCATCACTAAGCTATCGATCCTGGGATTAAACACCTCCCTCTGCAACTGGATCCTGGACGTCCTGACGGGCCACCCCCAGGTGGTAAGGGTAGGTAACAACACATTCGCCATGCTTATCCTCAACACGGGGGCCCCTCAGGGGTGCGTGCTCAGTCCCCTCCTGTACTCTCTGTTCACTCATGACTTCATGGCCAGGCACAAATCCAACGCCATCATTAAGTTTGCTGATGACACAACAGTGGTAGGCCTAATCACAGACAACGATGAGACAGCCCTCCAGGACACCTACATCACCCGATGTCACAGGAGGCCAAAAAGATCATCAAGGACAACAATCACCCGAGCCACTGCCTGTTCACCACGCTAACATCCAGAAGGCGAGGTCAGTACAGGTGCATCAAAGCGGGGACTGAGAGACTGAAAAACAGCTTCTATCTCAAGGCCATCAGACTGTTAAACAGCCATCACTAACATTGAGTGGCTGCTGCCAATATACTGACTCAACTCTAGCCACTTTAATAATGGAAAAATGTATGTAATAAATGTATCACTAGCCACTTTAAACAATGCCACTTTATATAATGTTTACATACCCTACATTACTTATCTCATATGTATATACTGTACTCTATACCATCTACTGCATCTTGCCATCTTGATGTAATAAATGTATCACTAGCCACTTTAAACAATGCCACTTTATATAATGTTTACATACCCTACATTACTCATCTCATAAGTATATACTGTACTCTATACCATCTACTTCATCTTGCCTATGCCGTTCGGCCATCACTCATTCATATATTTTTATATACATATTCTTATTCATTCCTTTACACTTGTGTGTGTATAAGGTAGTTGTTGTGAAATTGTTAGGTTAGATTACTTGTTATATATTACCGCATGGTCGGAAGTAGAAGCACAAGCATTTCGCTACACTCGCATTAACATCTGCTAACCATGTGTATGTGACAAATAAAATTTGATTTGATTTTTTAGGAGGAGGTCAGAGATCTGACCGTGTGGTGCAAGGACAACAACCTCTCCCTCAACATGATCAAGACAAAAGAGATGATTTTGGACTACAGGAAAAGGAGGACCGAGCACACCCCCATTCTCATCGACGGGGCTGTAGTGGAGCAGGTTGAGAGCTTCAAGTTCCTTGGCGTCCACATCACCAACAAACTAACATGGTCCAAGTACATCAAGACAGTCGTGAATGGGGCACAACAAAACGTATTCCCCCTCAGGAGACTGAAAAGATTTGGCATGGGTCCTCAGATCCTCAAAAGGTTTTACAGCTGCACCATCAATAGAATCCTGACAGGTTGCATCACTGCCTAGTATGGCAACTGCTCGGCCTCCGACCGCAAGACTAAACACTCATCTTCGCAAAATAATAAATGCGGACCAAACTGGATTTTTTTGAGGCAGGTACTCTTCTGATAACATTTGCCGTCTTTTTGATATTATTGATCAAGTAAAGGCACAGAAGACCCCTGTCCTGCTGGCTTCACTGGATGCTGAGAAGCCGTTCGACAGGATGGAGTGGAGCTTTCTGTTTTCAGTCTTAGAAAAGTTCAATATGGGCCCAAACTTTATTAAATGGATTAAGTCCCTATACTCTCATCCAAATGCCATGGTGACTACTAATGGTCTGAATTTTTGGGGACGTGGCAAAAGACACGGATGCTCGCTGCCCCCCTCTCTACTTGTTGGGGGCGGAGCCTTTGGCAGAGTTGATAAGGAGAAATCCAAGTATTATGGGTGCTTCTGCAGGCGCCCTGCAGCACAAGATTTCGCTCTATGCGTATGATGTCTTGCGCTACATATCCAACCCTGATAAATCCCTTCCTCCATTTTAGACACAATTGCTCAGTATGGCAAGTTTTCAGGATATAAGATACATTTTAAGTAATCCACTGTTTGCCCTCTCAATCTTACACTGAACAGCTCTATGAAGACACTCTGTCTGTTCTAATGGAAGACACAGGGGTTTCAATACCTTGGGATCTTTGTAACACCAGATCTGAATTGCCTTTTCAAGGAAAATTATCTCCCACTCCTGGATCGAATCAAGAACAATCTCCAAACCTGGATCTCCCTCCCAATTAGCTTAGTCGGAAGAATCAGTGTTATCCGTATGAACATTCTCCTTAGATTGAACTATTTATTTCAGATGCTCCCATGCTAGTGTAACCGATGTGAAATGGCTAGTTAGTTAGTGGTGGTGCGCGCTAATAGCATTTCAATCAGTGACGTCACTCGCTCTGAGACTTGAAGTAGGGTTTCGCCTTGAGTTGCAAGGGCTGCGGCTTTTGTGGCGCGATGGGTAACGTTGCTTCGTGGGGTGTCAGTTGTTGATGTGTGCAAGGGTCCCTGGTTCGAGCCCGGGTTGGGGCGAAGAGAGGGACGGAACCTACACTGTTACACTATCTCCCAGTTTCCTTTTTCAAAACAACTAACCAAAGCATCACCAAATTTATATGGGGCAATAGACAAAGGGTGTTCTTGCCCTTCACTGCCTTCAATTGTACTACTGGTCTGTCCAAATTCACAACATGGTAAAATGGATCACAAACAGACAAGACTCAATATGGATTCAGATAGAAGCCCAATCCTGTGGTTCATTGCCCCTAATCTCAATTATATTTATTAATACATTTAGTGAAGTGGGCAACATAGCCTCAACCTTTCTGATTTACAGCACCCTACTAGCATGGAGGGACTGTAAGAAATACATTGGCATTTTCTCCCAAATATGCTCTCACTCACCTATAGTATGCAACCCAGACTTGCCAACTTTAATCTTTGGCATACTCTAGGGATCAGGACATTTTCAGACCTGTTTCATCAGAAAAACTCTACACTGACATCCTTTCAAGAGCTCTGCAGTGAATTCAATGTGCCAATATTAAATATCTTCAAGTTAGACACATCATTTCATCATTTACTTCCAAGGGGAGGTTTAGAGCTCAGCTGAATGAAGTTGAGACCATTCTTGCTACAGCACAATCCATCAAAGGCAAAATCTCCTACATCTATAGACTCATTTCTGAGAAAGGAGGCTCCTCCTTTACTCCTCTGAAAATAATCTTGGAAAAGGACCTTTGTCTGACTATTAGCGATGAGTTATGGGCAGATGTTTGCAACAGGGTATACTGCTCCTCTACTAATGTAAAAATGAAAGAATCTAATTATACGTTTTTGTATACATTTTATTACACCCCAGTGAGACTCCATAGAATGAATACAGACATTTATCCTGATTGTAAAAGATGTACCTCTGAAAGTGGAACCTATATGCATGTATTTTGGAGTTGTAGAGAGATTACCAGATTTTGGCAATCTATACATACTGCTGCACAGAAAATACTAGACGTACAGTTTGATATGACCCCATTTAATGCCCAGCAGGACTTTGTTCTTGATCCTGACAGAGAAAATGTGTTTATGACTATCACATACTTTGCTAAGAAATGTGTTCTCCTATTGTAGGCTTCTAATACTTCTTCTACATTTCAAATGGGGATTGACCAGATTGTTGACTTTCTTCCTCTTGAAAAGCTCACTTATGACTTGCGCAAGAGACAGCCCAGGTTTGATAGACTCTGTTTTATTATCCAGAGACTGAACATTTGCGAGAAATATACTCGGAAGCGGTGGGTGATGTGCGCGCCTCCTGAGTCAGACTAAAAGACCACTCCGAGTACCTCTCCTCCGCCGGCGTTGTTTTGGGTCGGCTTCTGGAATCAGTTCAATTGCCCTGGGGGGTTCGAACAAAGGATCCACTTCGGGAAAGTCGTATTCCTGGTCATAATTCTGGTAGTGCTGGTGAGTTACCACTGCTCTGATATCCAATAGTTCTTCCCGGCTGTATGTAATAACACAAAACAAAATCTGGGCTAACAATGTAATAAATAATACATAAAAAAACTAAATACTGCAAAGTTTCCTAAGAGCGAGAAGCGAGGTAGCCCTCTCTGTCGGCGTCATTGTATTTACTATAGATTGTGTGTTAGATATTACTTGTTAGATATTACTGCACTGTTGGAGCTAGAAACACAAGCATTTTGCTACACCCGCCATAACGTCAGCTAAACACGTGTATGTGACAAATACAATTTGATTTGACTGCCTATCTTGATATGGTCATGATTCTGCATCAAAACTCAGCATGGCAGATAATGTCTTCTCCGTTTCCCCCCCGGATCTACGTCTCATCAAGGGGAGGTGTCACAAATCAAATCAAATCAAAGTTTATTTGTCACGTGCGCCGAATACAACAGGTGTAGACCTAACAGTGAACTGCTTACTTACAGGCACAGTGCAAAAAACCAACAGTGCAAAAAAGGTATTAGGTGAATAATTGGTAAGTAAAGAAATAAAAACAACAGTAAAAAGACAGTGAAAAATAACAGTAGCGAGGCTATATACAGTAGCGAGGCTATATACAGTAGCGAGGCTATATACAGTAGCGAGGCTATAACAGTAGCGAGGCAACATACAGGCACCGGTTAGTCGGGCTGATTGAGGTAGTATGCACATGTAGATATGGTTAAAGTGACTATGAATATATGATGAACAGAGAGTAGCAGTAGCGTAAAAGAGGGGTTGGCGGGTGGTGGGTGGCGGGACACAATGCAGATAGCCTGGACAGCCAATGTGCGGGGGCACTGGTTGGTCAGGCCAATTGAGGTAGTATGTACATGAAAGTATAGTTAAAGTGACTAGGCATATATGATAAACAGAGAGTAGCAGCAGCGTAAAGAGCGGTTGCAGACACTGGGAATCTTCCATTTCAACTGCTCCTCCTCAACACTTAATGCCACCCCCATTGTGAAGTAGCGGTGTGTGGGTGAAATCACTGGGGAAGCCAAACCACCCTCAAAAAAGCCATATTACAATCTGTGTGTTGTGATAATTGAGTTGCTTGCTCTATACCCTGTTAATTCATATGCCTTGCAACTGTGACATGTAGGCCTAAAGGCCGAGACCATAAGAAGAAACAGTGGAAAATTCAACCATACCTTTGTTTTATCGGAAAACCGGAAAGCAACCTCTGTCCAGTGAAGTCCACAAAGCATATTGCATGTACTATCGTGAAAAATTACAGATTTTGTTGTGCACATGTGCTTTTTGAGCAAAATGATAGGCCTACACATGCTAACAGTTTCTGATCAGTGATAGATGAGCAAACAAATAGATGAGCAATACCACCTCCCTTATTTGCCCAGCCAGAAACCAATTAATCAAATAGCCTATAGGCCTGGAGATGGAGATTCAGCGAAACAAAATCACAAAGATTGACTCAAGTCAGTGAAGTCACAGGCTTTTGGTCGGGAGTAGGCCTAGGCTACTAAGATACTGCAAGAGAAGAGCAAAATAATCCACTTGTAAACTACATATCATGCTGGCAAAATGTTCTACTCAGTGCTAATAAATAATCCAACTGGAAAAGATGATCATGGGCATCAATGACCTTAGTTTAGCTAACATTTTCCCCAGCCTAATTGCAGCATAACCAATAGCCTATCCAAACGGAGATTCAGTGAAAACATATATATCTGATAATGATTGATGTATTAAGACTAGTCCCCACTCAGCAGCACGAAATGAACGTGGGTAGGCTATTGCTTCAAATGTAGGCTATTATAAAAATGTGATGACTTTGGAAGTTTCAGTAAGCAACAATTTGATGCCTTCAATTGCATTATCCTACTTTATAACAATATTTTCATCATTCAGTGATATCTATTCCCACAGTAAGATGGGAATGCCACCTCAGCATTACGGCTACAATTCAACCGTGTCTGAAAGTTTGAAGTGGCCGTACAGCATTTATTGTCATGCAGCCTCCACAGACTTCAGAGCTTTCATACCTCTTGTGCTTAGCAGAGCAGAGCTATTGTGAAAGAAGTTGTCAAGTGAGTTTGTGTTTCTAGAGGGTGTACCGCCTCCACCTACCGTCAACCAATCATGTCAATACGGGGCTATACAGAGCCTTCCACAAACGGTGCCCACAAACTGTTAGGGTCTACATAAACCTGTCTCAACAGCAGAGCTTTCTTTTCAGCACCATGGAGTGAATCCTTACCACCTCTACACCTGGCTATCAGCGGAGTCGTGTCTGGCAGCGAAACAGTTCATTCAGCCTCATTTACTGTTTTTTTAACATAGCTGTCACGATGTGCGCAACTGGTTGAAGGTAAGTCAGGTGCAGGAGAGCAGAGATGGGTGACAACAGGCGCACTTTATTCATGCCCAAGGAAAACAACGATAACGCCCAAAGTACACTAACGGTCCAATAAACAAAACACACGGGTCAAACACATACCCGGCGCAAACCAGCCTGATGCGAACCACACACAGTAACAAACAAACAATTCCACACAAACTTGGGGAGAACAGAGGGTAATACACATTTAGTCAGATGAGGGAATGTGAACCAGGTGTGCGGAAAACCAAGACAAAACAAATGGAAAATGAAAGGTGGAGCGGCGATGGCTAGAAGACCGGTGACGTCAACCGCCGAACGCCGCCCGAAAAAGGAGAGGGACCGACTTCGGCGGAAGTCGTGACAATAGCTGATATGGCTGACTTGCTTAAACAAATGTGGTTTCTACTGATGTACAAACTATGGCATAAGGGAACGATGAGCGGATAAGAGGAAATCTGTTATTTCAATTAAGACATTAATGAGCGAGCTAAGACCGACGTACTGAATATAACTATGTGTTCAGCACTTTTGAAATGTACAGCGACATAATTCAGAACATGGGCTGTTCTTACAGTATTCTCCCTGTACACCAAGTCAGAACTGTAGGATAAATAAAAGGGGCATAGAAGCAGACAATGAAAGCTCTTACAATATTCGATAATGACATTTCTCTAAAACAGGCTACATGTGCACCACCAAGTCAGAACAGTAGGCTAAGTAATGAGGGGAAAGGGACCAAATTATTAGTGTGAGGCACATGGGCTACTAACAGCTTACTACACAACATACACTTAGTATTACTTTCTTGGATACAGTATAGATATCTCCCTGGCATTTTACATTATTTATGCAGCAGCATACAATACATTTTTGGACTCACCCGTTTGTGCTGTGCTCACTTGAACAGGAAGGTGGCACGGTGGTCCTTGTTGGAAAATGTTGTCATCAAACTTTGTCACCAAAGTCTGGCATTCTCTGGATTTATGGGGCTTTTCAAGACAACTGGGAACTCTGAAAAAACAAAGTCGAATCATGATGTCAGTGATCTTCAAGTCGGAGCGCTAGAAAGAGGCCCGAGTTCCCGACTTGGAATATCAAGTTGGATGACCGTTCAAAATGTATTTTCCCAGTCAGAGTTTTTTCAGAGTTCCCAGTTGTCTTGAACTCACTGAAGTCTGAGATTTCCCAGTTCCGTGTTTCCAGTTGTTTTGAATGCGGCAGAAGTCATGCTGGATTGACAGCATGGCCAATGTATTCAACCTATTCTGGCCCATGGTTTTGCATGTGAATGTTTATCCTTTTAAGCTTGGAAAAAAAGATCCTCAAACCCACACTTGGACCACACACCCTCTCCACTGAATAGCAGGCTAGTGTTTGCTTTGCAAGTTAGCCACTGATTCCTTCCAAACCACTCACTGTTGAATTTGCAATTTCCAACTTGTTGTGTAACTCTTATGTCCAATGGTCGATGAGTACCGAAATGTTTTATGTATAATTTCTCTTCATATGACAAGGATTGAAAAGGATTTGCAAGTAGATTGTCAACTAGATTCATGATGATGACTGCTTGTCTGGCTTGCTAGCTAAGATTTTGAAAGTATGATGTCGACATGATGTGTCCAATCAATGCTGATTTGACATCATTTTATCTGTAGACCTTGAGCCTTCTTGGATGGGCACTTCTAATGTAAATCTATGGCACCACCCAAGAGGCTTGAATTTTCGAGCTCTACCCATAGGTTTTGCGGTGCCGTAGTGTCGCCATGTGTGACCGAACACTGAGCCAATTGTGGCACAACTAGAGAACATTACCAAACCCTACGCTCCATATTTTCTGCTGGCTGCCCCACCACCAGAGAAAGGACTGAGCTAGGCTGAAACACCTGCATTTTGGAGATGCCTTCCTCAAGAAAGCAAAAAAGATACCATGTTTATCAACTCAATTATATATATTTTTTACATTGTTGGCGTACTGATAGGTGACACATATTAATGCCAAAATAACATCCAAAACAGGCAACAGCATAAAATGTCTATATATAGTTTTTTGCTAAACAGGAAAGGCTCTGCCCCACCTGCCCTGAAAGACGGGTCGCCATTTGATAGAGGACTCTAGAGCCCAAAGGTCGATTGTAGCACAGGCAGAGCCATTGAGGACTTAAACTATTTTGAAGTAGTCAACTGGGTGGGACTTCCTGTGGGTTAAAAACGTCTTCAGGATTGGTGGGTCCTCTGCGGGACAGTTGAGCTAGCATAGGCTAATGCGATTAGCATGAGGTTGTATGTAACCAGAACATTTCCCAGGACATAGACATATCTGATATTGGCAGAAAGCTTAAATTCTTGTTAACCTAACTGCACTGTCCAATTTACAGTAGCTATTACAGTGAAATAATACCATGATATTGCTTGAGGAGAGTGCACAGTTTTGAACATGAAAAGTTGTTAATAAACAAATTAGGTACATTTGGACTGTCTTGATACAAAATATTGAACATAAATGCAATGGTTCATTGGATCAGACTAAAACTTTGCGCATACACTGCTGCCATCTATTGGCCAATATCTAAATTGCACCCGGGCTGGAATAATCCATTATGACCTTTCTCTTGCATGTCAAAGATGATCGTTCAAAAACAAACAAAAAAACTGTTTTTTTTTTCTTTGTATTATCTTTTACCAGATCTAATGTGTTATATTCTCCTACATACCTTTCATATTTCCACAAACCTCAAAGTGTTTCCTTTCAAATGGTACCAAGAAAATGCATATCCTTACTTCAGCTTTATACCTGTCCAGATAACACACTCTAGGTGGCAGTATGCACCATTTCAGTTTGTTTGCCCACTCAGAAGTTGGAAGAAGAAAATTCACTACTTCAAAATGGAGATGGCCTCAGATACAATGTCGAACTGAATCTATGTGTCGAATGGATACGTGTTCCAAAGTCAACATAGAATAAATGGTGAATGAACTGAAATAGTTCTATCAAAAAAAATATTAATTTTGGAGAATAAAAAAATATTCAGATTAACATTTATACCAGGGATTCCAATTGGTGGAGGCCCCCCTTTTGTAGGGCCATGGATCAATTTCCAAAGAAAAAAAAATATATAATAATATTTTTGGGGAGGGAGGGGAACACAGTCAGAGTCTCAGCTTACTGTTGAGAGTTAGAATAGTATAATACACAAGGTGTAATTTCGAAATTTGGTTTTGCATCAGCAGTTTCTCTCTTGTTATGTCAGTCACTGATAGTTACTCAATTAGCCCATGTCAGCAAAAAAAAAGATTGGTATGTTAGTCTAGCAGCCAGCTATCTAAACTTGTAGTTACCATGGTTGAGTTATCGACTGAGGGGGCCCCATTGATTTTGCTAGTCACTCTCACTCAGATATCATATTAAAAGCTGCAAACATTTCTCTCCACCCTATGGCAAAATGTGTATAATTGCAGGAGGCTAACTATAAAACTGCACATTTTTCTCTCCGCCCCATGGGAAAATGTGTGGATTTGTAGCAAACTTGCTTTCAAACTGCAACCTTTTCTTTACACCCCATTGCAAAATTTGTAGAATTACAGTAAATTAACTCCAAAACCTCATTTTTTCTCTCCGCCCTCAAGAGGGGAGACCTAAAATGTTGTGCTCACAAGGTGGTAGAAACAACATTTAACTTAGGGCCCCCAAAAGGATACGGCCGGCTCTGACTTCATGTGTGGGTATGGATGTGGGTATGCAGACCTCTGAGCCACTGAGGCCCCCTGTGATGATTTTTTTTCTTGTGGGCTCCACCCCCATCAAAGTTGCCCATTCCTGATTTATTCAATTGGTAGCCTATAATTACTGTTGAATGAAAAATGGTAAGTTGGAAAATATACTATTTATACATTCTTTTAACAGATTTCAGAGAACAAACAAATGAATATACAAAAAAAGATTGAGGTAGTGCCTCAATGTAAAACAATACTGCAATAATGCACACTTATGAATAGAAAAATATTCTCATAAACGGGTTAGCTGACAATGTCATGAAAACGATACGCACCCTTCAATGGGGCAGAAGACTGTGTGTTGTCGTGATTCTGGATGGCCAGATATCTAGCAACAATGACACAATGCTGCCATGTGGGGAATTGTAGGTGGCTTGTTTCATCAAGTTGTATGTTGTTCTTGAAATGTCATTTTTTTGTGTGTTATTTGCTAATATGGCACAAAAAAATGCTACATAGCTAACCAACAACTAACAATGTATTTGAGAAACAACGTGCTCATTGTACAAATGTATTTATATTTTCAAACATTGGAGACTAAATAAGGTTTACATGTTGTCAACAATCTAAGCCAACCCGTCTGTTTTACCCCATAGTTGTGCACGCATCTGTTTTGTTGCTAAACAACCAACCTGTCTATAGCACACAACCTTTAAAAGCATGATGTACTTTTTTTCTTGATTCATTTCATTTGAGCTCTCTTGCTAGCCCAAAATGAGAATTCTTAATAACATTTTGCCAACATTTTCGCCAGTGTATAAGAATAGTATTTACAGAAATATATTGATTACATCCACACATACTACCTAATATCCCCACCCACTTGTCAAATCAAAATGCTAAAATGAAAGGAAAGAGGAGAAAAAAAAGAAATGGTTTGACCTCTCTACTTTTCCAAACCACATCTTTGTCAGTCCTTCCACCTGGTGACAATACACAATCATTACAAAAGTAAAATGACACATCCTTGAAAAACTTTACAAAAACATTACCAAAACTTGCTTCTATGTACAACTAGAAAATATTCTTATTGAAAATATAAAACCACCAGATACAAACAGTAACATCTGACACAGGGCTGTAAAATAAATCATTTACCAAAACTATTAACTACAGTTGTTTCAGTTATTATACAATGTCTCTGTATTATCATAAAACATTCCAACTTGATTCAGCACATGAGGAAACAACACCAAAACTACAGTAGTTTCAGTTGAACAAAAGTCCCATTATCAACATAAAACTTTCAATCTGGATTGAGGAAATGATATAAGAACACATGGCTATATAATGCTGCATGCTATCCCCCACGTTTCTAGCGAAAATTGCTTTGTCACTCACCACCCATAATAGCCTTGACATTGGAGTAAAGCGCTGTATTCTCATCTGTCTCTGCTGCTGGCTCGTTCTCCTCCGCGTCCATCACTCCACTCCCTTCTCCTCCATCTTCATCCCCTTCTTTCTTATTCTCTCGTTTGATTTTGGCGTACTCTGACTCTGTTGTGGTGGTCTTCTTTTCTGCCTCCTCAGAAGTCTTCTTCAGTTGGGAGTAGTTGATAGCGGCGTAGTGCACATCTTTTGGTTCTTCCCCTTTGGCAGAGTTTCCTGCAGCTCCACTGGTCTGGGGTCCTGTGTTTTCAGCTCCCTTCATCAGCACCACCTGTAGAGGGGTCTGTTTGCCCCGCACAGCCCGTCCTGCATCCGTCTATGGAGTAGATTACAGAAAGCACTGTGTTAGGAATCTTGTTAGCTTGGTGGTCCAAGATCTGTTTATGCTGTCAATGCTAACTGAATGTTGATAAAGCTGAATAAAGAAGGAAACTGGTACTGCACCTGTTGGTCTTCACATGCCACCATCTCCAGGTTCGTTAAAGGGCTTTTGGAGTCTGAGTCCTTTGGGATCCTCTCTTTGCATCTAGGGAAAATATTATAAAAAAAATGTCTCAATAACTATATGTTAGAGGGATTAGCAAGCACCTCCATTACAACATGGTGCAAGGCATTGCAACTTTTGACAATATATCTGATACTCTTGATAGGAAATATGAATTTCTGAAGACAATCACAAACACTCATATAACACTAACTGTACTTCAGTAACAGAATGCATGTACCTTTTACATTTCCCTGTCAAACACAGGAAGATACAACAGATGGTGGCTGAGAAGGCTGCACCAATCGCAAATGCAGCAATCAGTGGTTTGTTCAACAGCATAGCTAAGATGTCTTTAGATACTTCCTCTATGAAGAGAACAAAGCATGTATGTTTTCAGGAGCGGCTCACAATACTTTGTATCCTCTTATTTTCTTTTTAAATGAAATAATAACATTATATTTTCTCACTCAAAGCATATAAATCCTCTATGCTGCATACATATTGGGTGGGATTGGGAAGCTCTTGCTCTCTAACAAAGTAACAACTTATATCTGTACCTCCTTGCTTTCCTTGGCTCTCTTTTTGGGTGACTTGCAGCTTCTCTCTCACTCTGCCCACTTCATTTATGCTGACACACTCCACAGTAGTGTTGGTGTTGTTTCCGACATGCATCCTGATGGTGGTGTTCACTGAGGACCTCAACACTGATTTAGTGAGGGAGTACTCCTCAGTGTTAAGCCAGCCTATGACAGGTAAGGGAACCCCCTGACTGACACACACACAGGTCATGACCTTTGCCTGGATGACACACCCAGAAGCATTGAGAATCACTGGATGGTCTAATGAGAGACAGAGGGGGAAGATATGTCATGGACAATTTAAAGTAAACATGTTGCAAGCTATTTTCAGTCAGGTTTGTACAGTGTTGTTTGTACTCACAGATCACAGTGACAACAATGGAAGCTGTCAAAGTCCTGTTGAGGTGTTGAGCTTTACACACATACTCCCCAGGATGTTCTCTTGTCATGTTAGAGATGGTGAGAGCGCCCAGTCCAGAGTTATTCTGTTCCAAAGCTGTTGTCCCATTCTTACTCCAGGTGATAGATGGTGGTGGTGGGTAGCTGTCAACAAAGCAAGTCAGATTCAGGGTATCACCCTCTCTCACTGTGTTACTACCAGAGGTCTTGGGTTCCTTCACATCTTGAAAATAAAGTATATAATCAGTTAATCATGATCATGAAATATAACTGTTGAAGCACAACAAGATGTTGGGTTGTGCAAAGTAAGGTGAGATGATGTAGGCTACTTACGAGTCACATTCAAAGTCACTGTCTCCTCAGTGGTGATGTTCCCTTTGAATGTCACTTGGCACGTGACCTTGGTGGTGTGGTGCTCAACTGAAGGTGTAAAGGTCAAAGTTGAGAAGTGGGTTGTAGTGACGCTGGTCAGATCCTCTCTCTTTTGTGTAGTGGTGTTGTCTCTGAGCTCAGTGGTGTTGTCTCCTGTCCCTCTCCATGTCCATGTGATGTTAGGAGGAGTTCCAGAGCAGATCCCTGGGGCAGTGCAGGTCAGAGTAGCTGGTTCTCCCTCTGTCAGAGGAGGAGTCAACACTGAGGGCTTCTGGGTCAGAGCTGGAGACAGGAAATAGAAACACAGACTGAGGCCTAAATTCAATCAGGATCGTTGAAGATTCGTACAACAGTGTGATTTACATTTAGAGACAATGTTCCCGTATTCATGGTAAATGCACATGTCGGCTCAATAGGAATTTACCTTTACATTTAAGTCACGCTATAACATGGATTTTGTATCCATGTAGAAAACAGCAGAAATGTATACTCATATAAAGTATGAAATCATAGTGCAGGTTTAGAAATATAAACACTTTGAAATGGGAGACTTGCGGAAATCTTGGGCTTTGTAAATTGGATCTACGTATGTTGCAGTAAGTGTACATAATTAATTACACTAAAGTAATACTCATGTCACTGTACCTAACAGTAATAGTAATGCTGTACCTTTCACTGCAATTTTCATTTTCTCTCGGGATGTAGATTTACTTCTATTTCCACTGTTCAATGTTCCGGACAGTCTTAGTTTATAGTCTCCAGCATCAGTCTTAGTGATGTCGTTGATGATCATACTGCAGTTCTTCTTTGTCAGGTCTGTCTCCAGTAGGGACACTCGCCTTCTGTAACCCTCCTGAGCTACAGAGGAATTTTTTGAGTGGAAAATAGAGTCCATTTCGACTTTAATAGAACATTGTGCATCAGGGCATTTAAACCATATTGCTATGCGAGGAATGAAGTCATCAGGGTGAGTGAACGAACATGGAATAACAGCACATAGTCCAGTCTGTGGTGTTATCTCTGCTGGACTGAAGGTGATGTTGTATGCTGCTGCAGGGGCCTCATTTGATGAAGGGAAATTAATACAGTCATGAGTAATACAAGAAGCGCTGATACTACTTCACTTGTTTGTAAAAAATTGTTATGAGATAGTATCTGTTGGGATGTATGCCAGGTGTGTATTAACAATAGTAGTGATAAAAGGGACCTTACTTTTGCACGTGGCTCTCTCTGTCAGAGAGAGAAGTAGAGCTGCCCAGATGAGGACCCACATCCTTCCTCTACTGCCTCGATGAGTCAATCACAGCACCGGGGTCTCTCTCCTCTTTCTCCTCTTTCTCTAATGGTCACTATCTCTGTCTGTGTCTACTGGTCTGGAGCACAAGACGAGTGTGAAATAGAATATGAAATGGTGTTGTGATAATATCAACATATAGCAATACACATATTAATTTTTCATTACACCTTTATGAGTGCTACAGTGGCATTCATAAGAACCTTCTTAGCACTTTTATTCAACTAAGATATATTTTGCTGTAATGCCTAGAGAGAAAGTCAAAGAAACATTTATGGTCAAGGTTTATATGAATGCCTTCTTCACAATTGCTCATAAATATATTTAACTGCATTCATAAATATGTATTCCTATGCTTTTTAAAGCCTTTTGAAGCAATGTGTTGTAATTCCATAAATGAATAATATTACCATTATATTACATAGCCATAATCAAGTTTTAACAGTCCTTCAATGTAACGAGTCAAAAATATTTAATGGTTTAATAGCTTGTCTGTTGATCCATGCAGAAAATAAGACTGAATCAGCACATTACCTCTCTCTGTGTGCTCTCTCTTCCTGTTGACTGTGAGCCCTGTGTGAGTCTCTGATGGGTGCGAACTGTCACTTCATGTCCCCAGTCTGATAATCCTCCCTCTAATCTGGTGCTGCATCCAGGAAGTCCCTCTGTACTGTTTACCGCCCAGCCATACTGTACTGTATGTAGACCATAATCAACCCAAACACATCAACCAACCCATCAAACCCCACCAATCCACACCTATCAACCAATCTTGATTAACATTGAAATCCTCTTGCCTTGTATACTCAGATGAAGCTTTATTTCACTATAAGAAAATTTCTATAAGATTTCTATAAGAAAATTTGTACATATTTCAAGATTGGCTGTTTGTAACATGTGCATGTGCATTATATGGAGAATGCCTTGCATTGGATAGAGATAAGCTGGCAATAGTCTCACTGTTTTTGATGCCCTCTGTGGTCTGAGAAATGAAGCCCTGTACCCAATATGAAAGATCTGCTGCAGAAGGGTACTGCCATATTCTGTAGTAACTGACATAGTAACTATAGTAAGTATAGTGTGCTAAATTCACTTATTATGGGCGACAGGAAGCTTAGCAGTTAAGAGTGTTGGGCCAGTAACCGAAAGTTTACTGGTTTGAATCTAAGGGGCCGGCAAAGGGTAAGAATATGAAAGGTAGGGTTAAATGCAGAAGGCACATTTCGGTTGAATGCGTTCAAGAAATTGGTGACAACAATGCCTGATACCTTATCAATAATATGTAAACTGTCAGATGAATTTCAGTATCAATTTGTGTAGATGTAATGGAAGTGCATGTAGTCATAAATAGTTTGGTTCCTCTACACACTTTGAGACTTTGATATTTATTATATTATTTAGGCCGGGTGTTACTTCCCCGAAATACTTACATTTAAACTCTACACCATGTTCCTTGAAATATACAGTGCCTTCGGAAAGTATTCAGACCCCTTAGCTTTTTTCACATTTTGTTACGTTACAGCCTTATTCTAAAAAGGTTTAAATAAATAAAAAATCTCATACATCTGCACACAATACCCCACAATGACAAAGGCAAAAAAAAAGGTTTTATCAATGTTTGCAAATGTATTAAAACAGAAAACAGAAAACAGAAATACCATATTTCATTAAGTATTCAGACCCTTTGCTATGAGACTCGAAATTGAGCTCAGGTGTATCCTGTTTCCATTGATCATCCTTGAGATTTTTTTCCAACTTGATTGGAGTGTGGTAAATTCAATTGATTGGACATGATTTGGAAAGGCACACACCTGTCTATGTAAGGTCCCACAGTTGATGGCGCATGTCAGAGCAAAAACTAAGCCATGAGGTCGAAGGAATTGATGGTAGAGCTCCGAGACAGGATTGTTTCAAGGCACAGATCTGGAGAAGGGTACCAAAAAATGTATGCAGCATTGAAGGTCCCAAAGAACACAGTGGCCTACATCAGTCTTAATTGGAAGAAGTTTGGAAACACCATGACTACCTAGAGCTGGCCACCCGGTCAAACTGAACAATCTCGGGAGAAGGGCAAGATTCTCTAGTCTGATCAAATCAAGATTTAACGTCTGGAGGAAAGCATGGTGGTAAGTGCATCATGCTGTGGTAATGTTTTTTTGCGGCAGGAACTGTGAGAATAGTCAGGATCAAGGGAAAAATGAACGGATCAAACTACAGAGAGATCCTTGATGAAAACCTACTTCAGAGCGCTCAGGACGTCAGACTGGGGGGAAGGTTCACCTTCCAACAGTACAATGACACTGAGCACACAGCCAAGAGTACGCACGAGTGACTTCGTGATAAGTCTCTGAATATCCCTGAGTGACCCAGCCAGAGCCCTGACTTGAACCTCATCTAAAATCTCTGGAGAGACCCTAAAATAGCTGTGCAGCGATGCTCCCCATCCAACCTGACAGAGCTTGTGAGGCTCTGCAGAGAAGAATGGGAGAAACTCCCCATTTACAGATGTGTCATCCTTGTAGCTTCATACCCAAGAAGACTCTATGCTGTCATCGCTGTAAAAGGTGCATAGATGACATTGTCCCCACAGGACTAAGATCGAATCGTACTACACCGGTTCCAACGCTCGTCGGATGTGGCAGGACTTGCAAACTATTACAGACTACAAAGGGAAGCACAGCCGCGAGCTGCCCAGTGACACAATCCTACCAAATGAGCTAAATTACTTCTATGCTCGCTTCAAGGCAGTAACACTGAAACATGCATGAGAGCATCAGATGTTCCTGACGACTGTGTGATCATGCTCTCCCTAGCCGATGTGAGTAGGACCTTTAAACAGGTCAACATTCACAAGGCCGCAGGGCCAGACGGATTACCAGGACGTGTTGTCCGAGCACGCGCTGACCAACTGACAAGTGTCTTTACTGACATTTTCAACCTCTCCTTGTCTGAGTCTGTAATACCAACATGTTTCAAGCAGACCACCATAGTCCCTGTGCCCAAGAGCACTAAGGTAACCTGCCTAAATGACTACCGACCCGTAGCACTCACGTCTGTAGCCATGAAGTGCTGTGAAAGGCTGGTCATGGCTCACATCAACACCATTATCCCAGAAACCCTAGACCCACTCTAATTTGCATACCGCCCCAACAGATCCACAGATGATGCAATCTCTATTGCACTCCACACTGCCCTTTCACACAGACAAAAGGAACACCTATGTGAGAATGCTATTCATTGACTACATCTCAGCGTTCAACACCATAGTTCCCTCAAAGCTCATCACTAAGCTAAGGACCCTGGGACTAAACACCTCCCTCTGCAACTGGATCCTGGACTTCCTGACGGGCTGCCTCCAGGTGGTAAGGGTAGGTAACAACACATCCGCCATGCTGATCCTTGACACGGGGGCCCCTCAGGGGTGCGTGCTCAGTCCCCTCCTGTACTCCATGTCCACTCATATCTGCATGGCCAGGGACGACTCCAACACCATCATTAAGTTTGCTGATGACACAACAGTGGCAGGCCTCATCACAGACAACGATGTGACAGCCTAGAGGGAGGAGGTCAGAGACCTGGCCAATGTGGTGCCAGGACAACAACCTCTCCCTCAACGTGATCAAGACAAAGGAGATGATTATGGACTACAGGAAAAGGAGGACCGAGCACACACCCCTTATTATCGACGGGGCAGTAGTGGAGCAGGTATTAATCTTCAAGTTCCTTGGTGTCCACATTACCAACAAACTAACATGGTCCAAGCACACCAAGTAAGTCGTGAAGAGGGCACGACAAAACCTATTTCCCCTCAGGAGACTGAAAAGATTTGGCATGGGTCCTCAGATCCTCAAAAAGTTATACAGCGGCACCATCAAGAGCATCTTAACTGGTTGCATCACTGCCTGGTAGGGCAACTGCTTGGCCTCCGACCGCAAGGCACTACGGAGGGTAGTGCGTACGGCCAAGTACATCATTGGGGCAAAGCATCCTGCCATCCAGGACCTCTATACCAGGCAGTATCAGAGGAAGGCCCTAAAAATTGTCACCCTAGTCATAGACTGTTCTCTCTGCTACCGCATGGCAAGCGGTACCGGAGTGCCAAGTCTAGGTCTAAGAGGCTTTTAAAAAGCTACTACTCTCTGCTTATTATCTATGCATAGTCACTTTAATAACTCTACCTACATGTACATATTACCTCGACTAACCAGTGCCCCCGCACATTGACTCTGTACTGGTACCCCCTGTATATTGCCTCGCTATTATTATTTTACTGCTGCTCTTTAATTAGTTGTTACATTTATTTCTTATTTTTGTAGGTATTTTTCTTAAAACTGCGCTTTTGGTTAAACCTGTTGGGGATAGGGGGCAGTATATGCACGGCCGGATAAAAAACGTACCCGATTCAATCTGGTTACTACTCCTGCCCAGTAACTAGAATATGCATATAATTAGTAGATTTGGATAGAAAACACTCTAAAGTTTCTAAAACTGTTTGAATGGTGTCTGTGAGTATAACAGAACTCATATGGATACAGTATAGATATTTCCCTGGCATTTTACATTTACATTATATTTAAGTCATTTAGCAGGCGCTCTTATACAGAGCGACTTACAAATTGGTGCATTCACCTTATGATATCCAGTGGAACAACCACTTTACAATTATTTATGCAGCAGCATACAATATATTTTTGGACTCACATTGTTGTGCTGTGCTCACTTGAACAGGAAGGTGGCACGGTGGTCCTTCTTGTTGGAAAATGTTGTCATCAAACTTTGTCACCAAAGTCTGGCATTCTCTGGATTTATGGGGCTTTTCAAAACAACTGGGAACTCTGAAAAAACAAAGTCGAATCATGATGTCAGTGATCTTCAAGTCAGAGGACTAGAAAGAGGCCCGAGTTCCCGACTTGGAGTTTCGAGTTGGATGACCGTTCAAAATGTATTTTCCCAGTCAGAGTTTTTTCAGAGTTCCCAGTTGTCTTGAACTCACTGAAGTCTGAGATTTCCCAGTTCCGTGTTTCCAGTTGTTTTGAATGAGGCAGAAGTCAAGCTGGATTGACAGCATGGCCAATGTATTCAACCTATTCTGGCCCATGGTTTTGCATGTGAATGTTTATCCTTTTAAGCTTGGAAAAAAAGATCCTCAAACCCACACTTGGACCACACACCCTCTCCACTGAATAGCAGGCTAGTGTTTGCTTTGCAAGTTAGCCACTGATTCCTTCCAAACCACTCACTGTTGAATTTGCAATTTCCAACTTGTTGTGTAACTCTTATGTCCAATGGTCGATGAGTACCGAAATGTTTTATGTATAATTTCTCTTCATATGACAAGGATTGAAAAGGATTTGCAAGTAGATTGTCAACTAGATTCATGATGATGACTGCTTGTCTGGCTTGCTAGCTAAGATTTTGAAAGTATGATGTCGACATGATGTGTCCAATCAATGCTGATTTGACATCATTTTATCTGTAGACCTTGAGCCTTCTTGGATGGGCACATCTAATGTAAATCTATGGCAGCACCCAAGGGGCTTGAATTTTCGAGCTCTACCCATAGATTTTGCGGTGCCGTAGTGTCCCCATGTGTGACCGAACACTGAGCCAATTGTGGCACAACTAGAGAACATTACCAAACCCTACGCTCCATATTTTCTGCTGGCTGCCCCACCACCAGAGAAAGGACTGAGCTAGCCTGAAACACCTGCATTTTGGAGATGCCTTACTCAAGAAAGCAAAAAAGATACCATGTTTATTAACTCAATTATCTTCTTTTTTTTACATTGTTTGCATACTGATAGGTGACACGTATTAATGCCAAAATAACATCCAAAACAGGCAACAGCATAAAATGTTTGCTAAAATGTTTGCTATTTTTTGCTAAACTGGTAAGGCTCTGCCCCACCTGCCTTGAAAGACGGGTCGCCACTTGATAGAGGACTCTAGAGCCCAAAGGCCGATTGTAGCACAGGCAGAGCCATTGAGGACTTAAACTATTTTGAAGTAGTCAACTGGGTGGGACTTCCTGTGGGTTAAAAACGTCTTCAGGATTGGTGGGTCCTCTGCGGAACAGTTGAGCTAACATAGGCTAATGCGATTAGCATGAGGTTGTATGTAACAAGAACATTTCCCAGGACATAGACATATCTGATATTGGCAGAAAGCTTAAATTCTTGTTAATCTAACTGCACTGTCCAATTTACAGTAGCTATTACAGTGAAATAATACCATGCTATTGCTTGAGGAGAGTGCACAGTTTTGAACATGAAAAGTTGTTAATAAACAAATTAGGTACATTTGGACTATCTTCATACAACATTTTGAACATAAATGCAATGGTTCATTGGATCAGACTAAAACTTTGCGCATACACTGCTGCCATCTAGTGGCCAATATCTAAATTGCACCCGGGCTGGAATAATACATTATGACCTTTCTCTTGCATTTCAAAGATGATGGTACAAAAACAAACAAAAAAACTGTTTTTTTTTTCTTTGTATTATCTTTTACCAGATCTAACGTGTTATATTCTCCTACATACCTTTCATATTTCCACAAACCTCAAAGTGTTTCCTTTCAAATGGTACCAAGAAAATGCATATCCTTGCTTAAGATTTATACCTGTCCAGATAACACACTCTAGGTGGCAGTATGCACCATTTCAGTTTGTTTGCCCACTCAGAAGTTGGAAGAAGGAAATTCACTACTTCAAAATGGAGATGGCCTCTGAT
This sequence comes from Salmo salar, assembly GCF_965601325.2. Taxonomy (NCBI): domain Eukaryota; kingdom Metazoa; phylum Chordata; class Actinopteri; order Salmoniformes; family Salmonidae; genus Salmo; species Salmo salar. The sequence continues at coordinate 57,574,555 of NC_138295.1, forward strand.
ACAATGTCGAACTGAATCTATGTGTCGAATGGATACGTGTTCCAAAGTCAACATAGAATAAATGGTGAATGAACTGAAATAGTTCTATAAAAAAATATATTAATTTTGGAGAATAAAAAAATATTCAGATTAACATTTATACCAGGGATGCCAATTGGTGGAGGCCCCCCTTTTGTAGGGCCACGGAACAATTTCCAAAGAAAAAAAAATATATAATAATATTTTTGGGGAGGGAGGGGAACTCAGTCAGGGTCTCAGCTTACTGTTGAGAGTTAGAATAGTATAATACACAAGGTGTAATTTCGAAATGTGGTTTTGCATCAGCAGTTTCTCTTTTGTTATGTCAGTCACTGATAGTTACTCAATTAGCCCATGTCAGCAAAAGAAAAGATTGGTAAGTTAGTCTAGAGGCCAGCTATCTAAACTTGTAGTTATCATGGTTGAGTTATCGACCGAGGGGGCCCCATTGATTTTGCTAGTCACTCTCACTCAGATATCATATTAAAAGCTGCAAACATTTCTCTCCACCCTATGGCAAAATGTGTATAATTGCAGGAGGCTAACTATAAAACTGCAAATTTTTCTCTCCGCCCCATGGGAAAATGTGTGGATTTGAAGCAAACTTGCTTTAAAACTGCAACCTTTTCTTTACACCCCATTGCAAAATTTGTAGAATTACAGTAAATTAACTCTAAAACTTCATTTTTTCTCTCCGCCCTCAAGAGGGGAGACGTAAAATGTTGTGCTCGCAAGGTGGTGGAAACAACATTTAACTTAGGGCCTCCAAAAGGATACGGCCGGCTCTGACTTCATGTGTGGGTATGGATGTGGGTATGCAGACCTCTGAGCCACTGAAGCCCCCTGTGATGATTTTTTTCTTGTGGCCTCCAACCCCATCAAAGTTGCCCATTCCTGATTTATTCAATTGGTAGCCTATAATTACTGTTGAATGAAAAATGGTAAGTAGGAAAATATACTATTTATACATTATTTTAACAGATTTCAGAGAACAAACAAATGAATATACAAAAAAAGATTAAGTGAGGTAGTGCCTCAATGTAAAACAATACTGCAATAATGCACACTTATGAATAGAAAAATATTCTCATAAACGGGTTAGCTGACAATGTCATGAAAACGATACGCACCCTTCAATGGGGCAGAAGACTGTGTGTTGTCGTGATTCTGGATGGCCAGATATCTAGCAACAATGACACAATGCTGCCATGTGGGGAATTGTAGGTGGCTTGTTTCATCAAGTTGTATGTTGTTCTTGAAATGTCTTTTTTTGTGTGTGTTATTTGCTGATATGGCACAAAAAAATGCAACATAGCTAACCAACAACTAACAATGTATTTGAGAAACAACGTGCTCATTGTACAAATGTATTTATATTTTCAAACATTGGAGACTAAATATAGTTTACATGTTGTCAACAATCTAAGCCAACCCGTCTGTTTTACCCCATAGTTGTGCACGCATCTGTTTTGTTGCTAATCAACCAACCTGTCTATAGCACACAACCTTTAAAAGCATGATGTACTTTTTTTCTTGATTCATTTCATTTGAGCTCTCTTGCTAGCCCAAAATGAGAATTCTTAATAACATTTTGCCAACATTTTCGCCAGTGTATAAGAATAGTATTTACAGAAATATATTGATTACATCCACACATACTAACTAATATCCCCACCCACTTGTCAAATCAAAATGCTAAAATGAAAGGAAAGAGGAGAAAAAAAAAATGGTTTGACTCTACTTTTCCAAACCACATCTTTGTCAGTCCTTCCACCTGGTGACAAAACACAATCATTACAAAAGTAAAATGACACATCCTTGAAAAACTTTACAAAAACATTACCAAAACTTGCTTCTATGTACAACTAGAAAATATTCTTATTGAAAATATAAAACCACCAGATACATACAGTACCATCTGACACAGGGCTGTAAAATAAATCATTTACCAAAAAAATTAACTACAGTAGTTTCAGTTATTATACAATGTCTCTGTATTATCATAAAACATTCCAACTTGATTCAGCAGATGAGCAAACAACACCAAAACTACAGTAGTTTCAGTTGAACAAAAGTCCAATTATCAACATAAAACTTTCAATCTGGATTGAGGAAATGATATAAGAACACATGGCTATATAATGCTGCATGCTATCCACCACGTTTCTAGCGAAAATTGCTTTGTCACTCACCACCCATAATAGCCTTGACATTGGAGTAAAGCGCTGTATTCTCATCTGTCTCTGCTGCTGGCTCGTTCTCCTCCTCGTCCATCACTCCACTCCCTTCTCCTCCATCTTCATCCCCTTCTTTCTTATTCTCTCGTTTGATTTTGGCGTACTCTGACTCTGTTGTGGTGGTCTTCTTTTCTGCCTCCTCGGAAGTCTTCTTCAGTTGGGAGTAGTTGATAGCGGCGTAGTGCACATCTTTTGGTTCTTCCCCTTTGGCAGAGTTTCCTGCAGCTCCACTGGTCTGGGGTCCTGTGTTTTCAGCTCCCTTCATCAGCACCACCTGTAGAGGGGTCTGTTTGCCCCGCACAGCCCGTCCTGCATCCGTCTATGGAGTAGATTACAGAAAGCACTGTGTTAGGAATCTTGTTAGCTTGGTGGTCCAAGATCTGTTTATGCTGTCAATGCTAACTGAATGTTGATAAAGCTGAATAAAGAAGGAAACTGGTACTGCACCTGTTGGTCTTCACATGCCACCATCTCCAGGTTCGTTAAAGGGCTTTTGGAGTCTGAGTCCTTTGGGATCCTCTCTTTGCATCTAGGGAAAATATTATAAAAAAAATGTCTCAATAACTATATGTTAGAGGGATTAGCAAGCACCTCCATTACAACATGGTGCAAGGCATTGCAACTTTTGACAATATATCTGATACTCTTGATAGGAAATATGAATTTCTGAAGACAATCACAAACACTCATATAACACTAACTGTACTTCAGTAACAGAATTCATGTACCTTTTACATTTCCCTGTCAAACACAGGAAGATACAACAGATGGTGGCTGAGAAGGCTGCACCAATCGCAGATGCAGCAATCAGTGGTGGGTTCAACAGCATAGCCAAGATGTCTTTAGATACTTCCTCTATGAAGAGAACAAAGCATGTATGTTTTCAGGAGCGGCTCACAATACTTTGTATCCTCTTATTTTCTTTTTAAATGAAATAATAACATTATATTTTCTCACTCAAAGCATATAAATCCTCTATGCTGCATACATATTGGGTGGGATTGGGAAGCTGTTGCTCTCTAACAAAGTAACAACTTATATCTTTACCTCCTTGCTTTCCTTGGCTCTCTTTTTGGGTGACTTGCAGCTTCTCTCTCACTCTGCCCACTTCATTTATGCTGACACACTCCACAGTAGTGTTGGTGTGGTTTCCGACATGCATCCTGATGGTGGTGTTCACTGAGGACCTCAACACTGATTTAGTGAGGGAGTACTCCTCAGTGTTAAGCCAGCCTATGACAGGTAAGGGAACCCCCTGACTGACACACACACAGGTCATGACCTTTGCCTGGATCACACATCCAGAAGCATTGAGAATCACAGGATGGTCTAACGAGAGACAGAGGGGGAAGATATGTCATGGACAATTTAAAGTAAACATGTTGCAAGCTATTTTCAGTCAGGTTTGTACAGTGTTGTTTGTACTCACAGATCACAGTGACAACAATGGAAGCTGTCAAAGTCCTGTTGAGGTGTTGAGCTTTACACACATACTCCCCAGGATGTTCTCTTGTCATGTTAGAGATGGTGAGAGCGCCCAGTCCAGAGTTATTCTGTTCCAAAGCTGTTGTCCCATTCTTACTCCAGGTGATAAATGGTGGTGGTGGGTAGCTGTCAACAAAGCAAGTCAGATTCAGGGTATCACCCTCTCTCACTGTGTTACTACCAGAGGTCTTGGGTTCCTTCACATCTTGAAAATAAAGTATATAATCAGTTAATCATGATCATGAAATATAACTGTTGAAGCACAACAAGATGTTGGGTTGCGCAAAGTAAGGTGAGATGATGTAGGCTACTTACGAGTCACATTCAAAGTCACTGTCTCCTCAGTGGTGATGTTCCCTTTGAATGTCACTTGGCACGTGACCTTGGTGGTGTGGTGCTCAGCTGAAGGTGTAAAGGTCAAAGTTGAGAAGTGGGTTGTTGTGACGCTGGTCGGATCCTCTCTCTTTTGTATAGTGGTGTTGTCACTGAGCTCAGTGATGTTGTCTCCTGTCCCTCTCCATGTCCATGTGATGTTAGGAGGAGTTCCAGAGCAGATCCCTGGGGCAGTGCAGGTCAGAGTAACTGGTTCTCCCTCTGTCAGAGGAGGAGTCAACACTGAGGGCTTCTGGGTCAGAGCTGGAGACAGGAAATAGAAACACAGACTGAGGCCTAAATTCAATCAGGATCGTGGAAGATCAGCACAATAGCGTGATTTACATTTAGAGACAATGTTCCCGTATTCATGGTAAATGCACATGTCGGCTCAATAGGAATTTACCTTTACATTTAAGTCACACTATAACATGGATTTTGTATCCATGTCGAAACTTGCAGAAACATATACTCATATAAAGTATGAAATCATAGAGCCGATTTAGAAAAAGAAACACTTTGAAATGGGAGACTTGTGAAATCTTGGGCTTTGAAAATTGGATCTACGTATGTTGCAGTCAGTGTACATGATTAATTACACTAAAGTAATACTCATGTCACTGTAACTAACAGTAATAGTCATGCTGTACCTTTCACTGCAATTTTCATTTTCTCTCGGAATGTAGATTTATTTCCATTTCCACTGTTCAATTTTTCGGACAGACTAAATTGATAGTCTCCATCATCAGTCTTAGTGATGTCGTTGATGATCATACTGCAGTTCTTCTTTGTCAGGTCTGTCTCCAGTAGGGACACTCGCCTTCTGTAACCCTCCTGAGCTATAGAGGAATTTTCTGAGTGGAAAATTGTGTCCATTTCGACTTTAATAGAACATTGTGCATCAGGGCATTTAAACCATATTGCTATGCGAGGAATGAAGTCATCAGGGTGAGTGAACGAACATGGAATAACAGCACATAGTCCAGTCTGTGGTGTTATCTCTGCTGGACTGAAGGAGATGTTGTATGCTGCTGCAGGGGCCTCATCTGATGAAGGGAAATGAATACAGACATGAGTAATACAAGAAGCACTGATCCTACTTCACATGTTTGTAAATAATTGTTATGAGATAGTATCTGTTGGGATGTATGCCAGGTGTGTATTAACAATAGTAGTGATAAAAGGGACCTTACTTTTGCACGTGGCTCTCTCTGTCAGAGAGAGAAGTAGAGCTGCCCAGATGAGGACCCACATCCTGCCTCTACTGCCTCGATGAGTCAATCACAGCACCGGGGTCTCTCTCCTCTTTCTCCTCTTTCTCTAAGGGTCACTATCTCTGTCTGTGTCTACTGGTCTGGAGCACAAGACGAGTGTGAAATAGAATATGAAATGGTGTTGTGATATTAACAACATATAGCAATACACATATTAATATTTCATTACACCTTTATGAGTGCTACAGTGGCATTCATAACAACCTCCTTAGCAGTTTTATTCAACTAAGATGTATTTTGCTGTAATGCCTAGAGACAAAGTCAAAGAAACATTTATGGTCAAGGTTTATATGAATGCCTTCTTCACAATTGCTCATAAATATATTTAACTGCATTCATAAATATGTATTCCTATGCTATTTAAAGCCTTATGAAGCAATGTGTTGTAATTCCATAAATGAATAATATTACCATTATATTACATAGCCATAATCAAGTTTTAACAGTCCTTCAATGTAACGAGACAAAAATATTTAATGGTTTAATAGCTTGTCTGTTGATCCATGCAGAGAATAAGACTGAATCAGCACATTACCTCTCTCTGTGTGCTCTCTCTTCCTGTTGACTGTGAGCCCTTTGTGAGACTCTTATGGGTGTGAACTGTCACTTCATGTCCCCAGTCTGATACTCCTCCCTCTAACCTGGTGCTTCATCCAGGAAGTCCCTCTGTACTGTTTACCGCAGAGCCATACTGTACTGTATGTAGACCATAATCAACCCAAACACATCAACCAACCCATCAAACCCCACCAATCCACACCTATCAACCAATCTTGATCAACACTGCAATCCCCTTGCCTTGTATACTCAGACAGAGCTTTATTTCACTATATGTTAGTTTCTATAAGATTTCTATAAGAAAATGTGTACATATTTCAAGATTGGCTGTTTGTAACATGTGCATGTGAATAATATGGATAATGCCTTGCATTGGATAGAGATAAGCTGGCAAGAGCCTCACTGTTTTTGATGCCCTCTGTGGTCTGAGAAATTAAACCCTGTCCCCAAAATGAAACATCTGCTGCAAAAAGGGTACTGCCATATTCTATAGTAACGGCCATATCTATAGTAACTGACATATTCTATAGTAACTGACATAGTAACTATGGTAAGTATGGTGTTCTGAATGCACTTTTTTTGCATTCAGCTGTGCAACTGACTAGGTATTTCCTTTATTATCAACGTTAGAGGCTACTGGGTTGTATTCAATATATTTTGTGATGGTTTTATACCACAATCTTTCACGTATACAGACATATCAGACCCACTTTGGAAGAGTGATGATTCCTCTTTCACCGTTACATTATGTTGACCTAATAACAAGAAGACATGGTAATAATGCAACTGATCACAGCCTGAAATGGAAGAAATTGGTGACAACAACGCCTGATACTATATCAATAATATGTAAACTGTCAGATGAATTTCAGTGTCAATTTGTGTAGTTGTAACGGAAGTGCATGTAGTCATAAATAGTTGAGTTCCTCTTCACACTTTGAGACTGATATTTGCTGTATTTGTTATGTAGGGTTTTACTTCCCCGAAATACTTACATTTAAACTCTACACCATGTTCCTTGAAGTATTCAGACCCCTTAGTTTACAGCATTATTCTAAAAAGGATTAAATAAATAAAACATCTGTCCTAGTCCGTGTATGTAGGTGGCAGGGAAGTCAGGCGCAGGAGAAAACAGAGTGGTTAAAAATTGAGTATTTATTTCCAAAATCAACGTAGAAAAATAATCTGGGTAAAACAATAACCCGTCGCACACCGATACAGAAACAACACGTACATAACAAACAAACAATCACCGACAGAGAAATGAGGGGAAGCAGAGGGTTAAATAGACAACATATAATTACTGGGATATGAAACAGGTGTGTAAAGAGACCAGACAAAACCAATGGAAAATGAAAAACTGATCAATGGTGGCTAGAAGGCCGGTGACGTCGATCGCCGAACACCACCCGAACAAGGAGGGGCATCAACTTCGGTAGAAGTCGTGACAACATCTCATACATCTACACACAATACCCCACAATGACAAAGGCAAAAAAACAGTTTTTTATCAATGTTTGCAAATGTATTAAAAACAGAAATACCTTATTTACATAAGTATTCAGACCCTTTGCTATGAGACTCGAAAATTATGTTCAGGTGCATCCTGTTTCCATTGATCATCCTTGAGATGTTTCTACAACTTGATTGGAGTCCACCTGTGGTAAATGAAATTGATTGGACATGATTTGGAAAGGCACACAACTGTCTACATAAGGTCACACAGTTGACCGCGCATGTCAGAGCAAAATATAAGCCATGAGGTCGAAGGAATTGTTCGTAGAGCTCCGAGACAGGATTGTGCCAAGGCACAGATCTGGGGAAGGGTACCAAAAGATGTCTGCAGCGTTGAAGGTCCCAAAGAACACAGTGGCCTACATCATTCTTAAATGGAAGAAGTTTGGGAACACCAAGACTCTTCCTAGAGCTGGCCGCCCAGCCAAACTGAGCAATCGGGGAAGAAGGGCCTTGGTCAGGGAGGTGACCAAGAACCCGATGATCACTCTGACAGAACACCAGGTTTCCTCTGTGGAGATGGGAGAACCTTCCAGAAGGACAACCATCTCTGCAGCACTCCACCAATCAGACCTTTATGGTAGGTTGGCCAGATGGAAGCCACTTCTCAGTTAAAGGCACATGATAGCCCACTTGGACTTTGCCAAAATGCACCTAAAGGCTCTCAGACAATGAGAAAAAAGATTCACTAGTCTGATGAAACCAAGATTTAACTCTTTGGCCTGAATGCCAAGTGTCAGGTCTGGTGGAAACCTGGTACCATCCCTACAGTGAAGCATGGTGGTGGCAGCATCATGCTGTGGGGATGTTTTTCAGCGGCAGGGACTGGGGGTCTAGTCAAGATCGAGGAAAAGATGAACGGAGCAAAGTACAGAGAGATCCTTGTTGAAACCTGCTCCAGAGCGCTTAGGACCTCAGACTGGTGCGAAGGTTCACCTTCCAACAGGACAACGACCCTAAGCACACACTCAAGATAACGCAGGAGTGGCTTCGGGACAAGTCTCTGAATGAGTAGCCCAATCAGAACCCAGACTTGAACCTGAACAAACATCTCTGGAAAGACCTGAAAATAGCTGTGCAGTGACGCTCCCCATCCAAACTGACAGACCTTGAGAGGATCTGCAGAGAGGAATGGGAGAAACTCCCCAAATTCAAGTGTGCCAAGCTTCTAGCGTCATACCCAAGAAGACTTGAGGCTGTAATTGCTGCCAAAGGAGCTTCAACAAAGTATTGAGTAAATGGTCTGAATACTTATGTAATGTGATATTTCAGTTTTTTATTTGTAATAATTTTGCTAAAATTTCTATAAACCTGTTTTATCTTTCTCATTCTGGGGTAGTGTGTGTTGATTGATCTGGGGGGAAACAATTTAATTAACTTTAGAATAAGGCTGTAATGTAACAAAATGTGGAAAAAGTCAAGGGGTCTGAATACTTTTCGAATGCAGTGTATGTGTTGCTGCTGTTGAACAAGTGGTGTTAAGTACAGGTCTCTTGAGCAGGCCTCATTCTGTAGAAGGGACTGTAGAGCAAACAGTTTGTAGTAATCATGGTCGAATTACCGACCGAGGGGGCCCCATTGATTTTGTTAGTCCCTCTCACTCAGATATCATATTAAAAACTGCAAACATTTCTCTCCACCCTATGGCAAAGTGTGTAGAATTGCAGGAAACTAGCTATAAAACTGCAAATTTTTCTCTCCACCCACGGGAAAAATGTGTGGATTTGAAGCAAACTTTCTTTAAACTGCAACCTTGTCTCTACGCCCCATGGCAAAATGTGTAGAGTTGCAGGAAATTACCTCCAAAACCTACATTTTTTCTCTCCACTGTCAAGAGGGGAGACCTAAAATGTTGTGCTCGCAAGGTGGGGGAAACAATGTATAGCTTAGGGCCCCCAAAAGGATAGGGCCGGCTCTGACTACATGTGTGGGTATGGATGTGGGTATGCAGACCTCTGAGCCACTGAGGCACCCTGTGATGATTTTTTTCTTGTGGCCTCCACCCCCATCAAAGTTGCCAATTCCTGATTTATACAATTGGTAGCCTATGGTAGCCTATAATTACTGTTGAACGAAATTTGTGGAGATGGTAGGTTGGAAAATATACCATTTATGCATTCTTTACACACTTCAATGGGGCAGAAGGCCATGTGTTGTCATGATTCTGGATGGCCAGGTAGCTACAGTAGCAACAATGACACGAAGCTGTTGTGTGGGGAATCGTAGGTGGATCATTTAAGCAAGTTTTATGGACTTGATTTTGTGTATTTTTTGTTGGTGTTATTTGCTAATATGCCCCCAAATAATTGCTACCCAGCTAACCAACAACTGTAACAATGTATTTGAGAGACAACAAGAGAATCCCAGTGGAAAGAGGGGAAACCGGCCAGGCAGAGACAGCAAGGGCGGTTTGTTGCTCCTGCCTTTCCGTTCACCTTCACACCCCTGGGCCAGACTACACTTAATCATAGGACCTACTGAAGAGATATGTCTTCAGTAAAGACTTAAAGGTTGAGACTGAGTCTGCGTCTGCGTCTCTCACATGGGTAGGCAGACTATTCCATAAAAATGGAGCTCTATAGGAGAAAGCCCTGCCTCCAGCTGTTTGCTTAGAAATTCTAGGAACAATTAGGAGGCCCGCGTCTTTTGACCGTAGCGTACGTGTAGGTATGTACGGCAGGACCAAATCGGAAAGATAGGTAGGAGCAAGCCCATGTAATGCTTTGTAGGTTAGCAGTAAAACCTTGAAATCAGCCCTTGCCTTAACAGGAAGCCAGTGTAGGTAGGCTAGCATTGGAGTAATATGATCAAATGTTTTGGTTAACCTGTTAGGGCTAGGGGGCAGTATTGACACGGCTGGATAAAAAACGTACCCGATTTCATCTGGTTACTACTCCTGCCCAATAACTAGAATATGCATATAATTATTGGCTTTGGATAGAAAACACCCTAAAGTTTCTAAAACTGTTTGAATGGTGTCTGTGAGTATAACAGAACTCCTATGGCAGGCCAAAACCTGAGAAGATTTCAAGCAGGAAGTGGCCTGTCTGAGAAGTAGTGTTTCATCTTGGCTCTTTTTATTGAAGACTCAGGATCTGTGCAATAACGTGACACTTCCTACGGCTTCCATAGGGTCTCAGAGCCCAGGAAAAAGTTGAACGATATCGAGGCAGACTCTGGCTGAAACACTTTATCGCTTTTGGCAAGTGGCCACTCAGAGTACTATGGGCTTAGGCGCGTGCCCGCTTCGACCGAATGCTTTCTTTTCCTTTGTCTGTTTATCTAAACGCAGATTCCCGGTCGGAATATTATCGCTTTTTTATGAGAAAAATGGCATAAAAATTGATTTTAAACAGCAGTTGACATGCTTCGAAGTACGGTAATGGAATATTTAGAATTCTTTTGTCACAAATTGCGCAATGCTCGCCACCCTTATTTACCCTTTAGGATAGTGTCTAGAACGCACGAACAAAACGCCGCTGTTTGGATATAACGATGGATTATTTTGGACCAAACCAACATTTGTTATTGAAGTAGAAGTCCTGGGAGTGCATTCTGACGAAGACAACAAAGGTAATAACATTTTTCTTATAGTAAATCTGACTTTGATGAGTGCTAAACTTGCTGGGTGTCTAAATAGCTAGCCCTGTGATGCCGGGCTATCTACTGAGAATATTGCAAAATGTGCTTTCACCGAAAAGCTATTTTAAAATCGGACATATCGAGTGCATAGAGGAGTTCTGTATCTATAATTCTTAAAATAATTGTTATGCTTTTTGTGAACGTTTATCGTGAGTAATTTAGTAAATTCACCGGCAGTGTTCGGTGGGAATGCTAGTCACATGCTAGTCACATGCTAATGTAAAAAGCTGTTTTTTGATATATTATGTCTCAGACACAGGCTTCTAGCGAGGGCAATTTTGGGGCTTCACCATGTTTCATTGAAATGTACAGCTGTGTGTCATCCGCATAGCAGTGAAATTTAACATTATGTTTTCGAATGACATCCCCAAGAGGTAAAATATATAGTGAAAACAATAGTGGTCCTAAAACGGAACCTTGAGGAACACCGAAATTTACAGTTGATTTGTCAGAGGACAAACCATTCACAGAGACAAACTGATATCTTTCCGACAGATAAGACCTAAACCAGGCCAGAACTTGTCCATGTAGACCAATTTGGGTTTCCAATCTCTCCAAAAGAATGTGGTGATCGATGGTATCAAAAGCAGCACTAAGATCTAGGAGCACGAGGACAGACGCAGAAGCTCGGTCTGACGTCATTAAAAGGTCATTTACCACCTTCACAAGTGCAGTCTCAGTGCTATGATGGGGTCTAAAACCAGACTGAAGCGTTTTGTGTACATTGTTTGTCTTCAGGAAGGCAGTGAGTTGCTGCGCAACAGCTTTTTCTAAAAATGTTGAGAGGAATGGAAGATTCGATATAGGCCGATAGTTTTTTATAATTTCTGGGTCAAGATTTGGCTTTTTCACGAGAGGCTTTATTACTGCCACTTTTAGTGAGTTTGGTACACATCCGGTGGATAGAGAGCCGTTTATTATGTTCAACATAGGAGGGCCAAGCACAGAAAGCAGCTCTTTCAGTAGTTTAGTTGGAATAGGGTCCAGTATGCAGCTTGAAGGTTTAGAGGCCATGATTATTTTCATCATTGTGTCAAGAGATATAGTACTAAAACACTTTAGTGTCTCCCTTGATCCTAGGTCCTGGCAGGGTTGTGCAGACTCAGGACAACGGAGCTTTGGAGGAATACGCAGATTTAAAGAGGAGTCCGTAATTTGCTTTCTAATGATCATGATCTTTTCCTCAAAGAAGTTCATGAATTCATCACTGCTGAAGTGAGAGCCATCCTCTCCTGGGGAATGCTGCTTTTTAGTTAACTTTGCGACAGTATCAAAATGACATTTCGGATTGTTCTTATTTTCCTCAATTAAGTTGGAAAAATAGGATGATCGAGCAGCAGTGAGGGCTCTTCGATACTGCACGGTACTGTCTTTCCAAGCTAGTCGGAAGACTTCCAGTTTGGTGTGGCGCCATTTCCGTTCCAATTTTCTGGAAGCTTGCTTCAGAGCTCGTGTGTTTTCTGTATACCAGGGAGCTAGTTTCTTATGACAAATGTTTTTAGGTTTTAGGGGTGCAACTGCATCTAGGGTATTGCGCAAGGTTAAATTGAGTTCCTCGGTTAGGTGGTTAACTGATTTTTGTCCTCTGACGTCCTTGGGTAGGCAGAGGGAGTCTGGAAGGGCATCAAGGAATCTTTGGGTTGTCTGAGAATTTATAGCACGACTTTCAATGCTTCTTGGTTCGGATCTGAGCAGATTATTTGCGAATGTAATAAAATGGTGGTCCGATAGTCCAGGATTCTGAGGAAAAACATTAAGATCCACAACATTTATTCCATGGGACAAAACTAGGTCCAGAGTATGACTGTGGCAGTGAGTAGGTCCAGAGACATGTTGGACAAAACCCACTGAGTCGATGATGGCTCCGAAAGCCTTTTGGAGTGGGTCTGTGGACTTTTCCATGTGAATATTAAAGTCACCAAAAATTTGAATATTATCTGCGATGACTACAAGGTCCGATAGGAATTCAGGGAACTCAGTGAGGAACGCTGCATATGGCCCAGGAGGCCTGTAAACAGTAGCTATAAAAAGTGATTGAGTAGGCTGCATAGATTTCATGACTAGAAGCTCAAAAGACGAAAACGTCGTTGTTGGTTTTTTTGGGGTAAATTTAAATTTGCTATCATAAATGTTAGCAACACCTCCGCCTTTGCGGGATGCGCGGGGGATATGGTCACTAGTGTAACCAGGGGGTGAGGCCTCATTTAACACAGTAAATTCATCAGGCTTAAGCCATGTTTCAGTCAGGCCAATCACATCAAGATTATGATCAGTGATTAGTTCATTGACTATAACTGCCTTTGAAGTGAGGGATCTAACATTAAGTAGTCCTATTTTGAGATGTGAGGTATCACAATCTCTTTCAATAATGGCAGGAATGGAGGAGGTCTTTATACTAGTGAGATTGCTAAAGCGAACACCGCCATTTTTAATTTTGCCCAACCTAGATCGAGGCACAGACACGGTCTCAATGGGGATAGCTGAGCTGACTACACTGACTGTGCTAGTGGCAGACTCCACTAAGCTGGCAGGCTGGCTAACAGCCTGCTGCCTGGCCTGCACCCTATTTCATTGTGGAGTTAGAGGAGTTAGAGCCCTGTCTATGTTCGTAGATAAGATGAGAGCACCCCTCCAGCTAGGATGGAGTCCGTCACTCCTCACAGGCCAGGCTTGGTCCTGTTTGTGGGTGAGTCCCAGAAAAAGGGCCAATTATCTACAAATTCTATCTTTTGGGAGGGGCAGAAAACAGTTTTCAACCAGCGATTGAGTTGTGATACTCTGCTGTACAGCTCATTACTCCCCCTAACTGGGAGGGGGCCAGAGACAATTACTCGATGCCGACACATCTTTCTAGCTGATTTACACGCTGAAGCTATGTTGCGCTTGGCGACCTCTGACTGTTTCATCCTAACATCGTTGGTGCTGACGTGGATAACAATATCTCTATACTCTCTACACTCGCCAGCTTTAGCTTTAGCCAGCACCGTCTTTAGATTAGCCTTAACGTCGGTGGGATTCTCTGCCTCTACCCCTATTACGGGGGCTGAGTCACTGGCTTACTGGTGTTCTTCCATGCCGTCCCTGGGAGGGGTGCGTCACTTGAGTGGGTTGAGTCACTGACGTGGTCTTCCTGTCTGGGTTGGCGCCCCCCCTTGGGCTGTGCCGTGGCGGAGATCTTTGTGGGCTATACTCGGCCTTGTCCCGGGATGGTATGTTGGTGGTTGGAGATATCCCTCCAGTGTTGTGGAGGCTGTGCTTTGGCAAAGTGGGTGGGGTTATATCCTACCTGTTTGGCCCTGTCCGGGGGTTTCATCGGATGGGGCCACAGTGTCTCCTGACCCCTCCTGTCTCAGCATCCACTATTTATGCTGCAGTAGTTTATGTGTCTGGGGGCTAGGGTCAGTCTGTCACATCTGGAGTATTTCTCTTGTCTTTTCCGGTGTCCTGTGTGAATTTAAATATGCTCTCTCTAATTCTCTCTTTCTCTTTCTTTCTTTCTCTCTCTCGGAGGACCTGAGCCCTAGGACCATGCCTCAGGACTACCTGGCTTGATGACTCCTTGCTGTCCCCAGTTCACCTGGCCGTGCTGCTGCTCCAGTTCCAACTGTTCTGCCTGCAGCTATGGAACCCTGACCTGTTCACCGGACGTGCTACCTGTCCCAGACCTGTTGTCCCAGACCTGCTGGAACTCTGACCTATTCACCGGATGTGCTACCTGTCCCAGACCTGCTGTTTTCAACTCTCGAGAGACAGCAGGAGCGGTAGAGATACTCTCAAAGATCGGCTATGAAAAAGCCAACTGACACTTACTCTTGTGTTACTGACTTGTTGCACCCTCGACAACTACTATGATTATTATTATTTGACAATGCTGGTCATTTATGAACATTTGAACATGTAGGCCATGTGCTGTTATAATCTCCACCCGGCACAGCCAGAAGATGACTGGCCACCCCTCATAGCCTGGTTCCTCTCTAGGTTTCTTCCTAGGTTTTGGCCTTTCTAGGGAGTTTTTCCTAACCACCGTGCTTCTACACCTGCATTGCTTGCTGTTTGGGGTTTTAGGCTGGGTTTCTGTACAGCACTTTGTGATATCACCTGATGTAAGAAGGGCTATATAAATCAATTTGATTTGATTTGATTTCACAACAAGTGCTCAATGAGCAAATTTATTTATATTTTCAAACATTGGAGACTAAATATAGTTTACATGTTGTCAACAATCTAAGCCACCCCTGTTTGTTTTGCACCATAGCTGTACACGCATCTGTTTTGTTGCTAAACAACCAACCACTCTATAGCACACAACTTTTAAAAGCATGATGTACTTTTTTTCTTGATTCATTTCATTTGAGCTCTCTGGCTACCCCAAAATGAGAATTCTTAATTACATTTTGCCAACATTTTCTGCAGTGTATCAGTATTCTATTTACAGAAATATATTGGTTACAATCACACATACTACTAATATCCCCACCCACTTGTCAAATCAAAATGCAAAACTGAAAGGAAAGAGAAAGAAAAATAAATGTTTTGACCCCTCTACTTTTCAAAATCTTTGTCAGTCCTTTCCCATGGTGACAAAACAATCAATAAAAAAGTAAAATGACACATCCTTGAAAAACATTACCAAAGCTTGCTTCTATGTACAACTACAACATTTTCTTATTGAAGATATAAAACCACCAGATACATACAGTACCATCTGACACAGGGCTGTAAAATAAAGTATTTTCCAAAACTATTAAGTACAGAAGTTTGTTATTAAACAACATCTCTGTATTATCATAAAACATTCAAACTGGATTCAGCACGAGGAAACACCAAAATGATTAACTACAGTAGTTTCAGTTGAACAAAAGTCCCAGTATCAACATAAAACATTCAATCTGGATTCTGAAAATTATATAAGAATACATGGCTATATAGTACTGTATGCTATCCCCCACGTTTCTAGCGAAAATTTCTTTGTCACTCACCACCACCCATAATAGCCTTGACGTTAGAGTAAAGTGCAGTATCCGCATCTGTCTCTTCTGCTGGTTTACCGTTCTCTTTCTCCTAATCCTTCCCCATCATCACTACACCCCTCTCCTCCATCCTCTTTCTTTCTTTCTTTCTTTCTTTCTTTCTTTCTTTCTTTCTTTCTTTCTTTCTTACTTTCTTTCTTTCTTTCTTTCTTTCTTTCTTTCTTTCTTTCTTCTTCTCTCGTTTGATTTTGGCGTACTCTGTGGTGATGGTCTTCTTCTCTGCCTCCTCAGGAGTCTTCTTCAGTTGGGAGTAGTTGATAGCGGCGTAGTGCACATCTTTTGGTTCTTCCCCTTTGGCAGAGTTTCCTGCAGCTCCACTGGTCTGGGGTCCTGTGTTTTCAGCTCCCTCCATCAGCACCACCTGTAGAGGGGTCTGTTTGCCCCGCACAGCCCGTCCTGCATCCGTCTATGGAGTAGATTACAGAAAGCACTGTGTTAGGAATCTTGTTAGCTTGGTGGTCCAAGATCTGTTTATGCTGTCAATGCTAACTGAATGTTGATAAAGCTGAATAAAGAAGGAAACTGGTACTGCACCTGTTGGTCTTCACATGCCACCATCTCCAGGTTCGTTAAAGGGCTTTTGGAGTCTGAGTCCTTTGGGATCCTCTCTTTGCATCTAGGGAAAATATTATAAATAGAATGTCTCAATAACTATATGTTAGAGGGATTAGCAAGCACCTCCATTACAACATGGTGCAAGGCATTGTAACTTTTGACAATATATCTGATACTCTTGATAGGAAATATGAATTTCTGAAGACAATCACCAACACTCATATAACACTAACTGTACTTCAGTAACAGAATGCATGTACCTTTTACATTTCCCTGTCAAACACAGGAAGATACAACAGATGGTGGCTGAGAAGGCTGCACCAATCGCAAATGCAGCAATCAGTGGTGGGTTCAACAGCATAGCCAAGATGTCTTTAGATACCTCCTCTATGAAGAGGACAAAGCATGTATGTTTTCAGAAGTGGCTCACAATACTTTGTATCCTTGGATTAAAAAAATAATATATATAACATATTTTCTCGCTCTAAGCATATAAATCCTCTATGCTGGATACACAATGGGTGGGATTGGGAAGCTGTTGCTCTCTAACAAAGTAACAACTTATATCTGTACCTCCTTGCTTTCCTTGGCTCTCTTTATGGGTGACTTGCAGCTTATCTCTCACTCTGCCCACTTCATTTATGCTGACACACTCCACAGTAGTGTTGGTGTGGTTTCTGACATGCATCCTGACGGTGGTGTTCACTGAGGACCTCAACACTGATTTAGTGAGGCAGTACTCCTCAGTGTTAAGCCAGCCTATGAGAGGTAAGGGAACCCCCTGACTGACACACACACAGGTCATGACCTTTGCCTGGATGACACACCCAGAAGCATTGAGAATCACAGGATGTTCTAACGAGAGACAGAGGGGGAAGATATGTCATGGACAATTTAAAGTAAACATGTTTCAAGCTATTTTCAGTCAGGTTTGTACAGTATTGTTTGTACTCACACATCACAGTGACAACAATGGAAGCTGTCAAAGTCCTGTTGAGGTGTTGAGCTTTACACACATACTCCCCAGCTTGTTCTCTTGTCATGTTAGAGATGGTGAGAGCGCCCAGTCCAGAGCTATTCTGTTCCAAAGCTGTTGTCCCATTCTTAATCCAGGTGATAGATCGTGGTGGTGCGTAGCTGTCAACAAAGCAAGTCAGATTCAGGGTATCACCCTCTCTCACTGTGTTACTACCAGAGATCTTGGGTTCCTTCACATCTTGAAAATAAAGTATATAATCAGTTAATCATGATCATGAAATATAACTGTTGAAGCACAACAAGATGTTGGGTTGTGCAAAGTAAGGTCAGATGATGTAGGCTACTTACGAGTCACATTCAAAGTCACTGTATCTTCAGTTGTGATGTTCCCTTTGAATGTCACTTGGCACGTGACCTTGGTGGTGTGGTGCTCAACTGAAGGTGTAAAGGTGAAAGTTGAGAAGTGGGTTGTTGTGACGCTGGTGAGATCCTCTTTCTTTTGTATAGTGGTGTTGTCTCTGAGCTCAGTGATGTTGTCTCCTGTCCCTCTCCATGTCCATGTGATGTTAGGAGGAGTTCCAGAGCAGATCCCTGGGGCAGTGCAGGTCAGAGTAGCTGGTTCTCCCTCTGTCAGAGGAGGAGTCAACACTGAGGGCTTCTGGGTCAGAGCAGGAGACAGGAAATAGAAACACAGTCTGAGGCCTAAATTCAATCAGGATCGTGGAAGATCAGCACAACAGCGTGATTTACATTTAGAGACAATGTTCCCGTATTCATGGTAAATGCACATGTCGGCTCAATAGGAATTTACCTTTACATTTAAGTCACGCAATAACATGGATTTTGTATCCATGTCGAAACCTGCAGAAACATATACTCATATAAAGTATGAAATCAAAGAGCCGGTTTAGAAAAAGAAACCCTTTGAAATGGGAGACTTGGGAAATCTTGGGCTTTGTAAATTGGATCTACGTATGTTGCAGTCAGTGTACATGATTAATTACACTAAAGTAATACTCATGTCACTGTAACTAACAGTAATAGTAATGCTGTACCTTTCACTGCAATTTTCATTTTCTCTCGGGATGTACATTTATTTCTATTTCCAGTGTTCAATGTTCCGGACAGACTTAGTTTATAGTCTCCAGCATCAGTCTTAGTGATGTCGTTGATGATCATACTGCAGTTCTTCTTTGTCAGGTCTGTCTCCAGTAGGGACACTCGCCTTCTATAACCCTCCTGAGCTTTACATGCATTTTTTGAGTGGAAAATTGTGTCCATTTCGACTTTAATAGAACATTGTGCATCAGGGCATTTAAACCATATTGCTATGCGAGGAATGAAGTCATCAGGGTGAGTGAACGAACATGGAATAACAGCACATAGTCCAGTCTGTGGTGTTATCTCTGCTGGACTGAAGGCAATGTTGTATGCTGCTGCAGGGGCCTCATCTGCTGAAGGGAAATGAATACAGTCATGAGTAATACAAGAAGTGCTGATACTACTTCACTTCTTCGTAAAAAATTCTTACGAGATAGTATCTGTTGGGATGTATTCCATGTGTGTATTAAAACCTCTTACATCTAGATGTTCCGCTAGCGGAACGCCGCTCCAATATCCAATGATAGGTCGTGACGCGAATTACAAACTCCTCAAAAATCCTAAAACTTCCATTTTTCAAACATATGACTATTTTACACCATTTTAAAGACAAGACTCTCCTTTATCTAACCACATTGTCCGATTTCATAAAGGCTTTACAACGAAAGCAAAACATTAGATTATGTCAGGAGAGTACCCAGCCAGAAGTAATCACACACCCATTTTTCAAGCTAGCATATAATGTCACAAAAACCAAAACCACAGCTAAATGCAGCACTAACCTTTGATGATCTTCATCAGATGACACTCCTAGGACATTATGTTATACAATACATGCATGTTTTGTTCAATAGAGTTCATATTTATATCAAAAACCAGCTTTTTACATTAGCATGTGACGTTCAGAACTAGCATACCCACCGAAACTTCCAGTGAATTTACTAAATTACGTACGATAAACGTTCACAAAAAACATAACAATTATTTTAAGAATTATAGATACAGAACTCCTTTATGCAATCGCTATGTCAGATTTTAAAATAGCTTTTCGGTGAAAGCACATTTTGCAATATTCTGAGTAGATAGCCCGGCCATCATGGCTAGCTATTTTGACACCCACCAAGTTTGGCACTCACCAAACTCAGATTTACTATAAGAAAAATTTGATTACCTTTGCTGTTCTTCGTCAGAATGCACTCCCAGGACATCTACTTCAACACCCAATGTTGTTTTGGTTCCAAATAATCCATAGTTATATCCAAATAGCTGCGTTTGTTCTTGCGTTCAAGACACTATCCGAAGGGTGACGTGCCGGCGAGTATCGTGACAAAAGAATTCAAAATATTCCATTACCGTACTTCGAAGCATGTCAAACGCTGTTTAAAATCAATTTTTATGCGATTTTTCGCGTAAAATAGCGATAATATTCCGACCGGAGACGTTGTTTTCGTTCAAACACTGAAAATGTAAAATGGACTCTTCACATGCACGCACAAGCCCATGTCATTGTTTTCAGATCGACCACTTTCCAAATGCGCTACTGTTTTTCGCTCAGGGACTGCAGAGTCATCATTCCCCATTCTGACGCCTTCTGAGAGCCTATGGAAGCCTTAGAAAATGTCACGTTACAGCAGAGATCCTCTATTTTCCATAAAGAGGCTATAGAAGGACAAGAAACGGTCAGAGAGGGCACTTCCTGTATGGAATCTTCTCAGGTTTTGGCCTGCCATATGAGTTCTGTTATACTCACAGACACCATTCAAACAGTTTTAGAAACTTTAGGGTGTTTTCTATCCACATCTACTAATTATATGCATATTCTAGTTTCTGGGCAGGAGTAATAACCAGATTAAATAGGGTACGTTTTTTATCCGGCAGTGAAAATACTGCCCCCTATCCTAAACAGGTTAACAATAGTAGTGATAAAAGGGACCTTACTTTTGCACGTGGCTCACTCTGTCAGAGAGAGAAGTAGAGCTGCTCAGATGAGGACCCACATCCTTCCTCTACTGCCTTGATGAGTCAATCACAGCACCGGGGTCTCTCTCCTCTTTCTCCTCTTTCTCTAATGGTCACTATCTCTGTCTGTGTCTACTGGTCTGGAGCACAAGACAAATGTGAAATAGAATATGTAATGGTGTTGTATTAATAACAACATATAGCAATACACATATTAATATTTCATTACACCTTTATGAGTGCTACAGTGGCATTCATAACAACCTTCTTAGCACTTTTATTCAATTAAGATGTATTTTGCTGTAATGCCTAGAGAGAAAGTCAAAGAAACATTTATGGTAACAGTTCATATGAATGCCTTTTTCTCAATTGCTCATGAATATATTTAACTGCATTCATAAATATGTATTCCTATGCTATTTAAAGCCTTATGAAGCAATGTGTTGTAATTCCATAAATGAATAATATTACCATTATATTACATAGCCATAATCAAGTTTTAACAGTCCTTCAATGTAACGAGTCAAAAATATTTAATGGTTTAATAGCTTGTCTGTTGATCCATGCAGAGAATAAGACTGAATCAGCACATTACCTCTCTCTGTGTGCTCTCTCTTCCTGTTGACTGTGAGCCCTGTGTGAGTGTCTGATGGGTGTGAACTGTCACTTCATGTCCCCTGTCTGTTACTCCACCCTCTAACCTGGTGCTGCATCCAGGACGTCCCTCTGTACTGTATAGCACCCAGCCATACTGTACTGTATGTAGACCATAATCAACCCAAACACATCAACCAACCCATCAAACCCCACCAATCCACACCTATCAACCAACCTTGATCAACATTGCAATCCTCTTGCCTTGTATATTCAGATGAAGCTTTATTTCACTATAAGAACATTTCTTGAAGATTTCTATTAGAAAATGTGTACATATTTCAAGATTGGCTGTTTGTAACATGTGCATGTGAATTATATGGAGCATGCCTTGCATTGGATAGAGATACGCTGGCAATAGTCTCACTGTTTTTGATGCCCTCTGTGGTCTGAGAAATGAAGCCCTGTACCCAATATGAAAGATCTGCTGTAAAAAGGGTACTGCCATATTCTGTAGTAACTCACATAGTAACTATAGTAAGTATAGTGTGCTAAATGCACTTATTATGGGCGACAGGTAGCTTAGCAGTTAAGAGTGTTGGGCCAGTAACCGAAAGTTTACTGGTTTGAATCTAAGGGGCCGGCAAAGGGTAAGAATATGCAGGGTAGGGTTAAATGCATAAGGCACATTTCGGTTGAATGCGTTCAGCTGTGCAACTGACTAGGTAATCCCTTTATTATCAACATTAGAGGCTAATGGGTTGTATTCAATATATTTTTGTGATGGTTTTATACCACAATCTTTCACGTAAAAATACATATCAGACCCACTTTGGAAGAGTGATGATTCCTCTTTCACCGTTACATTATGTTGACCTAATAACAAGAAGACATGGTATTAATGCAACTGATCACAGCCTGAAATGGAAGAAATTGGTGACAACAATGCCTGATACTTTATCAATAATATGTAAACTGTCAGATGAATTTCAGTGTCAATTTGTGTAGATGTAATGGAAGTGCATGTAGTCATAAATAGTTTAGTTCCTCTTCACACTTTGTTACTTCCCCAAAATACTTACATTTAAACTCTACACCATGTTCCTTGAAATATACAGTGCCTTCGGAAAGTATTCAGACCCCTTAGCTTTTTTCACATTTTGTTACGTTACAGCCTTATTCTAAAAAGGTTTAAATAAATAAAACATCTCATACATCTTCACACAATACCCCACAATGACAAAGGCAAAAACATTTTTTTTATCAATGTTTGCAAATGTATTAAAACAGAAAACAGAAAACAGAAATACCTTATTTCAATAAGTATTCAGACCCTTTGCTATGAGACTCGAAATTGAGCTCAGGTGTATCCTGTTTCCATTGATCATCCTTGAGATGTTTTTCCAACTTGATTGGAGTGTGGTAAATTCAATTGATTGGACATGATTTGGAAAGGCACACACCTGTCTATGTAAGGTCCCACAGTTGATGGCGCATGTCAGAGCAAAAACTAAGCCATGAGGTCGAAGGAATTGATGGTAGAGCTCCGAGACAGGATTGTTTCAAGGCACAGATCTGGGGAAGGGTACCAAAAGATGTATGCAGCATTGAAGGTCCCAAAGAACACAGTGGCCTACATAAGTCTTAATTGGAAGAAGTTTGGAAACACCATGACTAGCTAGAGCTGGCCACCAGGTCAAACTGAACAATCTGGGGAGAAGGGCAAGATTCTCTAGTCTGATCAAATCAAGATTTAACGTCTGGAGGAAAGCATGGTGGTAAGTGCATCATGCTGTAGTGATGTTTTTAGCGGCAGGGACTGTGAGAATAGTCAGGATCGAGGGAAAAATGAACGGATCAAACTACAGAGAGATCCTTGATGAAAACCTACTTCAGAGCGCTCAGGACGTCAGACTGGGGGTAAGGTTCACTACAATGACACTGAGCACACAGCCAAGAGAACGCACGAGTGGCTTCGGGATAAGTCTCTGAATATCCCTGAGTGACCCAGCCAGAGCCCTGACTTGAACCTCATCTAACATCTCTGGAGAGACCCTAAAATAGCTGTGCAGCGATGCTCCCCATCCAACCTGACAGAGCTTGTGAGGCTCTGCAGAGAAGAATGGGAGAAACTCCCCATTTACAGATGTGTCAACCTTGTAGCTTCATACCCAAGAAGACTCTAGGCTGTCATCGCTGTAAAAGGTGCTAATCAGATGGCGCCGGAGGGGATGGCTGCCGTTTTATGGGCTCTTAACCTGTTGGGGCTAGGGGGCAGTATTTGCACGGCCGGATAAAAAACATACCCGATTTAATCTGGTTACTACTCCTGCCCAGTAACTAGAATATGCATATAATTAGTAGATTTGGATAGAAAACACCCTAAAGTTTCTAAAACTGTTTGAATGGTGTCTGTGAGTATAACAGAACTCATTTGGCAGGCCAAAACCTGACAAGATTCCAAACAGGAAGCGCTCTCTCTGACCATTTCATGGCCTTCTTGATCATCTCTAACCAAAACAGGGGATCTCTGGCATAACGTGACATTTTCTAACGCTCCCATAGGCTCTCAGAAGGCGCCAGAACGATGAATGGTGGCTTTGCAGGCCATGGCTGAAAAACATTAGCGCATTTGGTAAGTGGTCGATCTGAGGACAATGAGACTGGAGGCGCGTGCACGAGCCGACACCATGTTTACTTTCTCTCTCTTTGAACGAAAACAACCACTCCCGGTCGGAATATTATTGCTTTTTTACGAGAAAAATAGCATAAAAATTGATTTTAAACAGCGTTTGACATGCTTCGAAGTACGGTAATGGAATATTTTTTATTTTTTTGTCACGAAACGCTTCGGGCGCATCACCCTTCTTTACCCTTCGGATAGTGTCTTGAACGCACAAACAAAACGCCGCTATTTGGATATAACTATGGATTATTTGGAACCAAACCAATATTTGTTATTGAAGTAGAAGTCCTGGGAGTGCATTCTGACGAAGAACAGCAAAGGTAATCAAACTTTTCTAATAGTAAATCGGAGTTTGGTGAGTACCACACTTGGTGGGTGTCAAAATAGCTAGCCTATGATGGCCGGGCTATCTACTCAGAATATTGCAAAATGTGGTTTCACCGAAAAGCTATTTTAAAATCGGACATAGCGAGTGCATAAAGGAGTTCTGTATCTATAATTCTTAAAATAATTGTTATGTTTTTTGTGAACGTTTATCGTGAGTAATTTAGTAAATTCACCGGAAGTGTTCGGTGGGAATGCTAGTCACATGCTAGTCACATGCTAATGTAAAAAGCTGGTTTTTGATATAAATATGAACTTGATTGAACAAAACATGCATGTATTGTATAACATAATGTCCTAGGATTGTCATCTGATGAAGATCATCAAAGGTTAGCTTAACCAACCATGCTTTTATGTTTGTTTTTTCGCATTGTTTGTAACTTATTTTGTACATAATGTTGCTGCTACCATCTCTTATGGCCGAAAAGAGCTACTGGACATCAGAACAGTGATTACTCACCTTGAACTGGACAAATAATTTATCTTTAATGAGTCGGACGAGATGGATTTACTCCAGACACCCGACAAGGCCCTCATCCCATCATTCGCAGGAGAAAGAGACGGAGATATCGCAGATGGAGGTCAGGGTGCCTTGCAAGGTTCCGGCGATAAGTGGCTAATCTGCCTTTACCATCGGTACTATTGGCCAACGTACAATTATTGGATAATAAAGTGGATAAACCACAAGCACATGAATAACATACAGCTGGCGGGTTATACACTGTATCGGCAGGAAAGAACAGCAGCCTCTGGTAAGACAAGGAGTGTGGGTATATGTATATTTGTAAACAACAGCTGGTGCACAATATCTAAGGAAGTTTCAAGGCTTTACTCGCCTGAGACCACCTTTACGCTGTAGACACACAGAGACGCGAACAAAGCTCTCCCTCGCTCTCCATTTGGCAAATCTGACAGTAATTCTTTCTTCCTGATTCCTGCTTACAAGTAAAAATTAAAGCAGCAAGCACCAGTGACTCAGTCAATAAAAAAGTGGTTAGATAAAGCAGATGCTAAGCTACAGGACTGTTTTGCTAGCACAGACTGGAATATGTTCCGGGATTCTTCCAATGGCATTGAGGTGTACCCCACATCAGTCACTTGCTTCATCAATAAGTGCATAGATGACATCGTCCCCACAGGACTAAGATCGAATCGTACTACACCGGCTCCAACGCTCGTCAGATGTGGCAGGGCTTGCAAACTATTACAGACTACAAAGGGAAGCACAGCCGCGAGCTGCCCAGTGACACAAGCCTACCAGATGAGCTAAATTACTTCTATGCTCGCTTCAAGGCAAGTAACACTGAAACATGCATGAGAGCATCAGCTGTTCCGGACGACTGTGTGATCATGCTCTCCCTAGCCGATGTGAGTAGGACCTTTAAACAGGTCAACATTCACAAGGCCGCAGGGCCAGACGGATTACCAGGACGTGTTGTCCGAGCACGCGCTGACCAACTGGCAAGTGTCTTCACTGACATTTTCAACCTCTCCCTGTCTGAGTCTGTAATACCAACATGTTTCAAGCAGACCACCATAGTCCCTGTGCCCAAGAACACTAAGGTAACCTGACTAAATGACTTCCGACCCGTAGCACTCACATCTGTAGCCATGAAGTGCTGTGAAAGGCTGGTCATGGCTCACATCAACACCATTATCCCAGAAACCCTAGACCCACTCTAATTTGCATACCGCCCCAACAGATCCACAGATGATGCAATCTCTATTGCACTCCACACTGCCCTTTCACACATAGACAAAAGGAACACCTATGTGAGAATGCTATTCATTGACAACATCTCAGCGTTCAACACCATAGTTCCCTCAAAGCTCATCACTAAGCTAAGGACCCTGGGACTAAACACCTCCCTCTGCATCTGGATCCTGGACTTCCTGATGGGCTGCCTCCAGGTGGTACGGGTAGGTAACAACACATCCGCCATGCTGATCCTCAACACGGGGGCCCCTCAGGGGTGTGTGTTCAGTCCCCTCCTGTACTCCATGTCCACTCATAACTGCATGGCCAGGGACGACTCCAACACCATCACTAAGTTTGCTGATGACACAACAGCGGCAGGCCTCATCACAGACAATGATGTGACAGCCTATAGGGAGGAGGTCAGAGACCTGGCCATGTGGTGCCAGGACAACAACCTCTCCCTCAACGTGATCAAGACAAAGGAGATGATTATGGACTACAGGAAAAGGAGGACCGAGCACACACCCCTTATTATCGACGGGGCAGTAGTGGAGCAGGTTTAAATCTTCAAGTTCCTTGGTGTCCACATTACCAACAAACTAACATGGTCCAAGCACACCAAGTCAGTCGTGAAGAGGGCACGACAAAACCTATTTCCCCTCAGGAGACTGAAAAGATTTGGCATGGGTCCTCAGATCCTCAAAAAGTTATACAGCTGCACCATCAAGAGCATCTTAACTGGTTGTATCACTGCCTGCTAGGGCAACTGCTTGGCCTCCGACCGCAAGGCACGACAGAGGGTAGTGCGAACGGCCAAGTACATCATTGGGGCAAAGCATCCTGCCATCCAGGACCTCTATACCAGGCAGTATCAGAAGAAGGCCCTAAAAATGTACACCCTAGTCATAGACTGTTCTCTCTGCTACCGCACGGCAAGCGGTACCGGAGTGCCAAGTCTAGGTCTGTAACGGCTGTCTTCTGTAAAAATGGACCAAGGCGCAGCAGGTATGTGAATACTCATCTTTAATAAAAATAAAGGAGTAGAGCATCCACTTCACAATTCAAACAATATATAAGACAGGAACAGTTTTGCAGGCACACAATACGCAGTGCAAAAACAACTACCCACAAAACCAAGTGACAAACATACTCCTACATATATGACTCCCAATCAGGAACAACGATCCCCAGCTGTTCCTGATCAGGAGTCACAAGACCAACACAGAACAATCACACACACAAGACTGCCACGTTCTGACCCCAAAACTACAACAACAGCTCCATCTGCTGGTCAGGACGTGACAAGGTCCAAGAGGCTTTTAAAAAGCTACTACTCTCTGCTTATTATCTATGCATAGTCACTTTAATAACTCTACCTACATGTACATATTACCTCTACTAACCAGTGCCCCCGCACATTGACTCTGTACTGGTACCCCCTGCATATAGCCTCGCTATTGTTATTTTACTGCTGCTCTTTAATTAGTTGTTACATTTATTTCTTATTTTTGTAGGTATTTTTCTTAAAACTGCGCTTTTGGTTAAGGGCTTGTAAGCATTTCACTGTAAGGTCGCATGTGACAACTGATGATTGATTTGATTTGAACAAAGTACTGAGTAAAGGGTCTGAATGTACATCAAATATTTGTTTTCTTATTTTTATACATGTCCCAAAATTTCTAAAAACCTGTTTTTGTTTTGTCAGTATGGGGTATAGTGTGTAGACTGATAAAAAATATTATTTTATACATTTTAGAATAAGGCTGTAATGTACAAAATGTGGAAAAAGTCAAGGGGTCTGAATACTTTCCAAATGCACTGTATAGGTTGTTTATACTCAGTTTATGCAGAGTTTAATAAACTATAGTTTTATAAAAACACCTATTTATAAAACACATTGTTTCATGATTCGGACGAGGCCCCTTAGTTCCAGTTAAGGGAAATCTTGAGGCTACAGCATACAATGACATTCTAGACAATTCTGTGCTTCCTTCTTTGTGGCAACAGTTTGTGGAAGGCCCTTTCCTGTTTCAGCATGACAATGCCCCCGTGCACAAAGTGAGGTCCATACAGAAATGATTTGTCGAGATCGGTGTGGATGAACTTTACTGGCCAGCACAGAGCCCTGACCCTCAACCTCATCGAACACTTTTGGGATGAATTGGAACGCCGACTGTGAAACAGGCCGAATTACCCAACATCAGTGCCCGTGGCTGAATGGAAGCAATCCCCGCAACAATATGCCAACATCTAGTAAAAAGCCTTCCCAGAAGTGGAGGTTGTTGTGGAGGCTGTTACAGCAGAAAAAGGGGGACCAACTCCATACTAATGCCCATCATTTTGGAATGAGACGTTCGATGAGCAGGTGTCCACTTACACTACATGACCAAGAGAGTAAGTCAGTTACCACATTTCCATCCACAATGTTTATGCTGGTAAAGTCAACCTCTTTTTCAGAATAATGTCTCAGGATTTATGCACAAAAAAAAAATCTATTATAACCGAATTGTGTAGTATTTTATGTAAAAGCACAAGTTACAAGTTTTTATCTTCAACTATGTTGCAAATATTATCAAGTGAAATGGTTTAAAATAAAGCTTTGTGAGATGTAGCAACTGCAAACAATGAGGGGTGGTGTGGGGGGAATAACTGTTTTATACTGTATCAATAAAGTAATACTAATGCATGGAGATACAGAATGTATTCAGGGTGTATTTTCCATACTGTTTTGGGTACGACAGAACAGATAAACTATATAGATAAACTGAACTAGTCACATTCTCTGTTTACTTTATTTATTTGTTGTTTGGAACCAAAGAAAGATGGCTTTGTTTGAGGCGGGACAGACTCGTAAAATAAAGAGAATGATCAAACGTCATCATAGAGCTCTTATTGTCATTAAGTAATAACAGTGCTAATTTGCAGAAGGATTGCAGAATTCTGATCGGAATTATTGTGTCAAAGATATAAAAAAAATCATCACAATAATAATAATGAATACCACAAAGTAAAGAAAGTACAAATCTGCTTTACAACACACTATGTGACAAACAAATTAGATAAGACATGAACAACGCTTCTCCATTTTGTTCCCAGGTTCAGAAAGAAATAAACCCCCCATGAGGCGTTCAAGAGAACTGACGACAGTAAGTGTTACTAACCGGATGTCCGTATTGGCATGTCTCAATGTTGGGTAACACATCTTGAACGCTCTGCCATTAGGGCTAGTGACTTAACATATTTTATGTAACTGTTCTGACATGGTTATTAACAGTCATGACAGCTGACATAAGCTTGACACTCATGGCACAAATATTTGCTTCCGTCAGCTTATTGGCTTAGCATACCGCTAGCCAACTAATTTACATAAATACCAATGTGTCATGACAGTGTAAAGGGTTGTCAGTATTTTGACATCAGTTTTCATGACCGAAAATGACATGTGTTATGTTATGACAGCGTTATGTCACCCTTATGACAGAGAAGTCAATTAAAGTGTTACCGAACATGTATCCAACTTGCCTGTGTAAACCATTGTTGTAATAGTGAGCATGTACATACCGTAGTGTATTTACACATATGGCTGAGAGCATAATAGTCATGCAGGGTATTTATTTACATAATGTATACTGGTATCCTTTTACCCATCCATATGCAGCGTATTAATATTGTATTAACAGTCATTGTTATCTAGTGTTGCCATTAGTGAGCTTACATTACATGAGTTGATAAATGATGTTTGAATAGCACAACCAACTGGTAAAACAACTTCATTGTTGTGCCACTCAAATGCCTCATCTGATACAACCCTATAGGATTAGGCATCGATTTCACAACCATTGAAGACATTTTGTGAGAGGCGGTCTAAGGTAAAAAGTGATCTTTTGAAACAGCCACAGTGATCAGTGTTCACTGATCTTTCAGCACTGTTTACATACAGACTCAACGAGATACATTTTGGCCTGCTGTGCGACTGTTACAGTTAAGTCTTGTATGCCAGATTGATCCAAAAATGTATTCTAACCTATTGGTTCCCATTTAAGGATAAATTAACACTTCCCCTTAGCAAAACAGAGAAATCGTCCAAAAATACTAGTAATTAAATCATTGGCAACGGCATAAATAGAACATTCTGTGTTACCCCGGCATATTTCCTCAAGAGCAAAACACAATACAATCAGTGCATAAAACATTTTTTTTTTCTTATTGCACAAACAGAACCTTGTGTTCGAGGCTCGACAAACCTCTGAGAGTATCCATCTTCTCTCTTTATATAAAAATCTAAGAAAAAGTCATTTCTCATCATAAAAAGCCACTGTGTCACAGTACACATCACTTTTGAACTATATGTGGGAACAGAATATGTGAGATGAAGATGACTGGCTTCAATTGGATGTGTACCAGGCCTGACGTTTGTTGAACACTGGTCAGTGTTGACAACCACTGGATCAGGAAGAGAGAATCGATCCCTCATTTCCTCCAGATCCAGGGTCAGAAATAGAGGTATTTAAAAGTACAAAACACACCCCTTACCCTGACACTTCGACTGGCAGCGGACACAGTGGAGAAGAACTATAACGAACAGATCTAGAACAGGTACAAGTTAGCCTGGTATCCAAACTGAATGCGCTGCGTAACACAGGAAAATAGTGGTG
Source organism: Salmo salar (assembly GCF_965601325.2). Lineage (NCBI taxonomy): Eukaryota > Metazoa > Chordata > Actinopteri > Salmoniformes > Salmonidae > Salmo > Salmo salar. The sequence goes on from NC_138295.1 coordinate 57,605,297, forward strand.
AGCGCAGCATTCAATCTGGTTTAACCAGGCTAGCTATGAGTATGATATAGGGTGACATGCAGAAGGGGAGCCCCAGCAAATGTGTTACTGTGTCCCAAGCATGATAGCAGTGCCAACAATTAATGGTGTAGAGATGGAAATAGCAACATTGAATCTAGATGATACAGTACAATACAGTAACAAACCCATTGCACCTGTTGTGAGGGAATTGTTTGACTATGAACAGTAGAGTAAGAGCTGGGAGACCGACAGCTGCTGATAAGAGCTTTTTACATTGTCCAATGGCCTGTGTTCCGACCCTGAAAGTAGCTACCAGCAGTCCTTGGTGGCGAGATGTGACTGGGGCTCCCCCTGGAGGCCGGGGGGTTGACTAACGGAGACGTCATTTGAGATGAAGCAGGGAGAGGTCAAATCAAATTGAATTAGACACATGCGCCGAATACAACATGTGTTGACCTTGCAGTGAAATGCTTACTTACGAGCCCCTAACCAACAATGCAGTTTAAATAAATATGGATGACGGCAGCAACTACCGAGATCAATTCCAAATGAATCGCGATTCTTCCCTGCTGTCATCCCCCCTCCCTGAGGACCCCCCATCCCTGGAGCAGTCCCCTGAAACTCCAGGGCAGGGTAGTTCAGCTCTTGCCTCTCCAGGTCTGCCAAAGAGCCCACAGGTTGATAATCCCCATCTTCTCCCTGTTGAAGGCATGGAAAGAGAGAAGGCCCATTCAGAATCACAGGCTATAACAGCACAGGGCCACCAATGCCATTGACACCTCAGAACATTGAGTATAAAGGGATAACATGACAGACATTGAGAGAGGAGAAAGGAGGGTTAGTAGTTATTGGTGAGCAGAGGCGTAAAACAAGGAGATTGAGGCGGTTTAGCATATCCTGCTAGTATCGAGGCAGCCGTGCAAGAGTAGTCGTGGATATCAAAGGCAATAAAGCACATGGAAGACAGCAGACGACTGTGGGCCAGATCTGGTTGTTTGGTGACACATATGTGGCTCAGTTCTGGCACCACCATGTGTCATATGGCCCAGATCTGGTTCGAATGTTGGAGATGCTGTCACGGTTGTCGTCGGTAATGGAGGACCAAAACGCAGCAGGTATGTGTATGCTCATCGTGTGTATTTATTTACTAACTAAATGAACACCAAAACGAACTCACGAACAACAAAACAGTCTGGCAAGGCACAAGGCTAAACTCAGAACAATCTCCCACAATTAAACAGACAAACCCACCCAACTAATATAGGACTTCCAATCAAAGGCAACACCACACAGCTGCCTTCAATTGGAAGTCCACCCCAATTAACCAAACATAGACATACAACTAACTAGATCAACATAGAAATACGTGAATCTCAAACAGTGCCCAAAAACCCCAGAATACTAAATCAAATGCCCTTACTACAAAAACACCACCCTGAACCACATAAAACAAATACCCTCTGCCACATCCTGACCAAACTACAATACCAATTAACCCTTATACTGGCCAGGACGTGACAGATGCGAACTGGGGGAGGGTTTGCACTTTGCTTATGGGCCATCTCTGGCTTGAGTTGTGTGGCCCTAACAACTTCCCATAGTTATTGGGCTACTTTTGGTCTGAATGTGGGCCACATCCACCTTGCCAGGCAAGCTCTGGACATGTCATGCTATAGATCCACTTCAGGATCATAACACGAAGTGGTTAACTGGGCAAAATGGTACATCGTTATATTGTAGATTAGGGCCGAATTTGGGCCATCGTAAAATGTTGCTGTCTGGGATGTGTGAGGGATGCTGTCTACCACTGAGACTTATTGGGATTGGGGCTGGGTTGTTTAGGAACCTTACCTTGCTCTCCTCTAGAATGGAGTTAAACTTTGAGCCCAGAAGCTCTGTCTTAAACTGTGCAAGAGTAAGGGAAGAGAAAACAGAGACAGAAGAAGGCAGAGAAGCGATGAAGCAGAAAACAGTGGTCTGGAAAGGCTATGGTGGCAGCTACTCCAGTGGTACTGGGACTCTCAAGGTAGGCCAGTAGTTGGCTGAGGAAATTTACATTTTCTCTAACATAAGAGGTTATATAGGTTAATCTCCACGGAACATACCTTAATCTACATCAAAATAGGTACATGAATTGAACGGGTGTTACAAATCCCTTTTGGCCCTGCAGTCTAGGGGGGGGGGGGGGGGGATGGATACGAGACCCATAACATAAAATCAAGCAAATTATAGTGACAAGTAACGGTGAGAACAAAAAAAAGAGACAACTGAAATCTACTGTCAAACACTACAGGTTTATTTTTAAACACACGGTAATGGAGGTGTGAGAAAAGGGGCTGAGCTGGACCCAAGCAAAGAAACAATAATCCAAAACACACCTAAGCTAGACGAGCCTACTTCAACAGCAGCTAGCTAACTAACCAAAAATACAGTGGGTGGTCCGCCGAGTTCTAACTAGAGTACTTAGACAAAGTATTCCTACGGGTAATGTAGGCCCATGGGCATCTTGTCTTGGTACCCCCTTTTCTCACCAAACATACAAACAGTCAACACTTTAACATAAACAATACTCACAGGTGGGATGGACAAAGTGACATGTAGTTGCAAAAACAAAAGCGAGAGATAATGAACACAAAGATTGATCTGGGGAGAAAACAACTGACTGGGTTTTTAAACCAAGGGAAAGGGATGTGATTGGGTGAGGGAAGAGGAGCGGGTGTCTTCTGTTTGGGGACTGATTGATGACTGATTGGGGAGTGATGATTGTCACCTGTGAGGGGAGAAGGAGAGAAAAGAAATACAAATACAGGATACACACTACCTGTATCCGTAACAACGGGTATAGTATCAGCAACGGGTAAATTATTATTATCATGTTCATTATCATCATCAACATGTCTCACCACTTTCTTCCTCAGACATTGTTTGTCCTTCTTGACTGTGCTGTAGTACAACGCTGGGTTCTCCATTTTAGAGACCAGGTCCTGCCCAGGGTTGCCATTTTCTCCGTGGGGTGGAGTTACACGATCAGACTCGGTCTCATGGCCAATAACTCAGGGCGACACTCCAAGCCTGGGCATCCATTTTAAAACAAGTGCCTGTTTCCCAACATAGTTAATAATCTTGCATTTTATGGTTGATGGTTGTGGTCGACGTTCATGGTTGTGGTTATTGTTTCATAGGTTTAGTTGTGGTTGAGCTGGCACATTGTCTTGGAGCGACTTTCTGTAAAAGCTTTTGTCGGAAAGCTTTTGTCGGAAATTTCAATCAAATGTATTTATAAATCCCTTTTTACACCAGCCGATGTCACAATGTGCTATACAGAAACCCAGCCTAAAACCCCAAACAGCAAGCAATGCAGATGTAGAAGCACGGTGGCTAGGAAAAATTCCCTAGAAAGGTGGATACCTAAGGAGAAACCTAGAGAGGAACCAGGCTCTGAGGGGTTGCCAGTCCTCTTCTGGCTGTGCCGGGTTGAGATTATAACAGTACATGCCAAGATGTTCAAACGTTCATTGATGACCAGCAGGGTCAAATAATAGTAATAATCACAGTGTTTGTAGAGGGTGCAACAGGTCAGCACCTCAGGAGTAAATGTCAGTTGGCTTTTCATAGCCGAGCATTCAGAGTTTGAGACAGCAGGTCCGGTAGAGAGAGAGAGTTGAAAACAGCAGGTCCGGGACAAGGTATCACGTCCGGTGAACAGGTCAGGGTTCCATAGCCGCAGGCAGAACAGTTGCAACTGGAGCTGCAGCACGGCCAGGTGGACTGGGAACAGCAAGGAGTCAACAGGCCAAGTAGTCCTGAGGCATGGTTTAATAAACTATTGCAGCATAAATACTGTGATATATTGCTATAATTCTGAAGCATCTTAGTTAAGTTATTTTTAGCATAGCAGGCTAAGGATACAAAGCAGTATCAAAGCAGGGAAAAGAACCTGCAAACTTTCGGCTATGGTTAGACTGGCTTGCTAACCCAATCCACCAGGCAGCCATTTTGGATCTCCATCTCAGAGAATTTCAGAAATGGGACTAGGGATGGCAAATTAATTGAACTCGCTCTGGCGTTAGCATAACTTATGACTATGATTATCACGTTGTCCATCGTTCAATCATTTCCGCTAATGAATACACAGAGGTGTTTTAAAATGGATGGCTGGCTGAAGGGTTTCCTTATCGTCAATTCAAACAGGAAATTACTACCGGTAACTCGCATTGACCCCTGTCACAGTTAGTGAAGGGTGGATACTCACTTCTTGCTGTTATGGCCCACATATCTCACTGCTGCGATGATGAAGGCGATGACAGCCACTCCAACGATGGTGCCAACGATCCCTGCCATCATGTACTTCTCTAACATCGGACATGCACATCATATTGAAGACAGTGTAGAAACAGAAGATACCTTTTAGCTAGGTACTATAACGTATTTACATTCAAGATAATGCCATTGCCATATCAAGCCAATGGGGTAGCCAGTTGGTGCTCTTACTTATACAGTCAACCTAGATATCATATAAAGGTACTACACTTCCGATTTCAGTTCTATCTCTCATGCATGCTTGGCTATACAATGTTTTGCATTTTAATTGTATGCGTTTGTTTCTGTGTTTAACGATGAACCTGAACTTGTGTACTCACTCTCCTGCTGTAACTCCAGATATAAGCTCTCTGACCCGTACATGTTGCTGACGCTGCAGTGCCCAGGTTGCTCACCCTTCTCCCGTAGTTTTATCATGCCCGTGGACATGTGGCCATCCGTGTGCATGTAGTAGTTGTAGAGGCCGTCTGTGTCGTTGATGTTCTTGTCGGGGAGGTAGAACTCAATGATGGGCTCAGGGTTACCCGTAGCCAAGAAAACACACTGGACTACTTCCCTCACCACTGTGCACATGGACTCTTCCAGAAGGTCAGTTGCATCTGAAGAGAGGTATGACTGATATGTAGAGTTGGGATGGTGTAGTGTGGTGTAATATAGTGTGGTACATTACTATTAGATTTTTACCTTGTCAGCTAAGGGATTTGATCTAGCAACCTTTCGGTTACTGGCCCAACACTTTAACCACTAGGCTACCTTCCACCCCAGTGCTGCTGGCTCGTCCATCTTTGTTCTCTGCCAGGCAGCAGTACTGTCTGTCTCCCATTGTGCATGGGCTTGGTGGTGAAGGTGAGCGTGCTTGACAGTGCGGCTGTGTTGCTCTCTTCCACGTAGTCTAAGGTATAGTGGGGTTCAGGCATGTAATCTGTGTACATCCATTGGATCTCTGGGCTATTCTCTGGACAGTTGTCTGGAGGATGCTGTAGCACGCCAACGTCATCAGCAACTATCTCCACAGGGATGTCAATGTGGGCTGGTATGGGGGACAGAGAGGACATAAGTGAATGACTTAAAATAAACAAATTCACAACATTTACCTATTCTCATTCAAATTAAAATAATTATAATCACAGCTAGGGCAATCCTTTGCTGGTCCCATATCTTTTTGTGCTTGCCAACTCCTACTGTCATTGTTATGCCAAGTCAATCCAAACAGTGGCCACAGTAGTTGGCAAGACAGCACAAACAGATATGATACCAGGCGAGGGCAATCCAGACCATAAAACATACTGTTAAAAAAAGCCTCTCAGGGTCTCTCAGCGGGCTTACCCAGCACCTTGAGCTCAGAGAACTCTGGGTAGGTGTAGATGTTGGCACCGTCCAGGTCGGCACGGAAGTAGTACGTCAGGGAGTGCTCTGTACCTATATTACTGATGAGCAGGGTGCAGTTCCTTTGGTGCAGGTCCCCAATGAGCTTGGTACGCCCTTTGTAACTTTCCCGCGCAATGTCTTGAACACCACAGGTGGGAAGAGCTGGGGGTAAGGCTTGCCAAAGTACCAGACGTCGTGGATGCCGCGGTGTGGCCGCATACATGAACGTGAAGTAGATGACCACGCAGGAGTTGGTCATGGCCGAGACGTCCCTTGGAACCCAAACATTCCACTGGCCACTGACATCTGAGAGAGGGAATGAGGGAGATTGCAAATTGAAATATTGAGAGCGAAACTGTATATCAATGAACAATCTACAATACATATACAGTTTCAAATGGAATCACTGAGAAAAGATGATCAGAAAGAACAAAGAGAGAGAGAACAGAGGATGATATCATGAGGATCTCCCTGGGTGAGATGGTAAGAGCAGAGACCCTATGTGGAGGAAGCATATGTCTCACTCTCACCACTGGCAACACTTTAAGTGAGAGGGACAAGGTTGATCCAAGATGGACGCCAGCCATCCCTCAGCACTGGAACATTAGTCTGATTCCCTGCTGCCATGTGTGACAGTTGGAACCTGTGTCTACTCTGTACCCTTTTGTTTTAGTGTTGTTTGCTATAAGTTTGACACACTCAAAGTCAACTGGGTCAATGCAGTAAAACCACCAAATCAGTTTTACAGTGCAATTGCATATCTAGATTACTGCTTTTCTAGTATTACATATGTAGTCTTAATTCATTTCCGCAGTCTGAGTTATTGTGGTGTAATTGAGTAGTTATTCACACTGACAAGAGGGAATGAGAAACATAAGAGTTTTACCTTTGATGTTCAGCAATAGGGGCAGAAGCAGCTCCAAGCACCAACCACATGGTGTTTGTTGAATCCTCCACCAGAGACCTCTGCAACAGACATCGGACCTCAATTACACATCAACTACTTCACACTTGACTGTTCTGTTTTGGACCAATGGAGCCCCATGCTATGTGATATATGGCAATATAATGTTATATTCAATATATAAGTAATATGTTACCTGTGGTCAACTAATGTCAGTAGCTGTGACATATAACTGAAATGGTTAATATCACTATTTTGTACATATTCTAATGAGCCTGTGTTGCTTTTATCTCAGGTAAGAATGACATATGTCAAGATGATTGTGTGTAAAAAGACAATAGACGTATCTGAGGATCACCTTGAATTGCTGAACATGGGAAAAGTAGCCAAGACAGAAAATGTCTGATTCTTCAGCTTGGTGGTGGTAGTAGTAGTAATAATGTTCACTAGAGGGCGCCCAATAAACTCCCAGACAGCTCTACAGTCCTTTGCCTCAAAAATGATTTCTTTACCCTTATCGCATTTGCCGTTCATAGGGCATTTGTACCATATTGCTGTTCTAAACTTGACGTGATCAGGGTGAGTGAAAGTACATGAAATAACAGCACATAGGCCAGTCTGTGCTGTTATTTTTTCTGGACTGAAGGTTTGCTGTATTTGTTTGCAGCTGCTGGAGCTGCTGCTGGAGGTGCCTGTCCTGATGGAGGGAATTTAATAGAGTCATGAGTAATACTTCACTTGTCTGTGTAACGATCGTCGTAAGGAGTGGACCAAAATGCAGCGAGTATATTGACCATCTTCTTATGTATTGAAGGAAAAAACACAAACAAAACAAACGACGAAAACAGTCCCGTAAGGTGCACAGACTATACAGGAAACATCCACCCACAAAACACAAGAGAAAACTAACCCAACTAAATATGGCCTCCAATTAGAGGCAACGACAACCAGCTGTCTCTAATTGGAGGTCCTATCAAAACCCCAACATAGAAATAGAAAAACTAGATAAACACATAGAAATAGAAAATGTAGAACATAAACCAAAAAACCCGAACCACACAAAACAAACACCCCCTGCCACGCCCTGACCAAACTACAATAACAAATAACCCCTTTTACTGGTCAGGACGTGACATTACCCCCCCCCCCCCCCCCAAAGGTGCAGACCCCGAATGCACCTAAACAAAAACCCCGCAAAAAATAACCCCAACCTCCCGTGCTACACCCCCCCCCCACCTCAATCCTCCAACTACGGAGGTGGCTCTGGCTCCGGCCTTAGTCCCCATTCTAACCTGCCCACCCCCGCTGAAGGCTCAGGGCTGTAGACCACTGCTGAAGGCTCTGGGCTTAGGTGCGTCGCTGGAGACTCAGGGCTGAGGAGCGTCGCTGGAGACTCAGGACTGAGGAGCGTCGCTGGAGACTCAGGGCTGAGGAGCGTCGCTGGAGACTCAGGGCTGAGGAGCGTCGCTGCACAGTGACTGTACGTACAAACCCCAACCAGAAGCCATGGATTACAGGCAACATTCGCACCGAGCTAAAGGGCAGAGCTGCTGCTTTCAAGGAGCGGGACTCTAACCCGGAAGCTTATAAGAAATCCCGCCTTCCGACGAACAATCATACAGACAAAGCTGGATACAGGACTAAGATCGAATCGTACTACTCCGGCTCTGGCACTCGTCGGATGTGGCAGGGTTTGCAAACTTTTACAGACTACAAAGGAAAGCACAACCGAGAGCTGCCCAGTGACACGAGCCTAAATAACTTCTATGCTCGCTTTGAGGAAAGTAACACTGAAACATGCATGAGAGCATCAGCTGTTCCGGATGACTGTGTGATCACGCTTTCCGCAGCCGATTGAGTAAGAACTTAAAACAGGTCAACATTCACAAGGCCGCTGGGCCAGACGGATTACCAGGACGTGTTGTCCGAGCATGCTCTGACCAACTGGCAAGTGTCTTCACTGACATTTTCAACCTCTCCCTGCCTGAGTCTATAATACCAACATGTTTCAAGCAGACTACCATAGTCCCTGTGCCCAAGAACACTAAGGTAAACTGCCTACATGACTACCAACCCGTAGCACTCACGTCTTTAGCCATGAAATGCTTTGAAAGGCTGGTCAGGGCTTACATCAACACCATTATCCCAGAAACCATAGACCCACTCCAAATTGCATACCGCACCAACAGATCCACAGATGATGCAATCTCTATTACACTACACACTGCTCTTTTCCACCTGGACAAAAGGAACACCTATGTGAGAATGCTACTCATTAACTACAGCTCAGCGTTCAACACCATAGTGCCCTCAAAGCTCATCACTAAGCTATCGATCCTGGGATTAAACACCTCCCTCTGCAACTGGATCCTGGACGTCCTGACGGGCCACCCCCAGGTGGTAAGGGTAGGTAACAACACATTCGCCATGCTTATCCTCAACACGGGGGCCCCTCAGGGGTGCGTGCTCAGTCCCCTCCTGTACTCTCTGTTCACTCATGACTTCATGGCCAGGCACAAATCCAACGCCATCATTAAGTTTGCTGATGACACAACAGTGGTAGGCCTAATCACAGACAACGATGAGACAGCCCTCCAGGACACCTACATCACCCGATGTCACAGGAGGCCAAAAAGATCATCAAGGACAACAATCACCCGAGCCACTGCCTGTCCACCACGCTAACATCCAGAAGGCGAGGTCAGTACAGGTGCATCAAAGCGGGGACTGAGAGACTGAAAAACAGCTTCTATCTCAAGGCCATCAGACTGTTAAACAGCCATCACTAACATTGAGTGGCTGCTGCCAATATACTGACTCAACTCTAGCCACTTTAATAATGGAAAAATTGATGTAATAAATGTATCACTAGCCACTTTAAACAATGCCACTTTATATAATGTTTACATACCCTACATTACTTATCTCATATGTATATACTGTACTCTATACCATCTACTGCATCTTGCCATCTTGATGTAATAAATGTATCACTAGCCACTTTAAACAATGCCACTTTATATAATGTTTACATACCCTACATTACTCATCTCATAAGTATATACTGTACTCTATACCATCTACTTCATCTTGCCTATGCCGTTCGGCCATCACTCATTCATATATTTTTATATACATATTCTTATTCATTCCTTTACACTTGTGTGTGTATAAGGTAGTTGTTGTGAAATTGTTAGGTTAGATTACTTGTTATATATTACCGCATGGTCGGAAGTAGAAGCACAAGCATTTCGCTACACTCGCATTAACATCTGCTAACCATGTGTATGTGACAAATAAAATTTGATTTGATTTTTTAGGAGGAGGTCAGAGATCTGACCATGTGGTGCAAGGACAACAACCTCTCCCTCAACATGATCAAGACAAAAGAGATGATTTTGGACTACAGGAAAAGGAGGACCGAGCACACCCCCATTCTCATCGACGGGGCTGTAGTGGAGCAGGTTGAGAGCTTCAAGTTCCTTGGCGTCCACATCACCAACAAACTAACATGGTCCAAGTACATCAAGACAGTCGTGAATGGGGCACAACAAAACGTATTCCCCCTCAGGAGACTGAAAAGATTTGGCATGGGTCCTCAGATCCTCAAAAGGTTTTACAGCTGCACCATCAATAGAATCCTGACAGGTTGCATCACTGCCTAGTATGGCAACTGCTCGGCCTCCGACCGCAAGACTAAACACTCATCTTCGCAAAATAATAAATGCGGACCAAACTGGATTTTTTTGAGGCAGGTACTCTTCTGATAACATTTGCCGTCTTTTTGATATTATTGATCAAGTAAAGGCACAGAAGACCCCTGTCCTGCTGGCTTCACTGGATGCTGAGAAGCCGTTCGACAGGATGGAGTGGAGCTTTCTGTTTTCAGTCTTAGAAAAGTTCAATATGGGCCCAAACTTTATTAAATGGATTAAGTCCCTATACTCTCATCCAAATGCCATGGTGACTAATAATGGTCTGAATTTTTGGGGACGTGGCAAAAGACACGGATGCTCGCTGCCCCCCTCTCTACTTGTTGGGGGCGGAGCCTTTGGCAGAGTTGATAAGGAGAAATCCAAGTATTATGGGTGCTTCTGCATGCGCCCTGCAGCACAAGATTTCGCTCTATGCGTATGATGTCTTGCGCTACATATCCAACCCTGATAAATCCCTTCCTCCATTTTAGACACAATTGCTCAGTATGGCAAGTTTTCAGGATATAAGATACATTTTAAGTAATCCACTGTTTGCCCTCTCAATCTTACACTGAACAGCTCTATGAAGACACTCTGTCTGTTCTAATGGAAGACACAGGGGTTTCAATACCTTGGGATCTTTGTAACACCAGATCTGAATTGCCTTTTCAAGGAAAATTATCTCCCAATCCTGGATCGAATCAAGAACAATCTCCAAACCTGGATCTCCCTCCCAATTAGCTTAGTCGGAAGAATCAGTGTTATCCGTATGAACATTCTCCTTAGATTGAACTATTTATTTCAGATGCTCCCATGCTAGTGTAACCGATGTGAAATGGCTAGTTAGTTAGTGGTGGTGCGCGCTAATAGCATTTCAATCAGTGACGTCACTCGCTCTGAGACTTGAAGTAGGGTTTCGCCTTGAGTTGCAAGGGCTGCGGCTTTTGTGGCGCGATGGGTAACGTTGCTTCGTGGGGTGTCAGTTGTTGATGTGTGCAAGGGTCCCTGGTTCGAGCCAGGGTTGGGGCGAAGAGAGGGACGGAACCTACACTGTTACACTATCTCCCAGTTTCCTTTTTCAAAACAACTAACCAAAGCATCACCAAATTTATATGGGGCAATAGACAAAGGGTGTTCTTGCCCTTCACTGCCTTCAATTGTACTACTGTTCTGTCCAAATTCACAACATGGTAAAATGGATCACAAACAGACAAGACTCAATATGGATTCAGATAGAAGCCCAATCCTGTGGTTCATTGCCCCTAATCTCAATTATATTTATTAATACATTTAGTGAAGTGGGCAACATAGCCTCAACCTTTCTGATTTACAGCACCCTACTAGCATGGAGGGACTGTAAGAAATACATTGGCATTTTCTCCCAAATATGCTCTCACTCACCTATAGTATGCAACCCAGACTTGCCAACTTTAATCTTTGGCATACTCTAGGGATCAGGACATTTTCAGACCTGTTTCATCAGAAAAACTCTACACTGACATCCTTTCAAGAGCTCTGCAGTGAATTCAATGTGCCAATATTAAATATCTTCAAGTTAGACACATCATTTCATCATTTACTTCCAAGGGGAGGTTTAGAGCTCAGCTGAATGAAGTTGAGACCATTCTTGCTACAGCACAATCCATCAAAGGCTAAATCTCCTACATCTATAGACTCATTTCTGAGAAAGGAGGCTCCTCCTTTACTCCTCTGAAAATAATCTTGGAAAAGGACCTTTGTCTGACTATTAGCGATGAGTTATGGGCAGATGTTTGCAACAGGGTATACTGCTCCTCTACTAATGTAAAAATGAAAGAATCTAATTATACGTTTTTGTATACATTTTATTACACCCCAGTGAGACTCCATAGAATGAATACAGACATTTATCCTGATTGTAAAAGATGTACCTCTGAAAGTGGAACCTATATGCATGTATTTTGGAGTTGTAGAGAGATTACCAGATTTTGGCAATCTATACATACTGCTGCACAGAAAATACTAGACGTACAGTTTGATATGACCCCATTTAATGCCCAGCAGGACTTTGTTCTTGATCCTGACAGAGAAAATGTGTTTATGACTATCACATACTTTGCTAAGAAATGTGTTCTCCTATTGTGGGCTTCTAATACTTCTTCTACATTTCAAATGGGGATTGACCAGATTGTTGACTTTCTTCCTCTTGAAAAGCTCACTTATGACTTGCGCAAGAGACAGCCCAGGTTTGATAGACTCTGTTTTATTATCCAGAGACTGAACATTTGCGAGAAATATACTCGGAAGCGGTGGGTGATGTGCGCGCCTCCTGAGTCAGACTAAAAGACCACTCCGAGTACCTCTCCTCCGCCGGCGTTGTTTTGGGTCGGCTTCTGGAATCAGTTCAATTGCCCTAGGTGGTTCGAACAAAGGATCCACTTCGGGAAAGTCGTATTCCTGGTCATAATTCTGGTAGTGCTGGTGAGTTACCACTGCTCTGATATCCAATAGTTCTTCCCGGCTGTATGTAATAACACAAAACAAAATCTGGGCTAACAATGTAAGAAATAATACATAAAAAAACTAAATACTGCAAAGTTTCCTAAGAGCGAGAAGCGAGGTAGCCCTCTCTGTCGGCGTCATTGTATTTACTATAGATTGTGTGTTAGATATTACTTGTTAGATATTACTGCACTGTTGGAGCTAGAAACACAAGCATTTTGCTACACCCGCCATAACGTCAGCTAAACACGTGTATGTGACAAATACAATTTGATTTGACTGCCTATCTTGATATGGTCATGATTCTGCATCAAAACTCAGCATGGCAGATAATGTCTTCTCCGTTTCCCCACCGGATCTACGTCTCATCAAGGGGAGGTGTCACAAATCAAATCAAATCAAAGTTTATTTGTCACGTGCGCCGAATACAACAGGTGTAGACCTAACAGTGAACTGCTTACTTACAGGCACAGTGCAAAAAACCAACAGTGCAAAAAAGGTATTAGGTGAATAATTGGTAAGTAAAGAAATAAAAACAACAGTAAAAAGACAGTGAAAAATAACAGTAGCGAGGCTATATACAGTAGCGAGGCTATATACAGTAGCGAGGCTATATACAGTAGCGAGGCTATAACAGTAGCGAGGCAACATACAGGCACCGGTTAGTCGGGCTGATTGAGGTAGTATGCACATGTAGATATGGTTAAAGTGACTATGAATATATGATGAACAGAGAGTAGCAGTAGCGTAAAAGAGGGGTTGGCGGGTGGTGGGTGGCGGGACACAATGCAGATAGCCTGGACAGCCAATGTGCGGGGGCACTGGTTGGTCAGGCCAATTGAGGTAGTATGTACATGAAAGTATAGTTAAAGTGACTAGGCATATATGATAAACAGAGAGTAGCAGCAGCGTAAAGAGCGGTTGCAGACACTGGGAATCTTCCATTTCAACTGCTCCTCCTCAACACTTAATGCCACCCCCATTGTGAAGTAGCGGTGTGTGGGTGAAATCACTGGGGAAGCCAAACCACCCTCAAAAAAGCCATATTACAATCTGTGTGTTGTGATAATTGAGTTGCTTGCTCTATACCCTGTTAATTCATATGCCTTGCAACTGTGACATGTAGGCCTAAAGGCCGAGACCATAAGAAGAAACAGTGGAAAATTCAACCATACCTTTGTTTTATCGGAAAACCGGATAGCAACCTCTGTCCAGTGAAGTCCACAAAGCATATTGCATGTACTATCGTGAAAAATTACAGATTTTCTTGTGCACATGTGCTTTTTGAGCAAAATGATAGGCCTACACATGCTAACGGTTTCTGATCAGTGATAGATGAGCAAACAAATAGATGAGCAATACCACCTCCCTTATTTGCCCAGCCAGAAACCAATTAATCAAATAGCCTATAGGCCTGGAGATGGAGATTCAGCGAAACAAAATCACAAAGATTGACTCAAGTCAGTGTCACAGGCTTTTGGTCGGGAGTAGGCCTAGGCTACTAAGATACTGCAAGAGAAGAGCAAAATAATCCACTTGTAAACTACATATCATGCTGGCAAAATGTTCTACTCAGTGCTAATAAATAATCCAACTGGAAAAGATGATCATGGGCATCAATGACCTTAGTTTAGCTAACATTTTCCCCAGCCTAATTGCAGCATAACCAATAGCCTATCCAAACGGAGATTCAGTGAAAACATATATATCTGATAATGATTGATGTATTAAGACTAGTCCCCACTCAGCAGCACGAAATGAACGTGGGTAGGCTATTGCTTCAAATGTAGGCTATTATAAAAATGTGATGACTTTGGAAGTTTCAGTAAGCAACAATTTGATGCCTTCAATTGCATTATCCTACTTTATAACAATATTTTCATCATTCAGTGATATCTATTCCCACAGTAAGATGGGAATGCCACCTCAGCATTACGGCTACAATTCAACCGTGTCTGAAAGTTTGAAGTGGCCGTACAGCATTTATTGTCATGCAGCCTCCACAGACTTCAGAGCTTTCATACCTCTTGTGCTTAGCAGAGCAGAGCTATTGTGAAAGAAGTTGTCAAGTGAGTTTGTGTTTCTAGAGGGTGTACCGCCTCCACCTACCGTCAACCAATCATGTCAATACGGGGCTATACAGAGCCTTCCACAAACGGTGCCCACAAACTGTTAGGGTCTACATAAACCTGTCTCAACAGCAGAGCTTTCTTTTCAGCACCATGGAGTGAATCCTTACCACCTCTACACCTGGCTATCAGCGGAGTCGTGTCTGGCAGCGAAACAGTTCATTCAGCCTCATTTACTGTTTTTTTAACATAGCTGTCACGATGTGCGCAACTGGTTGAAGGTAAGTCAGGTGCAGGAGAGCAGAGATGGGTGACAACAGGCGCACTTTATTCATGCCCAAGGAAAACAACGATAACGCCCAAAGTACACTAACGGTCCAATAAACAAAACACACGGGTCAAACACATACCCGGCGCAAACCAGCCTGATGCGAACCACACACAGTAACAAACAAACAATTCCACACAAACTTGGGGAGAACCGAGGGTAATACACATTTAGTCAGATGAGGGAATGTGAACCAGGTGTGCGGAAAACCAAGACAAAACAAATGGAAAATGAAAGGTGGAGCGGCGATGGCTAGAAGACCGGTGACGTCAACCGCCGAACGCCGCCCGAAAAAGGAGAGGGACCGACTTCGGCGGAAGTCGTGACAATAGCTGATATGGCTGACTTGCTTAAACAAATGTGGTTTCTACTGATGTACAAACTATGGCATAAGGGAACGATGAGCGGATAAGAGGAAATCTGTTATTTCAATTAAGACATTAATGAGCGAGCTAAGACCGACGTACTGAATATAACTATGTGTTCAGCACTTTTGAAATGTACAGCGACATAATTCAGAACATGGGCTGTTCTTACAGTATTCTCCCTGTACACCAAGTCAGAACTGTAGGATAAATAAAAGGGGCATAGAAGCAGACAATGAAAGCTCTTACAATATTCGATAATGACATTTCTCTAAAACAGGCTACATGTGCACCACCAAGTCAGAACAGTAGGCTAAGTAATGAGGGGAAAGGGACCAAATTATTAGTGTGAGGCACATGGGCTACTAACAGCTTACTACACAACATACACTTAGTATTACTTTCTTGGATACAGTATAGATATCTCCCTGGCATTTTACATTATTTATGCAGCAGCATACAATACATTTTTGGACTCACCCGTTTGTGCTGTGCTCACTTGAACAGGAAGGTGGCACGGTGGTCCTTGTTGGAAAATGTTGTCATCAAACTTTGTCACCAAAGTCTGGCATTCTCTGGATTTATGGGGCTTTTCAAGACAACTGGGAACTCTGAAAAAACAAAGTCGAATCATGATGTCAGTGATCTTTAAGTCGGAGCGCTAGAAAGAGGCCCGAGTTCCCGACTTGGAATATCAAGTTGGATGACCGTTCAAAATGTATTTTCCCAGTCAGAGTTTTTTCAGAGTTCCCAGTTGTCTTGAACTCACTGAAGTCTGAGATTTCCCAGTTCCGTGTTTCCAGTTGTTTTGAATGCGGCAGAAGTCATGCTGGATTGACAGCATGGCCAATGTATTCAACCTATTCTGGCCCATGGTTTTGCATGTGAATGTTTATCCTTTTAAGCTTGGAAAAAAAGATCCTCAAACCCACACTTGGACCACACACCCTCTCCACTGAATAGCAGGCTAGTGTTTGCTTTGCAAGTTAGCCACTGATTCCTTCCAAACCATTCACTGTTGAATTTGCAATTTCCAACTTGTTGTGTAACTCTTATGTCCAATGGTCGATGAGTACCGAAATGTTTTATGTATAATTTCTCTTCATATGACAAGGATTGAAAAGGATTTGCAAGTAGATTGTCAACTAGATTCATGATGATGACTGCTTGTCTGGCTTGCTAGCTAAGATTTTGAAAGTATGATGTCGACATGATGTGTCCAATCAATGCTGATTTGACATCATTTTATCTGTAGACCTTGAGCCTTCTTGGATGGGCACTTCTAATGTAAATCTATGGCACCACCCAAGAGGCTTGAATTTTCGAGCTCTACCCATAGGTTTTGCGGTGCCGTAGTGTCGCCATGTGTGACCGAACACTGAGCCAATTGTGGCACAACTAGAGAACATTACCAAACCCTACGCTCCATATTTTCTGCTGGCTGCCCCACCACCAGAGAAAGGACTGAGCTAGGCTGAAACACCTGCATTTTGGAGATGCCTTCCTCAAGAAAGCAAAAAAGATACCATGTTTATCAACTCAATTATATATATTTTTTACATTGTTGGCGTACTGATAGGTGACACATATTAATGCCAAAATAACATCCAAAACAGGCAACAGCATAAAATGTCTATATATAGTTTTTTGCTAAACAGGAAAGGCTCTGCCCCACCTGCCCTGAAAGACGGGTCGCCACTTGATAGAGGACTCTAGAGCCCAAAGGTCGATTGTAGCACAGGCAGAGCCATTGAGGACTTAAACTATTTTGAAGTAGTCAACTGGGTGGGACTTCCTGTGCGTTAAAAACGTCTTCAGGATTGGTGGGTCCTCTGCGGGACAGTTGAGCTAGCATAGGCTAATGCGATTAGCATGAGGCTGTATGTAACAAGAACATTTCCCAGGACATAGACATATCTGATATTGGCAGAAAGCTTAAATTCTTGTTAACCTAACTGCACTGTCCAATTTACAGTAGCTATTACAGTGAAATAATACCATGATATTGCTTGAGGAGAGTGCACAGTTTTGAACATGAAAAGTTGTTAATAAACAAATTAGGTACATTTGGACTGTCTTGATACAAAATATTGAACATAAATGCAATGGTTCATTGGATCAGACTAAAACTTTGCGCATACACTGCTGCCATCTATTGGCCAATATCTAAATTGCACCCGGGCTGGAATAATCCATTATGACCTTTCTCTTGCATTTCAAAGATGATCGTTCAAAAACAAACAAAAAAACTGTTTTTTTTTCTTTGTATTATCTTTTACCAGATCTAATGTGTTATATTCTCCTACATACCTTTCATATTTCCACAAACCTCAAAGTGTTTCCTTTCAAATGGTACCAAGAAAATGCATATCCTTACTTCAGCTTTATACCTGTCCAGATAACACACTCTAGGTGGCAGTATGCACCATTTCAGTTTGTTTGCCCACTCAGAAGTTGGAAGAAGAAAATTCACTACTTCAAAATGGAGATGGCCTCAGATACAATGTCGAACTGAATCTATGTGTCGAATGGATACGTGTTCCAAAGTCAACATAGAATAAATGGTGAATGAACTGAAATAGTTCTATCAAAAAAAATATTAATTTTGGAGAATAAAAAAATATTCAGATTAACATTTATACCAGGGATTCCAATTGGTGGAGGCCCCCCTTTTGTAGGGCCATGGATCAATTTCCAAAGAAAAAAAAATATATAATAATATTTTTGGGGAGGGAGGGGAACTCAGTCAGGGTCTCAGCTTACTGTTGAGAGTTAGAATAGTATAATACACAAGGTGTAATTTCGAAATGTGGTTTTGCATCAGCAGTTTCTCTCTTGTTATGTCAGTCACTGATAGTTACTCAATTAGCCCATGTCAGCAAAAAAAAAGATTGGTATGTTAGTCTAGCAGCCAGCTATCTAAACTTGTAGTTACCATGGTTGAGTTATCGACTGAGGGGGCCCCATTGATTTTGCTAGTCACTCTCACTCAGATATCATATTAAAAGCTGCAAACATTTCTCTCCACCCTATGGCAAAATGTGTATAATTGCAGGAGGCTAACTATAAAACTGCACATTTTTCTCTCCGCCCCATGGGAAAATGTGTGGATTTGTAGCAAACTTGCTTTCAAACTGCAACCTTTTCTTTACACCCCATTGCAAAATTTGTAGAATTACAGTAAATTAACTCCAAAACCTCATTTTTTCTCTCCGCCCTCAAGAGGGGAGACCTAAAATGTTGTGCTCGCAAGGTGGTAGAAACAACATTTAACTTAGGGCCCCCAAAAGGATACGGCCGGCTCTGACTTCATGTGTGGGTATGGATGTGGGTATGCAGACCTCTGAGCCACTGAGGCCCCCTGTGATGATTTTTTTTCTTGTGGGCTCCACCCCCATCAAAGTTGCCCATTCCTGATTTATTCAATTGGTAGCCTATAATTACTGTTGAATGAAAAATGGTAAGTTGGAAAATATACTATTTATACATTCTTTTAACAGATTTCAGAGAACAAACAAATGAATATACAAAAAAAGATTGAGGTAGTGCCTCAATGTAAAACAATACTGCAATAATGCACACTTATGAATAGAAAAATATTCTCATAAACGGGTTAGCTGACAATGTCATGAAAACGATACGCACCCTTCAATGGGGCAGAAGACTGTGTGTTGTCGTGATTCTGGATGGCCAGATATCTAGCAACAATGACACAATGCTGCCATGTGGGGAATTGTAGGTGGCTTGTTTCATCAAGTTGTATGTTGTTCTTGAAATGTCATTTTTTTGTGTGTTATTTGCTAATATGGCACAAAAAAATGCTACATAGCTAACCAACAACTAACAATGTATTTGAGAAACAACGTGCTCATTGTACAAATGTATTTATATTTTCAAACATTGGAGACTAAATAAGGTTTACATGTTGTCAACAATCCAAGCCAACCCGTCTGTTTTACCCCATAGTTGTGCACGCATCTGTTTTGTTGCTAAACAACCAACCTGTCTATAGCACACAACCTTTAAAAGCATGATGTACTTTTTTTCTTGATTCATTTCATTTGAGCTCTCTTGCTAGCCCAAAATGAGAATTCTTAATAACATTTTGCCAACATTTTCGCCAGTGTATAAGAATAGTATTTACAGAAATATATTGATTACATCCACACATACTACCTAATATCCCCACCCACTTGTCAAATCAAAATGCTAAAATGAAAGGAAAGAGGAGAAAAAAAAGAAATGGTTTGACCTCTCTACTTTTCCAAACCACATCTTTGTCAGTCCTTCCACCTGGTGACAATACACAATCATTACAAAAGTAAAATGACACATCCTTGAAAAACTTTACAAAAACATTACCAAAACTTGCTTCTATGTACAACTAGAAAATATTCTTATTGAAAATATAAAACCACCAGATACAAACAGTAACATCTGACACAGGGCTGTAAAATAAATCATTTACCAAAACTATTAACTACAGTTGTTTCAGTTATTATACAATGTCTCTGTATTATCATAAAACATTCCAACTTGATTCAGCACATGAGGAAACAACACCAAAACTACAGTAGTTTCAGTTGAACAAAAGTCCCATTATCAACATAAAACTTTCAATCTGGATTGAGGAAATGATATAAGAACACATGGCTATATAATGCTGCATGCTATCCCCCACGTTTCTAGCGAAAATTGCTTTGTCACTCACCACCCATAATAGCCTTGACATTGGAGTAAAGCGCTGTATTCTCATCTGTCTCTGCTGCTGGCTCGTTCTCCTCCGCGTCCATCACTCCACTCCCCTCTCCTCCATCTTCATCCCCTTCTTTCTTATTCTCTCGTTTGATTTTGGCGTACTCTGACTCTGTTGTGGTGGTCTTCTTTTCTGCCTCCTCAGGAGTCTTCTTCAGTTGGGAGTAGTTGATAGCGGCGTAGTGCACATCTTTTGGTTCTTCCCCTTTGGCAGAGTTTCCTGCAGCTCCACTGGTCTGGGGTCTTGTGTTTTCAGCTCCCTCCATCAGCACCACCTGTAGAGGGGTCTGTTTGCCCCGCACAGCCCGTCCTGCATCCGTCTATGGAGTAGATTACAGAAAGCACTGTGTTAGGAATCTTGTTAGCTTGGTGGTCCAATATCTGTTTATGCTGTCAATGCTAACTGAATGTTGATAAAGCTGAATAAAGAAGGAAACTGGTACTGCACCTGTTGGTCTTCACATGCCACCATCTCCAGGTTCGTTAAAGGGCTTTTGGAGTTTGAGTCCTTTGGGATCCTCTCTTTGCATCTAGGGAAAATATTATAAATAAAATGTCTCAATAACTATATGTTAGAGGGATTAGCAAGCACCTCCATTACAACATGGTGCAAGGCATTGCAACTTTTGACAATATATCTGATACTCTTGATAGGAAATATGAATTTCTGAAGACAATCACCAACACTCATATAACACTAACTGTACTTCAGTAACAGAATTCATGTACCTTTTACATTTCCCTGTCAAACACAGGAAGATACAACAGATGGTGGCTGAGAAGGCTGCACCAATCGCAAATGCAGCAATCAGTGGTGGGTTCAACAGCATAGCTAAGATGTCTTTAGATACTTCCTCTATGAAGAGAACAAAGCATGTATGTATATATAACTGCAAATATAACTGTTGAAGCACAACAAGATGTTGGGTTGTGCAAAGTAAGGTCAGATGATGTAGGCTACTTACGAGTCACATTCAAAGTCACTGTCTTCTCAGTGGTGATGTTCCCTTTGAATGTCACTTGGCACGTGACCTTGGTGGTGTGGTGCTCAGCTGAAGGTGTGAAGGTCAAAGTTGAGAAGTGGGTTGTAGTGACGCTGGTCAGATCCTCTCTCTTTTGTATTTTGGTGTTATCTCTGAGCTCAGTGATGTTGTCTCCTGTCCCTCTTCATGTCCATGTGATGTTAGGAGGAGTTCCAGAGCAGATCCCTGGGGCAGTGCAGGTCAGAGTAACTGGTTCTCCCTCTGTCAGAGGAGGAGTCAACACTGAGGGCTTCTGGGTCAGAGCTGGAGACAGGAAATAAAAACACAGACTGAGGCCTAAATTCAATCAGGATCGTGGAAGATCAGCACAACAGCATGATTTACATTTAGAGACAATGTTCCCGTATTCATGGTAAATGCACGTCGGCTCAATAGGAATTTACCTTTACATTTAAGTCACGCTATAACATGGATTTTGTATCCATGTAGAAACCTGCAGAAACATATACTCATATAAAGTATGAAATCATAGAGCCGATTTAGAAATATAAACACTTTGAAATGGGAGACTTGTGAAATCTTGGGCTTTGAAAATTGGATCTACGTATGTTGCAGTATGTGTACATAATTAATTACACTAAAGTAATACTCATGTCACTGTAACTAACAGTAATAGTCATGCTGTACCTTTCACTGCAATTTTCATTTTCTCCTGGTATGTAAATTTACTTATATTTCCACTGTTCAATTTTCCGGACAGTCTTAGTTGATAGTCTCCATCATCAGTCTTAGTGATGTCGTTGATGATCATACTGCAGTTCTTCTTTGTCAGGTCTGTCTCCAGTGGGGACACTCGCCTTCTATAACCCTCCTGAGCTATAGAGGAATTTTCTGAGTGGAAAATTGTGTCCCTTTTGACTTTAATAGAACGTTGTGCATCAGGGCATTTAAGCCATATTGCTATGTGAGGAATGAAGTCATCAGGGTGAGTGAACGAACATGGAATAACAGCACATAGTCCAGTCTGTGGTGTTATCTCTGCTGGACTGAAGGTGATGTTGTATGCTGCTGCAGGGGCCTCATCTGATGAAGCGAAATTAATACAGTCATGAGTAATACAAGAAGCACTGATACTACTTCACTTGTTTGTAAAAAATTGTTATGAGATAGTATCTGTTGGGATGTATGCCATGTGTATATTAACAATAGTAGTGATATAAGGGACCTTACTTTTGCACGTGGCTCTCTCTGTCAGAGAGTGAAGTAGAGCTGCCCAGATGAGGACCCACATCCTTCCTCTACTGCATCGATGAGTCAATCACAGCATGTGCATTATATGGAGAATGCCTTGCATTGGATAGAGATAAGCTGGCAATAGTCTCACTGTTTTTGATGCCCTCTGTGGTCTGAGAAATGAAGCCCTGTACCCAATATGAAAGATCTGCTGCAGAAGGGTACTGCCATATTCTGTAGTAACTGACATAGTAACTATAGTGTGCTAAATGCACTTATTATGGGCGACAGGTAGCTTAGCAGTTAAGAGTGTTGGGCCAGTAACCGAAAGTTTACTGGTTTGAATCTAAGGGGCCGGCAAAGGGTAAGAATATGAAAGGTAGGGTTAAATGCAGAAGGCACATTTCGGTTGAATGCGTTCAGCTGTGCAACTGACTAGGTAATCCCTTTATTATCAACATTAGAGACTACTGGGTTGTATTCAATATATTTTGTGATGGTTTTATACCACAATCTTTCACGTAAAAAGACATATCAGACCCACTTTAGAAGAGTGATGATTCCTCTTTCACCGTTACATTATGTTGACCTAATAACTAGAAGACATGGTAATAATGCAACTGATCACAGCCTGAAATGGAAGAAATTGGTGACAACAACGCCTGATACTTTATCAATAATATGTAAACTGTCAGATGAATTTCAGTGTCAATTTGTGTAGATGTAACGGAAGTGCATGTAGTCATAAATAGTTTAGTTCCTCTTCACACTTTGAGGCTGTGATATTTGCTATATTATTTAGGTCGGGTGTTACTTCCCCTAAATACTTACATTTAAACTCTACACCATGTTCCTTGAAATATACAGTGCCTTCGGAAAGTATTCAGACCCCTTAGCTTTTTCCACATTTTGTTACGTTACAGCCTTATTCTAAAAAGGTTTAAATAAATAAAACATCTCATACATCTGCACACAATACCCCACAATGACAAAGGCAAAAACATTTTTTTTATCAATGTTTGCAAATGTATTAAAACAGAAAACAGAAAACAGAAATACCTTATTTCAATAAGTATTCAGACCCTTTGCTATGAGACTCGAAATAGAGCTCAGGTGTATCCTATTTCCATTGATCATCCTTGAGATTTTTTTCCAACATGATTTGGAAAGGCACACACCTGTCTATGTAAGGTCCCACAGTTGATGGCGCATGTCAGAGCAAAAACTAAGCCATGAGGTCGAAGGAATTGATGGTAGAGCTCCGAGACAGGATTGTTTCAAGGCACAGATCTGGGGAAGGGTACCAAAAGATGTATGCAGCATTGAAGGTCCCAAAGAACACAGGGGCCTACATCAGTCTTAATTGGAAGAAGTTTGGAAACACCATGACTACCTAGAGCTGGCCACCAGGTCAAACTGAACAATCTCGGGAGAAGGGCAAGATTCTCTAGTCTGATCAAATCAAGATTTAACGTCTGGAGGAAAGCATGGTGGTAAGTGCATCATGCTGTGGTGATGTTTTTTAGCGGCAGGGACTGTGAGAATAGTCAGGATCGAGGGAAAAATGAACGGATCAAACTACAGAAAGATCCTTGATGAAAACCTACTTCAGAGCGCTCAGGACGTCAGACTGGGGGGAAGGTTCACCTTCCAACAGTACAATGACACTGAGCACACAGCCAAGAGAACGCACAAGTGGCTTCGGGATAAGTCTCTGAATATCGCTGAGTGACCCAGCCAGAGCCCTGACTTGAACCTCATCTAACATCTCTGGAGAGACCCTAAAATAGCTGTGCAGCAATGCTCCCCATCCAACCTGACAGAGCTTGTGAGGCTCTGCAGAGAAGAATGGGAGAAACTCCCCATTTACAGATGTGTCAACCTTGTAGCTTCATACCCAAGAAGACTCTAGGCTATCATCGCTGTAAAAGGTGCTAATCAGATGGCGCCGGAGGGGATGGCTGCCGTTTTATGGGCTCTTAACCAACCATGCTTTTATGTTTGTTTTTTCGCAGATGGAGGTCAGGGTGCCTTGTAAGGTTGCGGCGATGAGTGGCTAATCTGCCTTTACCATCGGTACTATTGGCCAACGTACAATTGTTGGATAATAAAGTGGACAAACTACAAGCACATGAATAACATAGAGCTGGCGGGTTATACACTGTATCTGCAGGAAAGAACAGCAGCCTCTGGTAAGACAAGGGGTGTGGGTCTATGTATATTTGTAAACAACAGCTGGTGCACAATATCTAAGAAGTTTCAAGGCTTTACTCGCCTGAGACCACCTTTACGCTGTAGACACACAGAGACGCGAACAAAGCTCTCCCACGCCCTCCATTTGGCAAATCTGACAGTAATTCTTTCTTCCTGATTCCTGCTTACAAGTAAAAACTAAAGCAGGAAGCACCAGTGACTCGGTCAATAAAAAAGTGGTTAGATAAAGCAGATGCTACGCTACAGGACTGTTTTGCTAGCACAGACGGGAATATGTTCCGGGATTCTTCCAATGGCATTGAGGTGTACCCCACATCAGTCACTTGCTTCATCAATAAGTGCATAGATGACATTGTCCCCACAGGACTAAGATCGAATCGTACTACACCGGCTCCAACGCTCGTCGGATGTGGCAGGACTTGCAAACTATTACAGACTACAAAGGGAAGCACAGCCGCGAGCTGCCCAGTGACACAAGCCTACCAGATGAGCTAAATTACTTCTATGCTCGCTTCAAGGCAAGTAACACTGAAACATGCATGAGAGCATCAGCTGTTCCGGACGACTGTGTGATCATGCTCTCCCTAGCCGATGTGAGTAGGACCTTTAAACAGGTCAACATTCACAAGGCCGCAGGGCCAGACAGATTACCAGGACGTGTTGTCCGAGCACGCGCTGACCAACTGGCAAGTGTCTTCACTGACATTTTCAACCTCTCCTTGTCTGAGTCTGTAATACCAACATGTTTCAAGCAGACCACCATAGTCCCTGTGCCAAAGAACACTAAGGTAACCTGCCTAAATGACTACCGACCCGTAGCACTCTCGTCTGTAGCCATGAAGTGCTGTGAAAGGCTGGTCATGGCTCACATCAACACCATTATCCCAGAAACCCTAGACCCACTCTAATTTGCATACCGCCCCAACAGATCCACAGATGATGCAATCTCTATTGCACTCCACACTGCCCTTTCACACATAGACAAAAGGAACACCTATGTGAGAATGCTATTCATTGACTACATCTCAGCGTTCAACACCATAGTTCCCTCAAAGCTCATCACTAAGCTAAGGACGCTGGGACTAAACACCTCCCTCTGCAACTGGATCCTGGACTTCCTGACGGGCTGCCTCCAGGTGGTAAGGGTAGGTAACAACACATCTGCCATGCTGATCCTCAACACGGGGGCCCCTCAGGGGTGCGTGCTCAGTCCCCTCCTGTACTCCATGTCCACTCATATCTGCATGGCCAGGGACGACTCCAACACCATCATTAAGTTTGCTGATGACACAACAGTGGCAGGCCTCATCACAGACAACGATGTGACAGCCTATAGGGAGGAGTTCAGAAACCTGGCCATGTGGTGCCAGGACAACAACCTCTCCCTCAAAGTGATCAAGACAAAGGAGATGATTATGGACTACAGGAAAAGGAGGACCGAGCACACACCCCTTATTATCGACGGGGCAGTAGTGGAGCAGGTTTAAATCTTCAAGTTCCTTCCTTCCATTACCAACAAACTAACATGGTCCAAGCACACCAAGTAAGTCATGAAGAGGGCACGACAAAACCTATTTCCCCCTCAGGAGACTGAAAAGATTTGGCATGGGTCCTCAGATCCTCAAAAAGTTATACAGCTGCACCATCAAGAGAATCTTAACTGGTTGCATCACTGCCTGGTAGGGCAACTGCTTGGCCTCCGACCGCAAGGCACTACGGAGGGTAGTGCGAACGGCCAAGTACATCATTGGGGCAAAGCATCCTGCCATCCAGGACCTCTATACCAGGCAGTATCAGAGGAAGGCCCTAAAAATTGTCACCCTAGTCATAGACTGTTCTCTCTGCTACCGCACGGCAAGTGGTACCGGAGTGCCAAGTCTAGGTCCAAGAGGCTTTTAAAAAGCTACTACTCTCTGCTTATAATCTATGCATAGTCACTTTAATAACTCTACCTACATGTACATATTACCTCTACTAACCAGTGCCCCCGCACATTGACTCTGTACTGGTACCCCCTGTATATAGCCTCGCTATTGTTATTTTACTGCTGCTCTTTAATTAGTTGTTACATTTATTTCTTATTTTTGTAGGTATTTTTCTTAAAACTGCGCTTTTGGTTAAGGGCTTGTAAGCATTTCACTGTAAGGTCGCATGTGACAACTGATGATTGATTTGATTTGAACAAAGTACTGAGTAAAGGGTCTGAATGTACATTAAATATTTGTTTTCTTATTTTTATACATTTCCCAACATTTCTAAAAACCTGTTTTTGTTTTGTCAGTATGGGGTATAGTGTGTAGACTGATAAATATTATTTTATACATTTTAGAATAAGGCTGTAATGTACAAAATGTGGAAAACGTCAAGGGGTCTGAATACTTTCCGAATGCACTGTATAGGTTGTTTATACTCAGTTTATGCAGAGTTTAATAAACTATAGTTTTATAAAATCACCTATTTATAAAACACATTGTTTTATGATTCGGACTAGGCCCCTTAGTTCCAGTTAAGGGAAATCTTGAGGCTACAGCATACAATGACATTCTAGACGATTCTGTGCTTCCATCTTTGTGGCAACAGTTTGTGGAAGGCCCTTTCCTGTTTCAGCATGACAATGCCCCCGTGCACAAAGCGAGGTCCATACAGAAATTATTTGTCGAGATCGGTGTGGAAGAACTTTTCTGGCCAGCACAGAGCCCTGACCCTCAACCCCATCGAACACCTTTGGGATGAATTGGAACGCCGACTGTGAAACAGGCCGAATTGCCCAACATCAGTGCCCGTTGCTGAATGGAAGCAATCCCCGCAGCAATGTGCCAACTTCTAGTAAAAAGCCTTCCCAGAAGTGGAGGTTGTTGTGGAGGCTGTTACAGCAGAAAAAGGGGGACCAACTCCATACTAATGCCCATAATTTTGGAATGAGACGTTCGATGAGCTGGTGTCCACTTACTTTTGGTCATGTAGTGTATGTCAGTTAACACATTTCCATCCACAATGTTTATGCTGGTAAAGTCAACCTCTTTTTCAGAATAATGTCTCAGGATTTATGCACAAAAAAAAAATCTATTATAACCAAATTGTGTAGTATTTTATGTAAAAGCACAAGTTACAAGTTTTTATCTTCAACTATGTTGCAAATATTATCAAGTGAAATGGTTTAAAATAAAGCTTTGTGAGATGTAGCAACTGCAAACAATGAGGGGTGATGTGGGGGGAATAACTGTTTTATACTGTATCAATAAAGTAATTCTAATGCATGGAGATATAGAATGTATTCAGGGTGTATTTTCCATACTGTTTTGGGTACGACAGAACAGATAAACTATATAGATAAACTGAACTAGTCACATTCTCTGTTTACTTTATTTATTTGTTGTTTGGAACCAAAGAAAGATGGCTTTGCTTGAGGCGGGACAGACTTGTAAAATAAAGAGAATGATCAAACGTCATCATAGAGCTCTTATTGTCATTAAGTAATAACAGTGCTAATTTGCAGAAGGATTGCAGAATTCTGATCGGAATTATTGTGTCAAAGATATAAAAAAAATCATCACAATAATAATAATGAATACCACAAAGTAAAGAAAGTACAAATCTGCTTTACAACACACTATGTGACAAACAAATTAGATAAGACATGAACAACGCTTCTCCATTTTGTTCCCAGGTTCAGAAAGAAATAAACCCCCCATGAGGCGTTCAAGAGAACTGACGACAGTAAGTGTTACTAACCGGATGTCCGTATTGGCATGTCTCAATGTTGGGTAACACATCTTGAACGCTCTGCCCATAGGTCTAGTGACTTAACCATGTCAGAACAATTACATAAAATATGTTATTAACAGTCATGACAGCTGACATAAGCTTGACACTGTCATGGCACAAATATTTGCTTCAGTCAGCTTATTGGCTTAGCATACCGCTAGCCAACTAATTTACATAAATACCAATTTGTGTCATGACAGTGTAAAGGGTTGTCAGTATTTTGACATCAGTTTTCATGACCGAAAATTACATGTGTTATGTTATGACAGCGTTATGTCACCCTTATGACAGAGAAGTCAATTAAAGTGTTACCGAACATGTATCCAACTTGCCTGTGTAAACCATTGTTGTAATAGTGAGCATGTACATACCGTAGTGTATTTACACATATGGCTGACAGCATAATAGTCATGCAGGGTATTTATTTACATAATGTATACTGGTATCCTTTTACCCATCCATATGCAGCGTATTAATATTGTATTAACAGTCATTGTTATCTAGTGTTGCCATTAGTGAGCTTACATTACATTACATGAGTTGATAAATGATATTTGAATAGCACAAACAACTGGTATAACAACTTCATTGTTGTGCCACTCAAATGCCTCATCTGATACAACCCTATAGGATTAGGCATCGATTTCACACTTTACAACCTTTGAAGAAGACATTTTGTGGGAAGCGGTCTCAGGTAAAGTGATCTTTTGAAACAGCCACAGTGATCAGTGTTCGCTGATCTTTCAGCACTGTTTACATACACACACACACACACACACATTGTCTCAACGAGATACATTTTGGCCTGCTGTGCGAGTGTTACAGTTGAGTCTTGTATGCCAGATTGATCCAAAAATGTATTCTAACCTATTGGTTCCCATTTAAGGATAAGTTAACACTTCCCCTTAGCAAAACAGAGAAATCGTCCAAAAATACTAGTAATTAAATCATTGGCAACGGCATAAATAGAACATTCTGTGTTACCCCGGCATATTTCCTCAAGAGCAAAACACAATGCAATCGTGCTTATAATGCATAAAAACTAAAAAATCAGGCCACTTCTTGCACAAACAGAACCTTGTGTTCGAGGCTCGACAAACCTCTGAGAGTATCCATCTTCTCTCTTTATATAAAATCAAAGAAATATTTATTTCTCATCATCATCAAAAGCCACGGAGTCACAGCACACATCACTATTGAACTATATGTGGGAACAGAATATGTGAGATGAAGATGACTGGCTTCAATTGGATGTGTATCAGGCCTGACGTTTGTTGAACACTGGTCAGTGTTGACAACCACTGGATCAGGAAGAGAGAAGAGATCCCTCATTTCCTCCAGATCCAGGGTCAGAAATAGAGATAAGAAAAGAAAAAGCACAAAACACACCCCTTTCCCTGACACTTCGACTGGCAGCGGACACAGTGGAGAAGAACTATAATGGACAGATCTAGAACAGGAGCAGGTACAAGTTAGCCTGGTATCTAATCTGAATGCGTTGCGTTTCACAGGAAAACTGGTGAGCGCAGCATTCAATCTGGTTTAACCAGGCTAGCTATGAGTATGATATAGGGTGACATACAGAAGGAGAGCCCCAGAAAAGCAATGCCAACAATTAATGGTGTAGAGATGGAAATAGCAACATTGAATCTAGATGATACAGTACAGTACAGTAACTAACACATTGCACCTGTTGTGAGGGAATTGTTTGACTATGAACAGTAGAGTAAGAGCTGGGAGACCGACAGCTGCTGATAATACAAAGATATTTTTACATTGTCCACTGGGCAGTGTTCTGACCCTGCAAGTAGCTACCAGCAGTCCTGGGTGGCGAGATGTGACTGGGGCTCCCCCTGGAGGCCGGGGGGTCGACTAACGGGGACGTCATTTGAGATGATTCAGGGATGGGCGGAGACGATGGGGGTTCTTGATGTGATGGTGAAGGTTGGTGATGGTGTCTACGGGGGAGGGGGGAAGACGTTTGAAGAGGGGGCGAATGACGTGAGGAGGGGGGCAACAACATGGCTGCCACTGTGTCCCGCGGTGACGATGGGTCAGGGAAGGATCGCGATTCATTTGGCCTTGATCTCGGTGTAGTCGCTGCCGTCATCCCCCCTCCCTGAGGCTCCCCCATCCCTGGAGCGCCCCCCCAGAAACTGCAGGGCGGCGTAGTTCAGCTCTTGCCTCTCCAGGTCTGCCAAAGAGCCCACAGGTTGATAATCCCCGTCTTCTCCCTGTTGAAGGTACGGAAAGAGAGAAGGCCCATTCAGAATCACAGGTTATATCAGCACAGTTCCACCAATGCAATTGACACCTCAGAACATTCAGAGTATAAAGGGATAACATGACAGACATTGAGAGAGGAGAAAGGAGGGTTAGTAGTTATTGGTGAGCAGAGGCGTAAAACAAGGAGATTGAGGCGGTTTAGCATATCCTGTTATTATCGAGGCAGCCGTGCAACAGTAGTCGTGGAAATCAAAGGCAATACAGCACATGGAAGCTGATCTCAGACAGCAGACGACTGTGGGCCAGATCTGGTTGTTTTGTGACACATACAATGTGGCTCAGTTCTGGCACCACAATGAGTCATATGGCCCAGATCTGGTCCGAATGTAGGAGATGCGAACTGGGGAGGGTTGGCACTTTGCTTATGGGCCATCTCTGGTTTGAGTTATGTGGCTCTAACAACTTCCCAGAGTTACTTTTGGTCTGAATGTGGGCCACATTGCCAGGCAAGGTCTGGACATTTCATGCTACAGATCCACTTCAGGACCGTAACACCAAGTGGTTAACTGGGTAAAATGGTAAATCGTTATATTGTAGATTAGGGCTGAATTTGGGCCATCGTATAATTTTGCTGTCTGGGATGTGTGAGGGATGCTGTCTACCACTGAGACTTGGAGTTGGGATTGGGGCTGGGTTGTTTAGGAACCTTACCGTGCTCTCCTCTAGAATGGAGTTAAACTTTGAGCCCAGAAGCTCTGTCTTAAGCTGTGCAAGAGTAAGGGAAGAGAAAACAGAGACAGAAGAACGCAGAGAAGCGATGAAGCAGAAAACAGTGGTTTGGAAAGGCTATGGTCGCAGCTACACCAGTGGAACTGTGATAGATAGCTATAGTGGTACTGGGATTCTCAGGCCAGGCCAGTAGTTGGCTGGGGAAGTTTACATTTTCTCTTTAACATAAGAGGTCATATAGGTTTTTTATTATTTATGAGTATCTCCACGGAATGAACCTTACTTTACATCAAAAATAGGACATGAATTGAACGGGTATAGTATAGTTTCAGTATCAGCAACAGGTAAGCTATCATTCTCCCGTTTAAGACAGATCTGAGAATGGTCATTATCATCATTATAGTCATCATCATCAACATGTCTCACCACTTTCTTCCTCAAACATTGTTTGTCCTTCTTGACTGTGCTGTAGTACAACGCTGGGTTCTCCAGTTTAGAGACCAGGTCCTGCCCAGGGTTGCCATTCTCTCTGGGGGGTGGAGTCACAAGATCAGACTCGGTCTCATGGCCACTAACTAACTCAGGGCGACACTCCAAGCCTGGGCATCCATTTTAAAACAAGGGCCTGTTTCCCAACGTAGTTAATAATCTACAGGCCTATGGTTCATGGTTGTGGTCGACGTTCATGGTTGTGGTTATTGTTTCATGGGTTTAGTTGCGGTTGAGCCGACACCCTCTCTGGGAGCGACTTTCAGTAAAAGCTTTTGTCGGAATGTGATGTATTGGTATAATGCTGAAGCACCTTAGTTAAGTAGGCTACCGTGGCTGTATTTTTAGCATAGCAGGTCAAGGGTACAAAGCAGTATCAAAGCAGGGTATTGAGCCTGCAAACTATAGGCTACGGTTAGTCTGGCTTGCTAACCCCACTCCACCAGGCAGCCATTTTGGATCTCCATCTCAGAGGATTTCAGGAATAGGACTAGGCATGGCAAATTAATTGAACTCGCTCTGGCGCTAGCATAACTTATGACTATGATTCTCAAGTCCGTTCATCGATCAATCATTCACTCATGAATACACAGAGGTGTTTTAGAATGGATGGCTAGGCTGAAGTGTTTCCTTATCGTCAATTCAAACAGGATATGACCTGTACCTGTAACTCGCATTGACCCCTGTCACAGTTAGTGAAGGGTGGATACTCACTTCTTGTTGTTATGGCCCACATATCTCACTGCTGCGATGATGAAGGCGATGACAGCCACTCCACCGATGGTGCCAACGATCACTGCCATCATGTACTTCTCTAACATCGGACAAGAACATCGAAGACAATGTAGAAACATAAAATACTGTTTAGCTAGGTCATGGTACTATAACGTATTTACATTCAAGATAATGCCATATCAAGCCAATGGGGTAGCCAGTTAATGCTCTTACTTATACAGTCAATCTAGATATCATATAAAGGTACTACACTTCTGATTTCAGTTCAATCTCTCATGTATGCTTGGCTATACAACGTATAGCATTTTAATTGTATGCATTTTTTTTTGTGTTTAACGATAAACCTGAACTTGTGTACTCACTCTCCTGCTGTAACTCCAGATGAAAGCTCTTCGACCCGTACATGTTGCTAATGCTGCAGTGCACATTGACAGCACCGTTGCCCAAGCGCTCACCCTTCTCCTGTAGTTTTATCATGCCCGTGGACGTATGGCCGTCCGTGTGCGTGTAGTAGTTGTAGCGGCCGTCCGTGTCGTTGATGGTGATGTTCTTGTCGGGGAGGTAGAACTCGATGACGGGCTCAGGGTTACCCGTAGCCATGCAAACACACTGGACTCCCTCCCTCACCACCGTGCACTTGGAGTCTTCCAGAAGGACAGGGGCGTCTGAAGAGAGGGTGGAGGTAGGGGTATGACTGACATGTAGAGTGGGATGGCATGGTGTAGCGTGGTGTAATGTAGGTGGTACAATACGATATGATACCATATGTTATGATACCACATGACATGATGACCCACTCACATTCCACAGTGATGTTGAGGGAGCTGCTGGCTCGTCCGTGTTCATTCTCTGCCAGGCAGCGGTACTGTCCGTCTCCCTGAGGGGTGAGCTCCAGAAGCTCCAGCACAGACACCTCTTCGGCCGTGATGGTGCCCACCAGCTCCCCGTCCTTCAGCCAGGTGAGGGTGGGTGCGGGATTGCCTTGGGTGCTACATTGCAGGGAGATGGAGGAACCTTCCAAAATGGTCAGGGAGCCGTTTACCACTGGCTCACTGGGAGGGTCTGCAGGGAAGATAGAGAGGGGATGAAAGGTAGAGTTATATGAGGAGAAAGAAAGGAGTTAACATGTTTTACTGTGTATAAACAAGAGCAAGAAGCTACGGGCCAGGTTTATCACATGACTAATACGTCGTTATATATATTGCGCGTCACTACTTCACAGGAGAGGCATTTGACTGCAAACATTTAATTTTTTTCATCAAAATAAGTTTTGGGGCAGAAATGCCTTCTGGATCATGTGAACTTTCATGTGCCTTAATAACAAAAGTGTATGCCATCTGTAAATATGAATACAATTGTTAAATTACGAGCCTAGTAGGTTTAGCCACAGAAAAAGTCAGGAACCTTCCCACTAGCCATGATTGGCTAAGATAATGGACGGGCTGGACAGGCTGAGATAATGGATGGGCTGGACATGCCGAGAGATGAGTTCGGATTGGTCTGCCATGTAGCATGCTTCTGTCTATAATGAGCTGCTCAGTATGTCTAGGTAATCCTTTCTTACGCAGATTTTTTTGGGAAAGATAGTTTTCAACTTTCTGGAGGGCCGAGTTTTGAAATCAGTGAATTCCCGGTGGAAGCAGAGTATGATAGCTAAGGAGATGGAGAAAATTCAAGCGTTTGATAGCAAATGCGGAGGGAGTCGAAAAGAAAACACAGAAGTCTGTTGTGTAAAACACCTGTCTCTGGATTACATCTTCAAAACTAAGGGCAACCATGTCATCCGTGACAGAAAGGGAGAAGCGTTCTTCCATGTACTGTATACATGTAAGAGAGTATAGCTAGCTACATTTTCAGATATTATACATTTCTAATTTTGTCAGAAAGTCGTTTTCATTGCAAGTTAAAGCGTACTGTTAGCTGTGTAGTAATATTATTCGTATCTCAGAGCAATTTGCTAGTTTAGCTACCTGTAGATTCATGCAGGGTACTAATGCTACGAGTTGGGATAATGTTTCATTGTTTAGCTAGCTAGCTAGTTATCTACATGTCTAAACAAAAGACTCCACTATGCAAGTAACCATTTCACTGTACAGTTTACACCTTCTGTATCCTGTGCATGTGACAAATAAACATTGATTTGATTTGATATAGTGTGTGTTTACCAGAGACTGTAATGTGAAGAACAGCATGAACTGCACCAAAGTCAGATATAACGTTAGTCCAACAAGACAGTGTCCAAGTTCTAAAATTCTCTGGTAGAATGCCCTGCTTTTATTTTGTCACACTCACAATCGTAAGCTATTTTCTGTAATTAGCTTGCCGTTAACTTGTAAATAATGATCGTGTTGTGAGTTTATTTTCCTGGAATAATTCATTGATAACTGTTTACAGACATGTTGATAGACCAGCCTTTAGTCTTGAAATCTTGTTTAGTACATGACCATACTCACTGTTTAGCACAATGCCTCACATGTGAATCCTTAAAGAGATGGGTGGGGCTATGTCTTAAGAGGGTGTGAACAATGCTTAATGGGTGTAGACAAAGAAGAGCTCTCCAGTAGGTCTATCAAAACATTTTAGTGTCATTTTCTTAAAAGTGGGGTTACAAGTTTATCAACTTTCAAAGCAGAATTACTTTCCCATTGTTCCTCAACTGCAGTGTGTGATATACTATTTTCTAGCTCTGAGTCTTTACTTTTATCCAATGTAAAAAACACAATTTCAAATTTTACTAAATAAGACCGAACCAAGTCGGTCGGTCACATATGTCACTGCAAATGACATAAACTAAAATGTCAGCTTGGTTGACATACTGTATAACTACAGTGGTTAAATGTAACTATTTTTGATTATTCCAGAAACACCATGTTGCACAATAACACTTACACAAGACGGCCAGGTACATGGATGTGTTCATGACGCCGTAGCCATTATCCCCCACGCAGGTGTAGATGCCCTCCTGAGAGGGGGTTAAGTCCTCCAGGGAGAGCGAAGCGTTGGAAGCCGTGTCCCACAGCAGCTCCTGGTCCCCAAACAGCCAGGAGATCCTGGGAGGAGGGTTACTGTCCACCTCGCAGTGCAGTGTTACCGAGCTGCCCTCCATCACCTCCATGGACCCGTTCACCCACACCGAGCGAGGGGCATCTAGGGTGAGAGGAAGGGGAAGGTGGGGTTAGACTTGTAAAAGTGACAAGTGTATAACCTGGTTAAACCCGACCCAACACTGCACTCATCATTGTTTCAAAGAAAAACAAAAGGTGAAACATAGAAAAACAGATTTGAATGTCAGGCGAACATACCCAATGCGTACCATGTCACAATCATGCAATATATTTCTAAATCAAGTTACTATCCTTCTACTTTAGATGTAGAATAATGGATGACTGTAGATATTGACAATGGTTCTACAATGTGTATATCAGAAATATGTGTAACACTGCTAATTTACATTTGGCTTAGTCGGCAAGATTCGTTTTTCTATATTAATATAATCCCCCACATTACATAATGTGTCCCCTGTTGTGTCCCAATGACACACTTCTTACAGAATTTGAGGATTCAAAGCTACAGGTTCGGTGACAACAGTCAGTTGGTCACTTACACTTGACATCCAGAGAGATGAGTCTCTCGTAGACCAGGGTGGTGTTGGGGTAGTAGACCCTGCAGCCCAGCAGCTGACCGTTGTGTATGGGCCTGGGGGTGAAGATGAGCGTGCTGGACAGGACGGCTGTGTTGCTCTCTTCCACGTAGTCTGAGGTATACTCAGTTTCAGGCAGGTAATCTGTGTACATCCATTGGATCTCTGGGCGATTCTCTGGACAGTTGTCTGGAGCATAGCACGTCAACTCCAGATTCTCGTCAGCGACTATCTCCTCCGGGATGTCAATGTTGGGCTGGTCTGGGGGACAGAGAGGACATAAGCGAACGAGTGAAGATTCACCAGTTCACAATATTTACCAATTCTCATTAAAACTATAATAATTATAATCCCAGCTAGGGCAATCCTAGCCTGGTCCCAGACATATTTGGGCTTGCCAACTCCTACTGTCATTGTCATGCCTTGTCATGCCAAACAGTGTCCACAGTCGTTTGGCAAGACAGCACAAACAGATATGGTACCAGGCAAGGGCAATCCAGCCCATAAATGTGACACATTCAACTGTAAACAATTGTAAACATAACCTCTCAGGGTCTCTCAGCAGGCTTACCCAGCACCTTGAGCTCAGAGAAATCTGGGTAGGTGTAGATGTTGGCACCGCCCAGGTCGGCACGGAAGTAGTACCTCCCTGAGTGCTCTGTACCTATATTACTGATAAGCAGGGTGCAGTTTCTCTGTTGCAGGTCCCCAATGAGCTTGGTACGCCCTTTGTAACTTTCATGTACGATTTCTGTGCGCGTCTTGATCACCACAGGAGGGAAGAGCTGGGGGTAGGGCTGACCAAAGTACCAGATGCCGTGGGTGCCGCGGTTCGTCTGGATACCGGATGGGTACATGAATGTGCAGGGGATGACCACGCAGGAGTTGGTCATGGCCGAGATGTCCCTGGGTATCCATACGTTCCACTGGCCACTGACATCTGAGGGATGGAAGGAGGGATATGGGTCGAAGATTGGAAATGGGAATATTGAGAGCGAAACTGTATACTGTATCAATGAACAATCAATCTATAATACATCTACAGTTTCAAATGGAATCACTGAGAAAAGATGAACAGATAGAGAGAACAGAGGACGATATCATGATGTTCTCCCTGGTTGAGATGGTAAGAGCAGAGACCCTATGTGGAGGAACCATATGGCACCACTGGTACCACTGTTTAAGTGAGGGACAAGGTTGAGTCAAGCCAGCCATCAGAAAGCACTGGAACAGTAGGCTGATTCCCTGCTGCCATGTGTGACAGTTGGAACCTGTGTCTACTCTGTACCCTTTTGTTTTAGTGTTGTTTGCTGTAAGTTTGACACACTTTAAAAGGCAACTGGGTCAATGCAGTAAAACCACCAAATCAGTTTTACAGTGCATTTGCATACATTTGAAGTCGGAAGTTTACATACACTTATGTTGGAGTCATTAAAACTAGTTTTTTAACCACCACAAATTTCTTGTTAACAAACAATAGTTTTGGCAAGTCGGTTAGGACATTTACTGTGTTCATGACACAAGTAATTTTTCCAACAATTGTATACAGACAGATTATTTCACTTATAATTCACTGTATCACAATTCCAGTGGGTCAGAAGTTTACATACACTAAGTTGACTGTGCCTTTAAACAGCTTGGAAAATTCCAGAAAAGGATGTCATGGCTTTAGAAGCTTCTGATAGGCTAACTGACATCATTTGAGTCAATTGGAGGCGTACCTGTGGATGTATTTCAAGGCCTACCTTCAAACTCAGTGCCTCTTTGCTTGACATCATGGGAAAATCAAAGACATCAGCCAATACCTCAGAAAAAAAATTGTAGACCTCCACAAGTCTGGTTCATACTTGGGAGCAATTTCCAAATGCCTGAAGGAACCACGTTCATGTGTACAAACAATAGTACGCGAGTATAAACACCATGGGACCAGGCAGTCGTCACACAGCTCAGAAAGGAGACGTGTTCTGTCTCCTAGAGATGAACGTACTTTGGTGCGAAAACTGCAAATCAATCCCAGAACAACAGCAAAGGACCTTGTGAAGATGCTGGAGGAAACAGGTACAAAAGTATCTATATCCACAGTAAAACAAGTTCTATATTGTCATAACCTGAAAGGCAGCTCAGCAAGGAAGAAGCCACTGCACCAAAACCACCATAAAAAAGCCAGACTACGGTTTGCAACTGCACATGGGGATAAAGATCGTACTTTTTGGAGAAATGTCCTCTGGTCTGATGAATCAAAAATAGAACTGTTTGGCCATAATGACCATCGTTATGTTTGGAAGAAAAAGCGGGAGGCTTGCAAGCTGAAGAACACCCTCCCAACTGTGAAACACGGGGGTGGCAGCATCATGTTGTGGGGTGCTTTCCTGCAGGAGGGACTGGTGCACTTTACAAAATAGATGGCACCATAGAAAATGATGTGGATATATTGAAGCAACATCTCAAGACATCAGTCAGGAAGTTAAAGCTTGGTCGCAAATGGGTCTTCCAAATGGACAATGACCCCAAGCATACTTCCAAAGTTGTGGCAAAATGGCTTAAGGACAACAAAGTCAAGGTATTGGAGTGGCCATCACAAAGCCCTGACCTCAATCCTGTAGAAATGTGTGGGCAGAACTGAAAAAGTGTGTGCGAACAATGAGGCCTACAACCTGATTCAGTTGCACCAGCTCTGTCAGGAGGAATGGGCCAAAATTCACCCAACTTATTGTGGGAAGCTTGTGGAAGGCTACCCGAAATGTTTGAACCAAGTTAAACAATTTAAAGGCAATGCTACCAAATACTAATTGGGTGTATGTAAACTTCTGACCCAGTGGAAATGTGATGAAAGAAATAAAAGCTGAAATAAATAATTCTCTACTATTTTTCTGACATTTCACATTCTTAAAATAAAGTCAACCTCCGACTTCAACTGTATCTAGATGACTTCATTTCTAGTATTACATCTGTAGTCTTAAAACTAATTTCCCCAGTCTGAGTTATTGTGGTGTAATTGAGTAGTTGTTCACACTGAATAGGGAATAAGAAACATAAGAGTTTTACCTTTGATGATTAGCAACACTGGTAGAAGCAGCTCCAAACACCACATGGTGTCTATTTAACCCTGAACCGGAGACCTCTGCAACAGACATCAGACTTCAATTACGCAGCCACAACTTCACATTCTGTTCTGGACCAATGGAGCCCAATGCTATGTGATATATATTGAATATGCCAATATAGTGACATATAACTAATGTCAGTAGTGGTGACATATAACTGCAATGGTTAAATTATATATATATTTTTTATATATATTCTAATGAACCTATGTTGCTTTTATCTCAGGTAACAACGACAAAAGTCAATATGATTGTGTGTAAAAATAGACATTACTGACTATTACCTTGAATTGCTCAATGGGCGAAAAGTAGCCAAGACAGAAAATGTCTGATTCCTCAGCTTGGTGGTCGCAGTAGTAGTAGTAGTAATGTTCACTAGAGGGCGCCCAATCACACCCAGGCACCTCAACAGCCCTCTCCCTTATCTTCTCTGTAAAAAAAATAAAAATACACAACAATTGACATCAGCATCAGGCGATGACATCAGCCCTGCTGCCTGAGACGGACTCTTCAGGTTCTTCACAGGCAGTAGCACATAGACATGGTGACGCACACTCTCTCTTTCTCCCTCGCGCTCTCTCTCATGCGGCACCTGTTCGGGCGACGTAGTGTGCGTGCTAGTAAAGTCACTCATTAGGCTATTCATACGTAAGTCCCAGGTCTTCGACATACAGTCACTGTTGGGCCCTGTTCAGAACCATGACTCACTACCCTAGTCCCTAGGCCCCTATCCACTACATTACATCATGGCGTCAACCATAATAATTTGGTCCGTTGGTTGTTTGGACCATTTAGTCTGTATCTACCAGTCTGTGTCTCCCCCTGTATGTCATCCATGATGCTATGGAGGCAAAGACTTGTCTTTAGCCTCCCTCCGAGCAGCCGGCGGCTGCAGATGGTGGGCCTAAGAGTGGATTGTGTTGGAGAGCTCCATGATTAACACATCACTACGTCCCCAGACAGTCTATAGGCTGATAAGCTGTGTTCCTACGGAAAAGAAGGGCAAATTCTGTTGGTTTTATGCAGTTTGGCAACAACAGGGAGAGGTTATTCTGGGCTGAGGCACACGAACATCCAGTTCTCAAACAAGCGATTGTACGCACACAAAGAGCACGCTCGTGCGTATTTCCAAACGGTGTCATAACACTTATACACACACACACATTTGAAAACCAAAGTAAAATGTACGGTCCCCATACAGATCACTTATAAAGTTGACTTGAACCCCTTTAAACCAAACCATGAGGCTCTAGGTTATGGCAATCATAGCCAATGCCCTTAAAATATTTCTAAAACATTGCGTCAAGCTGTACCATCTGCATTAGACAAAACCCCAAGAGAGGGACTGTGTCTGAGCTGAGAGTCAACACATCAGCCATGTCAGGAGGAACAGAATAGCCCGGAGAGCAGGGCACTGACACCACCAGCAACAACAACGAGAGCCATTGATTGGCAGACAAACGGCCAGCACAGAGACCAGCCATAGACCACTTGCCTCATACCAGCTTCAGCACCAGGCTCCGGCTCCCTCTCGGTTCCTTCCCTCGGTTCTGTCGGTTCTACGTTCTCCCCGAGCGTGTGGTTCCCTTGTGGGTCTCCACAGGTTGAAAAATCCTGTCTCTCGGGTTCTATGGATTCTAGGACAGGGGACGAGGAGAGAAAGAGGGACAGAGGCAGAGAGAGAGAGAGAAAGAGAGAGAGGGAAAGAGGGGAAGAGAGACTGTGTGAGCTGCAGGCTGTTGTGAATGTGTGTGGTGGGTAGTTTTGAATATGAATTCAAACATTTCTTTGCCTTTTCCTAGGCCCACTCCACGCATTCCTCTCCTCTATCGCCCTCTCTGCTATTGCCTGTCTCTCTGTCTCAGACCATGGACCAGGCTTTTGACTCTCACAACCAGGTCAAATTAACCCTGCTAGCATTAGATAACTTCCCTGCTAGGACCTACTGTATCCACAAAGAGCCAGTGACCTCAGGGTGAATGTAAGTTGAGTCATAATATCACTATGACTAGTGAGTATGACTAGATAAGTATGGCTGGGTTTATACCCATATAGATGAGAATATTCTCAATTTCCAAACAGTTCCATTGGAATCATACATCCCCACAGTTAGAGGCTTTAGTTATTGTACGGTGCCCACGTTGACTACCGTTTGCAACCAAAATGAGGAAATATTTAAAAAACTAAGCCAAAAGATGCAAACCTGGGATTCTGATCTAGAAACGAACAACAATGGTTCTTATTTTATTACAAAAAAAACAAGAATTTTGGTGTTGTAAAATGTTTTGAGCATTCCCTTGGACTCACCACACACACACACACACACACACACACACACACACACACACACACACACACACACACACACACACACACACACACACACACACACACACACACACACACACACACACACACACACACACACCAAATATTTTCCTGCATAAGGTATGTTTGTGGATGTGGGATGACAACATGGTCCAGCAAGCAACTAGAAGGACCCCCTACTTTACATATCAACGCAACAAAGAATACTTCTATTTCATGGTGGAACGGTTATTACAGTTTAAGTGGCGTGAGTCACTGTCTCCATAAGCCATTAAGCCATAGGCCAAATGATGACATCCACCAAGCCAAGGATGTTTTCAAGGGAATCCCTACACAAACACAATTGAGGATGGGCTGAGTAGGCCTGGGTGGGGGAAGGTTGGTAGAGTCAGAGTGAATACCTCATTCACAGACTGGAGCCTGTACAGACGAATGTGCAGCATGCCACAGCCCCCTACACACGAGGCACACGGCGTGCCAACACACTTCGCACTGTGGCCCTTACGGCGACACAACAGCTATGTGACCTTCCTCCCCGCCTCCTCCTCTCTCCTTCCCCCATCCCCTCATCCTCCTCCACTCGCTTTCGTTCCATTGGGACAAAGCAGTGTTTCCCTGCGCCATGGTCATTGTGTGTGTGTGTGTGTGTGTGTGTGTGTGTGTGTGTGTGTGTGTGTGTGTGTGTGTGTGTGTGTGTGTGTGTGTGTGTGTGTGTGCCTGTGTGTGTGTATGTACGTGTCCACTTGGGGGAGGTTTCCTCCTAAGTCATGTCAAACATGTACAGAGCTGAGAGTGTACAGTCGTGGCCAAAAGTTTTGAGAATGACACAAATATTAATTTCCACGAAGTTTGCTGCTTCAGTGTCTTTAGATATTTTTGTCAGATGTTACTATGGAATACTGAAGTATATTTACAAGCATTTCATAAGTGTCAAAGGCTTTTATTGACAATTACATGAAGTTGATGCAAAGAGTCAATATTTGCAGTGTTGACCCTTCTTTTTCAAGACCTCTGCAATTCGCCCCGGCATGCTGTCAATTAACTTCTGGGCCACATCCTGACTGATGGCAGCCCATTCTTGCATAATCATTGCTTGGAGTTTGTCAGAATTTGTGGGTTTTTGTTTGTCCACACGCCTCTTGAGGATTGACCAGAAGTTCTCAATGGGATTAAGGTCTGGGGAGTTTCCTGGCCATGGACCCAAAATATCGATGTTTTGTTCCCTGAGCCATTTAGTTATCACTTTTGTCTTATGGCAAGGTGCTCCATCATGCTGGAAAAAGCATTGTTCGTCACCAAACTGTTCCTGGATGGTTGGGAGAAGTTGCTCACGGAGGATTTGTTGGTAACATTCTTTATTCATGGCTGTGTTCTTAGGCAAAATTGTGAGTGAGCCCACTCCCTTGGCTGAGAAGCAACCCCACACATGAATGGTGTCAGGATGCTTTACTGTTGGCATGACACAGGACTGATGGTAGCGCTCACCTTGTCTTCTCCGGACAAGCTTTTTTCCGGATGCCCCAAACAATCGGAAAGGGGATTCATCAGAGAAAATGACTTTACCCCAGTCCTCAGCAGTCCAATCCCTGTACCTTTTGCAGAATATCAGTCTGTCCCTGATGTTTTTCCTGGAGAGAAGTGGCTTCTTTGCTGCCCTTCTTGACACCAGGCCATCCTCCAAAAGTCTTCGCCACACTGTGCGTGCAGATGCACTCACACCTGCCTGCTGCCATTCCTGAGCAAGCTCTGTACTGGTGGTGCCCCGATCCCGCAGCTGAATCAACTTTAGAAGACGGTCCTGGCGCTTGCTGGACTTTCTTGGGCGCCCTGAAGCCTTCTTCACAACAATTGAACCGCTCTCCTTGAAGTTCTTGATGATCCGATAAATGGTTGATTTAGGTGCAATCTTACTGGCAGCAATATCCTTGCCTGTGAAGCCCTTTCTGTGCATTGCAATGATGACGGCATGTGTTTCCTTGCAGGTAACCATGGTTGACAGAGGAATAACAATGATTCTAAGCACCACCCTCCTTTTGAAGCTTCCAGTCTGTTATTCGAACTCAATCAGCATGACAGAGTGATCTCCAGCCTTGTCCTCGTCAACACTCACACCTGTGTTAACAAGAGAATCACTGACATGATGTCAGCTGGTCCTTTGGTAGCAGGGCTGAAATGCATTGGAAATGTTTTTTGGGGATTCAATTAATTTGCATGGCAAAGAGGGACTTTGCAATTAATTGCAATTCATCTGATCACTCTTCATAACATTCTGGAGTATATACAAATTGCCATTATACAAAATGAGGTAGCAGACTTTGTGAAAATGTATATTTGTGTCATTCTCAAAACATTTGGCCACGACTGTATGCATGCTCATCTGCTAATCTGTCCACTATCGCATTGTCATTGTTAGCAATGTTGGCACAGCAACATTTCCAAACTGCTATACTTTAGTTAATGGTATTGAGAGAAAAATAACACCTCCTTGATGAAATATTTTTATAAAGTTGTTTCTTACTCATGATTGTTGGTTTCTGTGTGTTAAACAGTAATAACAACATTACACTGCTACAGGTCACAGTTCTGTTTTGTGATAAATACCGTAGGTGAAATGTACACACTAAGGTCATCCACACTAAATGACCTTAGTGTGGACCTTCACTCTTGAAACGTTCACATTGTAAAAATGACTGCAACACAAATTCCCCTTTAGGAGTCTATGGGAGAATTTCAATTGGTTTTGCTCGCCTCCTGCATCCTCTCCTCTGTCCAGGAAATCTGGAAACAAATGCGCTTGTATGAAATGAGACTCCCCTTCTCCACTTGCGCGTCATCAGGCAAATGACGTTTCTAGGGGTGGAATCCCCAAATAAATGTGTAAAGTGATAAAAACCAAATGTAGCTAGTTGTGCAAGACATTTTAAAGGTAAAAGGATAAGTAGTGTATCGTTTTTAAATGTGTGCATACTTTTCTCCTTCGAGAAAACAACAGCTGATTCAAAGGGGGTGTGGCGGACGTTAAAACCCTTACGTGCTAGCCGCCGTTGGGATGCTCTTGTGCGTCCTCTTTGATTAAATAATCGAGGAGGACACTTCTTCATTCGCCAACTAACGAATTGACGCTCTCCTCC
This sequence comes from Salmo salar, assembly GCF_965601325.2. NCBI lineage: Eukaryota > Metazoa > Chordata > Actinopteri > Salmoniformes > Salmonidae > Salmo > Salmo salar. Next base: position 57,650,159 of record NC_138295.1, read on the forward strand.
ACCACTTATCGGTTTCCGGGTCACGGAGGAGAGGAGGACAGAGGAGTCGAGGAGAGGGCGTACTTTTCATAAATTGAGAATCTCCCTAGGCGTACACCCCACCACTCCTCCTGTTCTTCATAGTGGTTCACATAGCCTGTGGGAGGTGCATTATCCCAGCGCCAACACATTAGTTAATAGGCAGAATAATCACAGGCATCCTTATCCCTATTATTTCATTCTAACAATTATTCTTCAAAGAGAAAATCATAGTATACACTGCATATGGCCTAGTGTAGGCTATTTCCATGACGTCTAGTGCAACAATGAGACTATCGACACAGAATCAGTAAGGCCGAAACAGGCCATGACACCTTGCCATATTATCATGACTCATATTCCATATTCCAAATGATCAACCAATAACAAATGGCCCCACTGTCCTCAAGAGAAGGAGCCAGCTCAGCCAAGATAATTTGTATTCTTAATATCATATACTGTATGTATGTGAAGCTCGCTGGAGGCTCATATGAATAAAGGAAACACTGTACGCGGAACACTGCCCATTGTGAGGCAGAAACTGGAGGAATTTTCCGGAACAGGCCAGCTCACAGCTTGCGTTGCTGTTCGCCTGTGACGCGCACTGGTCCACAAGCTCTGGCCCCCACTAAAATACTCCAAGGAGCAGATGGTCTTAAAGCACACCCGCTCCCCCCTCCCATACACACAGCACTCGTAGCTGCCTGTGAGAAGCCCACCCCTCCACCATCACTCCACATGACACAGTCTGTGTGAGGTAGAGTACTGCTTATAAGGCCACAATTACAAACTGTAAAATGATGACAAAATGTAGGTGTGACATGTACAGTGCCTGTACAGTATCTATGTGTGCATGTACAGTACCAGTCAAAAGTTTGGACACACCTACTCATTCAAGGTTTTTTCTTAATTTTTACTATTTTCTACATTGTAAAATAATAGTGAAGACATCAAAAATATGAAATAACACATATGGAATCATGTAGTAACCAAAAAAGTGTTAAACAAATCAAAATCTATTTTATATTTGAGAATCTTCAAAGTAGCAACCCTTTGCCTTGATGACAGCTTTGCACATTCTTGGTATTCTCTCAACCAGCTTCATGAGGTAGTCTCCTGGAATGCATTTCAATTAACAGGTGTGCCTTGTTAAAAGTTCATTTGTGGAACTTCTTTCCTACTTAATGCGTTGTGTTGTGTTGTGACAAGGTAGGGGTGGTATACAGAAGATAGCCCTATTTGGTAAAAGACCAAGTCCATATTATGGCAAGAACAGCTCAAATAAGCAAAGAGAAACAACAGTCCATCATTACTTTAAAACATGAAGGTCAGTCAATCCGGAACATTTCAAGAACTTTGAACGTTTCTTCAAGTGCGGTCGCAAAAACCATCAAATGCTATGATGAAACTGGCTCTCATGAGGACTGCCGCAGGAAAGGAAGACCCAGAGTTACCTCTGCTGCAGAGGATAAGTTCATTAGAGTTACCAGCTTCAGAAATTGCAGCCCAAATAAATGCTTCACAGAGTTCAAGTAACAGACACATCTCAACTTCAACTGTTCAGAGGAGACTGTGTAAATCAGGCCTTCATGGTTTGAATTGATGCAAAGAAACCACTATTAAAGGACACCAACAAGAAGAAGAGACTTGTTTGGGACAAGAAACACGAGCAACGGACATTAGAACAGTGGAAATCTGTTGAATCTGATGAGTCCAAATTTGAGATTTTTGGTTCCAACCACTGTCTTTTTGTGAGATGCAGAGTAGGTGAACAGATGATCTCCGCATGTGTGGTTTCCCCCGTGAAGCATGGAGGAGGAGGTGTGATGGTGCTTTGCTGGTGACACAGTAGGTGATTTATTTAGAATTCAAGGCACACTTAACCAGCATGGCTACGGCGTCATTCTGCAGCAATACTCCATCCCATCTCGTTTGCTCTTAGTGGGACTATCATTTGTTTTTCAACAGGACAATGACCCAAAACACACCTCCAGGCTGTGTAAGGGCTATTTGACCAAGGAGAGTGATGGAGTGCTGCATCAGATGACCTGGCCTCCACAATCATCTGACCTCAACCCACTTGAGATCGTTTGGGATGAGTTGGACAGCAGAGTGAAGGAAAAGCAGCCAACAAGTGCTCAGCATATGTGGGAACTCCTTCAAGACTGTTGAAAAAACATTCCTCATGAAGCTGGTTGAGAGAATGCCAAGATTGTGCAAAGCTGTCATCAAGGCAAAGGGTGGCTACTTTGAAGAATCTCAAATATAAAATAGATTTTGATTTGTTGACGCTTTTTTGGTTACTACAATATTTCCATATGTTATTTCATAGTGTTGATGTCTTCACTTTTATTCAACAATGTAGAAAATAGTAAAAATAGAGAAAACCCCTTGAGTAGGTGTGTCCAAACTTTTGACTGGTACTATATGTGTGTGTACGGCCCAGTACATCACTGGGGCCAAGTTTCCCAGGACCTCTATACCAGGCAGTGTCAGAGGAAGGCCCTAAAAACTGTCAAAGACTCCAACCATCCTACTCATAGACTGTTCTCTCTGCTCCCGCATTGCAAGCGGTACCGGAGCGCCAAGTCTAGGTCCAAGAGGCTTCTAAACAGCTTCTACCCCCAAGCCATAAGACTCCTGACTCCTAACCCCCCCCCCCCCCCCCCTCACCCACCCACTCTTTTTACGCCGCTGCTACTCTCTGTTATTATCGAAGCATGGTCCCATTAATAACTCTACCTACATGTATATATTACCTCAATTACCTCGACTAACCGGTGCCCCCGCACATTGACTCTGTACCGGTACCCCCTGCATATAGCCTCATTACTGTTATTTTACTGCTGCTCTTAATTATTTGTTACTATTATTTCTTATTTTTTTTAGGTATTGTTCTTAAAACTGCATTGTTGGTTAAGGGCTTGTAAGTAAGCATTTCACTGTAAGTTCTACTACACCTGTTGTATTCGGCGCATGTGACAAATAACATTTGATTTGATTTGCATGCGGGGTTGTATTTTCTGAGAGCATTTGTGTGTGTGTGTGTGTGTGTGTGTGTGTGTGTGTGTGTGCACCTGCACGCATTCAAGAGTGCATTTCTGTGTGTGTTTACTAATGTGTGTATCCTCTACCTGGCAGCCGTGTGTCTCTGGACCAGTATCCAGTAAAGTGCTGCCAAATGCAGTCCCAGCACAGTGGGCAGATGGTGAGCCACAGGCCTCCTCGCTCATTAGAGTGCTCTCTCTTCCGCTCTGCCCAGTAGGGGGCGACAAACAGAGCAGTCACCTGCATAGCCCCACAGGCATGAGGCCAAGACCTACTGCAGAAAGATACGTATCGCCATTTTCAATTCTCCCCCAAACCTTCCCAATGTCCGAATCCCTTGCCTTCGCATAACCTTCCCACACTGGTATTATTTCCTTTTGTACAACATATAGACTGAAGGAGTGTGTCGGTTAATACCATGTTCCTCACTCCTATAAAGTCTTTTTTCGCATCAGAGGTCACGCAGGAGAAGAGCCAAAGAAAGGACACATGGACATTATTGCACAATAAGCTCAAAACAGTCCGCCCGAATTTAGATTTGGAATCTTCATCTGCTGTTGTATCTGCTTTCAGAATTCTAAGTTATTGTGGTGAGACACTGGCAAAAGCTCTGGTAAAAGCAGGAACTGTTCATTTCTGTGTGGTACTCGGAGGAAAATCTGTCCTGTGATTATTGCATGGCTTTCACTAGCCCCAACTCACGCAAATACAAACACACACACGCACGCACGCACGCACGCACGCACGCACACACACACACACACACACACACAAATGCAGATTCACACAAACTCACACAATACTCAATCAGTAGATCACTCACTTGCTCATTTGCCACTTCACTTACCCACTCACCTTAGAATACATGTTGAAAGATGTATTTTCTATTTTTGTTTACTGCATATGAAAATCAAGAAGAGAAGCATTCTCGTTTCCCTCAATGCCTTACCAATTTCAAGTCATGCCGCCGAGTATTAAATGAAAAACAACTGAAATCCAGTACATTTGCTGTATCACTGTATTGATGAGGACACATTGAACCGTCATACAGACACTGCTCCTCATACCTTCAATATTACTGTAGAAAAGCAAGAGTCGTTCAAGTGTAACAACTCATCCAAAGTCAGCACCTAGACCGGTGGTTCCCAAACTTTTATGAACAGCGGCACACCTTCATGGGATAAACATTTCTACAGAACACCTAACATTTCCCTACTCATTTATTTAGTGGTAATGACCTCCATCTAATCTGATCCCTACTACAAATCTTCTATTTTCTGTGACAAATGTTTTTTATAGATTAAATAAGGTTTATTTGAACTATTTTAATAGTTGGCATAGTTCCTTACTCATTATGATTCACTTGAGTGTAGGCTACCCCGTCAAGAGCGTCCAAGAATCCACGGCAGAAGTTCTTTTAAATATGCTCAGGTAAAATAGGTCTTTAGTTGTGAACGGTTTGAGCTAGAGAGGACCGGTTTTCTGCATTGTAAAGGTTCAACCACGGACACAAAGCCATGGTCGGTTTGTTTCTATGGTAGAGGCTGTGGTACAGCTTAGCCTAATCAGACTTGCCTGTGCTAATGGTTCTTGCAGGCAAAGTAAAATTATACAAATTACTTTTCTCTTGATGAGAGGCCTGAACACATTGGACTTGAAAAACAACGATAGAGGTGTAACCATGTGCCAATGCCAATATTGTATTAATGTATTGTCAATGTATTAGCTGAGCTCCCAAGTCAAAATTCCATGTGCATTCCACAGGTCAGGTCACCGTCACAAAAATTCAGCACACCGGTTGAAAACCACTGACCTAGACATCTCTAACAAAAGGTATGACACACAGAGAGGCCAAGAAACACTGAGCAACCAAGTCAATAGCTTCCATTAATCCGAGTAAATAATCTTGGCCATGAAACCAACTAACCTCCATGGACCAACTGACTTCAACTATCTCCATGGACCAATTAACTCCAAATAACTCCATGAAAATGATATTGTCCAGAGCTTTTACTCACCTGTGCAGTCAGGTGAGTGTCACAGGCGTTTCTCTCCCTCTCTTGGGCTTCTAGCCTTAGTGCCAACAAGCCTGTCCCCAACAACAAGCACATGTACTACTATACTCTAACCATCACGCCACCGCTCACGCTGCCATCAAGAGACCTCTCGCCCCTCTCTGTACCATGCCCCATCAAGAGGGGAGGAATAAACTGCCCTCCCTCCTTCTCTCCCATATGGAAATCAGTCTCCTCAGTGTACCAGCATTGTTCCGTGCCTTCGCCTCGAGGCCCAGCCATTCATAAATGCACACCCCGCACCGCCCTGGCAACAATGACCTCCACTGTTCCCACTCATCCCAACACATGTGGGTGAGGCTTTGAGCTCCAAGACCCTTTCCATCCAATACGGCCATTAGTTTAACATTGGATGGGTCTGAGCATATTCGTTTGTTTTGGATTGATGGAGTGCAATGTCCTTGTTTGAGGTCACTACTACGCCAAAGGGGGTGGAAGAACGGACGCTGGAGAAGGGGGACAAACAGGGTTAAGATAGAGATGGGAATTAAAATAGCAATGTCATTGTGTGGAAATGGTTGTTGTTTTGTGGTAGAAGACCTCTCAGAGGCTAATATAGTATATGCCACTCATGTCCATATGTAATCTATAGACCTTTTTGAACTATAGCTATGGTACTTGTAGCTGCCACCTAACCTGACCAATACAGGGCTTGACCAATACATTTTCCACCACAATCTTCTAAACGGCTGGATATTGAGAATAATGAAAGTCACTAAACTTCTCCTGTGGCTGAACCATACTGAACAGGTTTTGAGGGCACAGTGAGGAGCATGTGACCTCAAACTGCATCACTTCCTTTGTGACCAGATCATAAACCATAAACGCATTGTCAAAAATTCCCTTACAGTTCTCAAGAGGCCCTATTCTTCCCTCCAGCCCTATTTTCTATGACCTTGTCCAAGATTGAAGGCTGACAACTCAAATGTACTATAAGGAAGGTCAGGCAATATATTTACTGAACAAAATATAAACACAACATGTAAAGTTGGTCCCATGTTTCATGAGCTAAAATAAAAGATTTGCCAAGACATTCCATCCACCTGACAGGTGTACCATATCATGAAGCTGATTAAACAGCATGATAATTACACAGGTGCACCTTGTGCTGGCGACAATACAACTTTTGAGAGAGCATGCAATTGGCATGCTGACTGCAGGAATGTCCACTAGAGCTGTTGCCAGATAATTGAATGTTAATTTCTCTACCATAAGCCACCTCCAACATCGTTTTAGAGAATTTGGCAGTATGTCCAACCGGTCTCACAACGACAACGTGAAACCTCGCAGGATTGTCTGAGACCAGCCATCTGGACAACTGACCAGCCACCCGGACAACTGATGAAACTCAAGACTATTTATGTCTGTAATAAAGCCCTTTTGGGGGGAAAACATAGGTCCTGGCTCCCCAGTGGGTGGGCCTATGCCCTCCCAGGCCCACCCATGGCTGCGCCCCTGCCTAGTCATGTGAAATTCATAGATTAGGGCCTCATTTATTTATTTAAATTGACTTATTTCCTTATATGAACTGTAACTCAGTAAAATTGTTGAAATTGTTGCGTTTATATTGTTGTGCAGTATATTTACAAACATTTATTTCACGATAAAAACAGTTATAACAATAACGATGTGACGGATGATATGACCACTTAAATGAAGAAATTGGACAAATCTATTGGGGCAAGTTCAGGTGGCACATCTGAAAATGTTTGTTTCCATTTTGAGCCCTCTGAACATGACCCATTAACTACAGTGACTGTAACTGCAGTATGAGAACATTCACAAGTGTTTTGAGGGCCAGAGGAAAGGTCTAAATATGGTTAAATGCTGAAAACCAATCATATGCACATGGCATATATCCACATCTCTATAATAATACTGCAATATTAATTATGATATTGCGATATACACTGAGTGTATACAATATTAGGCACACCTTCCTAATATTGAGTTGCACACAGTTTTGCCTTCAGAACAGCCTCAATTCGTCAGAGAATGGACTTTACGAGGTGTCGAAAGCATTCCACAGGGATGCTGGCCTATATTGACTCCAATGCTTCCCACAGTTGTGTCAAGCTGGCTGGATGTCCTTTGGGTGGTGGACAATTCTTGATATACACAAACTGTTGAGGTTGAAAAACACAGCAGCGTTGCAGTTCTTGACACAAACCACAGCGCCTGGCACTTACTGCCACACCCCGTTCAAAGGCACTTACATTTTTTGTTTTGCCCATTCACCCTCTGAATGGCACACATACACAAACATGTCTCAATGTGACAAGGCTTAAAAATCCTTCTTTAACCTGTCTCCTCCCCTTCATCTACACCGATTTAAGTGGATTTAACATATGACATCAATAAGGGATCATAGCTTTCACCTGTATTCACCTGGTCAGTCTATGTCATAGAAAGAGCAGGTGTTCCTAATGCTTTTCAGACTCAGTATACTCTCTATATTGCTCAGGCCTTAGAAAATAGAGCATGAAAACACAATGGTGAGGGGAGCTGCTCCCTGCGCCCCTTGACTGAACCTCTCTCCACCCAAGACTCCTCCACCCCCCCACCCCTTCAACCCACCCTGCTACCACCCCCTCCTGTCCTGACACAGTAGCTATTGTCTCCCAGGTCCTGCTGGGAGAAAAGAACAGCACAGCTCGAGCCTGACACCGCACAACACTGGGAAGTCGATGTGCACAGATAATTGTCTTTTAATCACAACAATCCTCTTTTCTCTCTGCTCTCGCTCCTCTCTCTCTCTCTCTCTCTCTTGTTGGATTTTTCTCTCTTCTGGTGGCATTAGCTAATTCGACCCATCGCCCTTCTTGTTCTACGATTTCTCACATTAGTCTTCCATTGTTTGGTCATGGCAGCATTCAAGTGAATCATATTTCTTCTTTTGCTTCTTCTAGTTCACCATCATCACCCACTACCATCACCAAACACACAAAGACACACTTACCCACTTACTCTCTCTCTCTCTCACACACACACACACACACACACACACACACACACACACACACACACACACACACACACACACACACACACACACACACACACACACACACACACACACACACACACACACACACACACACACACACACACACACACATTTACTCACTCTCTCTCTCTCACACACACACACACACACTCACTCTCTGTCTCTCTCTCTCTCTCTCTCACACACACACACACACATTTACTCACTCTCTCTCTCTCACACACACACACACTATCCCCCTATTTGTAGTGTATGATTTTGGGGGGTTTGGGCTCTTGCTGGACAGAGATGGCCAGGCCAGGGAGAGAGGGTGAGAGAGCAGAGCACACACTGAGAAAGGATCCACACCTACCCATCCACCTTTGGTGGACAGGAGAGATGCATGGTTGTCATTTGTGACCTCCCAAGTGGAGCAGCAGTCTAGCGGTGCTAGAGGCGTCACTAAAGACGTGGGTTGGATGCCGGGCTGTCTCACAACCGACCGTGATCGGAAGTCCCATAGGGCAGCGGACAATTGGCCCAGCGTCGTCCGGGTTAAGGGAGGGTTTGGCCGGGGGGGCTTTACAATTAAGCTGTCATTGTAAATAAGAATTGCCTACTTAAATAAAGGTTAAATTATTTTATTTTTAAATGAGTTATTGGTACGCATAGACACAGGGTGTCAGTAGAGAGACATCAATCAATCAATCAATCAATCAAATGTATTTATAAAGCCCTTTTTACATCAGCCGATGTCACAAAGTGCTATACAGAAACCCAGCCTAAAACCCCAAACAGCAGATGTAGAAGCACGGTGGCTAGGGAAAACTCCCTAGAAAGGCAGGAACTTAGGAAGAGAGGAACCAGGCTCTGAGGGGTGGCCAGTCCTCTTTTGGCTGTGTCGGGTGGAGTCAAATACTTAAGCTCTGAGGGTACTACTATCACTGATGCATTTTTTTTTTTTTAACAACCGTAAACTTATTATTTTCTCTCTCATTGATTAACATTTCTCATCATCTTCTGACACTACTAGCTTGCTACCTTGGTACATTCCAGACCTGGGTTCAAATACTATTTGAAATCAAATACTTTATCTGGTGCTTTATTGAAGTTGCCTGGCTTAATGGATCAATAGAATAATCAAAACAATGCAAACCCCATCTGGCACTTTATGCAGGCTAGAGCAAACACTCAAAGTATTTGAAAGATTTCAAAATAGTATTTGAACCCAGGTCTGGAACCTTCCGCTACATTCTGCTATCGTTGAAGTCTCATGACATTACGATGACATAGAAATGAACATGTTGTCATTACGTCCATCTGTTCCAGCCATTGTTGGGTCCAAAGGAATCAGGTCACTAGATTATTGGATGTGTCTGTTGTACACTGTCACTACTGGCTTGTGTCCCTGTGGAATGGAGGATTTACTCCCCAAGGCATATTTGCTCCCCAATCTGTGCCCCACTTTGCCTCATACCCAATTCTGGCTCTATCTTGGGAATTAAGTAAACTATACTGATATATAATGCCAAGATCAACTGAATTGTATTTGTTTAAACTGATTGTCCCAATGGACCCTTCTCCCGAGGCACCTCATCTTATTATCTAAAAGCTCAAATGGGATCACCCTCTCGAATAAGAACAGAATAAGAGAACAAAACTTTGTTGGGATATGAAACAGCACACATGCCCATCTAGCTATCCTAGATGTTCTGTTACACTCATGCATATAGATCCAAGACAACATACTGTACACCCCTTAGCATTAATGAATTGGTGTGAGTCATGATGTTGTTTTCAGCCTTAAAAAAAGACCACGGATGAGGAGAGAAACTCTGTTGCTATATCAAGGCTTCTAAAGCCTTGCGGGTACCAAACCTCCACAGCTTTCACATGAAAACAACTCTTATGTTCTAAAAGGTCACCGACTCACTCTCACAATGCCACACTCATCCTGTCACCAAAGCCTGAACGTGACTGCCAACAACCATCTGCTAAAACACTTGAGACACGAGGCTGAACTCACAAACCATACCTAACCAATGAATTGTAATGGTACCCTGATACAGATCATGCAATACAGTGTGAGGTATTAAAGGCAAACACAATGGGATACAATGGGAAGCATTTCAGCAGACTATCAAATAAAGTAGGACTACGCAAGAATACCAATATTGCTCTCAATAGGTATTACAGCCCTGAAAAGACTGATGCAATTAACAATAGTAATCAAAATCAATAAAAGTCAATTAACATAATTGCAATAAAATCGAGATTAGTAATCTAAAGCTAAAAGCAAACATAAGAACACAAGTCTCATACATTTAGGATAGCTCTTACCTCATCAGTTGATATGCACCCAGTGAAGTACTCTAATGCCCAGCAGACAGGAACCAGCAAGTCCTCCTCTCCTATGGCATCTGCCTTCTCTCCTACTCCCTCCCTCCCTCTTTCTCTCATTTTCTCGCTCTCTCCCTCTCTATCCATTGGTGAATCAATCAAAGAAAACTAAGGGAAAACACAATTCTGTATCAGTTGTATTACGTGTAATAGGTATTGATACCCATAGAGTAAATCTGTCATAAACCGCTTTCTTTATATAGGCAAAACATTACATTGTAGTGGCAGGCAGGTTGTAGTGAGTGAATAACATTTATTAAAAGACAGTTGGGCTTTCTTTGTGAAACACTATTCAATATATACCACGGCTTTCAGTCAATCAGCATAAAGGGCTCGAATCACTCGGTTTATAATTATCTATATGAAACTCTTATAGTTTGCATATTTGATTTCATATCATTCGATCTATCCTAAAGCAGGATGACACAGCAAAATCTGGTGTGCTGCTGGAGCTGACGTACCAAGCAGGTGGCAGCAGGGTTCTTACCTTGTACAGTACCAATCCTCATGACTTGCCATAACAAAATGTGGCAACAATTCAAATCCTGAACATATTTCAATCAGGTATAAACAGAGGGCACCCTTCAGTCAGACACAGTGTTACACCACATCCATCATGTATACATATTGGCAGACATTGAACATGGAAATTGGACATGCAATGGGAATGGCCTTAAGATTTCAATCTATGGAAATAGGAAAGACAACGTATGGTTATGATGTTCATGTGGTCAAATAGTAGCTACCCATAAAGACAAAAACAAATACTGAAATACTAGTGTGCTTTCTGTATGTCATACTGTATTCCCTGCATGATACTCCCTCAGCGAACAGCTCTTCTTCAAGCCGCAGAAAGAAGACAGTGACATCCGGTGGTACCTCCTAGAACAGCACGTCAGATTGCCTGTTATTTAATTTTCACTTTGTCATGCATTGATGTCAATTGGAAACTAAGTGAATATTTGACTTAAGTAGAAGTTCGCCCCATAGACTGTATGTTATAGAAAAAAAAAACACTGAGCATTTTGAAAAAGATTTATTGTAAAATGACGCCTGTTGTAAATCACAGTAAACACAGCACGGACAGTGGGTATGACAAGTAGACTGTACAACAATGCAGTAAGTTCGTTTTTCATACCAATGTAAAATGTAAAATATATATATATAATCTGCCTATGGCTGACATTCATGACAAATACATGCTGGACAGACAGTTAAAACTAATCCAAAACTCTAAATACGATGATAAACGCAATGTAAAAATAACATGGCTATTATTCGATTTTAGTCATTTAGTAGACGCTCTTATACAGAGCAATTAAGGTTAAGTGCCTTGCTGAAGGGTACATCGGCAGATTTTTCACTTAGTCGGCACGGCGACTAAGTGAAGAACGCTCTTACCCGCTAGGCTATCTCCCGCCCTAATAAAATCTATTCCATTTCAAATGTACAACATGATCTAATTTTCAATAAAGTTAAAATTAATACTTGCTTTAGAATCTTAAAGCTCCGGGTTACTCACATTCATACTCACATTGACTGTAAGATGACTAAGGTGAAAATGAATGGTTAAAAAGAGTGAATGAAAGCCCTTTTCGGTTTACTTTGGCTACTGCCATTCCAGCGTAGGCTACTTAAATGAAGCCTCGGTATGTTCAACCACACATTACACTTAGCACTTCAGTTAGAGCTATTCTGTACATTAAAAAGAATTGAGAGGACATAAGGCTGACAATGTCTTCAGTAAATATGAAGCACGCAATTACTAAATTACCCCAATAAGGTCATTTGTACATAAATATCCAGCTTCAAATTTTGAGTTTAGGCATTGAATATAAAATCACGGTAGCAAGTTTGCAACATTAGTACTATTTACATAGACAACTGGTAAATGTGTTACGGGACGCTGGTGGATACTGAACGTCTCACACCACCAGACTCTCCCGACTCACGGCTCCATTCTGTCAGAAAAGAAAAAGAGTTGAAACAAACAGAATGATGAGTTGGCCTGGTACTGTACTATAATGCATTACAACCAGTCTAGAGACAACAAGCTAAAAACCTGCTAAAACATACCACCACAATTCTGGCAAAACTAAGATCTGGATATGTTTTTTTTTGTTACGCTAAACATGATTATACAACTTTTGTAACTAGCATGAAAAGGGATACTTGGGGATTTTAGCAATTAAGCCCTTTATCTACCTCCCCAGAGTCAGAGGAACTCGTTGTAGCCTCTACGAATCCGAGAGTGGAAGACTCTTCTCTCGTCTCTAACATATAGGCTCCCTTTTGTGAACAGTCCCATCCCAAGTCAGAATGCTGAATAAACTTCATTTGAACATACTTTACCTTAATCTGACACAAAATATCCAGAGTATTGTTATTAACCAGACTTTCAGTATGCTGGTCTGTATATCGGTTTGTAGTTTCAATAATGGTGCAATTCACACGCTACTTGCACAATATGTCAACAATGGCCGAGCTTAACCTGTTGGGGCTAGGGGGCAGTATTTTCACGGCTGGATAAAAAAACGTACCCGATTTAATCTGGTTACTAATCCTACCCAGTAACTAGAATATGCATATACTTATTATATATGGATAGAAAACACCCTAAAGTTTCTAAAACTGTTTGAATGGTGTCTGTGAGTATAACAGAACTCATTTGGCAGGCAAAACCCTGAGACATTTTCTGACAGGAAGTGGATACCTGATGTGTTGAATTACCTTTAAGCCTATGCCATTGAAACACACAGGGGCTGATTAATGTTTTGGCACTTCCTATTGCTTCCACTAGATGTCACCAGCCTTTACAAAGTGTTTTGAATCTTCTACTATGAGATCTGACCGAACAAGAGCCATGGAACGGTGATGGCCGATTAGACTCTGGCGCGCGAGGTCATGTTGGGTACCCTCGTTCCAAAACGTTTTAAAAGAGAATGTATTCGTCCACCTTGAATATTATTCATGTTCTGGTTAAAAAAGGCCCTAATGATTTATGCTATACAACGTTTGACATGTTTGAACGAACGAAAATATATTTTTTCCCCTCGTTCATGACGAGAAGTCCGGCTGGCTTAGATCATGTGCTAACAACACAGATCTTTTTGGATATAAATGATGAGCTTTTTTGAACAAAACTACATTCGTTATGGACCTGTGATACCTGGAAGTGACATCTGATGAAGAGAATCAAAGGTAATGGATTATTTACATAGTATTTTCGATTTTAGATCTCCCCAACATGGCGGCTAGTCTGTATCGCAACGCGTATTTTTCTGGGCGCAGTGCTCAGATTATTGCAAAGTGTGATTTCCCAGTAAGGTTATTTTTAAATCTGGCAAGTTGATTGCGTTCAAGAGATGTAAATCTATAATTCTTTAAATGACAATATAATATTTTACCAATGTTTTCTAATTTTAATTATTTAATTTGTGGTGCTGACTTGACTGCCGGTTATTGGAGGGAAACGATTTCCTCAACATCAATGCCATAGTAAAACGCTGTTTTTGGATATAAATATGAACTTGATAGAACTAAAAATGCATGCATTGTCTAACATATTGTCCTAGGAGTGTCATCTGATGGAGATTGTAAAAGGTTAGTGCATCATTTTAGCTGGTTTTATGGTTTTGGTGACCCTGTCTTTGAATTGACAAAACATTACACACAGCTATTGTCAATGTACTCTCCTAACATAATCTAACTTTATGCTTTCGCCGTAAAACCTTTTTGAAATCGGACAACGTGGTTAGATTAAGGAGATGTTTATCTTTCAAAGGGTGTAAGATAGTTGTATGTTTGAAAAATTTGAATTTTGACATTTATTTGGTTTCAAATTTGCCGCTCTTGAAATGCACCTGCTGTTGATGGAGTGCACCACGGGGGGGACGCTAGCCCATAGAGGTTAACCGAAGCACAGAACGAACGTTATCGCACGCAATCAGCTAGCAGATTTCACAAGCACTTCCAAATGATTGTGAGGGAATGTACTTCAGTCGACAACATTCGGTTACATTCGGATATTCTTTACATATTGTGCATCACGTGAACTGCATCAGGAAATGGAAAATACATACAACATAAACCTACCGGCGCCGCAAAAAGTTGGGTAAACAATACTTTACTGTGGACATTTGATCTCCACTACCTTCCGGCAAAAGGACCAATAGCACGGACCATTTTTGTCAACATTCTGGCTTGTAGAGACTATTGCGTCTTTTTACAGTGACTTCTTTGACTGATTATCCATGGAATAAACATGGTAACAGTCTGATGTTTAGGTAAAACTCGTGGATAACATTTTTATGTCACGACATCCTGTATGAACGAAGTTTGTGGTATTTTCGCGAGCAAATGCTAACTAGCTTTAGCGCAATGACAAATGCTACAGCATGCTAGCTTTCCCATCAAGCTGCACGCAGAGACATAAAAAAGGGCATCCACTAGTTCATCTGAATCTGGGGAAGTAGATAAAGGGCTTCATTGCCAAAATCCCAAAGTATCCCTTTAACTATGTTGATGAAAGTAGTTCTATGAATGAAACAATCAATGAGGCATTTTGGCAATGCAGTAAATAACGCTGTGGCCTTGAGTGGCACCCTGAATGCTCAGTACCCATATGCAAAACTCTGTGATGAATGACTGACCTTGCGCAGGTTGCTCTTCTTGCATGACGTCAAGCTCTCGTCATCGCTAATGTATGGAGGTGGGGGAGGGGCTGGATAGTTGTCATCGTAGCGACGGTCGGGGTAGGCGGAGGGTGGGGACATGGGGAGTGGAGGGGGTCCGCGGGGGGCCCTGCCTCGGTCCGAGCGCTCGCTGTCGCTGTCCAGGCGCTCACGGCTCCTCGCCCTCTGCTGCTCGCCTAGACGCTTCTTCTCCATGGCTTCCCGCAGAAAGCTATCATCGTAGGCGTCCCGCCTACCACCAGGGCCGCCACCACGCTCCCGATCACGTTCGACGGCCATTAGGTCGTCACGGCTACGGCTGTGTCTCCCCTGGAGACTGCTGACCGGGCTGCCTCCGCGGCGACGGTCGTCAGGAGAGGGCTCGCGCCGTCTGCGGTCGTCAAAGTCACGGCCGCGGTCGTAGCCTCCGCGGCTGCTAAAGTCATCATCCGAGCTGAGAGGAGAAAAAAAGTGGGTTGAATCATTATCTTCCCCAGATTTGACCTCTGAGAAGTAAGGCTCATGCACTAGAAGGAGAAAGAGTGAGAGAGGAACCAAATAAAGAGCCTCACCCTCTCCTGTCTCTGGCTCCTTCTCCTCTGTCACGGTGGTGGGGAGGGTAGTCATCGCGGGGATCCCGGGGGTCTCTGGGGTAGCGGTCTCGGCGGGCGATGTCATCCAGATTGTCCATGGAACGGGCGCGTCCCTGGGCCCCCATGTGGGGGGAGGGCCCACCTCCTCGCCGTGGGTAGTCGTCACGCCCCCGCCGGCCGTGCGTGGACACGCTGCTGATGGTGCTCATGGCCTCGTCCTGGTCGTACACAGTGGCAAGGGGCGGGGCCTGGGAGCGGCCACCGCCACGGCCCCGGGGGTCATCGTGTAGGGAGCTCACCTCGCTCATCCCCCCATCCACTGAGAGAGAGCGAGAGAGAGCGAAAGATGGGGGGGAGAAGAAGGAAAAAGGAAGAGGGTGGGGAAACGCCCAAGAAAGACAGACAGAGATCAAGCACGAGTCAGAGTTAAAAAGCCCTATCAAAGGACATTACAACACATTAAAGTTGATGAAGCCAGTTGAAGGCTCCATGTGAAATGAACGAAAACTTGACCCTTTCAATTGAACAACAACCACAAAACACAACATTGATTAAGAGACGAGCCTAGGGACCATATTCAAAAAGCGTCTCCTATGATCTAAAAGTTTCAACTGATCCTAGAACAGCACTCCTACTCTGAGGCTCTTTGTGATTACAGGCCCCGAACTCTGCAGTACAGTACAGTTGGCATGGGTGTGTTTATGTGTACATGTAAGACTCACAGCGGTTGTACTTCCCAGCGGTATCACCAGACCGTGTGGGGTCCAGGTTGGCTAGCTGTCTCTCCATGTAGTAGATGGCCCGCGTTGCGTTCCCATCTGGGTCCACCTGGATACGGTAGCCACTCCGAGCTGAGGAGGAGGGACTAAATCATGAGACATTGTGACAAGCAGGGTTGGTCTCAATTCCATTTCAATTCAGGAAGTAAACTAAAATTCCAGTTTACTTTGTGAATTGACTGAATGGAAATGGTACTGAGCCCAACCCTAGTGACAAGATGAAATATGCTGACATTTCTCAGCCCCCCGAGATGATTCGGGGGCTGAGCTATAGCTCTGGTTAGACTTATGTATTATCACAAATAATCAAACAGACTGAGGATTTTGTAGTAAGCATTTTATCTACTCACTTTGGTCTCCTGCGCCACTGTCCTGGTCATGCAGCAAAGGCACCTGGGAGCCTTGTCCAACTACAAACAGAAAACAAAAACAGAGATTTGTCAACAAAAAGGTTCCTCACACCAGCGTTGAAAACAATATTGCTGCGAAAACGTGCAGTAGTGAGATCTGAGAGCAAGACGAGCATCAGTCCAAACAAAACTGAGAAACGAAAGTCACACATCAAGTCCTTGCTTTTATCTAGCTAGTTGTCATGTTAAAACTGGAGAGGAGCTGTAAGTCACCTGAGCTGGCTCTGTCGTACTCCCGTCCGTAGCCGTTGGGGTGCAGTGGGGGGCCGCCCATCCCCTGGGGTAGGGGCAGCATGGGTATGCCGGGCTGTTGCATGCCCCCTCCGTAGGGTGGCTGGGCGTACACGCTGGGAGCGTAGAGCGTGGGGGGGTAGTGGCTGGGGATGCCCGACTTCACCGCCTTGCCTGCTTCGTACACTGAATTGAGAGGAGTCAATTCACAGTGTTACGACACATTAATGTTGTAGTTAGGTCGTAGTTAGGTCGCATACTGTAAATGCATATTCTGGAGGGCTCACTTAATTTGCCAGGGTTTACTTTATTGGTCTGTTAAAATGTGTTTAATTGTAAGTCATGATGAAATTCAATACAACTAGTGTGTTGTGGGCAAAACCTTATGTCTTTCTAGGAACTGTATTTTAGTTATTTTTATTTAACCTTTATTTAACTAGGCAAGTCAGCTAAGAACAAATTCTTATTTACAATGACCGCCTACCAGGGCCAAACCCTAAACCTAATTGTGCGCCGCCCTACGGGACTCCCAATCACAGCCGGTTGTGATACAGCCTGGAATCAAACCAGGGTCTGTAGTGACGCCTCTAGCACTGAGATGCAGTGGCTCAGACCGCTGCGTCACTTGGGAGCCCCAAGAAGACAATAGCAGCAGCACATACTGTATAAATAACATGTACATGAGAATGGCAAATGAAAGGTAAACAGTGCCAGGGTCACAAACTGGCCAAGTGAAACTGAATGAGAAAAATGAGTTTGGTTGAATGGAAAGGGCATACTAATGTGAAGGTGGCAATGGAAGCAGGATGCTCTGTGCCCAGTGGAAGAGGAACATGTAGGGCTGGTGGTGGCGGGGGTTTTCTACAGAGCGGTGGAGAGTGGTACTTACGTGCCCGGGGGCAGCAGCATTTCTCAGGGCAGCAGGGGCAGCTGATGTAGCAGCAGCAGGTGTGGGGGCAGCACTGGCACCAGCAGATCGCTATGAGGAGCAACAGCAGCAGGAAGCCAAACACTACCAGTACCACCAACAACCAGTCTGTAGACAGAGAAAGAGTAGAGAGAGAGCGAGACAGAGAGCGAGATATTATAATTATGTATGTATGTATGTATGTATGTATGTATGTATGTATGTATGTATGTATGTATGTATGTATGTATGTATGGGCAAGCTAATGTGTGTGCCATTCAGTCAAAATGAAACATCTCTGCATCCTCTGGGTGACTATCAGTGTGGTTGAATATTAACGTTTCTGTATTTACATAGCACTTGTTCATGCAGTTCTAGGTTTCCCTTGGCTCTGCTTAAACCAGAGAAGTGGAGGACTTCTACTGTTCAAATAGCCAACTTGACAAAGCTAATTTCTTCAAAAATGTGGACCAGAAAATGACAATTTACAAGTCTATCAAGAACACTGGAGAACAGAGCCCTAGTATAGAAAAATGAACATTTGTATTAGAACCTGTAGCTTGGCTAGTCCAATGGTCAGTCTAGTATGCAAAGGCTACAGTATGTATTGTGTGAAAAGTCACAATGACAAGCAGTAAACATTGGAGCATCTACACGAGAGGTTCATTTCAGACATCAGAGAAACCAGATAACACAGTGAGATGAGGGAGCTAGCTGCACGGGAAAGAAAAACAATATTTGCCAATATAGTGAAAGAGGACATAATCACTTCAACCACACATCGCCTATAAATGTCATAGGCTGCAGTCTGACTGAACAAGAGTTCATTTGCGGTTTGAGCCGACACAAAACAGACCAGAGCTATGTGCTGAGTGGCCTCATATTTTGCAGCAATGTCACAGCCTTTAGGGCTATAGTTATGTTCTGCTGAGAGGTTTTTTTTTTGCGGTCTCGACCATGAAGGAGAGAAAAAGCAAGTTAGAGTTGAATATAACTTTTTAATCAATGCAACCAACTAATTTTACATTTCAAGGGTTAACAATCAGTTTTTTAAGTTGTTGTGAGGGGACTTCCCATGCAAGGACAAGTCAAAACAAGATAATTATAAAGAGGTGGGGTTTTTTTAGCTGTCTGTTGAGCATTACTTTGAGATGTTAAGCAATGTGGCTCCTCATACTAAAAAGCAGACCTTGAAGGTGTTGTAATGTTTCAAAATTGACAAACAGAGGCTTGATTCAGTACAGCCAAAATCATTGCACGAACTACCTTGATAAAAACATCGACAAGCTTGTTAAAGTAAACCAGGCTTGATAAATCAAACCAGCAAAACCTTAGTTTTTGTCAGCCTTTTTCAAGGGAGGCTGCTTCTCAGACTACATTTTCTAACCACACTGACCATATGTTGTCCCATTCAAAGCTGTGGGTTCAGGCCAAATGTTATTCACCGGAAACTGAACATAAAACAGTGGCATAGTTTACATATTATCTTTAAAAAAACAGGGCTCTTAGGCTAGAGTTAGGCTCTACTGATTATAAGGGGCAAATTGGAAAGTACCTTCCATAACCAGTAAGTCAATCTCAGGCAGGAGATCAGTGGTATTTGACTTTCTCTCTGTGAAAGAAAGAAAGCCACAATTATTTTAAAAAGCCCCAACTATCTTTCCAATAAATGACTACACATTTGCCCTCTTGAGTCTCCCTCAAAACAACTTGTCCTTCTTGGAAGTCCCTGCTAAGTGGTTCATGATTCACGAATCACTTCAAAATAGAAGTCATGGATCCTTCCGAAGAAACGTCACTGAGCAGTCTCATTAAGCACAACCAGGAATCAAATAGCAAATTTGGAAACTGTGGAACTGCCTGAAAATTGGATTTGGCTTTTCAAGATCTTTTACATTTGATTGCTACTGCTATCAGATGTTGCATTGCTCCACACGGTGTCCAGCTAACTCAACAAATAAACCCAAGCGAACTAAGGGGAAACTAGCACAGAGGAAATGAGTGATTGTTCCTCAAAAGGACAGCAGTTCTGTGAGGAGCAGTGGTATAGGACTTGGTAGAGAGATGGAGGGGTGGTGGTGGAAGAGTGGATAGATGACCGCAGGTCAGGGGAGCTCTAAAAAGGGTCTATGAGGATAGGAGCCACTCACCCAGCACTATGAGCTCAGTGTAGTCCTCGCTGTTCCCTGTCAGATCCTGAGAAGACACCACAGAGCACACGTACACGCCGCTGTCTCCCCACGCCGTCTGGGCAAGGTTCAGGTCTGCGTCTAAAGAGACAAGTAGGGTGTGTTTGAGGAGGGGACACTGGCAACAGACAAGACTCCTTGTGGTATACGAGTCTTGTAATGGAAGTAACACGGAGACAGAGAGAGACAGGCACACATACATACACACCGGTGCGCTTGCCCCCCCCCCCCCCACACACACACACATCACATTTGAAATCACTAAAAGCCAAACTCACTGTTCAAGATGCTGACTTTGCGCCCCTGGTACTCCTGGCCCAGAGTAACAGCACTGCCCTGCTTGGAGGCCACGATGCGCACCGTCCGCACGCTGTCGGCACACTCGATGTTGGCGTTGTAGTTAGGGTTGTTCTGGGACAGGATGTTGTCAGCACTGCTGGGGTTCAGGGCTGCCTGGATGGGGTCCCTGCAGTAGGACTTGTACTTCCAGGTGATGACGGGCGGCTGCGTGGAAGACGTCTGGAAGTTACAGGTGAGTGTGACCGGCTGGAACAGGATGACCACATACCTCTTGACGGGACACTGGACAGAGATGGCCATGGTGGAGCCTGGAGAGAGAATAGGGGGTCTTTAAAGAGGATAGATTGTCTGAATGCATGCAGGTAGAGATAGATATCTTCACCACCCATAACAGTGCGCAAGAAAATGTTTGTTGTTAACTGAAGGCAGCTAACTTTTCTTGTGAGTACATTAATTGTTACATTTTATAATTTAGTTGGTAATTCAGCAGCTCTGTTTGAGTGAGATTTAAGCTACTCTGGGTGTGGCGGGAAGTTGACCAGTCTGTAAGTGACAGTCACAAAGGTCTTTCATAACTAAAGACCGGTATCATAGAGAGTGGATGCAATGAGTCACCAAGGCCTTCAGCTGGGCATGTTCCATCAATAAAACTCCACATTTGAGTAATAGCCTAGCCCTAGATGATGACCCCATGGTCAAGACTCACTAAGATGATGTCATAGTTCAGCTTTGACTGAATTATTCATTTCATAGGGGGTAAAATTGTATCAACTGTATAAGGCAGACATAGGCATTTGGCATGAACATATCAGATACTTCAACTTGCTAAGATTGCTTCACCGTTCTTCAATTGTCAAAAAGGTAGCATCCCTGTGGAATTCCTACTAGATAGACTAATCCGTTGAGCTACAGTTACATATTATATTTGGAGTAGGGAGGTAGTCTGACTAGTATCATTCATGTGATATTATCAAAATTACACCCCTTCATCTTATTCCAGGCCGTGTGTGTACAAAAAAAAAATGTCAGGAGACAAAAAATAGCAATGATCTGAAAGTAAAGCCTTTTTTTAAAGGCTTTGACTATGATTCCGGCTTAAAAATGAAAGTCTCTAGTAATCCTTAATGTATTATATTCTGGCATGTAAATATACTGGAGAACTGGAAATCTGTGATTTAACTAATAAATCACAAAATCACTCATTATTATCTGAATAATACATAGGGCTATTTTCATTCTTTAGGAAAAGCACTCAATATTTCTTATAGGTGGTGATTCTACAAAGCCTACACAAAACTGTAAAAAATACATAAACATAGTATTTCGGGCACGTCATGAAGCCAACAGATGAATAGCATTTATAAACGTTCAAATGAATACAGATTTAACCATTTGGTGGCCAACACCTGATAAAACAACGAACTCCAGAGATCCAGGTTACCTCTTACGATAACAAAAACAATCGAGCACAAGGCTACTTTTCCCTACGAATTCGACTTCAAAATAAGTCAACATTAGATAATATAAACTGTTCAAAATAAGGAGTATTAATAAATACGCACATCAGTAACTAACTTATTGATTAAATTGGGCCATGACCCTGCCTTGAAAAACATTACATTTCTTCTCCCTACCTGTTGCCATAAGGACGGTCACGACGATAGTCAGGAACATTTTTCGATCCGAAGTGAGTATATTTTAGTTTCAATTTGAAAGCCTCAATTGAAAAACGATGTATAGTAATGAATTCAAGACCTGCATAAAAGCCATTAGAAACCTTGCAAAACCGCAACCATGTATTGTATTTTTTTCTTAACTAGATAGGCGTACTTCCGACATTTTGTCTCACGGTGTAGGTATGCGAGTAGGAGGCGGTCCTGACAGGTGAGATTGCCAAGCCTCTGGCACAATAGGGGGACGTTCGATGTGAATCCAAGGGGTGGCCTTGTAAACTAGTTTCCATTGGCCACCCCTAAGATTTGAAAGTGAATTGTGTTGAGAAAAAAAACATTAATAGTATTTTTTTCCAATTACAGTTTATCGCCCTCTGCATTGATAATGTACCTTTGAACGTGACCTGGGATACACCCGTTCCACTTCAAACTACCGAGAGTGATAGTTGGTATTGCCCAGTTCGAAACTTGTTTTTATTCCCCCTCTATACTAAGCATTAGAAATGTGGCGATCTCAAGCTTCTGGCCTAGTAAAACACTGTTTTAAGGGGAAGGGGGATACCTAGTCAGTGTAAAACTGAATGCGTTCAACTGAAATGTGTCTTCCGCATTTAACCCAACCCCTCTGAATCAGAGGTGCGGGGGCTGCCATAATCGACATCCACGTCTTCGGCGCCCGGGAACAGTGGGTTAACTGCCTTGCTCAGGGTCAGAACGACAGATGTTTACCTTGCCAGCTTGGGGATTCGATGTGAGGATGGTTTGTTGATAAGCAATTTACCCTATGCGTGAAATGCCAGTAAAAGCGGCCTTTCAATTGTGGGTTTCAATTATTAAGCAATAAAGCCCGAGGAGGGTGGCCAATATACCGATATGATGCAATGCGGAGTGCCTGGACACAGCCCTTAGCCGTGGTATATTAGCCATATACCAACTTATTGCTATTATAAACTGTAAAAATACATATTTTGTCGTACCCATGGTATATGGTCTGATATATCATGGCTGTCAGCCAATCAGCATCCAGGGCTCGACCACCCAGTTTATTTCTATTTCAGTTGGTTTCTATTTGAGTTTAATTTGTGGACTTCCAAGTATTGCATTTTCCTTGAAAGTTTGTTTTACATAGTTTTCACTCTGAGTATCTTTAGTGATGGTATCCTACACTTTTCACATTGTTTTGATTGGGATTCCTAAATCCACTTCATACAGATGGTTACAGCAGTGTTTTAACAGATGTTTACCTGTTGCACGAGGAGCAGTCTTCATGGCTGGGCAGTCTGTCATTAAAACAGTTCATGATTATAAACATCAATTGAGGGAAGGGTATTTTAATTACTTATTTATAGAATAACAAATCACATTTTAAAAACAAAAGACAATATACAACTTTGAAGATAGATTTCCCATCCTGATGGTTGAATGTTATATAAAAATCTGTTTTTTCACATTGCTTTAATTCACTATTAAGTCTTATTTCAGCCATATGTTATACTTACCAACCATAGAGATGTTTTTCAATCGGACGCCATCAACCTCCCAGTCGAGTGGCCCAGCTGCTTCCTCACTGTCTGAGCAAAAGAGGACCATAGCTCTGGTATCAGCAAGACACACAACGCATCTCTGACTCTGAGGAGGTGGTGCAGAGGTGGTGGAACAACTTGTGAGGTTTTCCATGGGGTTACTTCTCTGATACAATAGGGTGTCATTCGATCCATATATTGTCTGCACTTTTGCACATCTGTCGTCATTGCAGGCTGAACAGCTTCCTGAGAACACAAAAAGGAGGCATGGATGAACACAAAGGCAGAAAGTAGGAACATTAAAATTCACACATTTGGAATATTACATTTTCCTGAGCAGGTTGATCATATAAACTGAGCAAAAAAAGAACCGTCCCTTTTTCAGGACCCTGTCTTTCAAAGATAATTCATAAAAATCCAAATAACTTCACAGATCTTCATTAAACCATAAACAATTAATGAACATGCACCTGTGGAATGGCTGTTAAGACACTAACAGCTTACAGACGGTAGGCAATTAAGGTCACAGTTATGAAAACTTAGGACACTAAAGAGGCCTTTCTACTGACTCTGGTCCCTGCTCATCTGCGTGAACGTGCCTTAGGCATTCTGCAAGGAGGCATGAGGACTGCAGATGTCCGTACTGTGAGACGCCTAAGACAGCGCTACAGGGAGACAGGACGGACAGCTGATCATCCTCACAGTGGCAGACCACGTGTAACAACACCTGCAGAGGATCGGTACATCCGAACATCACACCTGCGGGACAGGTACAGGATGGCAACAACAACTGACCGAGTTACACCAAGAACGCACAATCCCTCCATCAGTGCTCAGACTGTTCGCAATAGGCTGAGAGGGGCAGGACTGAGGGCTTGTAGGCCTGTTGTAAGGCAGGTCCTCACCAGACATCACCAGTAACAACGTCGCCTATGGGCACAAACCCACTGTCGCTGGACCAGACAGGACTGGCAAAAAGTTATCTTCCCTGACGAGTCGCGGTTTTGTCTCACCAGGGGTGATGGTCGGATTCGCGTTTATCGTCGAAGGAATGAGCGTTACACCGAGGCCTGTACTCTGGAGTGGGATCGATTTGGAGGTGGAGGGTCCGTCATGGTCTGGGGCGGTGAGTCACAGCATCATCGGACTGAGCTTGTTGTCATTGCAGGCAATCTCAACGCTGTGCGTTACAGGGAAGACATCCTCCTCCCTCATGTGGTACCCTTCCTGCAGGCTCATCCTGACATGACCCTCCAGCATGACAATGCCACCAGCCATACTGCTCATTCTGTGCTTTATTTTCTGCAAGACAGGAATGTCAGTGTTCTGCCATGGCCAGCGAAGAGCCCGGATCTCAATCCCATTGAGCGCGTCTGGGACCTGTTGGCTCGGAGGGAGAGGGCTAGGGCCATTCCCCCCAGAAATGTCCGGGAATTTGCAGGTGCCATGGTGGAAGAGTGGGGTAACATCTCACATCAAGAACTGGCATATCTGGTGCAGTCCATGAGGAGGAGATGCACTGCAGAACTTAATGCAATTGGTGGCCACACCAGATACTGACTGTTACTTTTGATTTTGACCCCCACCCCCCCTCCTTTGTTCAGGGACACGTTATTCCATTTCTATTAGTCACATGTCTGTGGAACTTGTTCAGTTTATGTCTGTTGTTGAATCTTGTTATGTTCATACAAATATTTACACATGTTAAGTTTGCTGACAATATACGCAGTTGACAGTGAGAGGACGTTTCTTTTTTTTGCTGAGTTTAGATGGATTTAACTTTAAAATCTCCATGACATTTTTATTGGTGGATCCAAAAAGAATAGTTAAATGCCGCACAACTAAACATCTGTGGTTGCTTAGTTGTTTAAAGCAATACACATCTCACACAGAGTGGGAGAGAGAGAGAGAGAAGGAAAGAGACCGTGAAAGCGTGGGAGAGGTAAAATCCCTCTACTGATTTAAACTGATCTCACAGCCTCGCTTACAGGAGTGTTCCTGAGAGTGTTCTACTTCCTGCATGTGTGTCAGTCAAGTAGAGCTCTTTACATGACTGGCTGCTCTATCAATTTAAACACACATCAGAACGTATCGAGCTTTTCATTGCAAAAAGATTCTCAAAACATTTAAAGAGCAAACAGACAAAAGAGCTCACCAGCAGAGTCTTGAATTAGTGCACTGATGATTAAGAACTGGAGAAACACTGGAAACACAGGAAATTGTGGTTATTTTTTTGTTTTAATTGTTTTAACAAGCACCAAAAGCATCTATTTTGTTCAAAGTTATTGATTCCAGAAGTACTGCAAACACAGTGTACTGTATGACAGAGTGAAACTGTTTCAACATGAAAGAGAGGAGGATGGCATTGGTGTTTCTCTACAGGTAGGGTGAGTCAACATGTATTTTTCTATTTGCACGAACGTGCACCTTCGGACACACACAGAAATCAGAACCATGGACAGCCACATTATATTTAGCCTACGTTGATTGGACTAAATTGTTTTTGGTATCTTTTAGTTGTCACTGTAATAGACTAAGCATAGGTGATTTGATGAGGTTGAAATAGTGCTGGAAGAGTGGAGGCAGCTCCTGTTTTCTTTGCAATTTGCAGTAACTCTTCGTGGTTCTAAATCAATAGTTGTTTAGTGGGTCAGAAAATTTCGGAAACATTAACTTGCTTGACCAGGCTGTAGGTCATGTAACTGTGTGTTACATGCAATATGCATTGTGGACTTCACCAGACAGAGGTTGCTCTCTGGTTTTGTGACGAAACAAAGGTGTGGTTGAATTTATTCTGCCACTGTCTTCTTATTGTCTCGGCCTTGGGTCTATATATCACTGTCGCAAGGCATATGAACTAACAGGTTATAGAGCAAACAACACAATTATCACAATACATGGCTTGGCTTCCCCAGTGATTTTACCCACGCACCGCCAATGGTGGAAAAAGTACCCAATTGTCATACTTGAGTAAAAGTAAAAATACCTTAAACGAAAATTACTCAAGTGAAAGTCAACCAGTAAAATACTGCTAGAGTAAAAGTATTTGGTTTTAAACATACTTAAGTATCAAAAGTAAATGTAATTGCTATACTTAAGTATCAAAAGTAAAAGTACAAATGATTTAAAATTCCTTATATTAAGCAATTTTCTTGTTTTTTTATTTATTTACAGATAGCCTGGAGCACACTCCAACACTCAGACGTAATTTACAATTGAAGCATTTGTGTTTAGTGAGTGTCAGATCAGAGGCAATAGGGATGACCAGGGATGTTTGGTTGATAAGTGCGTGAATTGCACCATTTTCCTGTCCTGCTAAGCATTCAAAATGTAACGAGTACTTTTGGGTGTCCGGGAAAATGTATGTAGTGAAATGTAGATTTTTTTTCTTTAGAAATGTAGTAAAGTTGTCAAATATAAATAGTAAAGAACAGATACCATAAAAAATGACTTTAGTAGTACTTTCACATATTTTTACTTAAGTACTTTACACCACTGCATACTGCTACAGCAAACACATAACAATGCAAGTTAAAAGAAAAATAAATACCAGTATATTTCACATGCTCCATCCCAGCCCCTCTTCTTCTGTAAAATGTTGTTTTATTTCGTTGACGAGGAGCTTGTTCACGCACACCCTGGGTGACAGGAAGTCCCTGGGTGACAGGAAGTGGGAGGCATTTGGGTTCCTCCTGACCTTGAGCCATGTTAGATTTAAGATTCGGAGACTCTTCATCTCTTCTGTAGGTAGCAATGGTCCATTTTGCATCTCTCTTGTACCCTGTTGCACCATCCATTATGGCTGGGTTTCTTTGGTACCAGAGCTAGATCCAGAGCCGCATTGTATGATGGTCGGGATGGACTACCTCAGCATCTTTTCCAGGGTTGGTCTCTGGTTCAAAGGCGAACATGGGTTTGCTAATGTGAGGTGCCATCGGAGAGGTATCAAGGGGGGGGTGCTGCTAACACCCCCATTTCGGATTGGTGATCCCCTGAGACTCATACATTTTCTTCACCACTGTAGAGACACCAACTGGGTGGGTGATCTCTGGTCAGTCCCATGAGTGGAGAAATCATCCACTTGACCATTCTTATTATTATGACCAGAGAACTCGATGGTCCTCAGGGCTTTCAGACACTTGCACAGGTAGATTAGCACAAGTAACAGGCACTCCTGGTGTCCTGTAGCTGAGTTCTTTTATTCTCTGTTTTGCCAGGGTTAGGCCTTACAAAGCTGTCGCTCTCAACTTGTCAATTGGTGTTTTCTCAGGGTAATGATCAGTCCAGATGTTGTGCTGCATATCTGCTAAGAAGCCAGCACACCTATACAAAGACATTTTATAAATGGAACTTCCGGGTTAACCTGCCATGGTCAATGCCAATCCATGATCTCAGAAAACGTGCGCGCACACACACACACACACACACACACACACACAAGATTAGTTAGTTGTAGACTTACCTACCCACTTTCCTGAGCATGCTGCAATGATCCACCTGTGAGGTAAATAAAAAACAGTAATTCTGAATCATTATCTTGACATTGGGAAAACGTAAATAGGGGCCTGGAGAATATGACGTAGGCCTAGTTAAATTCATCAGCCGTTAAATGCTACCACATTAATAATCTACTGCCAAATAACGCCAAGCAAAATAAAACGCTACGTTTTTGTAGGGTATGAGTTGCGTTATGAACCTTTTGATGTCTGAGGACAAGGCTTTTTTTATATAGGCTACTAAATATTGGGATTGTAAAATAGCTATGTCACGCGTTATTGGACTTGTGCGCCTTAACGGATTTTTTATTTTTTTTAAACAGGTCAAGAGAAATAGCACAGGATAATATAAATACAAAAGTTCTACTATAATAGCTTATATTTAACCAATTAAACACACTAATAGGATAACGATTAAGCTGAATTAATCATTAATCTTATAAAATTTGATAGAATCATAAATGATATCGATGATTCACCGGGCAAAATTTAAGTCTAAAATTAATATAGGCATACCCCACGAAATACAGGCTATTCCGCACGGGCTAAAATGTTTTATTTTTTATGTTCCGTTTAGGCTATGCTTTGTCAAACTATTCATAATTTATTCAAGATTTCGCTTAGCTACCAAATGGTTTCGGCATGGAATGATATCTCCCCAATATTGGATTCCGTAATTGATTAATCTAGCAGGCTGTTGATTTTTTTTCAGGCTTTCTGGGAGCCCCAGTCTATACCATTATTGATACACCCTAATTAGCATGATATTATTCATTGCAATTCTGACCCAAGTTCATAGACATTTAAAAAAAAATGAAAGACACCCTAAACGTATTATTTTATGACCTCGGTTTATCATGCGAAGCCCCCAAAAAATTATCAATTTTTGGGCTATTCGATGGAGACCCGAGACCTCCCCTGTGAAAATGTCTAAACTTCGATTACATTTTGTAGGCTAGAATAGTCTACTCTAGATGGCATTATCAAAGACTATGATAACTTTATGGGGATAGTTTTCACCTTTCCTCTGCCGGTATTATCGGAGAAAAATTCTCGGGCTTCTGCTTGCAAAGTTCAGAAATAGCAGGCCGTATAGGCTATTCCGAGCACGATAATGAACATTAAAATCTTAAAAGTTAAGTTAGATGACATATTTGGATGTAGACTTACTCAGCTTTGTGATAATAATAAGCATTGTTGCGAAGTTTGAGTGAGCCCAGTACGTGTCAGGTACAGCCTACAGTATGCTTTAACCTACTTTCAAGAAAATAGACATGCAGGACTGGACAATATAGGTGTTGTGCCGAAAATCTCCCCCCTGCCAGAACCCCCCCTTGCAAGTTGAGATTTTTGCTCTTCACTCCGTTGTCAGTTTAGCCTACATTTCACTGATCTTAGTAGCAGAAAGCATTTTTGTGTGCAGTTTTCGGTTTGGCTATTTGTTTCAAGTGTATCCACATACTAGTTCTAGCTTGTATGGCGCCCTGGGCAAACCCCCCTTCCGCGCACGCACAAGGGGGCGCCCCGTGCAGCCTCCGGCCAGATGCCGCCCTGGGGGGCTACCCATGTCGCCCGTACCTAAATCCGTTAATGATTTTGTATTAGTCTATAAATAAATCTCTTTGCCAAAATTCGTCATCTCTCCCATGTCTTATTTGACTAGTATTTTTGAAAGTGTATGGATAATAATTCAGCTATAGTGTTGTGAAATGTTAATTGCTTGCCAACATTTTACTCCCTCCTATATGTTTAATATAACATACCAGAACATACCTTTATTCATTTCGGTTGCCTATCCTGACGTGAAATGTGTTCTGTAGAAAGTATTTGACTCTGATGTGTGTCACAGAAAGTATTTGACTCTAGCCACAAAATTAAGGAAAATGGAAGAAGGTGGGGGAGGATTCTGGCAGGGGGGAGATTGTTTGATCCTTATATAAAGAGTTATTGAACTTGATTGAAATTTGACAAACATCTCCTCCTGGTGTTTCAAGTGTACATGGGCCTAATAGGCCTATTCATATTAGCCTAAAAATAAAGCTGTATTTCATATAGAAAAGCAGTTCTAAAGGGCTTTTCTACAGGGGCAAGGAATAAAGGCTTCTGAACTTTGTTAGGTGAAAAGGTTCTACCTGGAACCATAAAGGGTTCTTCTACATGGACAAGCTGAACGACCCTTGGTTTATTGTTCTTGGTAGCACAGTTTTTCTTCTACGAGCATAGGCATATTCAGGTTTATATAACCTATAGAAAAGCTATTGCCTATGTTCATGAGATCAAAAATGAAGTCAAGAACCAACCACTTGCCAAACGATCTTGCAAACTTGTATTTATGAATACATTGCATAAAGTGAATAACGTTAAATAGCAATGGAACTACAAAATCATAATTTACTGATTAGCTATTAGGTCTATGTTTATACAGTGCCTTCAGAAAGAATTCACACAAATTGCCTTTTTCCACATTTTGATGTGTTACAAAGAGGGATTCAAATGGATTTAATTCTATCTATTTTTGTCAATGATCTACCGAAAATAATCGAATGTCAACATGGAAGAAAAATTGTAACATTAGCAAAAAATGTTTTTGCAAAAATCAAACATTTGCAAAAATCAAACAGAAATATATCTTGATTAGTTAAGCATTCAACCCCCTGAGACAATACATATTCGAATGACCTTTGGCAGCAATTACAGCTGTGATTCTTTCTGGGTAAGTCTCTAAGAGCTTTCCACACCTGGATTGTGCAACATTTTCCCATTATTATTTTCAAAATTCTTCGAGCTCTGTCGAATTGGTTGTTGATCATTGCTAGACAACCATTTTCAGGTCTTGCCATTGATTTTCAAGCAGATTTAAGTCAAAACTGTAACTCGAGTCAATCTGCGGGGTCATAGGCTAGTCGAGGTAATATGTACATATAGATGGAGTTAAAGTGACTATGCACAGATAATAAACAGAGAGTAGCAGCAGCGTAAAAGAGGGGGAGCAATGCAAATAGTCTGGGAAGCCATTTGATTAGCTGTTCAGGAGTCTTATGGCTTGGGTGTAGAAGCTGTTCAGAAGCCTTCTGGACCTAGACTTGACACTCCGGTACCGCTTTCCGTGCGATAGCAGAGAGAACAGTTTATGACTAGGGTGGTTGGAGTCTTTGACCATTTGTGGGCCTTCCTCTGACACAACCTGGTATAGAGGTCCTGGATGGCAAGAAGCTTGGCCCCAGTGATGTACTGGGCCGTACGCACTACCCTCTGTAGTGCCTTGAGGTTGGAGGCCGAGCAGTTTCCATACCATACCAGGCAGTGATGCAACCAGTCAGAATGCTCTCGATGGTGCAGCTGTAGAACTTTTTTAGGAGCTGAAGACCCATGCCAAATCTTTTTAGTCTCCTGGGGGGGAATAGGCTTTATTGAGCCCTTTTCACGACTGTCTTGGTGTGTTTGGACCGTGATAGTTTGTTGGTGATGTGGACACCAAGGAACTTGAAGCTCTCAACTTGCTCCACTACAGCCCTGTCGATGAGAATGCGGGCGTGCTCGGTCCTCCTTTTCCTGTAGTTCACAATCATCTCCTTTGTCTTAATCACGTTGAGGTTGTTATCCTGGTACCAAATTAAAATCTAATTTATTTATAAAGCCCTTCTTACATCAGCTGATATCTCAAAGTGCTGTACAGGAACCCAGCCTAAAACCCCAAACAGCAAGCAATTCAGGTGTGGAAGCATGGTGGCTAGGAAAAACTCCCTAGAAAGGCCAGAACCTAGGAAGAAACCTAGAGAGGAAGAGCCAGGTCTCTGACCTCCTCCCTATATGCTGTGCCATCGTTGTCGGTGATCAGGCCTACCACTGTTGTGTCATCGGCAAACTTAATGATGGTGTTGGAGTTGTGCCTGGCCTGCTGAAAGGTGAATTAATCTTCCAGTGTCTGTCTAGGATTTTACCTGTGCTTAGCTCTATTCTGTTTCTTTTTTATCCTGAAAACATCCCCAGTCCTTAACGATTGCAAGCATACCCATAACATGACACAGCCACCAATATGCTTGAACTTATTGAGAGTTTCGATTTGCCCCAAACATAACATGAATTCAGGACAAAAAGTGAAATGCTTTGCAATTTGTTTTTGCAGTATTACTTTAGTGCCTTGTTGCAAACAGGATGCATGTTTTGGAATATTTGTATTGTACAGGCTATCTGCTTTCACTCTGTCAATTAGGTTAGTAATGTGGAGTTAATACAATGTTGTTGATCCATCCTCAGTTTTTTCCTATCACAGCAATTAAACTCTGTTACTGTTTTAAAGTCACCATTCTCCTCATTGTGAAATCCCTGAGCGGTTTCCTTCCTCTCCAGCAAGTTAGGAAGGACTCCTGTATCTTTGTAGTAACTGGGTGTATTGATACACCATTCAAAGTGTAATTAATAATTTCATGTTTAAAGGGATATTCAGTGTCTGCTTTTTTTATTTTTACCCATAGGTACCCTTCTTTGCGACGCTTTGGAAACCCTCCCTGGTCTTTGTGGTTGAATCTGTGTTTGAAATTCACTGCTCGAATGAGGGACCATAAAGTTAATTGTTTGTGTGGGGTACAGAGATGAGGTAGTCATTCAAAAATAATGTAAAACACTGTTATTACGCACAGAGTGAGTCCATGCAACTTATTATGTGACTTGTTAAGCACATTTTTACTCCTGAACTTATTTTGGCTTGCCATAACAAAGGGGTTGATTACTAATTGACCCAAGACAATTCAGCTTTTCTTTTTTAAAAAAATCAAATTGAAGAAAGAAAAATCAAAAAGATAATTCCACTTTGACATGATGGGTTATTGTGTATAGGCCAGTGACAAAAACATCTAAATTGAATAATTTTACAATTCAGCCTGTAACACAACAAAATGTGGAAAAAGCGTATGCAGTGTATGTATTATAGAGCAGCAGCATCAGATGGTCACTAACTGAATCATGTAACATTTTTGTCCCCTAAAACAATTCAGCTGATCATGTCGCATTTGAATCCATGGCCTTTCCATACCATGG
Source organism: Salmo salar (assembly GCF_965601325.2). NCBI lineage: Eukaryota > Metazoa > Chordata > Actinopteri > Salmoniformes > Salmonidae > Salmo > Salmo salar. Next base: position 57,683,497 of record NC_138295.1, read on the forward strand.
CCTTTCCTACCATGGCTCAACTCCTGGCACACTTTCTCTATGTATTATAATCAATTTTGCGGACCACCCGAGAGGTGGGACAAGTACTGGATTGAGCAGAGTAGCTTAGTGCTACAACCACCTTTTGTTTAAATCAGTACGGTCAGGTGTCCGGAGGCTTGGACACTCAACACAGTTATAACAAACAATGATGTTTATTAGAAAATACCAATTCGTAGGACAGCGTGCACTCAAGATGAGCGCCCTAATAATATGTGAAAGAGAACACGCTGTAGAATGTGGCATGCGCACAAAGGTGAAACACGCAGTTACACGGGGAAAATGACTATCGAACACTCTGGAAGCATGCAACTTCAATGCGAACAGGGGTTTAGCTCAATACACGGTCAAAAGACCCACTAGATAGTGATAGCGTCTAATAGAACTCTGCAAACGAGAGCTGAATACACACGGTCCAAAAGGCCCACACATGATCATAAATTCATATAGAACCCAGCCCACTTTAAGCCACACAGTCTGCAGTACAGTTCTGCCCGCCACTGTAATTTAAATGGCTATGGACAAACTGGGACATGGCTATAACAATGAACATTTAATTGTTGCATTTAAGAACACTTCGCTTCTCCAGCTGACGGACCCCCTCTTGGGGTTTGGGTGTGTGCAACATCTTTGGGCCCTGCAGTAGATGCATATCTACGGTGCACTGAATAAGCTACAACAAAAGTGGACAGAAGCAACAGCTAGGCTATCATCGGTTTCAGGTTAATCACTGTGAATCCAGGAAACCAAGATGGGGAAGACAAATGCAGCAACCTATGACCGGGTTTAGCCTGATTTAAGTCAAATAGAGGAGTGCAATACAACTGGCAGCATGCTCTGTTTAGCCTAAAATCACTGATACAGCTTCAAGCTAATTAATTTGCATGTCAAAGAACACGTTAGGCGCAGCGTGATCCATTTACAGAAGCGGTAGAGAGGGCTAGCACTCCTAGAAACCCCACTACTATCCAACCTGGACTATCTGGTGTACCCCCCCCCCCCTCCTCCCGGAGGACCTGAGCCCTAGGACCATGCCTCAAAGGATCTGACGACTCATGGCTATTCCCATCCCCAGTCCACCTGGTCATGCTGCTGATCCAGTTGTTCTGCTTGCTACTATGGAACCCTGACCTGTTCACTGAACATGCAACCTTGTCCCGAAACAGGTGTTTCGAGTGTCTCTCTCTCTCAACCTTGACCTCTGAATGCTCGACTATGAAATTTGGACAGTTCCAACTGACATTTACTCCTGAGGTGCTGTCTTGTTCCACCCTCTACTATTATTTGACCCAGCTGGTCATCTATGAACATCTTGAAAAACGATTTGGCATTAATGGCCATGTACTCTTATAATCTCCACCCGGCACAGCCAGAAGAGGAATGGCCATCCTTCAGAGCCTGGTTCCTCTCTAGGTTTCTTCCTAGTTTCCTACCTTTTCTAGGGAGTTTTTCCTAGCACCGTGCTTCTACATCTGCATTGCTTGCTCTTTTTCGGTTTTAGGCTGGGTTTCTGTATATGCACTTTGTGACTTAAGTGCTGAAGTAAAAAGGCCTTTTTTATAAATCAATTTGATTAAACGTAAATCCAGGGCACTCCAATTAGTATGATATGTTACGTTTCGTATGGTATGTATTCATTTGTGGATGTAAATCATCAATTTCGTATGGTATGTATTCATTTGTGGATGTAAATCATCCATTTCGTATGGTATGTATTCATTTGTGGATGTAAATCATCCATTTCGTATGACATGTTATGGATGTCAATTCGTATGATATATTCCAAATTTCGAATTTGTTTTGGCTAACATTAGCTAGGCTAGGAGTTAAGTTAGGTTAAAGTGTTAGGGGAAGGGTTAGCTAACATGCTAAATAGTTGCAAAGTAGCTAAAAAGTAGTAAGCAGTTGCTAAAATGCTAACGGGCATCCTTTGGGTTTCTAGACATTCGCATTATATGCCCACCCATCTTGCTTTAAAGGGAAACTATGGGATTTTGGCAATGAAGCCCTTTATCTACTTCCCAGAGTCAGTATCTGAAAGTATCCCTTTCAGTAACCTTCTGTCTTATGCAGGGGTTGGAACCAAAATAATTTTCTAATCATTTATTTCTGAACAGAACCATTATAACCAGCCAAATAACTGTTTTTTAAACCTTTGAAATCGGATTTTTACATTTAACTCGAACATTAAGTTATTTCCCCAATCATTCAGTGCGGATAGAGCAGCTTGCTATGGAGCGGGCAAGCGCTGGGCATCTAGTGATGACATGCATTATCTGAATTAGGCTCAAATAATTATCTGGGATCCCTGGGACATCCCTGCCCCATTGAAGTTGAAATTTAAAAAGATTAAGGGTTATGGTTAAGGTTAGGGTTTAGGGTAGGGATGTTCCAAGGATGCTGGATAGCACTAATCCTTTGGCAAATCAGATCATGACTTGTGACTCGCTCCATTGAGAAATGGTAATCAGAAACAGAGAAGGGCACTGCGTTCATCCACCTCTGGCCTGCTCGCCTCCCTACCTCTGCGGAAGCACAGTTCCCGCTCAGCCCAGTCAAAACTGTTCGCTGCTCTGGCACCCCAATGGTGGAACAAGCTCCCTCACGATGCCAGGACAGCGGAGTCAATCACCACCTTCCAGACACACCTGAAACCCCACCTCTTTAAGGAATACCTGGGATAGGATTAAGTAATCCTTCTCAGAGAATGCACAGATCAGCTGGAAGGCATATTCATGGTCATTTTCAACCTCTCTTTGTCCCAATCTGTAATCCCAACATTTGAAGATGACTACCATCATTCCTGTTCCCAAGAACTCTACGGCTTCTTGCCACGATGACAACACCCTGTAGGCCTCACATCTAATCATGAAGTGCTTTGAAAGGCTGGTTATGGCACACACCAACTGTATCATCGCAGAAATCCTAGACTCACTCCAATTTGCATACCACCCCAACAGATCTGTAGATGATGCAATCTCAACGACGGGGCTGCAGTGGAGCGGGTCGAGAGCTTCAAGTTCCTCGGTGTCCAAATCACTAAGGACTAAAATGGGGTACCGATGCATGAAGTCTGACACCAACCGGCTCCTGAACAGTTTCCATCCCCATGCCATAAGACTGCTAAATAGTTAACAGAATGACTAGATGGACTATCAGAGTTGACCCTTGAATTGCATTTTTTTACACCGTCTCTATACACACTCACACACACTGACACTCCAACACACACATAACATGCACACACATTTATACTGCCTCTACCAACATGCACACACTCACATACAATTCTAATTTACGCTGCTGCTACTCTGTTTAGTATATATCCTGATGCCTAGTCACCTTACCCCTATACATATCTATCACTCCAGTATCCCTGCACATTGTAAGTATGGTATAGAAACTACCCACGTACAGTTGAAGTCGGAAGTTTACATACACCTTAGCCAAATACATTTAAACTCAGTTTTTCACAATTCCTGACATTTAATCCTAGTAAAAATTACCTGTTTTAGGTCAGTTAGGATCACCACTTTATTTTAAGAATGTGAAATGTCAGAATAATAGTAGAGAGAATGATTTATTTATTTCATCACATTCCCAGTGGGTCAGAAGTTTACATACACTCAAATAGTATTTGGTAGCATTGCCTTTAAATTGTTTATCTTGGGTCAAACGTTTAGGGTAGCCTTCCACAAGCTTTCCACAATAAGTTGGGTGAATTTTGGCCCATTCCTCCTGACAGAGTTGGTGTAACTGAGTCAGGTTTGTAGGCCTCCTTGCTCGCACATGCTTTTTCAGTTCTGCCCAAAAGATTTTCTATAGGATTGAGGTCAGGGCTTTGTAATGGCCACTCCAATACCTTGACTTTGTTGTCCTTAAGCCATTTTGCCACAACTTTGGAAGTATGCTTGGGTTCATCGTCCATTTGGAAGACCCATTTGCGACCAAGCTTTAACTTCCTGACTAATGTCTTGAGATGTTGCTTCAATATATCCACATAATTTTCCATCCTCATGATGCCATCTACTTTGAAGTGCACCAGTCCCTCCTGCAGCAAAGCACCCCCACAACATGATGCTGACACCCCCGTGCTTCACGGTTGGGATGGTGTTCCTCGGCTTGCAAGCCTCCCCCTTTTTCCTCCAAGCATAACCAGGGTCATTATTGCCAAACAGTTCTATTTTTGTTTCATCAGACCAGAGGACATTTCTCCCAAAAAGTACAATCTTTGTCCCCATGTGCAGTTGCAAAACGTAGTCTGGCTTTTTTTATGGCGGTTTTGGAGCAGTGGCTTCTTCTTTGCTGAGCAGCCTTTCAGGTTATGTCGATATAGGACTCGTTTTACTGTGGATATAGATACTTGTGTACCTGTTTCCTCCAGCATCTTCACAAGGTCCTTTGCTGTTGTTCTGGGATTGATTTGCACTTTTCACACCAAAGTACGTTCATCTCTAGGAGACAGAATGCATCCTCTTCCTGAGCGGTATGACGGCTGTGTGGTCCCATGGTATTTATACTTGCGTGCTATTGTTTGTACAGATGAACGTGGTACCTTCAGGCGTGTGGAAATTGCTCCCAAGGATGAACCAGACTTGTGGAGGTCTACAATTAGTTTTTCTGAGGTCTTGGCTGATTTATTTAGATTTTCCCATGATGTCAAGCAAAGAGGCACTGAGTTTGAAGGTAGGCCTTGAAATACATCCACAGGTACACTTCCAATTGACTCAAATGATGTCAATTAGCCTATCAGAAGCCATGACATCATTTTCTGGAATTTTCCAAGCTGTTTAAAGGCACAGTCAACTTAGTGTATGTAAACTTCTGACCCACTGGAATTGTGATACAGTGAATTATAAGTGAAATAATCTGTCTGTAAACAATTGTTGGAAAAATTACTTGTCATGCACAAAGTAGATGTCCTAACTGACTTGCCAAAAATATAGCTTGTTAACAATACATTTGTGGAGTGGTTGAAAAACGAGTTTTAATGACTCCAACCTAAGTGTATGTAAACTTCCGACTTCAACTGTATATAGCTTCTTACTTTCTCCAGTTGTATTTATTTCTTATTTTTATTTATTGTGTGTTGTTCTACCATATTTCATTTTTTTGCGCTACATTGATATTGATTACTACATTGTTGGGTTTGGCGCTTGCAAGAAAGGCATTTCACTGTACTTGTGCACGTGGCATAAAAAACTTGAAACTTGAACTGCGGATACTTGCAAGGTTTAAAGAGCCAGATATACATCAATGCACCTGCTCCCCCGCCAAGACCTGCCTGCGCTCTCGGCTCTGCCTTATATCAGTTTCTCAGAGTCCCGGGCAGAGTTTAGCAAGCAGGAGCAGGTATGAGCAATTAGTTCAGTATTTGGACATGTCTTTCCTTGCAAGCTGTCCTACAGTTTCATCACAGTATGACACCAGATAAAGGGGCGTGACTACTTTAGGGGTGGGGTAGAGGAGAGGTAAAAACACAGACGACTGTGTCCTCTCATGTTTAAACCTGACACAGCAAGACAGCAGCCATTCCTGAGCTAAACTGGCGGAGTTATAGGTAAGGATCATTTTATTTTAAGATGATATAAACTGTATTTGATTAACTTCCCATTTATAACAAGCATTAAGTTAATCAACTTTGCTTTTGTAAAGTAGAACAAAGGAAATTGTGATTTTGTGTGTTGTATCAATGTCCAATTAAATATAAGTATCTACTAGAGAGGATTGCAAATGTTATTGCCTATCGTGAGGCATTAAAAACATATGTATATCCGGTTTCTAGAGGTGTCAGCGTAATTTGCCCAATGTGGCCATTCGTGTAAAGGCAATGTCAGGAGAGCTGCTCATTGCTGGGGGGGGGGGGGGGGGAATCATTTTCATATTCTGCATACTTACAGTGCCTTCAGAAAGTATTCACACCGCTTGACTTTTACAAAATGTTGTTGTGATACAGCCTGAATTTAAAATAGATTCATTTAGAATTTTTTTTTCACTGTTCTACACACAATAACCCATAATGTCAAAGTGTATTTATGTTTTTTGACATTTTTGCAATTTATAAAAAATTAAAAGCTGAAATGTCTTGAGTCAATAACTATTCAATTAAGTTCAGGAGTAAAAATGTGCTTAAGTTGCATTGACTCACACTGTGTGAAATAATAATGTTTAACATTATTTTTGAATGACCTCATCTCTGTACCCCACACATACAATTATCTGGAAGTTCCCTCAGTGAAGCAGTGAATTTCAAACACAGATTCAACCACAAAGACCATGAAGGTTTTCCAATGCCTCGCAAAGAAGGGCACCTATTGGTATATGGGTTAAAAAAAGCAGACAGTGAATATCCCTTTGAGCATAGTGAAGTTATTAATTACACTTTGAATGGTGTATCAATATTCCCAGTCACTACAAAGATACAGGCATCCTTCCTAACTCAGTTGCCGGAGAGGAAGGAAACCGCTCAGGGATTTCACCATGAGGCCAATGGTGACTTTAAAACAATTACAGAGTGTAATGGCTATGATGGGAGAAAATAACTGAGGATGGATCAACAACATTTTAGTTACTTCACAATACTAACCTAATTGATGGAGTTAAAAGAAGGAAGCCTGTACTGAATAAAACATATTCCAAAACATGCATCCTGTTTTCAACAAGGCACTAAAGTAATACCGCAAAATATGTGGCAAAGCAATTAACATCTTGTTTGGTGCAAATCCAATGCAACACATTACTGAGTACCACTTTTCATATTTTCAAGTATAGTGGTGGCTGCATCATGTTGTGTATGCTTGTAAGCGTTAAGGACTGTGGAGTTTTTCAGGATATAAAAGAAACGGAATAGAGCTAAGCACAGGCAAAATTCTAGAGGAAAACCTGGTTCAATCTATTTTCCACCAGACACTGGGAGAGTCATTCACCTTTCAGCAGGACAATAACCTAAAACACAAGGCCAACTCTACACTGGAGTTGCTTACCAAGAAGACAGCGAATGTTCCTGAGTGGCCGAGTTACAGTTTTGACTTAAATCTATTTGCAATTCTATGGCAAGACCTTAAAATGGTTGTCTAGAAATGATCAACAACTAATTTGGCAGAGCTTGAAGAATTTTTAAAATAATAATGGGCAAATGTTGCACAATCCAGGTGTGGAAAGCTCTTAGGGACTTACCCAGAAAGACTCACAGCTATAATCACTGTCAAATGTTATTCTACAAAGAATTGACTCAAGGGTGTGAATACTTGAGATACATATTTCATTTTCAATACATTTGCAAAATTAAAAAATAACATGTTTTCACTTTGTCATTATGGGCTATTGTGTGTAGATGGGTGAGAATTGAGGCTGTAACACAACAAAAAGTCAAGGGGTGTAAATACTTTCTAAAGGCACTGTACATGCTCATAGTTTAGCAATTCCCTCTTTGCTTGAATAGCATGAGCTATGAATTCATTATTGTAATGTGTTGTCACTCCCAACATCAGATCTTTTCAAATAATTGTAGTGTTGGGAACAGAAGTAGGGACCACAATATATTTCATGGCAGGCCACAAATGGTAACTAGAAGGTATTTACCCATCTTGATGTCTGTCCCTCAGACAGCTTTGCTCCTATACATCATAATCTACACTGAGTGCACAAAGCATTAGGAACACCTTCCTACTGAGTTTCACCCCTTTTGCCCTCCGAACAGCCTCAATTCGTCAGGGCATGGACTCTACAATGTGTCAAATGCGTTCCACAGGGATGCTGTCCCATGTTGACTCCAATACTTTCCACAGTTTTGGAATTCCTTTGGGTGGTGGACCAATCTTGATACATATGGGAAACTGTGAAAAACCCTGCAGCGTTGCAATTCTTGACACACTCAAACCGGTGCACATGGCACCTACTAAAATACCCCTTTTAAAAGCACTTTCATATTTTATCTTGCCCATTCACCCTCTGAATGGCACACATACACAATCCATGTCTAATTTGTCTCAATGCAACAACAAAAAACGGTCTCCTCCCCTTCATCTACACTGATTTGAAGTGGATTTAACAGTTGACCTCAAGAGATCATAGCTTTCACCTGGTCAGTCTATGTCATGAAAAGAGCAGTTTTGTACACTCAGTGTATATTATTACTATGCAAATTAATGACAAATGGATGGCATACAACACAGGATGTGACTTTTTGATCCTGGGAAGAGTATGAAATAACCTGTTTGACATAATTTTACCCTGCTGGCATAAAGAGGGTACTGCTCTATCTGGGAGTGCCTCAATTATAGTTGGTTGGTTTTGAATGTATTAGAAAACCAGTTCAGAATTAACAGAATTTCCACCTTACTATATGAGAAACTGGAATTGTCCAAATACCCATACTACATGCAGTTGAAGTCGGAAGTTTAGGTTCCAACTTAGGTTGCAGTCATTAAAACTCATTTTTCACAATTCCAGTGGGTCAGAAGTTTACATACTCTAAGTTGACTGTGCCTTTAAACAGCTTGGAAAATTCCAGAAAAATGATGTCATGGCTTTAGAAGCTTCTGATAGGCTAATTGACATAATTTGAGTCAATTGGTGTACCTGTGGATGTATTTCAAGGCCTTCCTTCAAAGTCAGTGCCTCTTTGCTTAACATCATGGGAAAATCAAAAGAAATCAGCCAAGACCTCAGAAAAAATAATTGTAGACCTCCACAAGTCTGGTTCATCCTTGGGAGCAATTTCCAAATGCCTGAAGGTACCACGTTCATCTGTACTAACAATAGTACGCAAGTATAAACACCATGGGACCACGCAGCCGCCATACCGCTCAGGAAGGAGACGCGTTCTGTCTCCTAGAGATGAACGTACTTTGGTGCGAAAACTGCAAATCTATCCCAGAGCAACAGCAAAGGACCTTGTGAAGATGCTGGAGGAAACAGGTACAAAAGTATCTATACCCACAGTAAAACGAGTCCTATATCGACATAACCTGAAAGGCCGCTCAGCAAGGAAGAAGCCACTAGTCCAAAACCGCCATAAAAAAAAAAACTGACTACGGCTTGCAACTGCACATGGGCACAAAGATCCTACTTTTTTTGCAGAAATGTCCTCTGGTCTGATGAAACAAAAATAGAACTGTTTGGCCATAATAACCATCGTTATGTTTGGAGGAAAAAGGGGGAGGCTTACAAGCCAAAGAACACCATCCCAACCGTAAAGCATGGAGGTGGCAGCATCATGTTGTGGGGATGCTTTGCTGCAGGAGGGACTGGTGCACTTCACAAAATAGATGGCATCATGAGGAAAGAAAATTATGTGGATATATTGAGGCAACATCTCAAGAAATTAGTCAGGAAGTTGAAGCTTGGTCGCAAATGGGTCTTCCAAATGGACAATGACCCCAAGCATACTTCCAAAGTTGTGGCAAAATGGCTTAAGGACAACAAAGTCAAGGTATTGGAGTGGCCATCACAAAGCCCTGACCTCAAACCTGTAGAACATTTGTGGGCAGAACTGAAAAAGCGTGTGCGAGCAAGGAGGCCTACAAACCTAACTCAGTTACACCAGCTCTGTCAGGAGGAATGGGCCAAAATTCACCCAACTTATTGTGGGAAGCTTGTGGAAGGCTACCCGAACATTTGACCCAAGTTAAACAATTTAAAGGCAATGCTACCAAATACTAATTGAGTGTATGTAAACGTCTGACCCACTGGGAATGTGATGAAAGAAATGAAAGCTGAAATAAATCATTCTCTCTATTATTCTGATATTTCACAGTCTTAAAATAAAGTGGTGATCCTAACTGACCTAAGACAGGGAATTTTTACTAGGATTAAATGTCAGGAATTGTGAAAAACTGAGTGTAAATGTATTTGGCTAAGGTGTATGTAAACTTCTGACTTCAACTGTGCTTAAACTGCATACTCATCGTTGCATACTATTTGGTACATACAATTTTGTAAAAAGTATGCCATATGCAACCGCCACAACATAGTAGCGACTCCTGATTGGCTGAGTAGGTGGGGTGAGACCGTGGCAGGTAGATTTTTCCAAATTCAGCAGACATGCATGCATTAACCAGCCTGATAATAGCTATTTTATATAATAGCTTATTTCCAATTTGATTCATTTCTGGAAACAAATAGAATAGGAATGGAGTTATAGGCCTATTCAGCTAGTTATAGGCAGACTGTCACATTCGACCCCGTAGCCCATATAGCATCTATCCTATTTAAAAAGGACTGAAGACAGAAAAATATAAGTTGGTTCCATTTCAACATATTTATTAGTGAAACCAAATAACCTTGTACACACAGCAAAACATTTCAAATATTCAAATCAAAAGGCTATTGCACAGAAAAACGTGGATAGTCAGGTGCATCGCAAATACCGAATCACTGGACAGCAACATAATAAACTAAAGCACTTATCATTGGGAACAAGATCAGAATGACTGCTAAGGCTTGATGCATAAAGTAAATAAATAGGTAGCCTAGCCTAACCAACTAAAACTCCATATGTTCAAAAGGCCTGATTTAACGATGGCATCAATAATGACATCATCCTGAGTCCCCGGTGTAGACACATTCAGAAAGAGCTCTGAAGGAAGGCCAAGAGAACAGTAAAAACGTTTCAGTGAGAAAACAGAAATCCACTTTTTGGATTTAAAAAATAAATAAAAATAAAGCTTTTGTTTTCAAAGATGTAACCTACGATGCAAACAATGATCAGTTTAAGGAGAACAAAAACGACTTAGCTTACATTTGAACACTACCGCAGAGGCTTTGCTATTCGACATCTTCACAATTAAGTTTCCTAGTTTTGTTGTTTGGCTACTTGAAGAGAACTAGGACCTATCACTTGCAGCCCACCTCTTCCAATGCATTGTGGAAAAGTGTGGATTGTATATAAACCATACTCGATTTTCAAAAATTCACATATTAAACATATTTTGTAATTCTGACAATGCCTCATGCGCGATTGCGCTGTTTCCCCGCTATTTGTCGATTTCGCTAGTGCATCCCCATACCCAGTGGTGTAAAGTAGCCTAAGTAATTAAAAATACTTTAAAGTACTACTTAAGTAGTTATTTGCGGTATTTTTGCTTTACTTTACTATTTCTATTTTTGACAAATTTTACTTACACTAGATTCCTAAAGAAATGAATGTACTTTTTACTCCATGCATGTTCCCTGACACCCAAAAGTACTCGTTACATGTTCAATGCTTGGCAGGACAGGAACAGAACATCCTGTTCATCCCTACTGCCTCTTATCTGGTGGACTCACTAAACACATATGCTTTGTTTGTCAAATATGTTGGACTGTGCTCCTGGCTATCCATAAAATAAAAACACGAAAATTGTACTGGTTGGTTTGCTTAATATCAATAATTTTCAATGATTTATAATTTTACTTTCATACTTAAGTATATTTTAGCAATGATATTTACTTTTGAATCAAGTTCATTTAAAACCAAATACTTTTAGACTTTTGCTCAAGTAGTATTTTACTGTGTAACTTTCTCTTTTACTTGAGTCATTTTCTATTAAGGTATCTTTACTTTGACTCAAGTATGACAATTGGGTATTTTTTTCCACCATGCCCATATCTAATTGATTTGTCAAAGCCCAAATGAGTATGACATCCAGGCATTTAAAGTATAATCGATTTTCGAAATGTTGCTTACTATTAAACTTTGCTATTTCACATACTCAAACGGCCTACTATTTTGGACGCAAGTATGGGTATCCAGACACTGTACTGCGGTTGCAACACTGTTTGCTTTAGTGTCTAGTCAACAGACAAACCCTTCTCACCAACTCCATTATCATCTTATTTGGAATTCTCTCTTTGTCTTTGTAACTTTGTGAGAATTGACTCTGTAGGGTGTACTTACAGGTACTTACCCTAACAATAGTACTATAACAAATGTTATGCAGAGGTGAATGCTTTAGTCGTTTTTGGTCAACATTTTTCTAATTTCTGTCAGATCTTGACCTCACTGCCCACTCCCCACCAAACCTCTAGATGGCGTATTCCACCAAAACTCTTGCTGCTGGCTCATTCGGGAAGATATACAGGGAGAAGTACAATGACACCTGGGCTGCAATCAAGAAGGTGCCACAACACTTAATCAATAGGAGAGACCTGGAGAGAGAGTGTCAAGTATACAAGTGAGTATGACAGACATTGTGCTATCATGGTATGTTGCTAAATGGTGATCTCAGCCCAGATGGAAAGAATTTTGATCAGTGGTCTTTTTTTCATCTCTGAAGAAAAATGGTTGATCTCAATTTTGTATAATTTAGTGATCCCTTATATCTGAACTGTTTCTCCTAAGAGAATTAATTCTTGAAACGTTCATGAGACAAATGAGCTTGAATTGAGACTTCCATTTGAGAAGCATGAGAAATAGATGAGATCTCCACATGAGCTCATTAATGTCTCATTTATTGCACCAGAAAAGCCTTTTTGAGCATCAAGGAGATATATACACTGGTGTAAAGTACTTAAGTAAAAATACTTCAAAGTACTACTTAAGTAGTTTTTTGGGGTATCTGTATTTTACTTTACTATTTATACTTCACTACATTCCTTAAGAAAATATTGTACTTTTTACTCCATACATTTTCCTTGACACCCAAAAGTGCTCGTTACATTTTGAATGCTTAGCAGGATAGGAAAATAGTCCAATTTACGCACTTATCAACCAAACATCCCTGGTCATCCCTACTACCTCTGATCTGGCGGACTCACTGAACACACATGATCTGTTTGTAAATGATGTCTGAATGTTGGAGTGTGCAGGTGGCTTCCTGTAAATAAAAAATACAAGAAAATGGTGCCATCTGGTTTGCTTAATATAAGTTTGCTAAATTGAAATTATTTATACTTTTACTTTTGATACTTCAGTATATTTTAAACCAAATACTTTTAGACTATTACTCAAATATAATTTTACTGAGTGACTTTTACTTGAGTAATTTTCTATTAAGGTATCTTTACTTTTACTCAAGTATGACAATTGGGTACTTTTTCCATCACTGGATATACAGTTGAAGTCAGAAGTTTACATACACCTTAGCCAAATACATTTAAACTCAGTTTTTCACAATTCCTGACATTTAATCCTAGTAAAAATTCCCTGTCTTAAGTCAGTTAGGATCACAACTTTAATTAAAGAATGTGAAATGTCAGAATAATAGTAGAGAGAGATTTATTTCAGCTTTTATTTCTTTCATCACATTCCCAGTGGGTCAAAAGTTTACATACACTCAATTAGTATTTGGTAGCATTGCCTTTAAATTGTTTTACTTTGGTCCAATGTTTCGGGTAGCCTTCCACAAGCTTCCCTCAAAAAGTTGGGTGACTTTTGGGGCATTCCTCCTGACAGAGCTGGTGTAACAGTCAGGTTTGTAGGCCTCCTTGCTCGCACACGCTTTTTCAGTTCTTCCCAAAGATTTTCTATAGGATTGAGGTCAGGGCTTTGTGATGGCCACTCCAATACCTTGACTTTGTTGTCCTTAAGCCATTTTGCCACAACTTTGGAAGTATGCTTGGGGTCATTGTCCATTTGGAAGACCCATTTGTGACCAAGTTTCAACTTCCTGACTGACATCTTGAGATGTTGCTTCAATATATCCACCTAATTTTCCTTCCTCATAATGGCATCTATTTTGTGAAGTGCACCAGTCCCTCCTGCAGCAAGGCACCCCCACAACATGATGCTGCCACCCCCGTGCTTCACGGTTGGGATGGTGTTCTTCGGCTTGCAAGGCTCCCCCTTTTTCCTCCAAACATAACGGTGGTCATTATGGCCAAACTGTTCTATTTTTGTTTCATCAGACCAGAGGACATTTCTCCAAAAAAGTACAATCTTTGTCCCCATGTGCAGTTGCAAGCCGTAGTCTGGCTTTTTTATGGCTGTTTTGGAGCAGTGGCTTCTTCCTGGCTGAGCGGCCTTTCAGGTTATGTCGATATAGGACTCGTTTTACTGTGGATATAGATACTTTTGTACCTGTTTCCTCCAGCATCTTCACAAGGTCCTTTGCTGTTGTTCTGGGATTGATTTGCACTTTTCGCACCAAAGTACGTTCATCTCTAGGAGACAGAATGCATCTCCTTCCTGAGCGGTATGATGGCTGCGTGGTCCCATGGTGTTTATACTTTCGTGCTATTGTTTGTACAGATGAACGTGGTACCTTCAGGCATTTGTAAATTGCTCCCAAGGATAAACCAGACTTGTGGAGGTCTACAAAATAATTCTGAGGTCTTGGCTGAATCCTTTTGATTTTCCCGTGATGTCAAGCAAAGAGGCACTGAGTTTCAAGGTAGGCCTTGAAATACATCCACAGGTACACCTCCAATTGACTCAAATGATGTCAATTAGCCTATTAGATGCCATGACATCATTTTCTGGAATTTTCCAAACTGTTTAAAGGCACAGTCAACTTAGTGAATGTATACTTCTGACCCACTGGAATTGTGATACAGTGAATTATAAGTGAAATAATCTGTCTGTAAACAATTGTTGGAAAAATGACTTGTGTCATGCACAAAGTAGATGTCCTAACCGACTTGCCAAAATGTCGTGATTGCGTTTGGTGTAGGGGACAAAATAAATGTATGCACGATGGTGCACGATGGTGCACGATGGCGCACGCGCGCAGCCGGTTTGGGTTCCGTGTAAGTGTATGTAAACTTGCCACTTCAACTGTATACATTATAGAAATGTGCATGCATTAAACACATTCAAGTTTCACAACAACACATTCTTTAAATGTTAACTACTTTTAATGTTTAATGAATTACAAAAGTGACTGGGAAGAGGTTAGATTGCTTTTAATACAAAATAGTATTGCTTGTAAAATAACAAAATCGTCCAAATATGGCCTTCTCTAAAATTGGTGTGAAATTGAAAGTGCTGTCATTAAACCTACTAAAATAAACAGGAGCTGGCGCCCACCCCCAAAAAAGTTGTTACAGGTGCTGACTAACGGCAAGTAAACTGCATGCTATTAAAACATACATAGAGTTAAACACTATATGCAGGCTCCCAGTAATTTATTGGGTAAACCACAAACGTCTTACCACCCTATTTAGACAGAGCCAAAGTGTAAAACTCCCTGCAAAATGCCTGGGGGAGCTGCCTAAAAAGCTGTCAGTCAGCACATACCAGCTCATGACTGGTACAAACTGTACCACATCCACTCCTAGTGAAACTATGTTATAAATGCTGAAAATGATTGCAAAAATCTTACATGTGTGAAAATGGACCTGGAGTTCAACTGAAATGCAGCTTAACCCATATGAAATGACATAAGGTATTAGGGTTTAGGGCTGGGAATTGCCAGGGACAATACAATATTATCGTGATACTTTGGTGACGATACGATATGTTTTGCGATTTTCACTATTCTATATGTATTGCAATTCCATACTGTGATTTTATTGTGATTCGAAGTTCCAAACATATTGCTCACTGACCATATGTCTGCTACAGAGAAACGAGTGAGCCATGAGAAGACAAGTTTTGATCCGTCATAGAAATAAATGCTGAAAACAAATTGAATCCCTTTTGGTGCAGGTACAGCCAACTAGCGCAAAAAATAATATTGCGGCATTGTCATAACGATTCAATATAGTGTGAAAGATAATATCCTGATATGTAACTGTATAGATGTTTTGCCACATCACTATTAGTGTTGTCCCGATGCCAAAATATTACCCACAAAACAATACATGTGAAAGTATCACGATACCGCTGCAAAACTTTTTTGTCACTGATATTCACATCTCGTATCAATATAACTCTGAATTTTACTTCACGCTATTCACAAATAGCACAAATATTTGCCTGTGGCAGCTGCTGTGGTTGTGTGAGTAGTGGTTACGGGGTCTGCCGTGGTCGCTGTAGCCCATGCTGACTCATCTGTAGACCCTTTCCCCTCTCTCGCTCGGAGTGGTGTGGGTGGTGGGAATACTTAGAGGAAGAGTTGGCCTCCTGGTAAGATCACCTTCTAGAGACGATCCCACCTGAGTCACTGTCCCACTCTCTGTCGGCCTGGGGTGCAAGGGGTGGAGAAGGCATTGCAGGGTGCTGTGCCATATGCTGTCCAGCCCCTCTAGCGTTAGGATATGCGGGGTAGAGCGGGGGCTTGTTAGGACGGAAGGGTGCAGTACGTGGGTGACCCCTGTGATAGGGGTCTTGAAAAGGTGCATGGGGGTCCTCCAGATAAAGGGGAGCTTTGTATGCCCCCGCTGAGGAGGAGACAGCAGAGGAGGACGAGGGCAACATGTCCTGGGGAGGGTAGCCTCAGCCGGTCAACGGCCCAGCGCTGTATCTAGAATGTCTGACAGAAACACAATGACAGAAATAGGGTTTAAATTAAACAAAAGTTGCCACATTTAATATTGTGATCATAATGAATAGAAAAAAAGATATATAATACCAGTATTTTTACTATTTTCTACATTGTAGAATAAGAGTGACGACATCAAAACCATGAAATAACACATGGAATCATGTAGTAATCAAAAAAGTGTTATATTTGAGATTCTTCAAAGTAGCCACCTTTTGCCTTGATGACAGCTTGACTGCTCGTCAAAAATCTGATTCCAAAATCATGGGCATTATTATGGAGTTGGTCCCCCCCTATGCTGCTATAACAGCCTCCACTCTTCTGGAAAGTCTTTCCACTAGATGTTGAACCATTTCTGTATGGCCCTCGCTTTGTGCATGGGGGTATTGTCATGCTGAAACAAGAAAGGGCCTTTCCCAAACTGTTGCCACAAAGTTGGAAGCACAGAATCGTCTAGAATGTCATTCTCTGCTGTAGCGTTAAGATTTCCCTTCACTGGAACTAAGGGGCCTAGCCTAAACCATGAAAAACAGCCCCAGATCATTATTCCTCTTCCACCAAATTTTACAGATGGCACTATGCATTGGGGCAAGTAGTGCTCTCTTGGCATCCGCCAAAACCAGATTCATCCATCGAACTGCCAGATGGTGAAGCGTGATTCATCACTCCAGAGAACGCTTTTCCACTGCTCCAGAGTCCAATGGCAGCGAGTCCAACCACTCCAGCCGACGCTTGGCATTGCGCACAGTGATCTTAGGCTTTTGTGCAGCTACCCGGCCATGGAAACCCATTTCATGAAGCTCCTGACAAACAAGTTCTTGTGCTGATGTTGCTTCTATTGCTTCCAGAGGCAGTTTGGAACTCGGTAGAGAGTGTTGCAACCGAGGACAGATGATTTTTACACGCTACGTGCTTCACCACTCAGCAGTTCCGTTCTGTGAGTTTGTTAGGCCTACCACTTCCCAGCTGAGCCGTTGTTATTTCCACTTCACAATAACAGCACTTACAGTTGACCGGGGCAGCTCTAGCAGGGCAGAAATCTGACCAACTGACTTGCTGGAAAGGTGGCATCCTATGACGGTGCCACGTTCAAAGTCACTGAGCTCTTCAGTAAGGCCATTCAACTACCAAAGTGTGTCTATTGAGATTGCATGGCTATGTGCTCAATTTTATACACCTGTCAGCAACGGGTGTAGCTGAAATGGCCAAATCCACTAATTTGAAGGAGTGTCTATATACTTTTGTATATATAGTGCTGTTTCTCTTAAAACCTCATCAGGATCCGCCCCTTTTTTTCAATTTTCGCCTAAAATGACATACCCAAATCTAACTGCCTGTAGCTCAGGACCTGAAGCAAGGATATGCATATTCTTGATACCATTTGAAAGGAAACACTTTGAAGTTTGTGGAAATCTGAAATTAATACAGGCGAATATAACACATTAGATCTGGTAAAAGATAATACAAAGAAAAAAGCATGCGTTTTTGTTTTTGTAACATCTTTGAAATGCAAGAGAAAGGCCATAATGTATTATTCCAGCCCAGGCGCAATTTAGATTTTGGCCAATACATGGCAGCAATGTATGTGCATAGTTTTAGACAGATCCAATGAACCATTGCATTTCTGTTCAAAATTTGGTATCAAGACTTGGCCATGTTCTGTTATAATCTCCACCCGGCACAGCCAGAAGAGGACTGGCCACCCCTCATAACCTGGTTCCTCTCTAGGTTTCTTCCTAGGTTTTGGCTTTTCTAGGGAGTTTTTCCTAGCCACCGTGCTTCTACACCTGCAATGCTTGCTGTTTGGGGTTTTAGGCTGGGTTTCTGTACAGCACTTTGATATATCAGCTGATGTAAGAAGGGCTATATAAATACATTTGATTTGATTTGAAGACTGCCCAAATGTACCTAAATGGTTTATTAATAAGTTCATAACTGTGCACTCTCCTCAAACTATAGCATGGTATTCTTTCACTGTAACAGCTACTGTAAATTGGGCAGTGCAGTTAGATTAACAAGAATTTAAGCTTTCTGCCAATATCAGATATGTCCATGTCCTGGGAAATGTTCTTGTTACTTACAACCTCATGCTAATCGCATTAGCCTACGTTAGCTCAACTGTCCGGCGGGGACCAACCGATCCTGTAGAGGTTAAGTAGACATTTTGAAATGTAAGAAAATGCTCTTAGTCTCATTTTGGTGTTAAATATATCTAATTTGTGTCTAGGAGAAACAAATGGGGAAAAGATGGTCTCTTCTTGGATTTTGCTTTGCTATAGGAGAGATGGTGCTGATGAAGGTCACTACAGAAGTGATTAGTTGTGCTGTCTGTAGACTCCAATGTCCTCAACTCTTTCTCCCCATTTTCTTTCACACTTTCTCTGTGACCTGGGACTCCAGTAAAGCGATTCATCCTAACATAGTGAAGCTTCTGGGTAATCCAACACTCAAGGACTCTAAGTGGATCATCCCCATGGAGTTCATCTTTGGAGAGGAACTGGAGACAACCATCTTCAAATCACAAAAATCTAAAATACAGGTCTGCCTATGGATCCCACTGCTGCCACCAAACACACATGTGACAGTGTTGACAAAAGTTCACATAGAAAAACTCATATCTAAATATATCTGATTTAACAAGTATCTATGCCTACAGGATTTTCAGGGGGCCTTCCCAACATTATTAACACATTTCTATGTGCAAGTCAGCTCATCAGTTGATAATCAAAGCCTTTGTTCCCCCACAGTTGACTCCATCTATAAAGGCCAACATCATCACAGGCATGTGTGAAGGACTGCTTCACCTACACAGCAAAGATATCGTCCATCAGGACCTCAAGCCTGAGAACATCATGGTGAGACAGACATTAAAATAGTTGTTGTTTTAATGTTCTTCATTAATTATGCAAGATTTCTGAAGCAGTTGTCCATCTGTTGTTGGGAATAAAGGACATTGTCATGCTAAATGCTTCAATTAGATATAAAACAATATTTCTCCACCCCTCTCAAATGATCTCTTCCAGGTAGAGCATGACACTCACCGAGCTGTGATCATTGATATGGGACTGGCCAAATTCTTCCGCAATGGCCTAAATTCTGCCATGGATATGGGCAATGAGGCCTACTCTCCACCTGAGGTCCTGCAGAGGAGGGGCCACCGAGACCAGCGTTCGGACGTGTGGGCTATGGGTAAAATCATTGCTGAACTCTGTGCCAGAGTCAGGCTGCACACCCCCAGTGTCTGTCCGGCTAAGATCCATGAGATCCTCAGTCTCCAAGGACAGCAGTACTGTAACGCTGTCTGTAGGATGGTGCAGAGCGACCCCACAGTGCGAGCCACCATGGCCGGGATTATGCCAGAGATACGAAGGGCAGTGGGAGGTGGCAACACCGAGGAGCAACAAAGAGGACATCTTCCAACACCCTTTCCTCACACTGAGATAAAAGTAACATCGCCAGGTCCTCAAGCTCCTGTACAGCATTCACCCCCTCTATCAAGAGCTGAGTGCACAGCCTCACCAAGGCCTGAGGTCAAGACGCTAGTGCGAGCTCCTGTGCGAGCGCTTTCTCCATCGAGATGGGAGCGTGCAGCCTTGCCAAAGACTGAGGTCAAGACTGAGGTCAAGACAACACTGCAACCACAACCCGTACAGCGTTCACCTTCCCCGTCAAGGTGGGAGCGTGCAGCCTTGCCAAAGACTGAGGTCAAGACTGAGGTCAAGGCGACACTGCAACCACAACCCGTACAGCGTTCACCTTCCCCGTCAAGGTGGGAGCGTGCAGCCTTGCCAAAGACTGAGGTCAAGACTGAGGTCAAGGCGACACTGCAACCACAACCCGTACAGCGTTCACCTTCCCCGTCAAGGTGGGAGCGTGCAGCCTTGCCAAAGACTGAGGTCAAGACTGAGGTCAAGGCGACACTGCAACCACAACCCGTACAGCGTTCACCTTCCCCGTCAAGATGGGAGCGTGCAGCCTCTCCAAATCCTGAAGTCAAGAACTCACCATCTCCCCTTCCAAAGGTAGACCAGGGTAATGCACTGGTTCCATCAGGCATGTTTCAGCCCAGTCAAGATGTCATGAAACAGCTTCTCTACGAAGAGGCCTTGAAGGGTCTCCCATGCCCACTCCCAACAACGGGAAAGGTGCGAATCCGACGTTATGAGCAAAGGAATGGGGAAGTGGAGACTTGGGAGCAAAAAGAGGTGGAGACTGAAGGAGGGAGGATAGTCAAGTTTGAGGATGTGATGTTTAACAACAAGTCATAAGTAGGGTATTGAGAGGTTGAAATAGTTGCGAGTTGATTTGACTCTGCTTCTGAAATAGTTGGGAGTTGATTTGACTCTGGTCACTCCCCTTACATCCTTCATTGTAAAAGTCTGACATTTTTATGGAGAAGGGGAAGAGTATATTTGGGAGGTGGGACAAACTAATGGAAGAATTCTAACGTCCAGTGAAACTATACCAGACGTACTGTGCCTAAAAACAAAGTGACACAATATCCCACTACGTGAGACCCCCCCAAAAAAGACTATTAACAACAAAAGTTTTCTTGCACTTGTAAGAAGGAAACCTTTGAGTGAGTTAAGGTTGAGTAAGGATTTAGGGATGATCTTGAATGTACTATCACTTCTTCTAATGCTACATGATGTTACAGTATGGCTACAATGTTGCACAACTGGTTAGGTGACAGTGTACAGAGGCACCTGGTGTCAAATAACTATCTGTGAATGTTTATGAAAACTTTTTGTTTTGGGAATCTCATCCTTGTTGCAAATCAGTTGACTCTTTAGCTCTATATCATACATTTGACTGTGTAGATATAGTACCAGTCAAAAGTTTGGGCACTCCAACTCATTCAAGGGTTTATCTTTTCTTTTTACTATTTTCTACATTGTAGAATAATAGTGAAGACATCAAAACTTTGAAATAACACAAATAAGTATCATGTAATAACCAAAAAAGTGTTAAACAAATCAAAATCTATTTTATATTTGAGATTCTTCAAAGTAGCCACCCTTTGCCTTGATGACAGCTTTGCCCACTCTTGGCATTCTCTTTTCCAACAGTCTTGAAGGAGTTCCCACATATGCTGAGCACTTGTTGGTTGCCTTACCATCACTTTGCGGTCCAACTCATCCCAAACCATCTCAATTTGGTTGAGGTCGGGTGATTGTGGAGGCCAGGTCATCTGATGTAGCACTCCATCGCTCTCCTCCTTCTTGGTCAAATAGCCCTTACACAGCCTGGTGGTGTGTCGGGTCATTGTCCTGTTCAAAAACAAATGATAGTCCCGCTAATTGCTAACCAGATGGGGTGGTGTATTGCTGCAGAATGCTGTGGTAGCCATGCTGGTTAAGTGTGCCTTGAATTCCAAATAAATCACAGACAGTGTCACCAGCAAAGCACCCCCACACCATCACACCTCCTCCTCCATGCTTCACGGTGGGAACTACACATGCAGAGATCATCCGTTCACCTACTCTGCGTCTCACAAAGACACAACGGTTGGAACCAAAACTCTCAAATTTGGACTCATTATACCAAGGACAGATTTCCACCAGTCTAATGTCCATTGCTCGGGTTTCTTGGCCCAAGCAAGTCTCTTCTTATTATTAGTGTCCTTTAGTAGTGGTTTCTTTGCAGGAATTTGACCATGAAGGCCTAATTCATGCAGTCTCCTCTGAACAGTTGATGTTGAGATGTGTCTGTTACTCGAACTCTGTGAAGCATTTATTTGGGCTGCAATCTGAGGTGCAGTTAACTCTAATGAACTTATCCTCTGCAGCAGAGATAACTCTGAGTCTTCCTTTCCTGCGAGCCACTTTCATCATTGCGCTTGATGGTTTTTGCGACTGACTGCACTTGAAGAAACTTTCAAAGTTCTTCAAATGTTCTGTATTGACTGACCTTTATGTCTTAAAGTAATGATGGACTGTTGTTTCTCTTTGCTTAGTTGAACTGTTCCTTCCATAATATGGACTTGATCATTTTACCAAATATACCACACCTACCATGTCACAACACAACTGCTCAAACGCATTCATTTGTGGAATTTCTTTCCTTCTTAACTTTTAACAAGGCACACCTATTAACTGAAATGCTTTCCAAGTGACTACCTCATGAAGCTGGTTGAGAGAATGCCATGTGTGAAAAGCTGTCATCAAGGCAAAGTGCAGCTACTTTGAAGAATCTCAAATATAAAATAGATTTTGATTTGTTTAACACTTTTTTGGTTCCTACATGATTCCATATGTCTTATTTCATAGTTTTGATGTCTTCACTATTATTCTAGAAAATAGTAAAAAAGAAAATAGTAAAAATAAAGAAAAACCCTTGAATGAGTAACTTGTTCAAACTTTTGACTGGTACTATAATAATAAGCATTTGTTTTGTATCATCTAAGACAAAAAGTTGTTACATTTTTCCTACTCTTAAGAATAAAAGCATATATTTATGAAAATGACTGTGTTATCCTCTTTACAACAACAGTGTTCAAAATAACCTTTTGCAAGACTGCCAACCAGAGCTGTGTTCAGAAACAGTATCCCACACAGTTCATCCACTTCATCCAGTCAGAAGGAACTTCAATGGTGTTTGAGTAATCATTTTGTTAATCAATCATTGTATAAAGTCACTCTGGACTGTGCAGGCTTCATTGAGAGAAGAGAAATTAAATCAGAACTATCACGTTGTCAGTGAGGTCCATCTTCTGGCGCTTGCACCCTGGACAGCATATCCACATCACAATGGAGTGAAAGTCAAGTTCAACATCGACTGAAGCCAAAGAGCACACATACAGACATGATAATACGATATCATGATATTATAATAAACCATGGCATGAAGTGATAAAAGGTACATACTGTACAGTACATGTAGCATACGTCTTACGAATCACTACACAAGCGTACACTGTAGCATGCTTCAGGAGACTCAAATGTGAAGTCATGCTGTAGTGGTCTGTGTGTGGTTCTCTGTGCATTCCACTCATCTAATACAGGGTCTCTGTGTCATGCATAATCAGGCTTCATATGGAGTAGAAAAGGTCAAGACATAGCCGACATACTGAAGCAGGTCATCCAGGAGATTCCTAGATCAGATAGTAGCGCACACACAAACCTCAGCATACCTGCAGTCAGTGGCAGCCCGTCTATCCCTATGTCAGCATGCAACCACATGCACAGCTATCAGACATCCACTGTTTCTCTCTCGCATTATTTGGCGCTATTTTAAGCTTGCCATAACAAAGGGGTTGAATAGTTATTGACTCAAGACATTTCAGCTTTTCATTTTTTATTAATTTGTAAACATTTCAAAAAACATAATTCCACTTTGACATTATGGGGTATTGTGTGTAGACCAGTAACAAAAAAAAAATCGCAATTTAATCAATTTTAAATTCAGGCTGTAACACAATAAAATGTGGAATAAATCAAAGGGGATGAATACTTTCTGAAGGCACTGCAATTGGTGGAACGACCCATATGCTATTGCATTATCAGTGGCTGAAAGAGGTTTTTCATGTATTTATCTCCTAGTCTTGCTATCACTAGAAACCGGTTCCATTCATAAATCTCGACCTGAAGTTTAACCTAAAGTAAGAGTGAAAGGACAAATAGAACAAGACAGGTTTTCTAAGGCAACAGGGTTTTCAGCAGCAACCCTGGTGCTGTAGATACAGTATATTTAAGCAAAAATACCCAGGAGGGTGTGTTATATTTTACCTTTATTTAACTAGGCAAGTCAGTTAAGAACAAATTCCTATTTTCAATGACAGCCTAGGAACAATGGGTTAACTGCCTTGTTCAGGGGCAGAACAACAGATTTGTACCTTGTCAGCTCAGGGATGTAAACTTGCAACCTTTTGGATACTAGTCCAACACTCTAACCACTAGGCTACGCTGTTGCCCCGTATGGCCAATATACTGTGGCTAAGGATTGTTCTAAGCACGACACAATGTGGAGTGCCTGGATATAGCCCTTAGCCGTGGTATATTGGCCATATACCACAAACCCCCGAGGTGCCTTATTGCTATTATAAACTGGTTACCAACTTAATTAGAGTAGTAAAAATCATATCCGTGGTATACGGTCTGATGTACCACGGCTGTCAGCCAATCAGTATTCAGGGCTCGAACCATCCAGTTTATAAAAACTCAGTCAGTCTTTTCTCCTCTCTTCCTCTCCCCATACCATAAGCCCCTTTCATATGATGAAAAGTCAATGGAGTGGCGCGATATAGTTGGAGAAGCTAGTACCAGTACCGAGTTGATGTGCAGGGGTATGAGGAAATCGATGTAGCTACAGTTGAAGTCGGAAGTTTACATACACTTAGGTTGGAGTCATTAAAACTCATTTTTCAACCACTCCACAAATTGTTCTTAACTGACTTGCCTAGTTAAATAAAGGTTAAATAAAAAATAAAAGCAATAAGGCACAATGGGGTATGGTATATGGTCAATACACCACAGCTAAGGGCTGTTCTTACGCTTGACGCAACGTGGAGTGCCTGGATACAGCCATTAGCCGTGGTATATTGGCCATTTACCACAAAT
The DNA here is from genome assembly GCF_965601325.2 of Salmo salar. NCBI lineage: Eukaryota > Metazoa > Chordata > Actinopteri > Salmoniformes > Salmonidae > Salmo > Salmo salar. The sequence goes on from NC_138295.1 coordinate 57,708,437, forward strand.
GCCTTATTGCTATTATAAACTGGTTACCAACGTAATTATAACAGTAAAAAGTAACTTTTTGTCATACCTGTGGTATATGGTCTGATATACCACAGCTATCGGCCAATCAGCATTGAGGGATCGAACCAGGTTTATAATTGTAAATAAATCCCTTTTGCGTATGTGCATAACTATCGATAAATCCGACAGGAGAGTTGTGTGATGAAAGTTAGAGAGAGGATCTGGCCCCACAGCCTTCCAAATGTTAACCTGTTTAAAGGTCTTACTCTTATCGGCTACGGAGAGTGAGATCACACAGAACAGCTAGTACTCTCATGCATGGTTCAGTGTTGCTTGCTTCGAAGCAAGCATAGAAGGCATTTCATTCCTCTGGTAGGCTTGTGTCGCTGGGCAGCTCGTGGCTGGGTTTCCCCTTTGTAATCTGTGATAGTTTGCAAGCCCTGCCACATTCATCGAGCATCAGAGCTGGCAAAGTAGGATGCAATCTTAGTCCTGTATTAACACTTTACCTGTTTGATGGCTCGTTGGACGTCGTAGCAGGATTTCTTATAAGAGTCCGGATTAGTGTTATGGTCTTTGAAAGCAGCAGCTCTAGCCTTTACCTCAGTGCGGATGTTGCCTGTAATCCATGGCTTCTGTTTGGGGTATGTACATACATACGGTCCAGGGTTTCCTTTAGGAAAATTTGGCACCGGACAACATTTACTGGCCATTTGAGAAATTTACCGGACCCATGTGCACTGGGTGCATAACTCAAAATGTAATTTGCAGGAAAACACCATTCTAAACAGCGCACATGAGAAAGCACCATTCTTAACAGCACACCTGATAGCGCTTCCATATCCTCTACGGCAGGTATCCCAAACTGGGGTACTGGGTTTATTTCAATTGACTAATTTCCTCATATGAACTGTAACTTAGTAAAATCTTTGAAATTGTTGCGTTTATATTTTTGTTCAAAATAGATATTATTCTAGTTGTTATAGACCAGGTAACCCCAGGGGTACACACAATGCTGTCGGGGGTACGCCAAATAAAAATGTGATTAACATTTTTTTTTTAAGTCCATTTATATTTTCCAACAGGGCTATACATTTGGGTGAGGTTTTTTTCTCACATGAGTAGCCTCGTTTCACTGCCAAAAATAAAATGAAACCATCTAGTGTTCAGCGAAATAACAACACAATGTCAAATACAGGTAGCCTAGTCAAATAATTAACAACCAATCACATTAACCGTTACTCTCTCGCCGGAAATCCATTAACGGTCCATATGTAGCCAAATGTAGCTGCTGCTCATTCCTGTTTGCTCGAAAATGCATAAATGGTTTTAAAAAGTAAGACCCACGTCCATAGAGACACATACCAGCTCTACTGGTAGTACTGCTACTACCAGCAATACTACACCTGCACCTGTCGACGACACAAGTTGTTCTGCTTCCACGAGCACATGAAGTGCTAGCATCAGTAATTCTACATTTGTTAGCCCAGCTAGCATGGACACTGACAGTTGTGAATCTGATGCAGCCAAAGAGCTACTGCCCCCTTACCCCGGAAAGCACCGAACAACAAACAGGGACGTTGGACCATCGAAGAGGCGCAAATATGATGAGAACTACATTGATTTGGGCTCCCTTATATTGGGAGTAGTGCCTTTCCTCAGCCACAGTGTGTTATATGTGCAAAAGTACTATCACAACTCGATGAAACCTTCACTCTTGCGCAGACATTTAGAAACAAAACATGCCAATTAGAAAAATTTTGGAGCGAGAATTAAGGCGACTTTCGAGAAGTAAGACATGTATAAAAGCAACAGATACCATTACTAAGAAGGGGCTAGAAGCATCTTATATGGTGAGCGACCGAGTGGCTAGGACAGGCAAGCCCCATACTATTGTGGAGGACTTAATTCTTCCTGCTGCTGCAGATATGGCTGGGACAATGCTGGGGGAAAAGGCCAAAAAAACAATACAGACAATATCTTCATCAAACAACACTGTTTCACGACACATCAGTGACATGGCAGGAGATGTTTTGAAACAATTACTGCTTCGCATACAAGCCAGTGAATTCGATGTGTTACAGCTGGATGAGTGTTAAAATAATTTTATATCTTGATGATAATAATCAATAATCAATAAGCCTTGACTAATTCCCAAGGTTTGTAAGACAATGGGTTAAATAATTAGGCAAGGACTCAGCTTTCTGCAAAAGGTTCATTCGGCTTTATTCATGAGAACGTTCTGAGGTCAAGATAACAAAACAGTCATTATATAGTTTCTTGCTTACTTATGCACATGCATTTACACACTAACTGTTGGTGAACTGCATCCCCCTTTGACTTCCCACACTGTTTATCATTATCCAGCTCAGCCTCTTCCTTTCCCTCAAGGTTAGGAACCTCTTGAAGTTTTTACTCCCTTTACCATCTGGCCCCTGCCCTCTACACTAAATACACACACACATTTCTCTCCCTCTCCAGCCTCTACTAGACTTTCTGGGACTAATCGATCATTACATTGATTATTCATTAACCGTGCTACTTGACTTATAATTCATAATGGTTTATTGATTCATTTACCTTTATTAGATAATTCTCTTATCAATGAGTCAACAGACGTGGCGGGCCTGGCACATCTCCTGGTATATGTCCGTTACGTTTATGGGGGGTCAATTAAGGAAGGCATCCTCTTCTGCAAACCAGGACAACAGGAGAGGATATTTTTTAAGTACTGGACAGCTTTGTGACATCATATGGACTTTGGTGGTCAAGATGTGTTGGTATCTGTACAAAAGCCATGACAGGGAGACATAGTGGAGTGGTAACACGCGTGCAAGCAGTTGATCCTGACGCCACTTGGGTACACTGCAGCATCCACCCAGAGGGAATGCCTGACAGCTTGAAAGACGTTTTGGACACTACAGTGAAAATGGTTAACTTTGTCAAAGCAAGGCCCCTGAACTCTCGTGTATTTTCTGCACTATGCAATGATATGGACAGCGACCATTTAACGCTTTTACAACATATAGAAGTTTGCTGTTAATCAAGTGACAAAGTATTGAGATGTTTTTTTGAATTGAGAGACAAGCTTAAAGTTTTCTTTACTAACCATAATTTTCACTTGTCTGACCGCTTGCATGATGACGAGTTTCTCACACGACTGACCTATCTGGGTGATGTTTTTTCTCGCCTAAATGATCTGAATCTAGGATTACAGGGACTCTCTGCAACTATATTCAATGTGCGGGACAAAATTGAGGCTATGATTAAGAAGTTGGAGCTCTTCTCTGTCTGCATTAACAAGGACAACACACAGGTCTTTCCATCGTTGTATGATTTTTTGTGTGCAAATGAACTCAAGCTTACGGGCAATGTCAAATGTGATATAGTGAAGCACCTGAGTGAGTTGGATGCGCAATTACGCAAGTACTTTCCCGAAACAGTTAACTCAAACAACTGGATTCGTTATCCCTTTCATGCCCTGCTTCCAGTCCACTTACCAATATCTGAACAAGAGAGCCTCATCGATATTGAAATAAGCGGTTCTGTGAAAATTGAAAATTGGTTTTCTGGATTGTGCTACGCTCAGAGTATCCTTCCTTGCTTGGCAAAACACGCTGTTAAGACATTGATGCCCTTTGCAACCACGTACCTATGTGAGAGTGGATTCTCCGCCCTCACTAGCATGAAAACTAAATACAGGCACAGAGTGTGGAAAATGATTTAAGACTGAGGCTCTCTCCAATACAACCCAACATTGCAGAGTTATGTGCATCCTTTCAATCCCACCATTCTCATTAACCTGTGGTGAGTTAGTCACAATTTTCAATGAACAAATAAAGTTTTATATGTAAGATGGCTAAATAAAGAGCAAAATGATTGATTATTATTTTATTATTATTTGTGCCCTGGTCCTATAAGAGCTCTTTGTCACTTCCCATGAGCCAGGTTGTGACAAAAATGCGCACTCATTCTTATGTTTAATAAATGTATTGTATATTGTATGTGTGGCAGGCTTACAATGATGGCGAAAACATTTGAAAGTGCGCTGACTCTGGTGCTAGAGGTGGTATGCAGCTGGAGGTTGAATGTTTGAAGGGGTACGGGACTGTAAAAAGTTTGGGAACCACTGCTCTTTATGGTAGAGTGGCCAGACGGAAGACACTTTTCAGTAATAGGCACATGACAACCCGCTTGGAGTTTGCCAAAAGGCGCCTAAAGACTCTCGACCATGAGAAACAAGATTAACTGGTCTGATGAAACCAAGATTTAACTTTTTGGCCTGAATGCCAAGCGTCACGTCTGGAGGAAACCTGACACCATCCCTACGTCGAAGCATGGTGGTGGCAGCATCATGCTGTGGGGATGTTTTTCAGCAGCAGGGGTTGGGAGACTAGTCAGGATCGATGCAAAGATGAACGGAGCAAAATACAGAAAGATCCTTGATGAAAACCTGCTCTAAAGCGCTCAGGACCTCAGACTGGGTCGAAGGTTCACATTCCAACGGAACAATGACCCTAAGCACACAGCCAAGACAACGCAGGAGTGGCTTCGGGACAAGTCTCTGAATGTACTTGAGTGGACCAGCCAAAGCAGGGACTTGAACCAGATTGAAAATACCTGTGCAGCAATGCTCCCCATCCAACCTGACAGAGCATGAGAGGATCTGCAAAGAAGAATTGGAAAAACTTTCCAAATACAGGTGTGCCAAGCTTGTAGCGTCATACCCAAGAAGACTCGAGGCTGTAATCGCTGCCAGAGGTGCTTCTACAAAGTACTGAGTAAAGGGTCTGAATACTTATTTAAATGTGATTTCATTTTAAATTTTTTACTACATCTGAAAAAAAGTCTAAAAGCCTGTTTTTGCTTTGTCATTATGGGGTATTGTGTGTAGATTGATGAGGGGAAAAAACTATTTAATCAATTTTAGAATAAGGCTGTAATTTAACATAATTTGGGAAAAGTCAAGGGGTCTGAATACTTCCCGAATGCACTGTACATTGGAGAAAAACTGCCACTTAAGTTTTGTGGTCAGCTTGCATTACCTTGTAAGTTTATTTAAAATATAGTGGCTGGTGAGGGTCTACTAGGGGAGAGTGGGTCCACCGAGAGACTGAAGTGAGATGAGTGGAGGCTCCACACACACACACCTCAGAGAAGTGTCTGATGCCCTCCCAGTCACCCCATTACAATCCCCTTGATAGAGCCCTTCTCCACTCTCACCAATAACCACCATTGTTTTGGTGAGCATTGAGAGCATTTTTGCTATGTTTTCCTGGATATCCTTTAGCTGTTCATTACTCTCATTTGCTCCTTGTCTTTTGCTGTTGGAGAATTATTATAATTTATTTTTTAATTGAACCTTTATTTAACTAGGCATGTCAGTTAAGAACAAATTCATATTTACAATGACGGCCTAGACCAGCCAAAACCGGACGACACTGGGCCAATTGTGCACCGCCCTATGGGACTCCCAATCACAGCCGGTTGTTATACAGCCTGGATTCGAACCAGGGTGTCTGTAGTGACATCTCTAGCACTGAGATGCAGCACCTTAGACCGCTGCGCCACTCGATTTATCGTTTATAGAGGCTAAATTTGAACTTTGTTGTCTGGCTTCTGCATATAACCACAGTTTTGTCGGTACAAAACAGATGTACTCACTCCCCATACATCCTATACGAACATGCGCCTGGCACACATTCTCTATGTATGACAGACCACATTCTCTGTCATTTCCAAAGAAAGGGGCATGACCACTTTAGGGGTGGGGCAGAGGAGACGTAAAAAACACAGACAGCTGTATTCTCTTATGTTTAAATCTGACGCACCAAGACAGCAGCCGGTCCTGAACTAAACTGACAGAGGTTGAGGTAAGGAAATTTTTATAGAATTTGATCTTAAAGTCCAGGTAACAGATAATGGACATCTGGTGCTGTATATTAATTGAACTAATATAGCTACATGGGTTTAAACTAGAAACATTCTTTGTTAGCTTACAATTGTACAATTTATACACCAAGCATATAGAAACCACAGACTGCTGGAAAGCCCCAAACGCAAGATTGTAATTTCTATGACTCACACATTGGAGGAACATATTGCCTGTAGCCTACTGTACATGGTAACCTGGTACGTACCAATTGGCAAATATGGAAAACGGCTGAGGATTTTCCTAAAATATTCACAACATAATACAATTACGATCTTTATATAATAAAAATCTAATTTCATCAATAACATTGTGGGAAACCATATTTGAGTCAACATTCGCAAGCCAGCAGCAGATAAAACAGAAAGTGAATTCTCTCCTCCATCTCTCCCAAGTTTTAGCTTGCGGCTATCACTGTCTAGGTTTCAGATATTTACTAGCCCATACCAGTGACAAACTTATCTATGTTATCAACATGGCAGTACACAAACAAAATCTAGCTCACTTATTTTGGCAGCTAGAAAGAAATAGCCGCGTCCCCCACAAACACCTTGAAAACAACTTTTTCCCATATTTAGATGGAAGACGTGAGCTAAATGTGGTAGCTTCTCAATAATGAAATGTGCCCCGCAGATAGACGGGTAGATGCCCAATTCACCTGCCTTATTTTGAATCCCACTTTGTATACGTTTTTCATTGACTGTGTAACGCTGACCACAGGGCGTTGTAGGATTGTTTCCAAAGTTAGAGCAGATTTGGATAACAAACACAACTTTTAGAACAGCATTACAATATTTGAACAATTGATTTTAGAGTTTGTAATTTGGGAATGTTTTTTTGGGGGGTGCTTTAAGTGACTCATATATGCATTTCTGGCATTGAGAAATAGGTGTTACACTGCCTTTAAGATTATACTAACTGTATTTGATTAACTTCCTACTTATAACACACATGAAGTTAATCAACTTTTCTTTTGTAAAATAGAACAAAGGAGATTTTGTCTGTTTGTAACGATTTTTGTTGGAGATGTAGCGGAGTCAGGTGCAGGACACAGGTATGAGTGCAAACAGTCTTGTTTACTCAAAAAACACAATCAAAAATCTCCAACAGCAAAACAACAGGGTTAGGAGAAACACCTCCAACAACCACTGACAGGAAACAATCACGGACAAAACAGAAAGGAGAAGCCAGAGGGTTAAATAAGGAACATAATAAGGGAATTGAAAACAGGTGTGTATAATTAAGACAAAACAAAACAAACAGGGATACATGGATTGGTGGTGACTAGTAAGCCGGTGACGTCGACCGCGAACGCCGCCCGAACAAGGAGAGGGGCCGACTTCGGCGGAAGTCGTGACACTGTTGTATCAGTATCCAATTAAATGTATGTACTGTAAAGAGGATTGAACATGTTATTGCTCTATTCTAGAGGTGTCAACGTAATTTTCCAAATGTGGCCATTTCTGTAAAGCCAATGTCAAGAGAGCTGCATATTGCTTGGGGAAAAAATGACATTTTCAAATTCTGCGTATTTACATGCTTAAAGTTTAGCAATTTCCTCTTTGTTGGAATAGTATGAGCTCTGAATGTATTATTGTAATGTGTCGTCATTCCCAACATCAAATATTTTCAAATAATTGTAGTATTGGGAACTAGGGGACACATTATATCTGATGGCAGGCCACGAATGGTCACTGAAAGGTATCTACCTCTCTTGATATACTAATGTCTGTCCCTCAGACAGCTTTGCTCCTATTCATCATCTCTGACTTTTACATTTCGAATTCCTACTCTTGCTTTTTCTTGCAGTGACTATTGCTCTGTATCGTTCTGTGTCTCTGTGTCTAATCTATATTGATACTACGCCAATGAATGACAAATGGTTGACTCACAACACAGCATGCGACTTTTTTGTACCTTTGTAGTTTGACAACATTTGACTGTGCTATCAGGGATCTGGGAATTCCTCAATCAGAGTTGCTTGGTTTTGAATGGTTTAGAATAACAGGTTAGATTTTCAACAGAAAGTCCACCTTACTATGTGAGAAACTGTATGCGTAATTCCTGTTCTACAGTTGCAACACTGTTTGCTTTAGTTTGTAGTCAACAGACACACCCTTCTCATCCACTTCATTATAATTTTCTGTTTGGAATTCTCTCTTTGTCTTTGTAACTTTGAGATAATTGACTTTGTAGGGTGTACTTACCGCAGAGCCCCATCTGTTTTGAGCCCCACCTGTTTAGCAAAATGACCTGTTTTGCATGTTATTTTGGCATTAATACATGTCACATATCAGTTTGCAAACAATGTAAAAAAAAAGTTAATAAAGCCACATACAAACATGGTCTCTTTTTTGCTTTCTTGAGTAAGTCAGCTCCAAAATGCAGGTGTTTCAGCTTAGCTCAGTGTTTTCTGTGGTGGTGGGGCAGCTAGCGGAAAATAAGACGAGTACGGGTTGGTAATGTTCTCTAGTTGCGTCGTGATTGGCTCAGTGTTGTGTCACTCATGGGGACACTACGTTACCGCAAAATCTACGGGGAGAACTCGAAAATTCAAGCCCCTTGGGTGCTGCCATAGAGTTATATTAGAAGTGGCCATCCAAGAAGGCTCAAGGTTGTTAGCAGTTGATGTTATTCTTCAATAACACAAACTCCAAAGCAAATCAGGGGGAGAAAAATTGGTTTATTTCAGAAGGACAAATCATAGATGTTATGTGGGGTGGCAGGTAGCCTAGTGGTTAGAGCGTTGGACTTGTAACTGAAAGGTTGCAAGACTGAATCCTCGAGCCGACAAGGTAAAAATCTGTCGTTCTGCCCCTGAACAAGGCAGTTAACCCACTGTTTCTAGGCCGTCATTGAAAATAAGAATTTGTTCTTAACTGACTTGCCTAGTTAAAAAAATGTTGAGAAATAGATGTTCAGTCTCAGCTTTTCTCCACAGAACAAAGGAATAGGATGCCATTTACCCCCCCCCCCCCCCCCCCCCCCCCCCCAATCAGAAGTCCTTGCAGTACAACTGGGACAATAGCCAAATAACAAGTATCCTGTCCCAGACTCAATGTACAGAACATATCGCTCTGAGTTCAGGAGTGGCATTCCACAGATTCTAAACAGCTGTTGAACTGAAACCCAACTCCTATTTACAATTCCCTATTGACCATTAGTACTCTAGTTTTTAGTCCTCTCATCCTCTGCGTTGTGTATTTATCTTCAAAATATTCTAATGTCATTGGCCACAGATAAAATTACATCAAATCCCATTATATCTACAGTAGCGTTCGACTGATCATGTCAACATCATACTTTCAAAGCTAGCAGTCATCACTATGTATCAATTATGAAGAGAAATTATAGATAAAACGTATCGGTGCTTATCGGCCATTACACATAAACATTACACAACAAGTTGGAAATCGCAAATTCAACATGGAGTGGTTTGGAAGGAATCAGTGGCTAACTGCAAGCATTGCAAAGCAATCACTAGCCTTCTATTCAGTGGAGTGGATGTGTGGTCCAAGTCTGGGTTTAATGGTTTCTTTTCCAAGATTAAAAGGATAAACATTCAACATTGGACATGCTGTCAATTCAGCCACGTTCAAAACAACTGGAAAATCGGAACTGGGATATCTCATACTTCAGTGAGTTCAAGACAACTGGGAACTCTGAAAAAAACGAGCTCCGACTGAGAAAATTAGTTTTGAACGGTCATCCAACTCGGATTTCCAAGTCGGGAACTCAAGCTCCGACCTGAAGATCACTAATGTCATGATTCAACCTTTTTTTGTTGTTCCCAGTTGTCTTGAAAGCACCATAAATCTATAGAATGCCAGACTTTGATGACAAAGTTTATGACAAAATTTACCCACGAAGGACCGCCGTGCCACCTTCCTGTTCAAGTGAGCACAACAACGTAAATCCAAAAATGTCTTGTATGCTGCTGCATAAATTATGTTATATGCCAGGGAGATATGTATACTGTAGCTAATAAAGTAATACTAAGTGTATGTTGTGTTGTAAGCTGTTAGTAGCCCATGTGCCTCACTCTAATAATTTGATCCCTGTTCCCCCTCATAATTTAGCCTAATGTTCTGACTTGGTGGTGCATGTAGCCTTTAACCTGTTTTTGATAAATGTTATCATTGAATATTGTAAGAGCTTTCATTGTCTGCTTATATGCCCCCTTTATTTATCCTACGGTTTTGACTTGGTGTACAGGGAGAATACTGTAGGAACAGCCCATGTTCTGAAATCTGGCACTGTACATTTCAAAAGTGCTGAACTAATAGTTATATTGACAACGTCCGTCCTAGCTCGAAATTACGGACTGCCTCTTATCCACTCGTCGTCCCCTTACGCCATAGCTTGTACATCTCAATTGTCAGTAGAAACCATATTTGTTGAAGCAAGTCATCCATATCATCTATGTTTTTTTAAAAGGCAGTGAATGAGGTTGAATTAACTGTTTCTCTGCCAGTCAAGGCTCCGCTGATAGTCATTTGTAGCGGTGGTAAGGTGTTGGGACTGCAGTTGGGACTCCGCTGTTGAGACAGCTTTATGTAGGCCCTAACAGTTTGTGGGCACCATTTGTCACCGTTATAGTCCAATTAATGTATTGTTTAGTTGTGTAGTGGCTTTGCTGGCATCCATCTAAAATATGTTTTGGGAGTTTGCCCCACCAAGATTTACATGCTACAATTGCCACTGCAACAATAGTATATGCCTCGCACACTTTCTCTGTGTATGACAGACTGACCACATTCTCTGTCATTTCCCGAGAAAGGGGCATGATTACTTTAGTGGTCGGACAGAGGAGTGGTAAAAAAAACACCCAGCTGTGTTATTTTATGTTTACACCTGACACAGCAAGACAGCAGCCATACCAGAACTAAACTGAACTAAACTGACAGAGATAAGGATAATTTAATAGGATTTGATCTTAAAGTCCATGTAGCAGATAATGGACCTTATCTGACATTAATGTAGTTGGTGCTGTATATTAGTTTAACTAAAATCAATGGGTTCTAACTTGAACAATTATTTATTAGTTTATAGTTTATGCAACTCACATATAAAAACCAGTAAGACTGCTGGAAAGCCCCGAGTGCAAGATTGCAATTTTTATGACTCACACAGTAGAGGAACATATTGCCTGTAGCCTGCTGTACATGGTAAACTAGTGCGCACCAAAAATATTCACAACATATTGACACAATTACAATCTTATTTCAGCAATAACATGTGTAAAAAAAATTCGCGTGAACGCTATGAAGCCAACAGCAGACGAAACAGAAAGTGAATTCTCTCCTCCCTCTCTCCCCAGTTTTAGAATGCGGATAACACTGTCTAGCTGGCTAGGTTTAGGATATTTACTAGCCCATACCAGTGACAAACTTAGCTACCACTGAACAAAAATGTAAACACAACATGTAAAGTGTTGGTCCCATGTTTCATGAGCTGAATTTATTTTCTTCAATAAGCACAAAAAGCTTATTTATTAAGCATTTCTCCTTTGCCTAGATCATCCATCCACCTGACAGGTGTGGCATATCAAGAAGCTGATTAAACAGCATGATCATTACACAGGTTGTCACGCCCTGACCTCAGAGATCCCTTTTATTCTCTATTTGGTTAGGTCAGGGTGTGACTAGGGTGGGCAATCTATGTTTTCTATTTCTTTGTTGGCCGGGTATGGTTCTCAATCAGAGGCAGCTGTCTATCGTTGTCTCTGATTGGGGATCATACTTAGGCAGCCTTTTTTTCCACCTTTAGTTTGTGGGATCTTGTTTTTGGTACTGTGCTGTGTAGCCCTACTGAACGTTACATTTCGTTTGTTTTGTTTGTGGTGTTCATTTTAATAAAGAAAGATGTACGCCTACCACGCTGCACCTTGGTCCAATCCTTCCAACAACGAACGTAACACAGGTACAACTTGTGCTGGGGACAATAAAACCCACTTTAAAATGTGTAGTTTTGTCCCACAACACAATGCCACCGATGTCTCAAGTTTTGAGGAGCGTGTAATTGGCACTGTAGGAATGTTCACCAGAGCTGTTACCAGATAATTTTATTTTTATTTCTCTACCATAAGCTGCCTCCGACATCATTTTTGAGAATTTGCCAGTAAGTCCAACTGGCCTCACAAGCTCAGAATATATGTAAACACGCCAGCCTAGGACCTCCACATCTGGCTTCTTCACCTGTGGGATAGAATGGGTTAAAACCCATTCTAGTTGGCTGAGCCTGGTTCCCCATTGGGTGGGCCTGGCTGCCAAGTCGGTGGTGTCATGACTCTCCTATGAAGATCTGAAGGATCAGGTTAGAGTGGGTCCGCTCTACAGTGCCCTCTCTCCCCCTCTCTCTCCCCCATATTGCATAATGAAACAATATTTATGTCATCCAAATAGTTGGAATGGTCTGTGGGTACTTAAAGAACAATCATGTCGAATGTGTTACGAATTTGTGATGTAACTAAGGACAGTATAACAACATAACTGTATCTCTGAATGTGTATATTTCCCAGTTGTATAATTTATAGGATTAAATATGAAACTATTTGTGAGAAGATGAAATGTGATCTTGGCCTTCTAAATGAGAAAATGTTTTTTCATGTTAAGTTTATCCAGTCAGTAACCACGCCCACGTGAGCACAGACATTATGCCAAAAGTAATGGAACAGCAGTTATCAGCCGTATGTACGGTGGTGAAGTCCTTTCTCTCTTCTCCCGCTCTTTCTTACATGCCCCTCACTTTTCATTTGTGTAACAAGCCATATCTGGTTAGTCTACTAGGGACTTTCATTGCATTGTGTCGTAATCAATGTGTAAGCTATCCTGTTTGTGTGTTTATGTAATTCTGTGTGGTTATTTAGTTAGTAAATAAATAATTAAGACAATTAGTATATCGCTGATTCATCATTTATGCTAGGGTTTGTGCAGATATCCAAGAGTTTTGCGACATTCAGAATGAGACTGATGGAGGTAAATCATAATTAATGGCTGACTAAGATGAATAACGGTATATTCTGATATTGAGTGAATTCGGGAAATGGTAACTCATTTAAAACTTTTTCCGTGGTGCCCCAAGATTGCTAATGAGTTAATTGTTGCATGATTAATTTAATCATCGTAATAATTAAACATAGTTAATTGATTTTATAAAATAATCGTCATCGCATTATTGATAGTAACGACACGACAGTGGGCCTGTGCCCTCCCAGGGCCATCCATGGCTGCACTTCTGCCCAGTCATGTGAAATCCATAGATTATGGGCTAATGAATTTCTTTTAATTGACTGATTTCCTTATATGAACTGTAACTCAATACAATATTTGAAATTGTTCCATTTTTATATTTTTGTTCAGTAAATGTTATCAACATTTACACAAACAAAATCTAGCCCACTTATTTTGGCAGCTAGGCCATATAGAAAACTCCCTCAGAGCCACAGAATGACTGAATTACCGCAACGCGCAGCCCACACTTGAAAACTACTCTTTCCCATATGCTTGTACTATCTATGACAGCATGAAAAGCTGGCAGACATGTTTACACTTGGTTCGTTTTATGAGTGTTATTTAGATGAAAGACGTGAGCTAAATGTGGTAGCTCTAGAGTTAGCTAACGTTAGCATAGAGATAGTGCGCTAGATCTTTCACTTCCCCAGTTCACTTCCACACCAGTGATAATGCTCATGGTCTCTGCTGGTGCTGCTGGCTGTTTTAGATGCTTTAAAAGCCACATTGGGACAGCATCCACTTTGAGATGCAACTTCTTGCTTAATTCCTCCTTCCATTGTTGACGTCTGTGGAAGTCCTCAGGAATGAAATGTGCCCCGCGGTTTTACGAGTAGACGGCCAATTCGCACAAACTTATTCCACTTTTAGAAGTGTTTTATTCACCATGAGACGCTGACCGCAAGGCTTTGTAGGATTGTTTCCAAAGTTAGAGCTGATTTGGAGAAAACCTCAAACACAACTTTTCGAACAGCATTACAATATTTGAATAGTTGACGTAAGAGTGTAATTTGGGAATGTTTTTTTGTGGGTGCTTTAATATGCGTTTCTGGCAATGAGAAATAGGTGCTACACTGCCTTTAAGATTATACAAACTGTATTTCATTAACTTCCCAAGTATAACAATCATGAAGTTAATCAACTTTTCTTTTGTAAAATAGAACAAAGGAGATTTTGTGTGTTGTATCAGTATCCAATGAACTCAGGTTGGTGGCACCTTAATTGGGGAGGACAGGTTCGTGGTAATGGCTGGAGTGGAATTGGGGAAGGGTATCAAGTACATCAAACACATGGTTGTACATCAAACACATGTCATTCCATTCACTCCGTTCAAGCCATTATTATGAGCCGTCTTCCCCTCAGCAGCCTCCGCTGAATGAAATGTATGTCAGGTAAAGAGGGTTGAACAAGTTATTGCTCTGTTTTAGAGGTGTCAATGTAATTTTCCAAATCTAGCCATTTCTGTAAAGCTAACGTTAGGAAAACTGCACATTGCGGGAAATAAATGGCATTTTCATATTCTGCATGCTCATAGTTGAACAATTACCTCTGTTTGAATACTGTAGCATAAGCTCTGAATTCATTATTGTAATATGTTGTCATTCCCAACATGAAATCTTTTAAAACCATTGTAGTGTTGAGAACAGAAAGTAGGGGCCACATTATATCTGATGGCAGGCCACAAATGGTCACTGAAAGGTACACAACATAATCCAAAGTATGTGGACCCCTGCTCTTAGAACATCTCATTCCAAAATCATGGGCATTAACATGGAGTTAGTCCCCCCTTTGCTGCAATAACAGCCTCCACTCTTCTGGGAAGGCTTTCCACTAGATGTTGGAACATTGCTGCGGGGACTTGCTGCCATTCAGCCACAAGAGCATTAGTGAGGTCGGGCACTGAGGTTGGGCGATTAGGCCTGGTTCACAGTCGGCGTTCCAATTCAACCCAAAAGTGTTCGATGGGGTTGAGGGATCTGTGTAGGCCAGTGAAATTCTTCCACACCGATCTCGACAAACCATTTCTGTATGGACCGTGCTTTGTACACAGGGGCATTGTCATGCTGAAACAGGAAAGGGCCTTCCCCAAAAATCCTCTAGAATGTCATTGTATGCTGTAGTGTTAAGATTTCCCTTCACTGGAACTAAAAGGCCTAGCCCAAACCATGAAAAACAGCCCCAGAGCATTATTCCTCCTCCATCATGATAAGCTGCAGACCACATTACCTACCGAGAGAGTTTTCATCTATATTCTTTGTAGCTGTTTACATACCACCACAGTCAGAGGCTGGCACCAAGATAACATTGAATGAGCTGTATTCCGCCATAAGCAAACAAGAAAACGCTCATCGAGAGGCGGCACTCCTTGTGGCCGCGGACTTTAATGCAGGGTAACTTAAATCAGTTTAACCTAATTTATATCAACATGTTAAATGTGCAACAAAAAGGAAAATATCTCTAGACCACCTTTATCCCACACACAGAGATGCATACAAAGTTCTCCCTCGCCCTCCATTTGGCAAATCTGACCATAATTCTATCCTCCTGATTTCTGCTTACAAGCAAAAATTAAAGCAGGAAGCACCAGTGACTAGATCAATAAAAAGGTGGTCAGATGAAGCAGATGCTAAGCTACAGGACTGTTTTGCTCGCACATACTGGAATATGTTCCGGGATTCCTCCAATTGCACTGAGGAGTACACCACATCCGTCATTGGCTTCATCAATAAGTGCATCGATGACGTTGTCCACACAGTGACCGTACATACATACCCCAACCAGAAACCATGGATTACAGGCAGCATCCACACTGAGCTACAGGCTAAAGCTGCCGCTTTCAAGGACCAGGACTCTAACCCGGAAGCTTATAAGAAATCCCGCTATGCCCTCCGACAAACCATCAAACAGGCACAGCGTCAATACAGGACTAAGATCGAGTCGTACTGCAGCGATTCTGACGCTAGTCGGATGTGGCAGGGCCTGCAAACATTACAGACTACAAAGGGAAGCACAGCCGAGAGCTGCCCAGTGACACGAGCCTACCGGACGAGCTAAACTAATTCTATGCTTGCTTCGAGGCAAATAACACTGAAACATGCATGAGAGCACCAGCTGTACCGGAAGACTGTGTGATCACGCTCTCCACAGCCGATGTGAGTAAGACCTTTAGACAGGTCAACATTCACAAGACCGCAGAGCTAGACGGATTACCAGGATGTGTTCTGCGAGCATGCGCTGACCAACTAGCAAGTGTCTTCACTGACATTTTCAACCTCTCCCTGTCCGAGTCTGTAATACCAACATGTTTTAAGCAGACCACCATCGTGCCTGTGCCCAAGAACACTAAGGTAACCTGCCTAAATGACTACCGACCCGTACCACTCACGTCTGTAGCCATGAAGTGCTTTGAAAGGCTGGTCATGGCTCACATCAACATCACCAGAAACCCTAGACCCACTCCAATTTGCATACTGCCCCAACATATCCACAGATGATGCAGTCTCTATTGCACTCCACATTGCCCTATCCCACCTGGACAGAAGTAACACCTATTTGAGAATGCTATTCATTGACTACAGCTCAGCGTTCAACACCATCGTGCCCTCAAAGTTCATCAATAAGCTAAGGACCCTGGGACTAAACACCTCCCTCTGCAACTGGATCCTGGACTTCCTGACGGGCCTCCCCCAGGTGGTAAGGGAAGGTAACAACACGTCCGCCACGTTGATCCTCAACACAGGGGCCCCTCAGGGGTGCATGCTCAGCTCCCTCCTGTACTCCCTGTTCACTCATGACTGCACGGCCAGGCACGACTCCAACACCATCATTGCATTTGATATGGTAGGCCTGATCACCGACATCAACGAGACAGCCTATAGGGAGGAGGTCAGAGACTTGGCCGTGTGGTGCCAGGACAACAACCTGTCCCTCAACGTGATCAAGACAAAGGAGATGATTGTGGACTACAGGAAAAAGAGGACCGAGCACGCCACCATTCTCATCGACGGGGCTGCAGTGGAGCAGGTTGAGAGCTTTAAGTTCCTTGGTGTCCACATCACCAACAAACTAACATGGTCCAAGCATACCATGACAGTAGTGAAGCGGGCACGACAAAACCTATTCCCCCTCAGGAAACGGAAAAGCTTTGGCATGGGTCCTCAGATCCTCAAAAGGTTCTACAGCTGCACCATCGAGAACATCCTGACTGGTTGCATCAATGCCTGGTATGGCAACTGCTCGGCCTCTGACCGCAAGGCACTACAGAGGGTAGTGCGAACAGCCCAGTACATCACTGGGGCCAAGCTTCCTGCCACCCAGGACCTCTATACCAGGCTGTGTCAGAGGAAGGCCCTGAAAACTGTCAAAGACTCCAGCCACCCTAGTCATAGACTGTTCTCAATGCTACCACACGGCAGTGGTACCGGAGTGCCAAGTCTAGGTCCATGAGGCTTCTAAACAGTGTCTACCCCCAAGCCATAAGACTCCTGAACATCTAGTCAAATGGCTTCCCAGACTATTCACATTGCCCTCCCCTCTCCACACCACTGCCACTCTCTGTTGTCATCTATGCATAGTAACTTTAATTAACTCTACCTACGTGTACATATTACCTCAACTAACCGGTGCCCCCGCACATTGACTCTGTACCGGCACCCCCCTGTATATATTGTTACTTTTACTGCTCCTCTTTAATTACTTGTTACTTTTATCTCTTATTCTTATCCATATTTTTGTAAGCTGCACTGTCGGTTAGGGGCTCGTAAGTAAGCATTTCACTGTATTCGGCACATGTGACAAATACGATTTGATCAAACATTACATGTGGCACTATGCATTCGGGCAGGTAGCGTTCTCCTGGCATCTACCATACCCAGATTCATCCGTCGGACTGCCAGATAGTAAAGTGTGAATCATCACTCCAGAGAACGCGTTTCCACTGCTCTGGCGTCCAATGGCGGGAGCTTTACACCACTCCGGCCAGTGCTTGGCATTGCACATGATGATCTTAGACGTGTGTGGCTGCTTGGCCATGGAAACCCAATTTATGAAGCTCCCTACAAATAGTTGTGCTGACGTTGCTTCGAGATGAAGTTTGGAACTCTGTAGTGAGTGTTGCAACCGAGGACAGACTCTTTTTGTTTTACATGCTACGCACTTCAGCACTCGCCGGTCCCGTTCTGTGAGCTTGTATGACCGACCACTTTGCAGCTGAGCTGTTTTTGCTCCATTTCCACTTCACAATATCAGCAATTAAAGTTGACCGGGACAGCTCTAGCATGGTAGAAATTTGACAAACTGACTATGATGGTGCCACATTGAAAGTCACTGAGCTCTACAGTAAGGCCATTCTACTGTCAATGTTTGTCTATGGAGATTGCGTGGCTGTCTGCTCGATTTTATACACCTGTCAGCAACGGGTGTAGCTGAAATAGCCAAATCCACTCATTTGAATGGGTGTCCACATGCTTTTGTATATAAAAATGTATCTACCTCGTCTGTCCCTCAGACAGCTTTGCTCCTATACATTATCTCGGACTTTTACATTTTGAATTCCTACTCTTGCTTTTTCTTGCTGTGTCTCTGTGTCTAATAGGCAGAGTTGCAAAGAAAAAGCCATATCTCAGACTGGCCAATAAAAAGAAAAGATTAAGACTGGGCAAAAGAACACAGACACTGGACAGAGGAACTCTGCCTAGAAGGCCAGCATCCCGGAGTCGCCTCTTCACTGTTGACGTTGAGACTGGTGTTTTGCGGGTACTATTTAATGAAGCTGCTAGTTGGGGACTTTCGAAGCGTCTGTTTCTCAAACTAGACACTCTAATGTACTTGTCCTCTTGCTCAGTTGTGCACCGGGGCCTCCCACTCCTCTTTTTATTCTGGTTAGAGCCAGTTTGCGCTGTTCTGTGAAGGGAGTAGTACACAGCGTTGGACGAGATCTTCAGTTTCTTGGCAATTTCTCGCATGGAATAGCCTTCATTTCTATGAACAAGTAAAGACTGACGAGTTTCAGAAGAAAGTTCTTTGTTTCTGGCCATTTTGAGCCTGTAATTGAACCCACAAATGCTGATGCTCCAGATACTCAACTAGTCTAAAGAAGGCCAGTTTTATTGCTTCTTTAATCAGGACAACAGTTTTCAGCTATGCTAACATAATTGCAAAAGGGTTTTCTAATGATCAATTAGCCTTTTAAAATGATAAACTTGGATTAGCTAACACAAGGTGCCATTGGAACACAGGAGTGATGGTTGCTGATAATGGGCCTCTGCACACCTATGTAGATATTCCATAGAAAATCAGCTGTTTCCAGCTACAATAGTCATTTACAACATTAACAATGTCTACACTGTGTTTCTGGTCAATTTAATGTTATTTTAATGGACAAAAAAATCAGCTTTTCTTTCAAAAACAAGGACATTTCTAAGTGACCCCAACATTATGAACGGTAGTGTAAGTATTCAGACCCTTTAGTCAGTACTTTGTTAAAGCTCGTTTGGCAGCGATTACAGCCTCGAGTATTCTTGGGTATGACGCTACAAGCTTGGCACACCTGTATTTGGGGAGTTTCTCCCATTCTTCTCTGCAGATCCTCTCAAGCTCTGTCAGGTTGTATGCAGAGCATTGCTGCACAGGTATTTTTAGGTCTCTCCAGAGATGTTCGATCAGGTTCAAGTCTGGGTTCTGGCTGGACCACTCAAGGACATTCAGAGAGTTGTCCCGAAGCCACTCCTGTGTTGTCTTGGCTGCGTGCTTAGGGTCATTGTTCTGTTGGAAAGTGAACCTTCACCCCAGTCTGGGGTCCTTAGTGCTCTGGAGTAGGTTTTCATCAAGGATCTCTCTTTACTTTGCTCCGTTCATCTTTCCCTCGATCCTGACTAGTCTCCCAGTCCCTGCCATTGAATAACATCCCCACAGCATGATGCTGCCACCATCATGCTTCACTGTAGGGATGGTGCCAGGTTTCCTCGCTTGGCATTCAGGCCAAAGATTTCAATCTTGGTTTCATCAGACCAGAGAATGTTGTTTCTCATGGTCTGAGAGTCTTCAGGTTGCTTTCTGGCAAACTCCATGCGGGCTGTCAAGTGCCTTTTTCTGAGGAGTGGCCTCCGTCTGGCCACTCTACCATAAAGGCCCGATTGGTGGAGTGCTGCAGAGATGGTTGTCCTTCAGGAAGGTTCTCCCATCTCCACAGAGGAACTCTAGAGCTCTGTCAGAGTGACCGTCAGGTTCTTGGTCACCTCTCTGACCAAGGCCCTTCTCCCCCGGTTGCTCAGTTTGGCCGGGCGGAAAGTCTTGGTGGTTCCAAACGTCTTCCATTTAAGAATGATGGAGGCCACTGTGTTCTTTGGGACCTTCAATGCTTTAGGAATGTTTTGGTACCCTTCCACAGATCTGTGCCTCAAAACATGCCTGTCTCTGAGTTCTACGGACAATTCCTTTGACCTCATGGCTTGGTTTTTGCTCTGACATGCAATGCCCACTTATAGCCAGGTGTGTGCCTTTCCAAATCATGTCCAATCACTTGAATTTACCACAGGTGGACTCCAATCAAGTTGTAGAAACATCTCAAGGATGATCGATGAAAACAGGATGCACCTGAGCTCAATTTCGAGTC
The DNA here is from genome assembly GCF_965601325.2 of Salmo salar. NCBI lineage: Eukaryota > Metazoa > Chordata > Actinopteri > Salmoniformes > Salmonidae > Salmo > Salmo salar. The sequence goes on from NC_138295.1 coordinate 57,728,994, forward strand.
TTATAGCAAAGGGTCTGAATACTTATGTCAATAAGGTATTTATTTTTTCTACATTTGCAAAGATTTCTCCAAACCTGTTTTCACTTTGTAATTATGGGGTATTGTGTGTAGATTGCTGAGGATTTGTATTTATTTAATCCATTTTAGAATAAGGCTGTAATGTAAGAAAATGTGGAAAAAGTCAAGGGGTCTGAATACTTTCCAAAGGCACTGTATTGATACTATGCCTACGACAATACACAGCATGTGACTTTTTTATTCCTGTGTAGAGTTTGACAACATTTGACTGTGCTGGCATAAATAGTGCTAACAGGGATTTAGGAATGCCTCAGAGTTGGTTGGTTTTGTATGGATTAGAATACCAGGGTAGATTTTCAACAGAATTTCCACCTTACAATATGATAAACTGTCCATAGAATTCCTCTGTTCTACAGTTTCAGCACTGTTTGCTTTAGTTTGTAGTCAACATACACCCATTCCCTCCCACTTCATTATCATTTTCTGTTTGGAATTCTCCCTTTGTCTTTGTAACTTTGAGAGAAGTGACTATGTAGGGTGTACTTACCGCTACTTACCCTAACAATAGTAATACAACAAATGCTATGCAGAGGTGAATGCTTTTGTTGTTTTTGGTCACAATGTTTAACATTTCTATTGGATCTTGACCTCACTGTCCACTCATCACCAAACCCCCTAGATGGCGTATTCCACCAGCACTCTTGCTGCTGGCAGCTTTGGGAAGGTATACAGGGAGAAGTACAATGACACCTGGGCTGCAATCAAGAAGGTGCCACAACACTTAATCAATAGGAGAGACCTGGAGAGAGAGTGTCAAGTATACAAGTGAGTATGACAGACAATGTGCTATCATGGTATGTTGCTAAAAGGTGATGATATCAGAGATGGTGTTGATGAGGGTGCTGATGAAAACGTCATTACAGAAGTGCTTGGTTTTGCTGTAGTCCAATGCCCCTCATAACTCTGTTTTCTTTCACACTCCCTCTGTGACCTGGGACACCAGAAAGGCAATTCATCCTAACATAGTGAAGCTTCTGGGTAATCCAACATTCAAGGACTCTAAGTGGATCATCCCCATGGAGTTCATCTCTGGAGAGGAACTGGAGACAACCATCTTCAAATCACAAAAATCTAAAATACAGGTCTGCCTATGGATCCCACTGCTGCCACCAAACATGCATGCGACAGTGTTGATGAAAGTTCACATAGCAAAATGTTTGTCTGAAATAACTGATTTAACAAGTATCTATGCCTACAGGATTTTCAGGGGGCCTTCCCAACATTATTAAAAAATGTCTATGTGCAAGTCAGCTCATCGGTTGATAATCAAAGCCTTTGTTCCCCCACAGTTGACTCCATCTATAAAGGCCAACATCATCACAGGCATGTGTGAAGGACTGCTTCACCTACACAGCAAAGATATCGTCCATCAGGACCTCAAGCCTGAGAACATCATGGTGAGAAAGGCAATAAAGTTGTTTTTGTTGTTCTGATGTTCGTCATTAATGACGCAAAACTTTAGAAGCAGTTGTCCATATGTTGTTTATCACTATCACATTATCACTGTAAATAAATAGACTAGATATAAAACAATATTTCTCCACCCCTCTCAAATTATCTCTTCCAGGTAGAGTATGACACTCACCGAGCTGTGATCATTGATATGGGACTGGCCAAATTCTTCTGCAATGGCCTAAATTCTGCCATGGATATGGGCAATGAGGCCTACTCTCCACCTGAGGTCCTGCAGAGGAGGGGCCAGAGAGATCCGCGTTCGGACGTGTGGGCTATGGGTAAAATCATTGCCGAACTTTATGCCAGAGTCAGGCTGTACACCCCCAGTGTCTGTCCAGCTAAGATCCATGAGATCCTCAGTCTCCAAGGCCAGCAGTACTGTAACGCTGTCTGTAGGATGGTGCACAGAGACCCCACAATGCGAGCCACCATGGCCGGAATCATGCCGGAGATTCAACGGGCAGGGGTAGATGGCGGTGGTGGCAACACCGAGGAGAAAAAAAGAGGACATCATCTGACAACCTTTCCTCACACTCAGGTAAAAGACACCTTGCCACGTCCTCAAGCTCCTGTACAGCACTCACTTTCTCCATCGAGATTTGAGTGTGCAGCTTTTCCAAAGCATGAGGTCAAGACAGCACTAAGTCCTCAAGCTCCTGTACAGCGTTCACCATCTCCATCGAGATTTGAGCGCAATGCTTTACCAAGGTCTGAGGCCAAGACGCTAGTGGGATCTCCTGTGAGAGCAACTTCTCCATCGAGTTGGGAGCGTATAGCTTCTCCAAAGCCTGAGGTCAAGACGCTAGTGCGAGCTCCTGTGCGAGCGCCTTCTCCATCGAGATGGGAGCGTACAGCTTCTCCAAAGCCTGAGGTCAAGACGGTAGTGCGAGCTCCTGTGCGAGCGCCTTCTCCATCGAGATGGGAGCGTACAGCTTCTCCAAAGCCTGAGGTCAAGACGCTAGTGCGAGCTCCTGTGCGAGCGCCTTCTCCATCGAGATGGGAGCGTACAGCTTCTCCAAAGCCTGAGGTCAAGACGCTAGTGCGAGCTCCTGTGCGAGCGCCTTCTCCATCGAGATGGGAGCGTGCAGCCTTGCCAAAGACTGAGTTGAAGTTTGAGGTGAAGACAACACTGCAACCACAACCCATACAGCGGTCACTTTCCCCATCAAGATGGGAGCGAGCAGCCTTGCCAAAGCCTGAGGTCAAGAACTCACCGACTCCCCTTCCAAAAGGAAGACCATGGTAATACTCTGGTTCCATCAGGCATAGCTCAACCCAGTCAAAATGTCATGAAACAGCTTCTCTACAAAGAGGCGTCGAGGGGTCTCCCATGCCCACTCCACACAACGGGCGGGGTGCGAATCCGCCGCTATGCACAAAGGAATGGGAAAGTGGAGACTTGGGAGCAAAAGGAGGTGGAGACTGAAGGAGGTAGTAAAGTCAAGTTTGAAGATGTGAAGTTTAACAAGAAGTTGTAAGTAGGTTATTGACAGTTTGTGAAATAGTAGGGAGTTGATTTGACTCTGCTTCTCCAGAGCAACAACAGTAAAAGTTGTATTGCACTATTAAGAAGGAGGTTGAGTAAGGATTCATGAATGATGTTGAAGGACTATATCACTTTACAGTATTGCTACAATGTTGCACATCTGGTTAGGTGCCAGTTTGCAGAGGCAACTGGAGTCAAATAACTATCTGTGAATGTTTCTGAAATCTCATCCCTCTTGTAAATCAGTTTTATCTTTAGCTTGATATCATTCATTTGACTGTGAACATAGAAGATACAAAAATGTTTTTTACTAAGACAAGAAGATCCTACATTTAGCTTAGAATTAAGAATTAGTCATTTTTCACAAATATATGCTGTGTTATATCCTCTTTACAATATGGTGGAAAAATTGCAAGATTATGTTATAATACTTTTATTGCATCAACTGGTTGTTTTATGCAACAGAATAGAGTGTTCTTAACTATTGTGTGTGTGTTCTACTGAGGATGAGCCTCTGGGAGATAACATTGACAGGAGATTTACGATGTCTTTTGGGTGATAAAACCTAAAGAGCATTCCAGAGCATGAATTCATGTTTCTGTTCTATACCGTACCAGGGAGAGATGGTTCCAGTTTGTAGTCGGAGGTCCAGACTCTCTATACAATGAACTGTTGACACAGCAGATACTGTCTGCTATATATTATAGGTATCTTTCATACAAATCTTAACCTTGTGACCCATTCTATATATCTGTTGTTTGTCATGTAGGTTGAAAGGGGTGTATCTTGTCTATAAAATACCTTTGTACTTAGGCTCGGGGCTCTCAACGAATCATCTGAGCGTGAATCGTCGACCAGACATCATTATAGTAGAGCACTCAATCAATTCACTTTACATGTCGTGCATTGTATTGACCTGCTCCCTTATTAACAAGTGATTAAATATTTAGTATTTAGTTTAAGTATAACTCTGACTTGTGTGTTAATTTCTTTACTATCAAATGAGGAGAGAAACTTAACTACCACAACAACAAAGTGTACAAAATGGCCTCTTTTCAAGACTTTGCCAACCAGAGCTGTGTTCAGCTCCAGACAGGGTGTCCCACTCACAGTTCATCCACTTCATCCCGTCAGAAAGAACTTCAACACAGGTGTTTGAGTAATACTTTTTTCTGTATTAATCATTGTATTAAGGCCACTCTGGACTGTGCAGACTTCATTGAGAGAGGATAAATTAAATCAGAAATACAGTATCACATTGTCCCCGACAATGCCTTGCGGTGAGCTCTATCTTCTGGTGCAGGCACCCTGGACAGCGTATCCACATCACAAAGAAGTGAAAGTCAAGTTATACATCAACTGAAGCAAACTAAAGAGCACACATACAGACATGATAATACAATATCATGATTTGATAATAAGTCACTGCATGAACTGTTAAAGGGTACATGGTGCATACCAGTGGCGGTCGTGCCGTTTTAGATCAGGAAAGACGTTATTTTTATTACAGCATATTGAATGACTGTCATTCATATTCCATTCACCCAGCTCAATGTAACATCAATAGGTTTAGGCTATTACATGATAATCAAATATTCCCTATAGCCATCATGAGGTTGCTACAACTTAGCCTACGAATAAAAGTTTACAATGTAGGTGCACACAGGTCGAGAGAACATTTAGTTTAATCAAGGTGACAGAAAGTGACACATTCAATACCACCTTGCACACTCTTGCGTGCACCTAGGTGATCTAGGGTGTAATCATTAGTCTAAACAGTTTCAAATTAGAGTTTCTAATGGACAAATTCTGTTATTTTTATTCACATTTTCTTCCGTTTAAGAATCGTTGGAATGAATACACCCCTGATCACCAGCAAACACGGTTCACTTTCATATCAGCCACATACAAACGGCATGATCACTTTGCTCATTGTATAATTCTCTCGCATCTATGCATTCTCTTCCTCTCAACTTTTCCCTTTGCTTGTGGACTTCATTGTGACCAGGCAAAATAATATTTCCAAGTTAAACATTCATACCATAATCGCTAACCACTATACACAGCCTACATCGTTGTGTCACCATATTAGCTAACGTCATAGTCAACGTGACTACTAGAACTAACGTGTTAGAAACCCACTACAATCATGCAGTACAGCAAGCAGTTTACTAGTTACACCGGTGGGCCGGGTGGCAATAAATCAATCCAGTGTTGGATAGCCATAGCCAGCTAGCTAACATAGCATTCCTCTCTGTTTGACACGGGTGTTTGAGTAGGCTAAACTATCTAGCTGTATTCACTAGCTAAGTAAGTGAAAGTGGAAAGAAATACTACGAAATATAGCCCTCTCTCTTGCTTTTCCTTCATTTTTGACAAAATTATTTTGTTAAAAACTGTTCAACTATTGTCATTCTCTCTGAGTCAACTACTCACCACATTGTATGCACTGCAGTGCTAGCTAGCTGTAGCTTATGCATTCAGTACTATATTTATTCTCTGATCCTTTGATGGGGGGAAATGTCAGTTTATGCTGTAAGAGCTCTGATATGTTGGAGAACGTCCTCCAGAAGTTGTCATAATTACTGTGTAAATCATTGGAGGGGGGTAAAAACCATGAGCCTCCTAGGTTTTGTATTGAAGTCAATGTACAGAGGAGGACAGAAACTAGCTGTCCTCGGTTATACCGGCTATACCATGGTGCTACCCCAGAGAGTGCTATTGAGGCTACTGTAGGCCTTCATTCTAAAAGAGTGTTTTAATCAATTATTTGGTGACGTGAATATATTTAGTAAAGTTTTATCTAAAAAGAACAACTTTAATGTTCCACTATTAAACATTTTCGGAAATTCACTGGAGGAGGACGGTCCTCCCCTTCCTCTGAGGAGCCTCCACTGGTGTGTATAGCGTATGTCTAATTAATCACTACACAAACACTGTAGCATGCTTCAGCATTCTCAAATGTGAATTCATAGTGATCGATGTTTGGCCCAGGAGTGTGAAGGTGAACGGAAAGGCTGGAGCAACGAACCGCCCTTGCTGTCTCTGCCTTGCCGGTTCCCCCCTCTCCACTGGGATTCTCTGCCTCTAACCCTATTACAGGGGCTGAGTCACTGGCCGTACTGGTGTTCTTCCATGCCGTCCATGGGAGGGGTGCGTCACTTGAGTGGGCTGAGTCACTGACCGTGGTCTTCCTGTCTGGGTTGGCGCCCCCCCCCCCCTTGGGTTGTGCCGTGGCGGAGATCTTTGTGGGCTATACTCGGCCTTGTCTTAGGACGGTAAGTTGGTGGTTGGAGACATCCCTCTAGTGGTGTGGGGGCTGTGCTTTGGCAAAGTGGGTGGGGTTATATCCTGCCTGTTTGGCCCTGTCCGGGGGTTTCATCGGATGGGGCCACAGTGTCTCCTGATCCCTCCTGTCTCAGCCTCCAGTATTTATGCTGCAGTAGTTTATGTGTCGGGGGGCTAGGGTCAGTCTGTTACATCTGGAGTATTTCTCTTGTCTTATCCGGTGTCCTGTGTGAATTTAAATATGCTCTCTCTAATTCTCTCTTTCTTTCTCTCGGAAGACCTGAGCCCTAGGACCATGCCTCAGCACTACCTGGCATGATGACTCCTTGCTGTCCCCAGTCCACCTGGCCGTGCTGCTGCTCCAGTTTCAACTGTTCTGCCTGCGGCTATGGAACCCTGACCTGTTCACCGGACGTGCTTGTTGCACCCTCGACAACTACTATGATTATCATTATTTGACCATGCTGGTCATTTATGAACATTTTAACATCTTGACCATGTTCTGTTATAATATCCACCCGGCACAGCCAGAAGAGGACTGGCCACCCCTCATAGCCTGGTTCCTCTCTAGGTTTCTTCCTAGGTTTTTGGCCTTTCTAGGGAGTTTTTCCTAGGGAGTTTTTCCTAGCCACCGTGCTTCTTTCACATGCATTGCTTGCTGTTTGGGGTTTTAGGCTGGGTTTCTGTACAGCACTTTGAGATATCAGCTGATGTACGAAGGGCTATATAAATAAATTTGATTTGATGTGTGGTTTTCTATACATTCCACTCATCTAATACAAATCTAACCAAATACATTTTTTAAATTGTCATATGCTTCGTAAACAACAGGTGTAGACGAACAGTGAAAGTCTTACTTATGAGCCCTTCCCAACAATTCAGAATACAATAAAACAATTAAAATAATAAAAGAAAAGACATTAAACACGAGAAATTATTACAAAATGAGCAATGATAGGTTGGATATATACATGGCGTACCAGTTCCGAGACAATGTGCAGGGGTACGAGGAAATTGAGGTAGATATGTACATATAGGTAGAGTGTGTGTGTGTGGCAAATGTGTGTCGGTGTGTACGTGTTATGTGTAAGTGAGTGTATGTATGTATGTATGTATGTATGTATGTATGTATGTATGTGTATATGCGTTGAAGTGTCAGAGTAAGTACAGTACCAGTCAAAAGTTTGGACACCCCTACTCATTCCAGGACAACGAAATATCACATATGGAATCATGTAGTTACAAAAAAGTCTTAAACAAAATCAAAATATATTTTTATATTTGAGATTCTTCAAACAGCCACCCTTTGACTTAATGGCAGCTTTGCCCACTCTTGGCATTCTCCCAACCAACTTCACCTGGAATGCTTCTCCAACAGTCTTGAAGGAGTTCCCACATATGCTGAGCACTTGTTGGCTGCTTTTCCTTCACTCTGCGGTCCGACTCATCCCAAACCATCTCAATTTGGTTGAGGTCGGGTGATTGTGGAGGCCAGATAATCTGATGCAGCACAGTATCACTCTCCTTCTTGGTCAAGTAGCCCTTACACAGCCTGGAGGTGTGTTTGATCATTGTCCTGTTGAAAAACAAATTATAGTCCCACTAAGCTCAAACCAGATGGTATGGTGTATCGCTGCAGAATGCTGTGGTAGCCATGCTGGTTAAGTGTGCCTTGAATTCTAAATAAATCACAGACAGTGTCACCAGCAAAGCCATCACACCTCCTCCTCCATGCTTCACAGTGGAAACCACACATGCAGAGATCATCCGTTCACCTACTCTGCGTCTCACAAAGACACGGTGGTTGGAACCAAAAATCTCAAATTTGGACTCATCAGACCAAAGGACAGATATCCACCGGTCTAATGTCCATTGCTCGTGTTTCTTGGCCCAAGCAAGTCTCTTTTTCTTATTGGTGTCATATAGTAGTGGTTTCTTTGCAGCAATTCAACCATGAAGGCCTGATTCAAGCAGTCTCCTCTGAACAGTTGATGTTGAGATGTGTCTGACTTGAACTCTGTGAAGCATTTATTTAGGCTGCAAGTTCTGAGGTGCAGTTAACTCTAATGAACATATCTTATCCTCTGCAGCAGAGGTAACTAAGTCTTACATTCCTGTGGCAGTCCTCATGAGAGCCAGTTTCATCATAGCGCTTGATGGTTTTTGTGACTGCACTTGAAGAAATGTTCAAATGTTCCGTATTGACTGACCTTCTTGTCTTAAAGTAATGATGGACTGTTGGTTCTCTTTGCTTATTGAGCAGTTCTTGCCATAATATGGAATTGGTCTTTTGTTATTTGTGTGTGTGTGTGTATGAGTGTGTGAGGCATCAGTATGCATGCGTACGTATGTTGTGTGTGTGAGAGCGTATTTAGCGTGTTTGTGTTTATGTGTGTTGGGGTGTCAGTGTAAGTATGTGTGATTGTGTGGGTAGAGTCCAGTGTGTGTGTGCATAGAATCAATGCAAGAGAGTATGTGCAAAAACGGGTCAATGCAGGTAGTCCAGGTAGCCATTTGATTAGCTATTAAGCAGTCTTGTTTAGCAGTCTTTTGGCTTGGGGGTAGAAGCTGTTCAGGGTCCTGTTAGTTCCAGACTTGGTATACTGGTACCACTTAGCTTGTGGTAACAGAGAGAACAGTCTATGGCTTGGGTGGCTGGAGTCTTACAATTTTTTGGGACTTCCTCTGACACCCTGCCTGGTATGGCTGGAAGGAAGCTCAGCCCCAGTGATGCACTGGGCCGTACTCACCGCCCTCTGTAGCGCCTTCCAGTCGGGTGCCTTGCAGTTGCCATACAAAGCCGTGATGCAGCCAGTCAAGATGCACTCAATGTTTCAGTTGTAGAACATTTTGAGGATCTGTGGGCCTATGCCAAATCTTTTCATCCTCCTGAAGGGGAAGAGGCACTGTCGTGCCCTCTTCACAACTGTGTGGGAGTGTGTGGACCATGTTAATTCCTTAGTGATGTGGACACAGAGGAACTTGAAGCTCTCAACCCACTCCAATACAGCCCCATCGATGTGGATGGGGCCATGCTCACACCTCGGTTTCCTGTAGTCCACGATCAGCTCCTTTGTCTTGCTGACATTGAGGGAGAGGTTGTTGTCCTGGTCTCTGCCAGGTCTCTGACCTCCTTCCTATGAGCCATGACCAGCCTTTTCAAAGCATTTCATGCCTGCAGATGTGAGTGCTATGGGTCAATAGTAATTTAGGCAGGTTACCTTGGTGTTCTTGGGCAAGGGGATTATGGTGGTCTGCTTGAAACATGTTTCTATTACAGACCGGGACAGGGATAGGTTGAAAATGTCAGTGAATATACACACACACACACACACACACACACACACATACATACACACACACACACACACACAGCGCCTTCAGAAAGTATTCATCCTACTCCACATTTTGTTATGTTACAGTCTGAATTCAAAATTGATTAAATAGATATTGTTTCTCACCCATCTACACACAATATCCCAGAATGAGAAAATGAAAACATGTTTTTAGAAATGTTTGCAAATTTGTTGAAAATGAGATACTTCTGTATTTAATTTACATAATTATTCACACCCAAGTAAATACTTTGTAGAAGCACCTTTGGAGGCGATTACAGATGAGTGTCTTTTGGGGAAAGTCTTCATGAGGTTTGCACAGCTGGATTGTATGATATTTTCCTATTATTATTTTTTTAATTCTTCAATACTATACTAAAAGGAAACTGTAGTATATACTACTGTAATGAATGTGTTTTTGCGGACTGTAGTATACTGTAATGTTTACTGGAGTGTTTTTGCGGACTGTAGTATACTGTAGTATTTACTGAACTGTTATTCAGACATTAATGTAATATTTACTATACTGTTTTTGTTTTATTATTTTTGACAGTGCCTTCGGGAAGTATTCAGATCCCTTGACTTTTCCAAATTTTGTTACGTTTCAGCCTTACACTAAAATTAATTAAATTGTTTCCCCCCCCCCCCCCCCAATCTACACACAATACCCTATACTGAGAAAGCAAAAACAGGTTAATTAAGAAATGTTTGCAAAATTATTATCTTTTTTTATATCACATTTACATAAGTATTCAGACCAGTACTCAGTACTTTGTTGAAGCACCTTCGGCAGCGATTACAGCCTTCTTGGGTGACGCTGCAAGCTTGGCACACCTGTATTTGCAGAGTTTCTCCCATTCTTCTCAAGCTCTGCTCTCAGGTTGGATGGGGAGCATTGCTGCACAGCTATTTTCAGGTCTCTCCAGAGATGTTTGATCAGGTTCAAGTCCGGGCTCTAGCTGGACCACTCTAGGACATTCAGAGACATGTCCCGAAGCCACTCCTGCTTTGTCTTGGCTGTATGCTTAGGGTCGTTGTCCTGTTGGAAGGTGAACCTTCGCCCCAGTCTGAGGTCATGACTGCTCTGGAGAAGGTTTTCATCAAGGATCTCTTTACTTTGCTCCGTTCATCTTTTCCTCGATCCTGACTAGTGTCCCAGTCCATGCCGCTGAAAAATATCCCCACAGCATGATGCTGCCAGCACCACGCTTCACCGTAGGGATGGTGACATGTTTTCTCCAGACGTGACGCTTGGCATTCAGGCCAAAGACTTCCATCTTGGTTTCATCAGACCAGAGAATCTTGTTTCTCATGGTCTGAGAGTCTTTAGGTTACCTTTTGACAAACTCCAAGCGGGCTGTCATGTGCCTTTTACGGAGTAGTGGCTTCCGTTTGGTCACTCTACCATAAAGGCCTGATTGGTGGAGTGGCTGCAGAGATCGTTGTCCCTATGGAAGGTTGTCTCATCTCCACAGAGGAACTCTAGAGCTCTGTCAGAGTGACCATCGGGTTCTTGGTCACCTCCCTGACCAAGGCCCTTCTCCCCCGATTTCTCAGTGTGGCCGGGTGGCCAGCTCTAGGAAGAGTCTTTCTTGGTGGTTCCAAACTTCTTCCATTTAAGAATGATGGAGGCCACTGTGTTCTTGGGGACCTTCAATGCTGTAGACATGCTGTACCCTTCCCCAGATCTGTGCCTCAAAACAATCCTGTCTCGGAGCTCTGACAAATCCTTTGACGTCATGGCTTGGTTTCTGCTATGCACTGTCAACAGTGGGACCTTATATAGACAGGTGTGTGCCTTTCCAAATCATGTCCAATCAATTGATCTGGAAACAAGATGCACCTGAGCTAAATTTTGAGTCTCATAGTAAAGGGTCTGAATACTTACAGTTGAAGTCAGAAGTTTACATACACTTAGGTTGGAGTCATTAAAACTCGTTTTTCAACAACTCCACAAATTTCTTGTTAAACTATAGTTTTGGCAAGTCGTTTAGGACATCTACTTTGTGCATGACACACGTCATTTTTCCAACAATTGTTTACGGACAGATTATTTCACTTAATCACAATTCCAGTGGGTCAGAGGTTTACATACACGAAGTTGACTGTGCCTTTTAAACAGCTTGGAAAATTCCAGAAAACGATTTCATGGCTTTAGAAGCTTCTGATCGGCTAATTGACATCACTTGAGGTGTACTTGTGGATGTATTTCAAGGCCTACCTTCAAACTCAGTTCCTCTTTGCTTGACATCATGGGAAAATCAAAATAAATCAGCCAAGACCTCAGAAAAACAATTGAAGACCTCCACAAGTCTGGTTCATCCTTGGGAGCAATTTCCAAATGCCTGAAGGTACTACATTAATCTGTACAAACAATAGTACGCAAGTATAAACACCATAAGTCCACGCAGCCGTCATACCGCTCAGGAAGGAGACGCATTCTGTCTCCTAGAGATGAATGTTCCCTGGTGCGACAAGTGCAAATCAATCCCAGAACAACAGCAAAGGACCTTGTGAAGATGCTGGAGGAAACGGGTACAAGAGGATCTATATCCACAGTAAAACGAGTTCTATATCGACATAACCTGAAAAGCGGCTCAGCAAGGAAGAAGCCACTGCTCTAACACCGCCCCAAAAAAGCCAGACTACGGTTTGCAACTGCACGTGGGGACAAAGATTGTACTTTTTGGAGAAATGTCCTCTGGTCTGATGAAACAAAAATAGAACTGTTTGGCCATAATGACCATGGTTATGTTTGGAGGTAAAAGGGGGAGGCTTGCAAGCCGAAGAACACCATCCTAACCGTGAAGCACGGGGGTGGCAGCTTCATGTTGTGAGGGTGCTTTGCTGCAGGAGGGACTGGTGCACTTCACAAAATAGATGGCATCATGAGGAAAGAAAATTATGTGGATATATTGAAGCAACATCTCAAGATATCAGTCAGGAAGTTAAAGCTTGGTCGCAAACTTCCAAAGGTCGCAAACTTCCAAAGCATACTTCCAAAGTTGTGGCAAAATGGCTTAAGGACAACAAAGTCAAGGTCTTGGAGTGGCCATCACAAAGCCCTGACCTCAATCCTATAGAAAATTTGTGGGCAGAACTGAAAAAGCGTGTGCGAGCAAGGAGGCCTACAAACCTGACTCAGTTACACCAGCTCTGTCAGGAGGAATGGGCCAAAATTCACCCAACTTATTGTGGGAAGCTTGTGGAAGGCTACCCAAAACGTTTCACCTAAGTTAAACAATTTAAAGGCAAGGCTACCAAATACTAATTGAGTATGTAAACTTCTTACCCACTGGGAATGTGATGAAAGAAATAAAAGCTGAAATAAATCACTCTACTATTATTCTGACATTTCACATTCTTAAAATAAAGTGGTGATCCTAACTGACCCAAGACAGGGAATTTTTACTTGCACTAAATGTTAGGAATTGTGAAAAACGAAGTTTAAAGGTATTTGGCTAAGGTGTATGTAAACTTCCGACTTCAACTGTACGTAAATAATGTATCGGTTTTAATTTTGAATACTCTTGTATAAATGTAAAAAAAAAACTGTTTACGCTTTGTCATTATGGGGTAGTGTGAGAACATTGCTGAGGATTTTATATACATTTTAGAATAAGGCTAATGTAACAAAATGTGGAAAAGGTCAAGGTGTCTGAATTCTTTCTGAAGGCACTGTAGAAGTGGAGGCTTTCTGCTATAGGAAACCTACAGCAGAAATAGTAAAAGAGCACATTTTCTACAATCTGTAGCTAGGTAGGACTGGGGTCTAAATAGATTGTTCAGCACTTCTGCTCTTTCATATAAACTGTAGGGAACACAATATATTATCTCTACTTGGCATGTTGGTTTCTCACTTACGGGTGGCACAAATTGCGATATGGGGGAGGGGAATGGGCAGTGTATATGCAAATGAAAAAAGTGTAGTGTTTTTGCAGACATTACTGTAGAATTGACTACAGTGCTTTTATAGTAAGTACTGTAGTATTTACTATAGTATTCTACAGTATTCTAAAGCATTCTATAGTAAGTACTACACATAATTGAGGGATACTAGTGTGTAGTATAGTATACTACGGTTTATTCTAGAATTCTATAGTAAGTACTATAGTCTTCTGTAGCATTTGTTCATGTGGGTCGCTTCGTAAATAGTATGGTCTGCAGCTTATCATGAGGTATTCTAACTCAGGTGAGCAAAAACTTGAGACTTCCATAACAATACAGATCGCGAACCAGCTGTTGTTAACAGACACACTACAGTCTGCTGTCTGGTCTTGATGAAAAACCAGCAAGATGTATATTGTCCATGTCCTCGTTCAGCCACGACTCTTGAGAAATATAGGATATTACCGTTTTTCAGGTCCTGTTGATAGGAGACTCGAAATGAGCTCATCCAGTTTGTTATCCAGTGACTGTACATTTTCCAAGAGAAAAGGGGAGGGATGTTACTGTTAGTTTCAGTTTGTGTTACATGACTTATGGCCTATTGCTCATTTGTCTCATCCTGCTAATTTTACTCTAGGATGCTCATTAATGTCAAATCCTAAGGTCAAGACGATTGGTGAAAGGTCCTCATTCATTATCTTGGAGAAGGATCACTACATATTCATGCCATATGATAATCAATTCATCTATTTAAAATGTTCAACTGTTGATCAAACCACTTGTGCGTGTGTGTGCATCCAATCCACTGTGCACCCATTCAGCCCTTACAGACCCCTGACCAGAAGCAGACCTTTTCCCTATGAATGGATAGCGCCACCTTCCTGGATCTATGACCATATCGTGTACACATCCATATAATCCTTTCAGATCTAAAATAAGTGTCTAGGGGTTTGAACAGACAGGGTGTGAGTCTCAAACCAACCCCTTGCCTTATTGGCACCTCCCTCCCAGATTAGAATGTAGCCCATCAGTGAGCAGTGGTGGATAATTATTGACAAGTGGCAGAAGCTAAGGATTGGCTTGAACAGAGTGATTCTGAGCCACCCTTCGTATCAGTACCCATGACAACACCTATTTAGGTATTTGTTAATATTTTAGTGGGGGGGGGGAGAGGAGTGTGGCTACTGTTTGTGTAAGTGGCAGGACAGATATATAATCTGGATATATGCAACGCTGTTCAGTTAGAGCAGAACGAGGTGGACACTAAAGGAGGGAGGGTAGTGAAGTTTGAGGATGTGATGTTTAAACAAGTCATAAGGTTATGGAGTGTTTGTGAAATAGTTGATTTGACTGCTTCTCCAGAGGGTGGGCCACTCCCCTTAGTCTGACATGTTTATGGAGAGAGGGTGAATATTATATTTGGGAGGTGGGATTAAGGAATTTAATCATTCTAATATCCAGCGAAACTATACGTATCCAAAAGTGACAATTTACCACTACAGTAGACGAAGAAAAAAAATTAAAGCAACAATAAATGCTTTCTTGCACTGGTAAGAAGGAAACCTTAGAGTGAGTTAAGGTTGAGTAAGGATTTAGGGATGATCTTGAAAGTACTATCACATCTTTAATGCTACATCATGTTACAGAACGGCTCCAAATTTGCACATCTGGTTAGGTGCAAGTTTACAGACGCAATTGGAGTGAAAAAACTATCAGTTCTGGGAATCTTATTCCTCTTGTAAATCAGTTGCATCTTTAGCACCATGTCATACATTTGACTCTGTACATCATGGCTCTCCAACCCTGTTCCCTGTTTCCCTTGTAAAAAGCATTTGTTTTGTATAATTTATGACAAAAAGTTGTTCAATATTTCTTACTCTTAAGAAGTCACTTTCCACAAATAGATTGTGTTATATCCTCTTCACATCTAGCCTGGCTGACGCGACCCACGTGACTACACAGCGGAGCTGTGACCGAGAGCTGTCTCAGCCAGACTAATTTACAAGTGTACAAAATGGCCTCTTGCAAGACCGTCAACCAAGAGCCATGTTCAGCTACAGAAATGGTATCCCACTCAGTTTATCCACTTCACCCAGTCAGACGAAACTTCACAGGTGCTTGACTAATCTTTTTGTTTATTAATCGTTGTATAAGGCCACTCTGGACTGTGCAGACTTCATTGAGAGAGGAGGAATTAAATCACATTGTCCTTGTTACATTTTCAATGCCCTGTGGTGAACTCCATCTTCTGGTGCTTGCACCCTGGACAGCATAATCACATCATAATGGAGTGAAAGTGAAGTTATACATCAACCGAAGCAAACTGAAAAGCACAAATAGACATCATGATGTAATAAACCACTGCATGAAGTGTTAAAAGGTACATGGTGCATGTAGCATACGTCTTACGAATCACTACACAAGCGTACACTGTAGCATGCTTCAGGAGACTCAAATGTGAAGTCATGCTGTAGTGGTCTGTGTGTGGTTCTCTGTACATTCCACTCATCTAATACAGGGTCTCTGTGTCATGCATAATCAGGCTTCATATGGAGTAGAAAAGGTAAAGACAGACTACATAGTGAAGCAGGTCATCCAGGAGATTCCTAGATCAGATAGTAGCGCACACACAAAAACACACAAACCTCAGCATACCTGGAGTCAGTGGAATCCCATCTATTCCCATGTCACCATACAACCGCCAGCACAACTATCAGGCGTCCAATGCTTTCTCTCTAAGCCATCTTTGGTTTCAGCCAAGTGGCCCGAGTCCTCTATGTGATGCACACACAGAGGTTCAATTCCCAGTAGGGATCTAGATTAAACAATCATATTGGTCAGGGGGGTCCAGACAGTGTGCAAAGAGGAAAGTCAGAGGACAAGCCATGCAGTGAGGAGGACATTGCACTGGGGAATTCTAGGGGTGACAGATTTTTGCACAAAATGAAAGAATGGCTAGTGGGGAAATGCTGTAAATGCTAACCCAGTTTACCTATATCAATCTTTAAAAAAATCAGTGCTTCAGCAGAATAAGTACAACCAATGAGTGTACTACACAGTCAACGGGCACCAGTTTTCACATCACTTACCAGTGCCCGATTCTGTTTATAGACCTAATTAGTTATAGTGGTTTCTGGTCACCCATGGACAAAGTTCCTTGTTTTCAGCTCTCCTGGTTTTCAAACCTTTCAGCCAATTTAGAGTATGGAGACAGATCCCAAGTCTCGGAATATGGAGAGCCCACTAGGACTTGAATCCCTCAGTTTTAAGCTACGTTGACAATCATAGGAAACCAACATAAAAGCTCCATAAGGTAATAAACAATAACATTAAAAAAAAAAAATTGGCAAAGACAAACCACCATTCTGATGTGAATATAGCCAGCCCACCTGAAGGCAACGCATTGATCATTTCTATTCTACTTGACACAAGGCAAAATGCAACCCCACATCAATGCAATCTAGAGATTGAAGGAGATAACTGGAGAAAAGACACATTCTGATTGTAGTGATGAAACCCAAACATACCAAAAAGCTGTGCCAGAACTGTGAACCTACTGTGAGAAAATCCTACAATAAATCAGCCTGATATTCAGGGCCTGTATTGTGCAGGTGTCTCATACTAGGTGTTCTGATCTAGGATCATGGTTGCCTTTAAGGTCATAATGAATTTGATATGAACACAGAACCTGATCCTAGATCTGCACTCCTACTCAGACGCTTTATGAAGATGGGCCCAGGGGGTGACTGCCATGCTAACTGCAAACAGCACTTACCCCTGTCAATATTCAGGATAGCAGCTTCACTTCGTATAATATTAAACTGTAAAATCAGTTACATATGGGTCGTTCCGAAATTAGTGCCTGTTACAAATATTAAAAGCCTGTTATATTAAATGAAGTGCCCATTAATACTGACCACATGGAACATTTTATAAATCTGATTTAATGTGAATGAAGACTTTTTAAACTGCCAAAATTCAGCATTTTGACATTTCTCTCTAAGCATCCTGTGACTTCTAGGAAGATTTTAACCCACTTAATTTGAAAGCCCTAGTTATTTTGTTGCTTTGATAAAGTAATTTCTGAAGACTTCATTGTTTCATGTGATTAGTGATTGATTTTAAAGTAAAAATAAAAAAAATAAAAAAAAAACTGAACTCACGTTTTAATATGGTGAAATTCCTTTTTAAATATTTCTCTAGTCAAATCATAGCGTACAAGCAGGTGAGCTGGTTCTACTCTTTTTGGCAATTTTCAGTTTTTTTGTTGTTGTGGGAAACAGAGCAGGTTGAACATAACAAGTCTACCCTGTTACCCATAAATAGACAGGCTAGAAATGTTTGAACAATTTAATTTGCATTAAATTGCCCCTCCCTGTTGCACACAACAAGCTTCCATTCCCTCTGTCACGAGGGGATTTATGGCTGATTTAACCCTGTTACTTTATTTGGCACTTACTATGGTAATTTCTAAAATTTTTAACCTCAAGATGGGAAAACATGTTTTGAACATGTGCTCTTTATGGCAGAATGTTAAAATTGGGTGAAATCAAGGCACCTAATTGGCAGAAAGACCCATATGCTATTGCAATATCAGTAGCATAAAATGGTTTGTCATGTATTTATTCTATCCCCTAATCTTGCTATCTATCACTAGAAACCGGTTCCATTCATAACTCTCGACCTGAAGTTCTACTAAAAGGACAAATAGAACAAGACAGGTTTGCTAAGGCAACAGGGGTTTTCGGCAGCGATATAAACTCAGAGTCGGTCTTTTTCCTCTCTTCTATCATAAGTCCCTTTCATAGAGTCAAAGTCATTGGAGTGGTGAGATATAGCTGGAGAATCAGAACTAGGGTGGAGAATGCTACAGTAATTCATCCAGACAGACACTGACAGACAAAGCCTCGGCCCACAGATTCTATCTAGGCAGTGGAGAGCATTGGTCTTCAGTTCAGAGTCTCTGCTATACTATTGATAACGTTTTAGTTGAGAATGCTGATCAGATCAGAGGAAGGAACAGAAGGAAAAGGCATGTGTGTGTATAATGGCCTCTAGTCCAATAGGGGGAGCCACCCACCTCTCCCCACTGCATTTTATTTTATTTAACTAGGCAAGTCAGTTAAGAACTAATTCCTATTTTCAATGACGGCCTAGGAACAGTGGGTTAACTGCCTTGCTCAGGGGCAGAACAACAGATTTTTACCTTGTTAGCTCGGGGATTCGATCTAGCAACCTTTCGGTTACTGGCCCAACGCTCTAACCACTAGGCTACCTGCCGCCTGTAGGCATTGATATGAGGTTCAGTTGAAGGGTGAAGGCAAAGAAAGGAGCGCTTTAAGGGCCCAGGGCCCCTCTGTCACATCCCTGCTCCCAGGCATAAGTTAGGAGGGGAGAGTTGGCGGCAGGAGGGTGGTGGATGGGAGTGGGTAAAGGTGGTCCAAGTCAGTGGTTCTGTTGTTTCTGTCGGAGCTTGGCTAGAGGTTTGGCGGGGGCGTCGACCGGCGGCTTTGCTGGGACTTTGGCAGGGATCTTGGGGGACGGGGCCGTGGCATGCAGGCCTGCCTCTGTGCCGATGTGCACAGTGATGTTGGTGTAGAGGGGGAAGTAGTCACGTGACAGCACCTCATACTCCACCGTGTTCATGCCGTCCAGCTTCCACGTCTGACGCGTCTTGGCCAGCATGTTGAACCTACGGGGAGGCAGGGAGAGGGGAGTTTAGTGATGGACTGTGGGTTTATTCAACAGACCTAGGTCTTATTTGACAGAGGGCAACATTCAGAGGTAGCAGATGGAAATGTACTGATAGGCAGCATATTCTATTTAAAATAATCTGAACGTGTCACCCTACTAAATGGACCCCAGCCATACACAAACACATGCATGCAATGCACACACAAACACACGTGCGTGTCAGTCCTGTACCATACCTCCTGGGGTTCACGTCGTTTCCCTTGTCCAGCTTGTGTTTGATCATCTTGTATCGGCCCACCTTCACCGATGGACGAGAGATGAACATCCCTCCTAGGGATACTCTGAGAATGGGAGAGAGGGAAGGAAAGGAATTTTAATTGAGTCATTA
Organism: Salmo salar; assembly: GCF_965601325.2. NCBI lineage: Eukaryota > Metazoa > Chordata > Actinopteri > Salmoniformes > Salmonidae > Salmo > Salmo salar. The sequence continues at coordinate 57,748,606 of NC_138295.1, forward strand.
TCAATTATAAATAATAAGATTATTCAGTATCTTTAAATGGTATCATTTTGTTAGACAGAACAAACCACAATGGGTCCATAAGCTCAATGAATTGGCTCAATGCTCCACCCCCAAAACTCCCAAGGACCCCCTCTCACCTGACTCCAATGTCATCGTCCTCTCCTCCCCAGCCCCAGTAGTTGTTGGGGAAGCCGTTCATCTTCAGGTAGTGCAGTGGAGACAGCGCTGACACCCCTCCGAAATACATCTTGTATGGCAGCCTAGGAGAATGACAGCGGATTCAAATAAAAATTAAGGATCAGATAAGGAACAAGTGAAATCAGAAATGAGTGAAGCCACACATAATGAAAGAACTAGAGTATTCACAATTAAAAAGGAATACATTGTGTTGAATAAACTTGTGAAAATCCAAAAAGAGGAACTAATAAACCATGAGGGGAAAAAGCCAAACTAAAATAAAAAAAGAGAATAGACTGACTTGTATCCAAACTTGTCCATGGCGATGGCGGTGTGCTTGGGGTTGGCGTCGCACATGTAGGTGTTGCGGTCATCCTCAGGGATGAGGTCCACATCATGGAAGAACAGGCAGTCCCAGTCCTCCTCCCGCATGGCCTCTCGGAACCCAACGTTCATCAGCTTGGCCCGGTTAAACGTGTAATTACCAGCCTAAAGAGGGACAACAGACATTTTTCGAGACCCTTACGCCAGCAACAACTGAAAAATATTCAATCTTGACATGGTTTCTATACAAATAACAGGTTATTCAATATGAACGTTCAGTATTTCCCCTAGGATTTATTTTAGCAGCGGTGGCAAGGGTAGCGGGGTGCATTGCTGCAAGTGATAGCGCAATGACATGCTAGCTGTTCCCATAGACTTCCAGTCATTGAGCTTATGACTATCCATTTAAAAGCGCGTCTCAGCAGAACTATAGGTAGATAAAGATATACATGGCAAAAAGTATGTGGACACCTGCTTGTCAAACATCATTCCAAAATCATGGGCATTAATATGGAGTTGGTCATCCCTTTGCTGCTATAACAGCCTCCACTCTTCTGGGAAGGCTTTCCTCGATGTTGGAACACTGCAGCGGGGACTTCCTTCCATTCAGCCACAAGAGCATTAGTTAGGTCGGGCACTGATGTTGGGCGATTAAGGCCTGGCTCGCAGTCGACATTCCAATTCATCCCAAAGGTGTTCGATGGGTTTGAGGTCAGGGCTCTGTGCAGGCCAGTCAAGTTCTTCCACACTGATCTCAACAAACCATCTCTGTATGGACCTCTTTGTGCACAGGGGCATTGTCATGCTGAAACAGGAAAGGGCCTTCCCCAAACTGTTGCTACAAAGTTAAGATTTCCCTTCACTGGAACTAAGGGGCCTAGCCCAAACCATGAAAAACAACATCCCCAGACCATTATTCCTCTTCCACCAAACTTTACAGTTGGCACTATGCATTAGGGCAGGTAGCATTCTCCTGGCATCCGCCAAACCCAGATTCGTCCGTCAGACTGCCAGATGGTGAAGAGTGATTCATCACTCCAGAGAACGCGTTACCACTGCTCTAGAGTCCAATGTCATGGCGAGCTTAATACCACTCCAGCCGACACTTGGCATTGCGCACGGTGATCTTACGCTTGTGTGCAGCTGCTCGGCCATGGAAACCCATTTCATGAAGCTCCCAACGAACAGTTCTTGTGCTGACGTTGCTTCCAGAGGCAGTGTGGAACTCGTTAGTGAGTGTTGCAACCAAGGACAGACGATTTCTACGCGCCACGTGCTTCAGCACAGATGCTTGAACTGCTACTAGCCTGCTGCAGATGCTTCAACTGCTACTAGCCTGCATTACCTTGTTTGAGCTGAGTGCAATCTGGCATTGGTTATGCAAAAAAACTGCACACATGTAAAGTCAGGAATAAATGGTTTAGACATGATGCTGTAACATCTTTCTAATGATAAATGCCTTAGCATCTCAAAACGAACCTGGCTCTAACTTGGTAGAGGTTGGCTTGGCATTCATATGTTGTAGGTAAACAACAAGCAGGCAGTGCCAACTTGACTAACAGTGTGAGGGTAAGACAAAGTGCTTGTTTATTGTTTAAGCAAAGGGATTGCTACAAGTTGTTAAGAAGATTAAGCCTTCAGGTGAACATTTTTCAACCACAACGCTGTGTGTGTTTCCATGGTTAGGACACCAGAGGGTGGTTTTGATCTAGGCTGAATGTATAATTGGCCTCACCACTACAGTTAGAAGGTAGTCCAATTGAATATGTTTTTTGGTCAATTGTAGGAAGTGTAAAGAACATCTTCATACGGATAGGCTGTGTTACAGACTGCACAATCAATTGATAACATTAATGTTGTCTTTGAAAACAGCAATCAGCAGTTTAAACAATAAAGTTTTTTTCACGAACCCATTTCGGTAAAAGGCTGAAGGATGGGGCTGGTGAAATGTGTAACCACTCCAATTCATAGAGCTATGGATGCAAGGACTGACCATTCATGACATAGTTTTAACCATGTTTTGAGGCTAGACAGTGTCTGTTTACAAACATTGGAGTAAAACAAGCTTATATTTTGGGTTCTCATGGAGTGTGACAGTTGAACTAAGCTCATGAGGTATTTATAAGTTGTATTGTTCAAGAATCAAATGGGTACATCTTCATTTACACATCCAAAAATGTATGTAGCAACTGAAGATTGCCCCTTTAAAAATGAACCTTCTGAAAGTGTGTGGCTGCACATATGCATTTCACCTGGTGGATGACGTAGATACCGTAGTTGAGCTGCTGTCGCTGTAGGAATGGGTGAAGGTAGTAGAGGAGGAACTTCAGGTGGTGCTCCCGGTTTCTGTGGGGAATTATTATGGCGGTGCGGTGCCGCGCCTCACAGTCAGGCGGCCTGTATCTCCCCCCACGGACCACCAAAGGATTCTTCCGCGCCACTTGGGCCAGTGTCAAGCCGGAAGGGAAGTAGACGTGGATCGGTCCACCTGAAAAGAGAAATGGGGTGAGAAGAAGTCCGATGTCATAACAGCATTTTATTGCTAGACCTATATCATAACACAAATGAATTCAAAATCAGTAGGTTGTCCATGTTAGCATGCTCGTTCTAACAGGGTTTTTTGGATTTGAGATCAAAACTTTTACATGAGACAGTACAGAATGCAGCGTGGCCCCTTTTATCCATGCTGTTCTGTCATCTCATATAAAAAAAACATTGCATCTCCAATCCAAAATGCTGCAATAGAGAGAAAATTTTTAGCTTCATTGTCCAAATAAATACATAGGGGAGCGTAGCCTATGTGCTTTGAAGTTTGTCACTTCAAAGTCAGTAACCACTGCAAACATATACTTGTGGAACATAAAAGGGCACAGCAAAACAGTGTAGGAGCCTTTGCTGTAGGCAAATCTCTTGGTTTCAGTGCGTATATCCACATTTCAATGAAAAACAAAGTAGGAAGTTGGACTCAAGGTAAACTGACCATTTGAAAACAAGTATATTCAGTCCCTCTAGTGAAAGCGTACAACAAACTCTCCTGTTGGATCAGCCGCCACCAAGTCTCGGCTCAGTTTGAATGATCTCAAAGTCAAAACACATCCTTCCTTCTCTTACCAGGAGCCATCAGTGAACTTTGATCCAATCCTGACTGTATAGGTGAAGCCAAGGTTCCACCATATCATGTCTACTCAAAATTTTGGTAACTTTCCCAGAAATCCTAGTTGAAGGACTCCCGGAATCACAACAGAATAAGCAGGAAATACAGAATTCTCCAACCAGGATTTGGCAAGCCCGCTACCCATCCAACCTGGTCAGATCAGTAGCCAACTAACTAGCAAGGACAGTTGCATGTGTGGAATTATTCGGAAATTCCCTTCTACAACAAACCAACAGAGGCTTTCTGACTGCCCACAGTTCACATTACTTGATTAGTGTGCCAGAGAACGTATCTGAGCCACTTTATTTTTACGAGAAAGTATTGTTCTGGCGTACATTATAAAAAACATTCCCTCTTCAGTTTCATTCTGAAGAGGGAATGAAATAAGCGATACGGGGGAGGGCTGGATAACTGAAGACAGCGGCTGGTGAACTCAGAGAAATAAGATGGGGCTGCCAGTTCTAGGACTTCTGTGTGTGAACTCACCTATCAGGGGAGACGTCTTGGGGCAGTAGGGCATGTCCTCGCCCCGGCCGTGGGCCTTGGCCAGTAGGGACAAGTTGGCGTAGACGTCACCGCCCGTGTGATTGCTTGCGTGGGGCGAGCTGGCACCGGACGTCCCCGACGCAGTGTCCAGCTTGCGGAAAATCCTGATGAAGTACGACACTCGCTTGTGGTAACCCTCGCGGGACAGCAGCGCCATGACAACCAGCTGGACACCCAGGAACATGAACAGGTAGCGCCATTTTGACTGTAGCCACGTCGCCATGTCACAAGGACCTTGGAGAGCGGTTTGGTGATATGTTTGGCTTCGTTAGTCCTAGCAACCTACACTAGAGGAACGCTGTGGTTAGGTGAAATACGGGGTGGGATTGTCAAGTCGGTACGGAGGTGTATGTTTTTACTGTAAACAAGTGTGCAGTGTCAGTACTGTGCAACTGTATGATATGACAAGTGCAACAGGCAATGGGTATGGAGGTGTGTGAATGAAAAGTGCAAAATCCTTGAAATGTTTCTTTTAGATATTATTTTCAGATATTGGAGTGTAATATGAAGTTAGATCAAGTTTATAGTAAAAGCAGTGAGAAACCAAGAAAGGCACTTTGGTTTAGCTGATCACTGGAGAAGCCAAAAAAAATGAGGCAAAAGAAATATCCTGAAAAAAAAGACGTTTTTATTTCAACCTCTCGTCCCACCACAAGTTGAGATGTGTCGATCTCCAAAGTCTGCTGGTGGCCCTCTGGTTCATCGATGGCGTGTGGTGGCGATGCCAGCCCAACATCATGCTACTAGAATTCCAGTGTCCCAACCACCACCACAGCTCGTTTGTTTCCAGTAAAACGGCTGACTGGGTGCGGTCTTGTGTTCTCTAGCCGCTACTCTCATGGGGGCCCTTTAAACAAACAGCCACCAACAAAGGGAGGATAGGGGCCTATACAGCGGCCTATCTTTTACAGAGGATTATGGTTTCGTTTGGCTTGACAAGGCTGGCTGCCTAGAGAGGTAGAAGAGGGAGTGGACCAAAACCAGTACAGTGGGAGGAGTGGTCAGGGGCTGGCTGGGTCTGTGTGTGTGTATATATGTGTGAGTGTTAGGGGAAGGGTGTGGGGACGGGGCAGACAAAGAGCAAAGAGAGAAAGGGGGAGGTCCGATGGCGACTGCAGCTATTGTCCCATTCTGACTGACACACTGGGCTGAAAAACGCTTCCAAGGGGAAGAGGTCCACCGGGCCTGTCGGACAGGGGCTCGGACCAAATCACGAGAATGGTGCTCTGAAAGACAATGAGAGGGGTAGGTGGTTAAGAAGTTGTTACGATTTAAATCCTATAAAACAATCCATTGTTGCTGCTAGCCTCTTTCCCAATTAGACTAACTTTACCACAAATGATGCACAGCCGGAACAAACAGTTTGTTTGTTTTCAGCTAAACAGAGCCAGGAGGAGTCAGGCATAACTGGGGCTCCAATACGGACGCCTTCGCAGACAGACCACTGACAGCAACCGAGGAGCAGAAAGAAACAAGCTCATAGAAGCTGAAGCGAATCAAGATAAAAATCAGTGGTCATTCTAGCGCTAGGTACTACTACTACTACTACTACTACTAACTACCCCCTCAGACAGACCATAGAACAATCGTGGGTAGTTCAACGGTCCTGCTGCTTGTGCTCACGTAATCCTCCGTCCTTGCGATGGCTGTTGGAGAATACCCAACACGTCGGCACTCATGGATCAATTAGTGCTCATTAAAGACGCCAGCCTCAGACTAACTAATCCTAATCCCACATGGAGAGCCCGGGGATTGGCAGAATGGTAGAGAGATACAGAGTTGCAGAAAACAGGATGAGAGTCAACGGGTGTGCGCGTGTATAATAATGATATATGTAGCAGGGTTTCTGATAGCCGGCTTTTGAGGTAAAAAAAAATAATAAAATAAAGAATCGAAACACTGATAAATGAACTTTGCATGCTTTTTAGCCAATTCATTGATAATACATTTGACCAGTCATGCTTATTGGTCTATGGGTTAATTTTCATAACTTCGTAGAATTAAATTGTATCCTACGCACAACATACAGATGCAGTCTTTTAGTGGACAATCTGTTAAGTAGCACTTTTATAAGCCCAAGCATTGCACAAAAATTCTTAATGCAACCTGTTACAAATAGTTTTAACGTGCACATACATGGTCAAAAGTTTTAGAACACCTACTCATTCAAGGGTTTTTATTTGTAATATTTTCTACATTGTAGAATAATAGTGAAGACATCAAAACTATGAAATAGCACATATAGAATCATGTAGTAACCAAAAATATATTTGGAGGTTCTTCAAATAGCCACCCTTTGCCTTGATGACAGTTTTATACACTCTGGGCATTCTCTCAACCAGCTTGATGAGGTAGTCACCTGGAATGCATTTCAGTTAACAGGTGTGCCTTAATTTGTGGTATTTATTTCCTTAATGCATTTGAGCCAATCAGTTGTTGTGACTAGGTAGGGGGGTATACAAAAGATGGCCCTATTTGGTAAAAGACCAAGTCCATATCATGGCAACAGCTCAAATAAGCAATGAGCTCCTCTGAAGGTCTCCACCAATCAGGCCTGTATGGTAGAGTGGCCAGACAGAAGCCACTCCTCAGTAAAAAGGCACATGACAGCCCGCTTGGAGTTTGCCAAAAGGCACCTAAAGGACTCGCAGACCATGATAAGCAAGATTCTCTGGTCTGATGAAACCAAGATTGAACTCTTTGGCCTGAATGCCAAGCGTCACGTCTGGAGGACACCTGGCACCATCCCTACGGTGAAGCATGGTGGTGGCAGCATCATGCTGTGGGGATGTTTTCAGCAGCAGGGACTGGGAGACTAGTCAGCATTGAGGGAAAGATGAACAGAGCCAAGTACAGAGAGATCCTTGATGAAAGACTGGGGCGAAGGTTCACCTTCCAACGACCCTAAGCACACAGCCAAGACAACGCAGGAGTGGCTTCGGGACAAGTCTCTGAACGTCCGGCCAGAGCCCGGACTAGAACCCGATCAAACATCTCTGGAGAAACCTGAAATAATTTAGCTGTACAGTGATGCTCCCCATCCAACCTGACAGAGCTTGAGGGGATCTGCAGAGAAGAATGGGAGAAACTCCCCCAATCCATTGCATCAGATTCATTTGTTTCCATGTCGCCAAAGGCCTACTGGTTGTATGAATTTAGGATCCATCATCCCACAACTGTCCCAGAGTCTGTTTGGGCTATTTCTTTCGACAAGCTGACCAATAAAATAGGTAAACTTTTCTACAATGGTGGATGGTAGATTGATATAGACTCAAAGGCAGCGCATCTATAAGTTTAGGGGAAGCTAAGCTTTCCTTAAATAAATACATGTAATTGCCAAAATGATGTAGCCTTATTACCATACTCCTCTCCAAAAATAAAATAATTCAAAATAGACTACTAAAGTATGATTTGGCCAGAGGATCATTAGTTGAACCGAGCCTTAAAAAACAAGTTGTAGGTCGTTTTAAAAATCGCATTGCCTACAGTCGGAAGGAAAGGCAGCCCGCCCAATTTTGGCAGTGCGTGCTGCAAATACCAAATAGATAATTTCAGATCAAATGTTTCATCATGTGCGCCAAATACAACAGCTGTAGACTTAATCTTGAAATGATTACTTACGTGCCCTTAACCAACAATGCGGAGTTTCAAAAAAGTATGAAAAATGTGCTAAATAAACTAAAGGAAAAATATGCTTGTTGAGTTGCGACAGTCAGTGAAAAGTAGGGGCCCAGCCAGGGATATCGCAATATTTCAAAATACAAATTGTGGGAAAATAGTGTGGAAAGCAAATGTCTAATGCTGTAAAGACAATGAAAAGACTAAGCTGTCTTTTAGTTGCGCGAACAACAGTAGACACATAGCCTAATCTTATTGGAACCAGCGGAGAGCATCAGCCATATCCCTGGAGAGTGTGCACCATGCATATTCACTCTCATTGTTGGGTCACTGCCACTTACAAGTTTTTGGTAAATTTCCTCCTCCAGTTTAGATGGATGTCATATTTTATTTGTGTCTCCCCTTCTCATAGGCCTATATGGACAACGTAGTTGATATCGATTGTTAGTGTCAGTAGAGTAGAGCATACCGGACCTAATTAATATATAATTTTTTCCCCCCGGACCCTGTCTTTCAAAGAATTCGTAAAAATCCAAATAACTTCACAGATCTTCATTGTAAAGGGTTTAAACACCGTTTCCCATGCTTGTTCAATTAACCATAAACAATTGATGAACACGCACCTGTGGAACGGTCATTAAGACACTAACAGACGGTAGGTAATTAAGGTCACAGTTATGAAAACTTAGGACACTAAAGAGGCCTTTCTACTGACTTCGTTAGTCCTAGACCAAAAGAAAGATGCCCAGGGTCCCTGCTCATCCGCATGAACGTGCCTTTGGCATGCTGCAAGCATGAGAACTGCAGATGTGGCCAAGGCAAAAAATTACAATGTCCGTATTGTGAGACGCCTAAGACAGAGCTACAGGGAGACAGGACGGACAGCTGATCGTCCTCGCAGTGGCAGACCACGTGTAACACCTGCAAAGGATCGGTACATCCGAACATCACACCTGCGGGACAGGTAAAGGATGGCAACAACTGCCCGAGTTACACCAGGAATGCACGATCCCTCCATCAGTGCTCAGACTGTGAGGCTGGACTGAGGACTTGTAGGCCTGTTGTAAGGGAGGTCCTCACCAGACATCACCGGCAACGTCGTCGCCTATGGGCAGAAATCCACCATCGCTGGACCAGATAGGACTGGCAAAAATTGCTCTTCACTGACGAGTCACAGTTTTGTCTCACCAAGGGTGATGGTCAGATTCGCGTTTATGGTCGAAGGAATGAGCGTTACACCGAGGCCTGTACTCTGGAGCGATTTGGAGGTGGAGGGTCCGTCATGGTTTGGGGAGGTGTGTCACAGCATCATCGGACTGAGCTTATATCTTATTTTCTGTTAAGATTAATATTATTACCATATTCTAAATGTGATTCTGAGCACAGTGGGTGGACGCCCTAATCAGGTTACGCACCCAATGCATATGGGTTTGGTACATTTCTCGAATGTCTGGTAAATTAAAGTGCTGCTGGTCAAAATGTCCAGCGCAACATTTTCATAACAGAAACCCTGATATGGGAGTGTGTGTGATCTGCAACTATGAGAACATCAGTTTCAACAGAAATCTCCCTTACCCCGCCTTTTCAGCTTCCATAGTCCTTAATCCCCAGTCAAGCCACCTCACACTCAGAGGAAACAAGTTCATTAAAACACAGAGAGAGAGAAATGGAAAGACAAGAGGGTGAGAGCACAAAAGAAGTCTGCAAAATGAGGAGATACTGGACAGGAAGGAGAGCGCTAGAAAGAGGGAGTGAGAAGTTGAAGAGTTCTTTTTTTAAAACTGGAAATATGAGCAGATGGAAGGTTGAACATCTCAGGTCAGTCCTCTCCAATGAGTGGCCAGCAGCATCATATAGAAAGCAACCATATAGGCGTAGAGGCTAAATCCTTAGAACAAACACGATACCATTCCTTTACTATGGTTTAAATGCATACTATACCACCGTATGTCCAATGTCTACTGCAGTTTCACAAGTGTTTACATGAATAAATTGGCTGATCAACAGGGTCTGTATAGTATCATCCCAGCCCGGTTAAGGCTCTCGGGGGCTGTACCGACTTGGAAATGGGAAATAAGGTTGCTGCCTGGGTTATAGTGTAGAAGAACAACTTGGCAGCTGGCACCTCCATTGACAAAGCCAGGGCCTTGCCTTCTTAGCATGCATATAAAAAGAGCCAGTGACTTGATTTAGATGCCCCTGTTCCTCAGGCTATGTGATGTTATGTGAGGGAATCTGAGAATGACAAGAGGGAGAGAGGAAGCAGAGAGTAGGCCCAATGCAAGTGGCTAGTTTCGTTTTTCCCCCTCGTCTCACCAGCGTTCAATCTAGGCTACATTCCCTCTCGAGTCTCGACATTTGAAAGTCAAAGAGGTAGAACTAGCATGACTAGCTCATGCAGGCCCGAGTCAGCCAAAACAAACATCTTCCCTCCGGTGTTCTTCCACCTCCTCACATCGCCCCTCTTCAGACTGTACAGCAGCACACGCTTTAGACTGAGTGATGGCAGCTATGAAAGATTACAGGCCAGATATGGGACAATCCTTTTCTGCCTGGAGCCATCAACATTACATGTATACTGCATGTACACATGCATACTCGCACACACCGGAATGGATGCGAGAATAGTCAGCGAGGGGGCTGAGGGAAGAGAGACAAATGGGGAGGTGGGAAAGGGGGGCAAAGGGAGAGCGAGAAGTATATAGAAATCTCTGTTAGCGTGCTGGTTAGTCAGGATCCCACGCATGCGTGGCCCATAGCCAGGCACAGGGGACCCACTGAGAGACAGGCAGTCCCGGGGAGGTCGAGCAGTCAGCCCAAAAGATTGCTGGAAAATATAGAACGACGGCACCCCCCCAGCAGAAAACAAAGACAGGCAGAGCATTAGGAGAAGAGAGTGGAGGAAAGTGGAAATATGTAGCCAAGTACTTGAAAACATCTGGTGTGCATCTGTCCCAAAGGAGAGCTGCACAGCAGCAGCGGGGGTGTAGGAGTGGGAGGATGGGGTAGAAACAGTTGATAGGCCTTGCGTTAGAGTCTGCCGCCTGTGAATCAAAGCCTTAACCCGCCGGAGCAGAGCGGGATGCCAGACACGAAGAGAAGGGTGAGGGACTGGAGAGATGCCATTTTCGACTGATTAGGGGAATGCGTACTTTATCCATCCATCCATTGATCCATTCATACATCAGCTGTGGAAGACTGTGCTCTCCAACTTTAACCTTGTGTTCTCTGTAGTCTGCAAATCTGCTCCAACACAGCTTTGGAACTTGGGCGGAAAAGGCCATCAAATCCTTGCACTCTATTCAGAACCATTCAGTTCTAGACACTGAAGATAGGCTCCACTGAGAGTCATGCAGACTTCTGCTACGTTTCACCTCAGATTGTCAAAATAACCTTACCAACATATCACCTGCCGCCAGTGTTCCATTACCAAGCAATTTGCCACAAATACTATACCTGTCAAGCCTGTCTGATGAAGTGACTGGTCATATCGTATTCCAAGATGGCATAGCAGTCAGACGTCCTTTGTCCTCGTCTTGTCGTGTGTGTGTGTCTAATATAGATATATAAAGATATGCGAATAAAATATATCTATTTTTTCTCTAAAAACTCAACTTCAAAACACTCTCCTGCAACCCACCTCACCAATTGTTTAAAAAAAAAACGTATTATTAACCTCAAATCTGAAATCCACAACAGAAGCTAGCCAGTTCACTAGCTAACGTTAGTATTCAGCTAACCACGGTTGGCAGTCATCAGCTATCCTTTAGCTCGAAAAGCTATCGCCAGTTTTTGTACAACGCGACTCAGACCAGAGCATCCCGGACCTATTTTTCTCTCCATATCCCCGGATTTCTATCGCAAGCTCTGGACATTTACACCTGGATCTTGCAGCTAGCTAGCTGCTATCCGAGTGACTATTGGCTAACGTCGGTCCCGGAGCAAACATCAATTATTCCGGAGCTAGACAGCTGAAGAGTTCCATCAGCCACTCCTGGGCTACAATCACCTATCCGGACCCGTTTTACTGCTGATGCAGAGCCCCACCGGGCCTTCACGACTGGACTACCGACGTTATCTGCCCGAGGGAGTTATCCAACTGGCCCCTCCGTCGCAACGTAACCTGAACGCCCGCTAATCGTTAGCAGCCGATAAGACAGCTATCTGAATAGGTCTATCGGACAATTTTCTTGGGGCACTATAACTATTTTGCCAATTGGATTGGTCCCCTCTACCACACGGAACCCAACTAATCTACCGACGGAAACGCACGAGGAGGCTAAAAACAGACCATCTTCTGCCAGCTTGCTACCCATATCGGCGTGACCCCAACCAACCGCACTACTTACTGGACCCTTATGATTCACTCGGCTAAGCATTACGCTCCTTAATGTCAATATGCCTTGTCCATTGCTGTTCTGGTTTGTGTTTATTGGCTTATTTCACTGTAGAGCCTCTAGCCCTGCTCAGTATACCTTATCCAACCTTTCAGATCCATCACCCACACATGCGATGACATCACCTGGTTTCAATGTTTCTAGAGACAATATCTCTCTCATCATCACTCAATGCCTAGGTTTACCTCCACTGTATTCACATCCTACCATACCTTTGTACTAGAGATCGACCGATTATGATTTAACGCCGATACCGATTATTGGAGGACCAAAAGGGCCGATACAGATTAATCAGCCAATTTTTTTATTGCTTTGTAATAATGACAATACATAAATACTATAAATTTAGCCTCAAATAAATAAACACGTTCAATTTGGTTTAAATAATGCAAAAACAAAGTGTTGTGTGAAGAAAGTAAAAGTGCAATATGTGCCATGTAAAAAAGCTAACGTTTAATTTCCTTGCTCAGAACATGAGAACATATGAAAGCTGGTGGTTCCTTTTAACATGAGTCTTCAATATTCCCAGGTAAGAAGTTTTAGGTTGTAGTTATTATAGGAATTATAGGACTATTTCTCTCTATACGATTTGTATTTCATATACCTTTGGCTATTGGATGTTCTTATAGGCACTTTAGTATTGCCAGTGTAACAGTATAGCTTCCGTCCCTCTCCTCGCTCCTACCTGGGCTCAAACCAGGAACACATCGACAACAGCCACCCTCGAAGCAGCGTTACCCATGCAGAGCAAGGGGAACAACTACTCCAAGTCTCAGAGCGAGTGACGTTTAAAACGCTATTAGCACGCACCCCGCTAACTAGCTAGCCATTTCACATCGGTTACACCAGCCTAATCTCGGGGGTTGAAGTCATAAACAGCGCAATGCTTGAAGAATTGCGAAGAGCTGCTGGCAAACGCACGAAGGTGCTGTTTTGAATGAATGCTTACGAGCCTGCTGCTGACTGCCATCGCTCAGACTGCTCTATCAAATCATAGACTTAATTATAACATAACACACAGAAATACGAGCCTTTGGTCATTAACCTCTATGGGCTAGGTGGGACGCTTGCGTCCCACCTACGTAACAGCCAGTGTAATCCTGTGGCGCGTTATTCAAAAACCTCAAAAATCCTAAAACTTCCATTTTTCAAACATATGACTATTTTACACCATTTTAAAGACAAGACTCTCGTTAATCTAACCACACTGTCCGATTTCAAAAAGGCTTTACAACGAAAGCAAAACATTAGATTATGTCAGCAGAGTACCCAGCCAGAAATAATCAGACACCCATTTTTCAAGCTAGCATATAATGTCACATAAACCCAAACCACAGCTAAATGCAGCACTAACCTTTGATGATCTTCATCAGATGACAACCCTAGGACATTATGTTATACAATACATGCATGTTTTGTTCAATCAAGTTCATATTTATATCAAAAAACAGCTTTTTACATTAGCATGTGACTAGCATGTGACTAGCATTCCCACCGAACACTGCCGGTGAATTTACTAAATTACTCACGATAAACGTTCACAAAAAGCATAAATTATTTTAAGAATTATAGATACAGAACTCCTCTATGCACTCGATATGTCCGATTTTAAAATAGCTTTTCGGTGAAAGCACATTTTGCAATATTCTCAGTAGATAGCCCGGCATCAAAGGGCTAGCTATTTAGACACCCAGCAAGTTTAGCACTCACCAAAGTCAGCTTTACTATAAGAAAAATGTTATTACCTTTGCTGTTCTTCGTCAGAATGCACTCCCAGGACTTCTACTTCAATAACAAATGTTGGTTTGGTCCCAAATAATCCATTGTTATATCCAAATAGCGGCGTTTTGTTCGTGCGTTCAAGACACTATCCAAAAGGGTAAATAAGGGTGACGAGCATGGCGCAATTCGTGACAAAAAAAATTCTAAATATTCCATTACCGTACTTCGAAGCATGTCAACCGCTGTTTAAAATCAATTTTTATGCCATTTTTCTCATAAAAAATCGATAATATTCCGACCGGGAATCTGCGTTTACGTAAACAGACTAAAGAAAATAAAGCATGGGGTCGACTCAGGCACGCGCCTAAGCCCATAGTACTCTGATCGGCCACTTGCCAAACGCGATAATGTGTTTCAGCCAGAGGCTGCCTCGATATCGTTCAGCTTTTTCCCGGGCTCTGAGAGCCTATGGGAGCCGTAGGAAGTGTCACGTTATAGCAAAGATCCTCAGTCTTCAATAAAAAGAGCCAAGATGAACAACAACTTGTCAGACAGGCCACTTCCTGCATGGAATCTTCTCAGGTTTTGGCCTGCCAAATGAGTTCTGTTATACTCACAGACACCATTCAAACAGTTTTAGAAACTTTAGGGTGTTTTCTATCCAAAGCCAATAATTATATGCATATTCTAGTTACTGGGCAGGAGTAGCAACCAGATTAAATCGGGTACGTTTTTTATCCGGCCGTGTCAATACTGCCCCCTAGCCCTAACAGGTTAATATGGTCGAATCCGGAAACTATCATTTCGAAAACGAAACGTTTATTTCTCTGAAATACGGAACCGTTCCGTATTTTATCTAACGGGTGGCATCCCTAAGTCTAAATAGGCAAGTCAGATTAAAAACACATTCTTATTTTCAATGACGGCCTAGGAACGGGGGTTAACTGCCTTGTTCAGGGGCAGAACAACAGATTTTTACCTTGGCTCTTCGGGGGTTCGTTTTTGCAACCTTCCGGTTACTAGTCCAACGCTCTAACCACCTGCCTTACATTGCACTCCACGAGGAGCCTGCGTGGCAGGCTGACTACCTGTTACGCGAGGGCAGCAAGAAGTCAAGGTAAATTGCTAGCTAGCATTAAACATATAAAAAACTATCAATCTTAACATAGTCACTAGTTAAACTAGTAATATCATCAACCATGTGTAGTTATCTAACGTGTCCTGCGTTGCATATAATCGATGCGGTGCCTGATAATTTGTCATCGAATCACAGCCTACTTCGACAAACGGGTGATGATTTAAGAAGCGCATTTGCAAAAAAAGCACTGTCGTTGCACCAATGTACCTAACCATAAACATCAATGTCTTTCTTTAAAATCAATACACAAGTATATATTTTTAAACCTGCATATTTAGTTAACATGAATTTCTTATAACTAGGGAAGTGACGTTGTGTCACTTCTCTTGCGTTCCGTGCAAGCAGTCAGGGTATATACAGCAGTCTGGGCCGCCTGGCTCATTGCGAACTGTGTGAAGTCCATTTATTCCTAACAAAAGCCGTAATTAATTTGCCAGAATTGTACATTATGACATAACATTGAAGGTTGTGCAATGTAACAGGCATATTTAAATAAAGGTGTTAAAAAAATGTTTTATTTCAAAAATCGGTGTCCAAAAATACTGATTGTTATAAAAACTTGAAATCGGCCCTAATTAAATTGGCCATTCCGATTAATCGGTCGACCTCTAGTCTGTACATTATACCTTGAAGCTATTTTATCACCCCCAGAAACCTGCTCCGTTTACTCTCTGTTCAGGACGTCCTAGACAACAAATTCTCATAGCTTTTAGTCGTACCCTTATCCTACTCCTCCGTTCCTCTGGCGATGTAGAGGTGAATCCAGGCCCTGCAGTGCCTAGCTCCACTCCTATTCCCCAGGCGCCCTCTTTTGATGACTTCTGTAACCGTAATAGCCTTGGTTTCATGCATGTTAACATTAGAAGCCTCCTCCCTAAGTTTGTTTTATTCACTGCTTTAGCACACTCTGCCAACCCGGATGTTCTAGCCATGTCTGAATCCTGGCTTAGGAAGACCACCAAAAACTCTGAAATCTCCATCCCTAGCTACAACATTTTCAGACAATATAGAACAGCCAAAGGGGGCGGTGTTGCAATCTACTGCAGAGATAGCCTGCAGAGTTCTGTCCTACTATCCAGGTCTGTACCCAAACAACTTGAACTTCTACTTTTAAAAATCCACCTCTCTAAAAACAAGTTTCTCACCGTTGCCGCCTGCTATAGACCACCCTCTGGCCCCAGCTGTGCTCTGGACACCATATGTGAACTGATTGCCCCCCCCATCTATCTTCAGAGCTCGTGCTGCTAGGTGACCTAAACTGGGACATGCTTAACACCCCAGCCATCCTACAATCTAAGCTTGATGCCCTCAATCTCACCCAAATTATCAATGAACCTACCAGGTACCACCCCAAAGCCGTAAACACGGGCACCCTCATAGATATCATCCTAACCAACTTGCCCTCTAAATACACCCCTGCTGTTTTCAACCAAGATCTCAGCGATCACTGCCTCATTGCCTGCATCTGTAATGGGTCAGCGGTCAAACGACCTCCACTTATCACTGTCAAACGCTCCCTGAAACACTTCAGCGAGCAGGCCTTTCTAATCGACCTGGCCCGGGTATCCTGGAAGGATATTGACCTCATCCCGTCAGTAGAGGATGCCTGGTAATTTATTTTTTGAAATGCCTTCCTCACCATCTTAAATAAGCATGCCCCATTCAAGAAATTTAGAACCAGGAACAGACATAGCCCTTGGTTCTCTCCAGACCTGACTGCACTTAACCAACACAAACATCCTGTGGCATTCTGAATAAGCATCGAACAGCCCCCGTGATATGCAACTTTTCAGGGAAGTTAGAAACCAATATACACAGGCAGTTAGAAAAGCCAAGGCTAGCTTTTTCAAGCAGAAATTTGCTTCCTGCAACACAAACTCAAAAAAGTTCTGGGACACTGTAAAGTCGTTGGAGAATAAGAGCACCTCCTCCCAGCTGCCCACTGCACTGAGGATAGGAAACTGTCACCACTGATAAATCCACTATAATAGAGAATTTCAATAAGCATTTTTCTACGGCTGGCCATGCTCGCCACCTGGCTACCCCTACCCAGTCAACAGCACTGCACCCCCCACAGCAACTCGCCCAAGCCTTCCCCATTTCTCCTTCTCCCAAATCCAGTCAGCTGATGTTCTGAAAGAGCTGCAAAATCTGGACCCCTACAAATCAGCCGGGCTAGACAATCTGGACCCTTTCTTTCTAAAATGATCTGCCGAAATTGTTGAAACCCCTATTACTAGCCTGTTCAACCTCATGTCATCTGAGATTCCCAAAGATTGGAAAGCAGCTGCGGTCATCCCCCTCTTCAAAGGGGGGGGACACTCTTGACCCAAACTGCTATAGACCTATATCTATCCTACCCTGCCTTTCTAAGGTCTTCGAAAGCCAAGTCAACAAACAGATTACCGACCATTTCTAATCCCACCACACCTTCTCCGCTATGCAATCTGGTTTCAGAGCTGGTCATGGGTGCACCTCAGCCACGCTCAAGGTCCTAAACGATATCTTAACCTCTTGGGGCTAGGTGGGACGCTAGCGTGCCACCCGTGGTGCACTCCATCAACAGCAGGTGCATTTCAAGAGCGGCAAATTTGAATCCAAATAAATGTCAAAATTCAAATTTTTCAAACATACAACTATTTTACACCCTTTGAAAGATAAACATCTCCTTAATCTAACCACGTTTTACGATTTCAAAAAGGTTTTACGGCGAAAGCATAAATTTAGAGTATGTTAGGACAGTACATTTACAAGAGTTGTGTGTAATGTTTTGTCAAGTCAAAGACAGGGTCACCAAAACCATAAAACCAGCTAAAATGATGCACTAACCTTTTACAATCTCCATCAGATGACACTCCTAGGACATTATGTTAGACAATGCATGCATTTTTAGTTCTATCAAGTTCATATTTATATCCAAAAACAGCGTTTTACTATGGCATTGATGTTGAGGAAATCGTTTCCCTCCAATAACCGGCAGTCAAGTCAGCGTCACAAATTAAATAATTAAAATTAGAAAACATTGGTAAAATATTATATTGTCATTTAAAGAATTATAGATTTACATCTCTTGAACTCAATCAACTTGCCAGATTTAAAAATAACCTTACTGGGAAATCACACTTTGCAATAATCTGAGCACTGCGCCCAGAAAAATACGCGTTGCGATACAGACTAGACGTCATGTTGGGGAGATCTAAAATCGAAAATACTATGTAAATAATCCATTACCTTTGATTCTCTTCATCAGATGTCACTTCCAGGTATCACAGGTCCATAACGAATGTAGTTTTGTTCATAAAAGCTCATCATTTATGTCCAAAAATCTCCGTCTCGTTAGCACATGATGTAAGCCAGCCGGACTTCTCGTCATGAACGAGAGGAAAAAATATATTTCCGTTCGTTCAAACATGTCAAACGTTGTATAGCATAAATCATTAGGGCCTTTTTTAACCAGAAAATGAATAATATTCAAGGTGGACGAATGCATACTCTTTTATAACGTATTGGAACGAGGGTACCCAACATGAACTCGCGCGCCAGGTGTCTAATGGGACATCATCGTTCCATGGCTCTTGTTCGGTCAGATCTCCCTCCAGAAGACTCAAAACACTTTGTAAAGGCTGGTGACATCTAGTGGAAGCAATAGGAAGTGCCAAAATATTCCTAAGCCCCTGTGTTTTTCAATGGGATAGGTTTAAAGTCAATACAACACATCAGGTATCCACTTCCTGTCAGAAAATGTCTCAGGGTTTTGCCTGCCAAATGAGTTCTGTTATACTCACAGACACCATTCAAACAGTTTTAGAAACTTTAGAGTGTTTTCTATCCATATATAATAAGTATATGCATATTCTAGTTACTGGGTAGGATTAGTAACCAGATTAAATCGGGTAAAAAAAAATTATCCAGACGTGCAAATGCTGCCCCCTAGACCCAACAGGTTAACCGCCATCGATAAGAAACAATACTGTGCAGCCGTATTCAATGACCTGGCCAGGCTTTCGATACTTTCAATCACCACATCCTCATCGGCAGACTCAATAGTCTTGGTTTCTCAAATGATTGCCTCGCCTGGTTCACCAACTACTTCTCTGATAGAGTTCAGTGTGTCAAATCGGAGGGCCTGTTGTCCGGATCTCTGGCAGTATCTATTGGGGTGCCACAGGGTTCAATTATTGGACCGACTCGCTTCTCTGTATACATCAATGATGTCGCTCTTGCTGCTGGTGAGTCTCTGATCCACCTCTACGCAGACGACACCATTCTGTATACTTCTGGCCCTTCTTTGGACACTGTTAACAACCCTCCAGACGAGCTTCAATGCCATACAACTCTCCTTCCGTGGCCTCCAACTGCTTGTACCGACCCGCCCGTCCAGCATCACTACTCTGGACGGTTCTGGCTTAGAATATGTGGCCAACTACAAATACCTAGGTGTCTGGTTAGACTGTAAACTCTCCTTCCAGACTCACATCAAACATCTCCAATCCAAAGTTAAATCTAGAATTGGCCTATTTCGCAACAAAGCATCCTTCACTCATGCTGCCAAACATACCCTCGTAAAACTGACCATCCTATCGATCCTCGACTTCGGCGATGTCATTTACAAAATAGCCTCCAATACCCTACTCAATAAATTGGATGCAGTCTATCACAGTGCCATCCGTTTTGTCACCAAGGCCCCATATACTACCCACCACTGCGACCTGTACGACCTGTACATACTCGTCGCCAAACCCACTGGCTCCAGGTCATCTACAAGACCATGCTAGGTAAAGTCCCCCCTTATCTCAGCTCACTGGTGACCATAGCAGCACCCCCCTGTAGCACGCGCTCCAGCAGGTCTCTCTCACTGGTCACCCCCAAAGCCAATTCCTCCTTCGGCCGCGTCTCCTTCCAGTTCACTGCTGCCAATGACTGGAACGAATTACAAAAATCTCTGAAACTGGAAACACTTCTCCCTCACTAGCTTTAAGCACCAGCTGTCAGAGCAGCTCACAGATCACTGCACATAGCACATCTATAATTTAGCCCAAACAACTACCTCTTCCCCTAATGTATTTATTTAGCTCCTTTGCACCCCATTATTTCTACTTTACACTTTCTTCCACTGCAAATCTACCATTCCAGTGTTTTACTTGCTATATTGTATGTACTTCACCATGGCTTTTACCTTCCTTCTCTCACATTGTATATAGACTTATTTTTCTACTGTATTATTGACTGCATGTTTGTTTTACTCCATGTGTAACTCTGTTGTTGTATGTGTCATACTGCTTTGCATAATATTGGCCAGGAAGCAATTGTAAATGAGAACTTGTTCAACTTGCCTACCTGGTGAAATAAAGGTGAAAATAAAAAATAAATAAAAATATCCACTGCATTAGCTGAAGTGTCACTAGCTCATTATCTATTGCCATGAGTCTACAAGACATCTCCATGGGTTACCTCTTGCTCAACAAACCTGTTATCACCCTGTGGGTGCGTATAGGAGGAAAGATACGGTATGAACAAAGCTAACAGAAAGCTAACAGAAACCATGTGAGGGGAAAGAGTAGAAGAAACAGATGTCCCCCCTTAGGTCACTACCACTCTCAGGTGTAAGGTGACAACAACAACAAGCTACCCGTATTCAATTACTAAACTGATCAACTGAAATCCTTGAGGACGGTTCTTGACCCCTGAGGATGTGATATAGGCTAGCCTAGGACATGAGAAAACTTAGGCTCCTTCCCAGAGTCTGTGGTATCAACATTGGCTCAAGACTCTTTTCCTGAGACCAGCTTAGTTTGCACTGCCCTGAGCATCAATATGCACCAGACAATGTGCTTCGTAACAACAGCATTATCTTTACTTGACTGCCAAGACGAGGAAAAACTGTTTATACTTGGATAACCACTTCATTTATACAAGGCCAACCCTACATTAAAAAATATATATAAAAATAGCCAAAGTTACAGTAGCTAGCTCTTCCAACCAAACAGGTCCAGGCAATTAAAACATTAGTATACACAGTGTGAAAAAAGTGTCAGCATATTAATGAGGGCTAGAGCCCTTGTCATAGCAACCCATGGCAACACACTGGCCATTCATTGTCAGTGCAGCTGGTACATGTCTCTTTAGCTGCTCCCTCAGGTCTGAGTCCACTGGGACAGGCTCACTGCTGAAGAGAAAAAAAAGAAAAGAAATCTCTATAGCTTCTTCTGGTTCTCCTTTACCTTTTGCTGCTGCTTGGGTAGTTACTAGTTTCCATAGTGCAGAGTTAATTTGTGGCTCGAGCACACCACACACACCTCTGGGATAGCCCTCATTGCAACCATGATGACAAGGTGCACGGCTCAGTAGCTAAGCAATGACAACCATAGGGACCAATCAGAAAAACTGAGGATAACCACGTAAACATAAAACAAAAAGGACACTAAAAGTCACACAGACACATGAACGGCGAATGTGTTGCCTTTCCACCGCTACTATCATTCCAGAGTACTGGGCAGAAAACAAATAGATGGCAGCCTGGGACAGATTCAACATCATTGTTAGATTGTGTTGGGGCAAAATGTAACGTCTTGCGCTAGTTGGACAGAAAGGGAGCAGGGTCAGCAATGGATCCGACAAATAGGAAGGCCAACACTAATGAAACAGCCACAAGTATCAACAAGGACTGACATAACAGGTTGCCTTATCACCTGGGGCAAGTGAACTGAGCAGCCGTGCAAGTTGAGCCTGCTCTGTGGTTGTTCTTTTGGGCAGTTAACAGTTTATACTGAAAACCATACAACATAAAAATGTGTGGATCTTTCATTGTTCACATAAAAGACAGAATATTTCATTTCTGCATGCAAGTGATCATATCTGACAGGCAACCAATAGCCTACTCCTTACTTGGCTAATGGGCAAGTACACTTCAGACCTTAAAGGGATACATCATGATTTTGTCAGCCAAGTCCTTTATCTACTTCCCCAGAGTCCCATTAACTTGTGGATACCATTTCTATGGCTCTGTGTTCTGTTGGAAAGTTGCTAACTAGCATTAGCACAATTGCTAAGAAGCGTTAGTGCAATGACTGGAAGTCTATGGTAACTGCTAGCATACCAGTAGATACCATAGACTTTGTCATTGCGCTAACGCTAGTTAGCATTAGCTCACAAAACTACCTCCAACTTCCTTTATACTGGATGTAGACATAAAAATGGTATCCATGAGTTCATCTGACTCTGGGGAAGTAGATGAAGGGCTTTGTTGCCAAAATACTGAAGTCTCCCTTTACATTTTTTTTTTTTTTTTTTTAATTAAGTGTCCAATACCTGTTGAAATTAAATTAATGATCACACAGCACTGCTTGCGTAAACAGTTTGCTAACGGTTGTAAGCATGTTGTTAAAATCCTGTTTTTGCATGTTTTGCATCAAACTGAAGGCATCAAAGCCCAAATAGGTGAAGCATGTCATTGCGGTATTTCCACAAACGGATAGACACCTCCAAGTATCACATTGCATGCATGTCTGTACAGACCAGAGCTCAGTACATTTTTTACATTCTGGAACATTAAATTGATAAATGGTGCTGTACTGAATGACCACTTGAAAAACAGGGAGGGGTTGGGTTGTGGGTTCGGGAACGCTGTCAGCATGGCCAAGCCCTTTAAATACATCACATCACTCATTGCTTCAAGCCACAGCCTCCAAAACGGGAGCAAACGTACCTCAATGTCTGTTCAAGAACGTTTTGGGGAAACGTGTCGTTCAGTACGAAACAGGTACGCAACGTAGCAAACGTTCAAGCGAACTGAACGCACCAGAACAGGCTTTCACAAACACGGTCTTGGTGTCCCCCCTGGGTGCACGTTTTGGGTTTTGCCCTAGCACTACACAGCTGATTCAAATAATCAATGAGTTGGTTATTTGAAATCAGCTGTGTAATGCTAGGGCAGGGGGGGCAGGACCAAGTTTGGAAAACCCTGTGATAGAAAATAGGATCTAGCTGTTCAGCAGACGTCTGCGTTGGTAAGGTCAGGCTCTTATCCCATGAACACCGTGATCTAACGTTAGAGCCAGTATGCACTCATTCAACCTGCCAGCTCTTGTGACGAGGTCTTTGTGGCTATTTTTCTCACTCTGGTAACTATTTAAAAACAGAGAGGAGAGTAGGGAGGAAGGTTTGCCCAGCTCAAATGACGCTGCCCAAAGCAAACGGATTACAGAACAGGTGGTACACCTTCAAAAGAGGGCGAACAGCCATGGCTGGGAAAATATAGAACACAAAAAAAGACTTGATTACACAAACCACTGTTCTTTAAGTTACATTCACTCCCTCCTAATCCTGTTTGCAGAGGGGCTGCTAGGTGGATCTATAACTGTACACAGGATACTCCTAAACCTTGAGTATACACGGCTTCCATCATAGCTGGTTAATTTTGTAAATACGGTCACTTTTGGATGTTAAATGTTTTTGAAATGAAACCTCTTTACTGCTTTTTATCTCTGAATATTTTCTTCACTGTCTGGAAACAAGATCTAATAGTGGCTGAGACCATACCATTTAAAGAATATAAACATTTTTATTGGTTTCCGCAAATACCTGAGGGTTAATGTCATTACCAGCACGCCATAAAATGTGCTATTTTAGTTGAAAAGAAAATTACAGAAACTGTGCCTAAGGTTTTTTTTATTTAACATTTCAAAATAAAAGGATTTTTTTTACTATTTAGAAGTTGATTACATGTATTTATCATTGTCATGACTAAATGGTCAGGGCTCTGAAGGCCAGTCAAGTTCATCCACACCGATCTCAACAAACCCTTTCTGTATGGACCTCGCTTTGTGCACGGGGGCATTGTCATGCTGAAACAGGAAAGGGCCTTCTCCAAACTGTTGCCACAAAGTTGGAAGCACAAAATTGTCTAGAATGTCATTGTATGCTGGAGCGTTAAGATTTCCCTTCACTGGAACTAAGGGGTCTATCCCGAACCATGAAAAACAGCCCAAGACCATTATTCCTCCTCCACCAAACTTTCCAGTTGGCAGTGTGCATGGGGCAGGTATCGTTCCTGGCATCCGCCAAACCCAGATTCGTCTGTCGGAATGCCAGATGGTGAAGCATGATTCATCACTCCAGAGAACGCGTTTCAACTGCTCCAGTGTCCAATGGCGGCGAGCTTTACACCACTCCAGCCGACGCTTGGCATTGCGCATGGTGATCTTATGATTGTGCGGGGCTGCTCGGCCACAGAAACCCATTTCATCAAGCTCCCGACAAACAGTTATTGTGCTGACGTTGCTTCCAGAGGCAGTGTGGAACCCGGTAATGAGTGTTGCAACCGAGTACAGACAATGTTTACGAGCTTCGGCACTCGGCGGTCCCATTCTGTGAAATTGAGTGGGCTACCACTTTGCGTTGTTGCTCCTAGACCTTTCCACTTCACAATAACAGCACTTACAGTTGACCGGTGCTGCTATAGCAGGGCATAAATATGATTAACTGAATTGTTGGAAATGGTTGCATCCTATAACTGTGCCACATTGAAAGTCGCTGAGCTCTTCAGTAAGGGCCATTCTACTGTCAATGTTTGTCCATGGAGATTGCATGGCTGTGTGCTAGATTTTATACACCTTTCAGCAACAGGTGAAATAGCAGAATCCACTATTTTTATACTTTCGTGTATATCCTTGTCCTCTCCTTGGTTGATTTAGGGGGCATCTCAAAATAAATAATTAGTCAGTAATAACCATATTAAGTCACATAAATAGACATCAATCATCCTAACATAATACAAAATGTAATGGTCTTATTTAGCAAATGCTTCCAATTTCAACTTAAATCATGATCATATGCAATTTGTCTTTTCAGGTCTTAAGGTTAGTAAAAATGTATTAACTAATACCTTGTCATTACCACCGCATTCTTTCCTTAACATCACAGTTCATTATGTGGTGGTAATGACATTTTTACAGTATTTAGTCATAAATAGCAGGGATTCTAGCATGCCAACTCCAGTTGAACAGGTAGCATACAATGTATCCTAAATACAAAAATATAATGGCCTACATAATTTGCTTAAATTATAGCCTACTTGGTAATGACATTCAATAAAAATATATTCTCAAGTCATATTTACCTTGATTTTTCTATAATTTCCCGGCATCAAAATGTGAATTTCCCTCCATGTGCTCCGTTGTCACTATTCATATACATAGTAACCAAGCACACACACTTTTGAAAAAACGTTAATATAATTTGATTGTCGCGGTGGTAATGACAAAATACTTAGAGAAGAATATTGTGTGTGTAAAAAGAAAAAGAGGTAGCAAATGGCTTATGCACATATGTATATAGATGCAAGTTGACTCTTAAAATCCAGACATGTTTTAGGCTTTACTTAAAGGGTGTTTAATAAAATAAAACATTTTCTTTCAAATCTGACCCTAACGTATTTGCTAAATCTGTCATTGTAAATAAGAATTTGTTCTTAACTGACCTGGTTAAATAAAGGTTAAATAAATAAAATCACCCAGCTATTCCCTTGGAATAAGAATTCCTTGCTTGGTCACGGACATGAACAGATGCAACCATAGCATGTAGCCTACAGACAGAGAAACACACACACCCACTATGGTGTCCAGTAAACTAATCCGTTTTTACATTAGACCATTCAAGTCTTACTTTAGATTTTGTACGAGTCATGATGATGTAACCAAAGATTCCACCATTTCTGGCGTAGCTAACTTACCTGGGCTCGAGCCTTGCCTAAACAACTATTGTTAAAGCGGCCACAATAAATACTTAACATTTTAGATAGCTACGCACCAACTAGCAACTGTGACGGAGAAACAAGCTGTAAAATACGGCAAACTAACGCTGACTCCATTTCATTCTACTTTGCTAGCTTGCTAACGACTAGCTAACTTATTTCATACACTGGCATGATTTGTTAACGTAACGTTAGCTGGCTATCTAGTTAGCATTATTAGCTAGATACACATAAATAAACTGTGGCCAGCTTACCAACTAAACGCACGAAATGGTGTTTACCAATCCAATCATCTTGTTCGTGGATAGCGCAATGGTTCCTTTACTAATTTATTCCAGGCAACGGCACTGTTAAACATCCCTTTCACAATTCGAGTTGTTCCAGGGTTGCGTTTCGAAGTTGAAATGCAGCTTTTTCAGCCACACTTCACATGTAGAACTAGTACAGGAAGTGATGTACACAGCTGTTTGCTGTTGCTTATAGTAATGAATAGTACGGTCGGCAGAAACTTTAAGAGTTAGTTTAGCGCACGTCCACCCTCTTCGTGCTGTATGTATGCATGTCCTGAATTTCAGCACAACTTGCTAGTTTGGTTTCACAAGAATTCAATAAATGCACCTGCAATACAATTGAATCGGGTGACGTTGAGTACAGTGAAATAACCATCATTTTGTGTTATGGCTTACTGAACATAGAACGAGGAAAACACGATATGCTTGACTCGAGACATGGTAAAGATAAATTACAGAAATTGTGTAAAACATATTACTTTTGTTTATTTAGACCTACTACTGTATCTTTCGTACACGTTTTGAGTTGTGCTTTTATGTAGTAATTGTACCTTCTAAGAAAATATCGATTTTATACCAAATGGTACACCCAAGCTGGGAGAAAATAAAGTATTCTATTGTAATAGATGTGTTCTAGATTCTAGAATGGTGCATCACTCATCTTTGTTGAAAATCAAGTGTAAACAAATTGCAGTCAAAGCCAAAGTACTGACTTTTTGCCATATTTCAACCCAAGTCTTATTTATTTACAAGGTAAGGGATTATTTTTTCCACTCAGTACTTCAGTATTCAAAGTTATGTAAATTAAGTTACTGTTCCATTGGCAGCAGTTAAACAAAGGCAATGAAGCAGTTACCGAAATGAATTGCCTTTTCATGATCAGTAACATATCTAAGCTAAATATATTTCTAATAATCTGACAAACTACATGCCACTTTAAGGTGATGGATTGATCCTCTAACTGTACAGTTGTGGACAAATAAATAGTTATGGCCATTAGTGATCACACAGACACATTTTGTTTGTCCAAAGCTTTCTTCAGAATGTCCAATCTTCCACCTCACCGTCCTCCATTCCATCCCTGGAAGCCCCAGTCCACCTTGGATGCTGTAGTATCAGCAATGTGGTGCAGTCTCTGCCCTGGTCAAAGGATGCTACCAAACCATGACCTGGGACCAATCTTCGCCAAGCTGTCACAGGACCTGGAGTCTGCAACCATGCCCCTCTACACCAACTACTTTGACCCAGTCACTGACCACCTGCCCAACAGTTTCCCATTGGGACACAAGTGGGTACTATTCCATTTGATATACTGTATGAGGGGTCTTTTACTATCTAAACCAAAATCTTGCCCTTGATAGTAAATGTCTATCTCCAGAGAGCTTGACTAACAAAGCCTTTCTCCCCTTGTGGTGTAAGGCTGAACTTCAACCTGAGGCTGAACTGCTTTGACTCGTGGGCAGACCCAGAGAGAGAGAGGGAAAGCAGGAGAGAGAGACGCTGCCATGTCCCTTCTTACGGAGGACCCCGCATCAGTGGTGCCTGCCTGTCTAGACTAACTAGGAATGGAGCGCCAAGCGAGAGTAAAGGATCTATGACCAATAGTCAGTTTATCTATCAATTGTATGGCTACCACTGCAGATGACCCTGGGCCTGTTAGTGTGTTTGTCTTGTCACATCACTAGACTTTAAACCAATATATTTCAGTCTGTGTGAAAAATAAAGACAGACTATGCATACTTTTTTTACATTTTTATGTAAAACTTTTTTTAGAGTACTGTTTTATCAGTGAGTACGTTACAGTTACAAACTCTAGGCCATTATACTAGCTACAGTCAAGTAAAACATACTTATGAACCTGCAGAGCACATAAGAAGACCCTCCATTCACTATGTGTGTGTTCAAGTTTGGAATCACAGCCCCCGAGTTGACAATGGTCCTTTAGTAAATTAAGCAAAATTCAGTCCAAGGTCAATGTTAAGAGTCTGTGAAACCACAAATGGAGACGGTAGTAGATACAAACACACACAAATCACAAAATGTGTGTCTAAATGCCTTTTTCTTTTTGTTAGGGAGAAGGGGGGGTGAGGTTACTTTCTACTTGTAAAACTCATGCTCCTGCTCATCCTTCTTGATAACAGTCTTGTAGGCCTTCTCAAAGTCCTTGGCCAGGACGATGTACCTATTTTCACGGACAGCCAGCATGCCAGCCTGAGTGAGAGGAATGAAAGAATTATAAGCACATTTATCAGAGCGTTTCCAGTTCTCACACCGACAACAGGTGATGTAACAGAGGATATTTAGTTATCTTTGGAACACGAGTTAGCGAACGCAATAACTTGCTACTCTTTGACATTGAGTCTTTTGGAGTAGGTTGACCCCCCATGGAAGAATTCCTCCCAACAGCACGGGGTCCCACTCACCTCCTGGCAGATAGAGTTGATGTCTGCTCCGGAGATCTTGTCTGGTCTGGCCACATCTACACACTGGTTAAGGACAACCGCAAATACAAACTCATACGACACTGAACAACGTAGTGTTCTTTCGGTTACTTAGCAACCAAGGGACGGTATGGGAAAGTGCATTAGACTATACAAAGAAGGCATTCAGGTAGAGTACTAAAGTCATGGTTCATTTGACCTTTAAGTCAGAATATTGTTCCAAATCACAGGTGTATTCAAGGAGGTAAATATTTAATGAAAACTGGAAGCACACAATGAACCGGACACAGAAAAGGATTTGTGCTCCTGTGCCTTGTTCTGAGAAGGAAAATATTGCATGATGCTGCTAGTTTTTTCATGACACATTGATAGAAAGTTAATACAACACCCACACGTCATGAGAGACTTGTAGGTAGGGCATAATAAGGATACAGTCCTCCAGGTCCACCTCCTCAGAGAGGTTCATCTTGCTGGTGATGGTGGAGAAGACCAGGCGTTTCTGCCGGCGGTCAGGTAGGGGGAACTCAATCTTTCTGTCCAGACGGCCCGGGCGCAGGAGGGCGGGGTCCAGGGTGTCGGCCCTGTTGGTGGCCATGATCACCTGACAAGGGAACAAACAGGTGGGTCAGAGAGGCAGGAAGTCATATGACAAAGGCTTAACCAGAGGCTTTAAGACCCATAGTAGTACATCACTCACTGTATAGGTTTAGCTTAAGTGTGACTACATTTTAACATATTCTCAATGTGACACACAAGGTTACAGGTTAGCTGCATTAATGAGACTACAACATACAATAAGCCCTAGAGACAGTATGTCACAGAGGAAAAGCTCACCTTGACGTTGACGGTCTGGTCAAAGCCGTCCATTTGGTTGAGAAGCTCCAGCAGAATCCTCTGCACCTCCCTGTCAGCTGTTTGGGAAGGAGAGAATACAATGAGGGATTACCAATGTCAGGGTTCAACCACACCATTAACTGCTTGGTCTTATTTTCAGTCCTAATAATCAATCCCACTCAAGATAATAAGGCCACAACCAAATTTGTCTCTATTGTGGATCTCTGTGAATCTGTTTGCCTGGATGCTTTAAACAATGATGACATTTACCGACATCGTTACAGGTAGTTCTGTTTTGTGGGTAAATTCCGATTCCCAACTCTAACCTGAAGTTAACTGCAACTACCCTGTCCTTAAAAACCTAACTAACTCTATGGTGGTAGCAGTCAAAACAAATCACTTGGCCACACAAAAATATGAAGGTTATTGCTCTTGATAAGCTGACGGACCATGGGTCTGTTGTGTCCTTGTGTCTCCATCTGGGCCAAGGATAAACCATAGCCTAGCTAACACTCAGAGCAACTAGGGGGCCTTTACAGAAACATGTTTTTTCCAAGCACTAATATTTATTTTTAAGGACCATCAATTTGTAATATTTCATACTACTCAATTGTTCCTACTCGCCACCAGATGGCAGTATATCACCACAACCTAAAAAACTACTTAGTATTCATCACTACCTTACAAGTTCTACTCAATAACGCATTGTTTCACTACATATGCAAGTCAGTACTGATGATTTTGTAATTTGACTACCGATGAGCAGAGTTTTGGGAGATGCCTACTGGTGAACACATCTCCTATTCGCATTACTACCAACTTCCAGCTTAATGAGTGTTTTTATTGGGCCTTTGGGAATC
Organism: Salmo salar; assembly: GCF_965601325.2. Taxonomy (NCBI): domain Eukaryota; kingdom Metazoa; phylum Chordata; class Actinopteri; order Salmoniformes; family Salmonidae; genus Salmo; species Salmo salar. The sequence continues at coordinate 57,778,857 of NC_138295.1, forward strand.
TACTAGTTAATAGCTACGAAAAAGCGTCTTGCTTCTGACTGGCAGCTTTAGGGTCGCCGGTCGGGAGAAGGGCGGGTGGGCTGTGTCAGAAAAACGATACGTAAACGGCCACCAGAACGGCAGGAGCACAGCTGCCACTTGATAAAGCGGAATATCGCGTGCGCCCTGTGAATGAGGCGATTGGCAAAAAAAGCTCTAGAGGTCGTGGCAGAGAAAAAGTCATAATGTAGAACTGGCGCCAGTGCAGGATGCAGTGTTGTGTCTTTCCCCCTTTATGTGGCTCTTCAGGGCCGATTTACCCGTGCTCGCAATGTCAAAGTCTGACGCATTTTTTGCACCTTACATGGTGTCGGTTGGTTGGGTCCAGTGATGTAGTGGTAAAAAAGGTGGGTAAACTATATTGAAAACAAATATAAATCGCAACATGTAAAGTGTTGGTCCCATGTTTCATGAGCTGAAATAAAAGATCCCAGAAATGTTCCATATGCACAAAAGGCAGGCTTGAATCAATATTTTCCCGGCATTCTAGCCATCGAAGTGATGTTTGTTTCCAAGTACTTTTCAAGTACCAACTTGACAAAATGTCAGATTTTCAAGGTTTTCAAGGTTTTCCAGTACTTGAATTTCAGAGTACCAAATTCAAGTACTTTAAGCAACTTGTAAGAACCCTGAAGATCACAAGTACAGACATTTGGTATCAGGAATGCCGATCTGTAAATCTTCTCTATTTTGCTTGTCTTATTAGATTTGATTGCTATGTGCAACGCTAGTGATTAGCCAATGACCAGTCCATTCCATAGCCTATTCTGTGCAGCTGATTTTAAAAGGTACACAATGGCTCATACCTCCAGTCTGTGCATCAAAACGCTTGGTAGCGATGGCATCGATCTCATCGATGAAGATGATGGCGGGTGCGTTTTCCTTGGCCAGCCGGAAAACGTCACGCACCATGCGGGGGCCCTCGCCCAGGTACTTCTGCACAAACTCCGAGCCTACCACGCGGATGAACGCCGCTGAGAGAGAGACCAAGATATCAAATCAAATGCATTGGTCAATAACCAAATACTGATATGGTAACATGATGACAATTCTTTGCAACCAAAAAAATGACTGTCTAATCACCTGTGCATCCTATAGATAATGGTGAACATGGTGAATGGCCTACCTGTTGTGTGGTGAGCCACAGCCTTGGCCAGCATGGTCTTCCCACAGCCAGGTGGCCCATACATCAGAACCCCCCTGGGCGGGTCAATGCCAATCTGTTTGTAAAGCTCAAAGTGTGTGAGTGGAAGCTCCACTGCTTCCCTCACTTCCTGCTTCTGGATATCCATCCCTCCGATGTCAGCATACATCACATCCGGCTTTTGGTCTGCACGGAGAGATACAGGAAAATGGCATCAATGGGTGGAATATGCATGTAATGTATGTAAGCACGCATGAATGCATGTTTGTTCCACTCACGACTGTGCAATATATTGTACAAAGGGATATGTATACCAGGGGGTAGAATAGTGTGTATGTGTACCTGATGTGAGCATCATGATGCTGCTGTCAGCCTCTGGGGGGAGCACGTCCACCAGGGCATTGCTGTGCTTGTGCAGGGCCACCGACGCATTGGGCTTCAGCAGCTCTCTGTCGATGGTGCTTAGGATACGCACATAGTAGTTTGAGCCTGAGTCAAGGAGAATAGGGGGTGACAGAGAAGGGGATGGACAGAGACAGAAAAGGGGGTGGACAGAGACAGAAAATGGGGTGGACAGAGAGAAGCCGAGAAAGAGGGTTGCACAGGGAAAGAGGGGGAAATGTCATTAGTGAATATTAGAGCCACATGTTTAGCATTACAGTAAGAATGAGGCATTGGTGTTACTGTGCAAAATATGGGTGCGGCTATTAGAGAATGAACGATATGGATTTTTTAAGGGTCAAAGACGGCAGTTGGCCGATATTTTAGGCAGATATACAATATCATAAAATTTCCCAAAGACAGCCATGTTTGCAATAATGCATCAATTTTAAAACCGAACAATACATTTGACTTTGTTTTTAACCAAACTAAATAACATAATGGCAATTATATTTGAATGGTAAATGATTATGTCATAGGCATACTCACAACACAGGTGAATCCATATTCAATAGGAGTGTGTGCATGCATTGAGTTGAGCTTGTTTTGGCTGGTCAGTAGAGTCTATGGCGCTAAAGATGACAATCTGTTTGCCCTTCATTTTGGACTTAGACTATATTAGCCAACTGATCAACAACATTCGCATGAATGTATCACGCCAGCATGTCACGCCTGTATGGATTGACATCATATAGGAAAAGCTGTTAGTTTGAGAATATAAAATAACATCTATTTAATGCAAATGGGATAAACGTAACGTTATGATTTGTGATCACGGATGTTTACGAAACTAGTATGTGTCATTTTCCGGGATAGGGAAAAAAATATTCTCTAAAGAACTCAGGACATTTTACATTTTAGTAATTTAGCAGACGCTCTTATCCAGAGCGACTTACAATAGTGAATGCATACATTTCATTTCATGCATTTTTTGTACTGCCCCCCCCATGGGAATCGAAACCCACAACCCTGGCGTTGCACACACCATGCTGGCGTTGCAAACACCATGCTCTACCAACTGAGCCACAGGGAAGGCCCACAGGGAAGGCCCTAGGATGAAATTTGAAACAACTCAATTGGCTATTCCAGCTATGCTACTATGATAAATACACTGTTGGTCCCATGTATCATGAGCTGAAATAAAAGATCCCAGAAATGTTCCATATGCACAAAAAGTTCTCTCAAATGTATGCACAAATTTGTTTGTCCCTGTTAGTGAGCATTTATCTTTTGCCAAGATAATCCATCCACCTGACAGGTGTGGAATATCAAAAAGCTGATTAAACAGCTGTCTCAAGTTGAGGGATGGGGAAATTGGCATGCTGACTGCAGGAATGTCCACAAGAGCTGTTTCCAGATATTTGAATGTTCATTTCTCTACAATAAGCCACCTTGAATGTCATTTTAGAAAATTTGGCCGTACATCCAACCGGCGTCACAACCGCAGACCCCGTGTAACCATGTCAGCCTAGGACATCCACATTAGAGGTCGACCGATTATGATTTTTTTACCGCCGATACCGATTATTGGAGGACCGGAAAAAAGCCGATACCGATTAATCGGACGATTTTTTACATTTCATCAGCATTGTGCAGAGCTCGTGGCTCAGGCAGGCTGGCATAGCAGCAGTATTGCTATGCAGAAGGACTATCGGCAAAACCGATAGAGAAGGGCCGATAGACTAGAAAAGGGCCAATAATCGGACCGATATATCGACTCGGATTCAAGTCTCCAGTCTCTGGAGGAAACAACCAGAGGCTTACCTACACAATCTATGTGAGGACAGACAAGAGTAAAAATACTGTACCTGTGGTGGAGCCCACGATGGCTGTGTTTTGGTCCACAGCCTCCAGGAACTGGCCGATGACCAGAGGGATACTCTGGATCCTCTTCACCTCCTCCTGGGCGTGGAGGAACTCCTTCTTCAGGTTCTTCTGTTCATCTTTGATGTACTCCTCCTGCACCTCCAGAAACTCCAGCTCCTGCTGCAGCTTCTACAATAGTAAAGGAGAGGGTGGGAACGGTGTCATGGAGAATGTATGTTTATTGGTGAATCATGGTGAAACATTTTTTTTTAAATCCTATTACTCCAGTGCTAGCATCTACACTGGCTTCCTGTTAAGGCTAGGGCTAATTTCAAGGTTTTACTGCTAACCTACAAAGCAATACATTGGGTGCTTCTACCCATCTCTCCGATTTGGTCCTGCCGTACATACCTACACGTACGCTACGGTCACAAGACGCAGGCCTCCTTATTGTCCCTAGAATTTCGAAGCAAACAGCTGGAGGCAGGGTTTTCTCCTATAGAGCTCAATTTTTATGGAATGGTCTGCCTAGCCATGTGAGAAACGCAGACTCGGTCTCGATCTTTAAGTCTTTATTAAAGACTCATCTCTTCAGTAGGTCCTATGATTGAGTGTAGTCTGGCCCAGGAGTGTGAACTTCCCAAGTCCAGAACAGACTATGGGAGGCACACAGTACTACATAGAGCCATGACTACACGGAACTCTATTCCACATCAAGTAACTGATGCAAGCAGTAAAATTAGATTTAAAAAAAACATCTTATGGAACAGTGGTGACTGTGAAGCAACACACATTGGCATTGGCACAGGCACATGCATACACACACATGGATTTAGTACTGTAGATATGTGGTAGTGGTGGAGTAGGGGCCTGAGGGCACACAGTGTGTTGTCAAATCTGTGAATGTTTTGTACATTCTTTTAAATTGTATAAACTGCCTTAATTTTGCTGGACCCCAGGAAGAGTAGCTGCTGCTTTGTTTAAACACAAATACAAGGTGAACGGAAAGGCACTGGAGCGACAAACCACCCTTGCTGTCTCTGCCTGGCCGGTTCCCCTCTCTCCACTGGGATTCTCTGCCTCTAACACTATTACGGGGGCTGAGGCACTGGCTTACTGGTGCTCTCCCATGCCTTCCCTAGGAGGGGTGCGTCACTTGAGTCACTGACGTGATCTTCCTGTCTGGGTTGGCGACCCCTCGAGGTTCGTGCCGTGGGGGAGATCTTTGTGGGCTATACTCGGCCTTGTCTCAGGATAGTAAGTTGGTGGTTTGAAGATATCCCTCTAGTGGTGTCGGGGCTATGCTTCGGCAAGGTGGGTGGGGTTATATCTTGCCTGGTTGGCCCTGTCTGGGGGTATCGTCGGACGGGGCCACAGTGTCTCCTGACCCCTCCTATCGCAGCCTCCAGTATTTATGCTGCAATAGTTTGTGTCGGGGGGCTAGGGTCAGTCTGTATATCTGCAGTATTTCTCCCGTCTTATCCGGTGTCCTGTGTGAATTTAGTATGTATGCTCTCTCTCTCTCTGAGGACTTGAGCCCTAGGTCCATGCCTCAGGACTCCTTGCTGTCCCCAGTCCACCTGGTCGTGCTGCTGCTGCAGTTTCAACTGTTCCGCCTGTGGCTATTGAACCCTGACCTGTTCCCCGGACACACTACCTTGTCCCAGACCTAGTGTTTTCAACTCTCTCTACCACACCTGCTGTCTCCAACTCTGAATGACCGGCTATGAAATGCCAACTGACATTTACTCCTGAGGTGCTGACATGTTGCACCCTGTACAACCACTGTGATTATTATTATTATATGACCCATCTTGTCATCTATGAACATCTTGGCCATGTACTGTTACAATCTCCACCCGGCACTGCCAGAAGAGGGCTGGCCACCCCTCAGAGCCTGGTTCCTCTAGGTTTCTTCCTAGGTTCCTGCCTTTCTATGGAGTTTTTCTGAGAAACTGTACTTCTACATCTGCATTGCTTGCTGTTTGGGGTTTTAGGCTGGGTTTCTGTATAGCACTTCGTGACATCTGCTTATGTAAAAAGGGCTTTATAAATACATTTGATTGAAATAGTGCCTTCAGAAAGTATTCATACCCTTAGACTTATTCCAAATTTTGTCTGAATTAAAAATGGATTATAATGTTTTTTTTCTCACCAATCTACCTTCATAACCCAATAATAAAAGTGAAAACTTTCATTAAAATGTTTGCAAATATATTGAAAATGAAATATGTCTGTTATATTTCTGTAAGTATTCACACCATTGAGTTAATACTTTGTAGAAGCACATTTGGCAGTGATAACAGCTGTGAGTCTTTCTGCGTTAGTCTCTAAAAGCTTTCCACACCTGGATTGTGCAACATTTGCCATTTTTATTTCTTTTTTATTCTTCAAGTTCTGTCAAATCATTGCTAGACAACCATTTGCCCCAAACATAACAATTTGTATTCAGGAAAACAGTCATTGATTTGTCACATTTTTTGCAGTATTACTTCAGTGCCTTGTTGCAAACAGGATGCTGCTTTGGAATATTTTTATTCTGTACAGGCTCTCTCGTTTTCACTCTGTAAATTAGGCTAGTATTGTAGAGTAATAACACCATTGTTGATCCATCTTCAGTTTTCTCCTATCACAGCCTTCAACTCTAACTGTTTTAATGTCACCATTGGCCTCATGGTGAAATCCCTGAGCGGTTTCCTTCCTCTCCGGCAACTGAGTTAGGAAGGACGCATGTATGTGGCTGGGTGTATTGATGCACCATCTAAAGTGTAATTAATTACTTCACCTTGCTGAAAGGGGTATTCAATGTCCATTATTTGTTTATCTACAATATGTGCCCTTCAGTGCAAGGTATTGTAAATCCTCCCTGGTCTTTGTGGTTGAATCTGTGTTTGAAATTCAATGCTCAACTGAGGGACCTTATAGATAATTGTGAGTGGGGTATAGATATGAGGTAGTCGTTCAGAATTCCTGATAAACACTATTATTGCAGTGTGAGTCCATGCAACTTTTGTAACTTAAACACATTTTTACTTCAGAACGTATTTAGGCTTGCCATAACAAAGGGGTTGAATACATGACTCAATAGATTTCAGCTTTTCATTTTTTATTAATTTGTTTTAAAAAACGAAATATAATTCCACTTTGACATTACGGGGTATTGGGTGTAGGCCAGAGAACAAAAAAAAATCAATATTTAATCAATTTTAAATTCAGGCTGTAACAACAAAATGTGGAAAAAGTCAAGGGGTGTGAATACTTTCTCTAGGCACTGTAATAGTTAACATCTTTACTGTGATTGAAGAAATCACAGAAAGGGCCTGTATGATTTAAATTTATTTTCTTGTTGTGCTGACAGAAATAGACCTCAACAGCCAAGCATAGACACACAGAAGCTGTTCCCAGTACAGACCTTATATCTGCTGTAAAGGTCTTCAAGATCTTCTGGTTCTGGGGCCAGGAAAGAAAGCCCCGTCGGTGGTCGTGAGTTCAGCATGGCAGGCACTTCGTCCTTTGTAGACATAAAACAACACAAGCATTTACACAAATTCTACGTTGTAAGCATAACCCCAAATCTGTGAAAACACTGTAGCAAATGTTAACGTTTGCTACTAGCTAACTGTTTGTGGTGTTGCTAGCTAGCTTGTTAATTTACTTGCCTAATGCTGGGTGAGTGATGACCGATAGAAAAAGTGAGAGGAGCGGATTGGAAGATATTTCAATCCACGACATTGTTTCAGTGCTGTTCCGTAAAGGATAAGTACGATACTGCGGTAGGTAACGTTGTGAGTGTAGTATTGGTAAGCTTGAAGCTACAACAAACAAAATAGCACAAGTCAACGGCCGGCAGCTAAGGTTAGCAAGTCAGATAACAAACGAATGTAGAACTAGCGAAGTAGTTAAGTAGCTAGCACGATAAATTAGATTGGATATGACTGAGCCTAAAGTAATGTTAACTTTTTCTAAATGCCTTATTATTAATTATTAGCCAAAGCAGAAGTCAGCTAACGTAGCTACACCAAAATACAAACGTTTAGCTAACTAGCTAAAGTTGCCTAGCTTGCCAGTTGAGATAGCATGTCTGCTTACATGACAGAGCATTTACAGTGTAGTGAATGAATTGGCACGTTTAGTTGGATGACGGACGAATTAAATGTATTCAAAGAACACTTTAGATTAAAGATAGTACGTTTTAAGCTGTCTATACTTTTTAAAGTTTTTTATAACCAAAAACAACGGTGAAAATGTACACGGTCAAAATGAATCATACCTGAATTTTTTCAACAGTTACTCCAATGTCCTCCATGTTGAATTCCCTATCATGTGACGTACTGACGTTCTACGTAAGGACCCAAGCGCCATTTGTGGGATTCATGGGTAATGAAGTTTCTGTGGACAAGCATTATCAACAAATGCAAATTAATTGAGAGATTGCTCCACAAACACAATGTTTTTTGTTCTTCGGAGTAATTTGTTTTCTAAACCTTGCCTCCATCTGATATAGTAAGCAAACACCCTCACATCACTATGAATTAGATGAATACTGATGACAGATATGATGGATAGCAGGTGAATGACTGCTCACGCTCTCTTTAGCAGAATCCTAGTTTTATGTACAGGACAGTTTGGCAAATTATGTTGACAGTGACGTTCAGTAGGTTGGGTGAGGTTTGTGTATTTCCTGCCAGTTAGCTGGTGGCTATACTAGGCTGTATGACTCTACTGCTGCTGCATAGTCTGTTGCATCCTTCCTCTGTTGCATAGCTTTTTATTTTTGTCCTGTATTAAGTCTGTCCACAGATGAAGAAAAAAATGCTTTATACCAAATCTATCACAATGATATTCAGTTTTTTTTCGATGGATCACTGTCCCCCATAGGCTAAGCTTCCCCTAAAGTCAATTGAATTAAAATTGGTAAAATTATATAGCCTAATTAGCCTACTCCTGTCTATACAGAAACAAATAAAATCATTCAAAATAGTCTACTACCCCAGAAAGCATGATTTGGTTACAGAGGGTCAATAGCGTCTTTGAAATAAATAAGATGTGGATTGTTTTAAATCGCCTTGCCTGCAGTCGGAAAGGCCCTCAATTAGTATTTTAGTTATCAAAATATATTGAGCAAACAGTATACTCTAAACAGCGGTACCTCACTCTTACCCTACGAGGTCTGAATCCTGCTGGTTTTCTGTTATACCTGATAATTAGTTGCACACATCTGGTGTCCCAGGTCTAAATCGGTGCGAACACCGGGGCCTCATTGCGGTGGCGGTCAGCGCTCACTTTCTGCCGCCCTTCGGCCCGTTTCAGGTACCCGTGGATGGCCTCCCAGGTCTCCCTCGAGCGCTTCACCCAATACTCCAACACAGGAGCCTCGGTCTGGCTCGGATGCCATGGTACCAGGCCCGGCTGATACCCCAACATGCACTGAAAGGGCGAAAGGTTAGTTGAGGAGTGGCGGAGTGAGTTCTGGGCCATCTCTACCCATGGAACGTACCTCACCCACTCCCCTGGCCGGTCCTGGCAATACGACCGCAGAAACCTATCCACATCCTGGTTTACTCTCTCCACCTGCCCATTACTCTCGGGGTGAAAACCAGAGGTCAGGCTGACCGAGACCCCCAGATGCTCCATGAACGCCCTCCAAACCCGGGACGTGAACTGGGGACCCCGATCAGAAACTATGTCCTCAGGCACCCCGTAGTGCCGGAAGACGTGTGTAAACAGGGCCTCCGCAGTCTGTAGGGCCGTAGGGAGACCGGGCAAAGGGAGGAGACGACAGGACTTAGAAAACCGATCCACAACGACCAGGATCGTGGTGTTACCCTGGGACGGAGGAAGATTGGTCAGGAAGTCTACCGATAGGTGTGACCAAGGCCGCTGTGGACGTGACTCTTGGGCGTTTACCTGGAGGTTTATCGCACAATCCCCTCGTCGATGAGGTGGTAATTGGGTCGCCCTTTTTTTACAGAAGGCGATAGCCAAATCGGCATATTCGGGGGGAATGCGCACGGTGGAGATTTAGTCTGGACTCTCCACCGTCGTTGCACCGATGGAAACTCCCACACACCTACCTGAGCACTCCTCTGACCACCCCTTTAGAGCCCTCTGTTGCCACGAAATAGTGGGGGTGTGAAAGGCCAACCAGGGAATCCCCAGCACCACGGAAACGCAGGAGAATCAATGAGGAAGAGACTAATTCTCTCCTCATGACCCCCCTGCGTAACCATGTCCAGTGGAGCCGTGGCTTCCCTGACCACCCCTGACCCTAATGGTCGACTATCTTGGGAGTGCACATGGAAGGGTTTGTCCATCTGAACCAGGGGAATCCCTAACCTATGCGCGAAACCGCGGTCCATGAACTTCCCCGCTGCGCCTGAATCTACTAGCGCCTTATGCTGGGACTGGGGGGAAAACTTGGGGAAATAAATTAACACATACATGTGACCAACAGGGGGCTCTGGGTGAGCCTGGTACTGACTCACCTGCAGCCAGCAAGTTGTCCAACTTTATGGACATGTCCACTAGCTGGTCCAGGGTGAGGGTAGCATCTCTGCATGCTAGCTCCCTGCGGACGTCCTCACGTAAGCTGCACCTATAGTGGTCTATCAGGGCCCTGTCGTTCCACCCTGCGCCAGCGGCCAAGGTCCTGAACTCCAGAGCGAAGTCTTGTGCGCTCCTCGTCTCCTGCCATAGATGGAACAGATGCTCACACACCGCTCGCCCCTCAGGGGGATGATCGAACACGGCCCGGAAGCGGCGGGTGAACTCCGGGTAGTGGTCCCTCGCCGAGTCTGGTCCATCCCAGACAGCGTTGGCCCACTCCAGAGCTTTGCCTGACAGGCAGGAGACGAGGGCATTCACGCTCTCACCTCCCGAAGGAGCCGGGTGAACGGTTGCCAGGTAAAGCTCCAGCTGGAGCAGAAAACCCTTGCACCCGGCAGCCGTCCCATCGTATTCCCTCGGGAGCGCGAGCCGAATACCGCTGGGTCGGATGACGCCGGAGAAGGTGGTGGTGCTGATTGGAGTGTGGCTGGTGGAGGAGTAGGCAGGCCACCCCTCTCCCATCTCTCCATCGTCGCCATCACTTGATCCATGGCGGTCCTGAGACGGTGGAGAACGGTGGTGTGGTGTTGCACGCGCTCCTCCATGGAAGTGGAGAGCGCGTCAGCTCCTGCTGACTCCATTTAGTTGGGTGCGGGATTCTGTTACGTGCCTCCTAAGAGGAGGGAGGTGCAGGAATCAGGAGCAGGAGAGCAAGGAAGTCCCAGTAGCACAATTGTTTATTCAGGAGTCCCAACTCAACAACAACATGGGGGGGAAACATGCCCAAATGAAGTCGCCACACACAGGGAAATAAACACAACACACGGAGGAGAAACCTCTACTCCTAAACACATACCAAAACGGTACAACTCCCGTGAGAAAAGAAAATCCCGTGGTGCAGACACGCACCCCTAACAAAGTAACCACAGCAAACAATCCTGCAGGCAGCGGAGGTAAATAAACCCATCGAAATCAACTAATAGGACACAGGTGTGAACAAAACAGACAGACACAAACGAAAAGGAAAAATGGATCAGTAGCAGCTAGCAGGCCGACGACGACGACCGCCGAGCACCGCCCGAACAGGGAGAGGAGCCACCTTCGATGGAAGTCTTGACAGTAAGTGATACATTTTATCGCTATTTCTGACTTTTGTTACTCCTCTTCTTGGCTGCTAACTGTTTGTAATGATTTGTCTGCTGGGCGCTGTTCTCAGGTAATCGCATGATTTGCTTTCGCCGTAAAGACTTTTTGAAATCTGACACAGCGGTTGGATTAACAAGAAGTTTATCTTTAAGCTGGTGTATAACATTTGTATCTTTTATGTATGTTTATTATGACAAACATTTATTGGGTAACTGGGAGTTTTGTGAGTGTAACTATATGAAGATCATCAAAGGTAAGTGATTAATGTTACTCGTCTACTTGGCTAGTTACTGTTTGTAATGACTTGTCTGCCGGGTGCTGTTCTCAGATAATTGCATGGTTTGCTTTCGCCGTAAAGTCTTTTTTAAATCTGACACAGTGGTTGGATTGACAAGAAGTTAATCTTTAAACCGATGTATAACAGTTGTATGTTTCATGAATTGTTATAATGAGTATTTCTGTTTTTGAATTTGGCGCTCTGCAATTTCACTGGATGTTGGCCAGGTGGGAAGCTAGCGTCCCACACCCCCTAGAGAGGTTAAAGAACCTTCTAGGAATGTAGGGCTTTAAGGTTTGTTGTGGGAGTTCAACACAGGGACACTCAGAGTCAATTTTAAATAATTCTTTATTATCAGCAAGCTTGAGAGGTTCCAACAAACTTAATGCACCAAGTAGTACACGTCTGTCAGGAGCTCCGTCGAGGCAGTCCTGTGAGTTCTCTTATATTCTTGCTTACACAGACAAGTTATATTTGTATGATTTACATTATTCATGATTAATTCATCATTCACTTTTGGTTCATGCATGTGACCGACCAATACCTCACAAGGCTTCTTCTCCCTAAGCTGAGACCTTGAAACTGAGACACCCCTTTCGGTTCTCAAAACAATGTTCTGGGCGTACTGCCAAACTGCATTATACTGATAGTGAGTATTCCTCTCAGGCAAGGTCATTCATTCACTTGCATGAACCCAGTCGAATTGGTTATTCATAAAGCACAAACATAAAATGTTCCTTCACGGGTTCCTGTCCAATGTATACAATTATGAATAATAGTAATATTAACAATAATAATAATAATACAAATAAGATTGGGTAACAAACTTGTAAAGTCACAAATTAATTGTATTGACATTTAAAGTCACAGAAATCCAAACATGCAATCAATAAATAAAGTACAATGTCAACCATTGACAAATATTCATATTTGATGTGTATCGACAACAAGATAGGAGCCTATATTAAAAATACAATAGCAATTATTGTCATCAACTATATCAAAAGACCACATCTTACTGATAAAAAATGATATGTTTAGATACAGTCAGGCAGTCAGGGTTTGGGAGTAATGGTCAGACAGTCAGGGTTGGGGAGTAACGGATTACATGTAATCCGTTACATGTAAGGGATTACAAAAAACAGTAACTGTAATCTGTTCCGTTACCAGCTAAAATATTGTAATCAGATTACAGATACTTTTGCAAAACTAGATGATTACTTTGAGGATTACTTTTAAATTCAGGAAGGATGTTTGCAAATGTTTTGTTGTTGACACCTCTCTGTTGTCATGACTGTCCTGGGAGGATCCAAATATCTCAGATCAGCTTTGCAATAAATAACTTCAACCAGACCCCCTCTCACCCGCAGAGGGGAGGGGAGAATGGAATTGGTGGGTGGTTGACAGCTCACACCCTGTTGTAAATCAAGGACTGAACACCCAGTTATCCCCTCTCCAAATTCACCTAAGGAATGTGGCAACAATATTTCTAACATAGAATGTGGGGAATGGTCAGAGGCGATCTGGAGAACACTGGTGATGTTTCGGATGTTATGCTATGATGTCATTAAAAATGGTATAAAGGAAATACTGTAACTTGGAAAATATACCAACTATATGTGAAGTGTCCATCAAATGATTTTAGGAGCCATAAGAGATAATAGTTCTCATAACTTTGTACAAGTGACAAGCTACGCCTCTGAGTGAGATAAGAGAGCGTGTCAACCAGACGGAACCACCCTATTGAATGAACTGTATAAAATGATGGGTTAAGAATGAACATATCAGACCAGAAAGACGTCGAGCTGCAGCTCACATCCAAAGTGGTTCAAACTCTGAATCTCAACACGAGATAGAGACGATAAAGTCACCTCCCGGGCAATTACTGGTACGGCTGATTAGCTGTCCTAAGTAAAGTATCTTCGAAAGTGAATTTAATTGGGAACATTCTACTACTCTTCTCAAATCACCGTAGTACACTACTCTCATTGCCCCACTGGGAACCATAGACACGGCTGGCTAGCCTATCTTCAAAGAAGCATCTTCCAGAGCAAATGGAAGTAGAATAATCTCTGTAGTTCTGTTCAGAACTACACGACAAGTCACCAGATACCGGACGACGGCAGAGGAGAACAACAGTAGAAGACGGGTGGGATCCCCTTTTGGACAATCAGAGCCTTACAAGCATGCCGCAAAAAGGCCCATCTCCCTTTCCAAGGCGGCCTGGTTCCGACAGAAATATACGAAGAACCAAGGCATTTACACATAAATACATTCATGATTTCTTACTCCAAGCGAGCGGCGGTTCGTGTGCAAAGTATATGTTTACTGTGAGAGTAGTTTCTAAAATGTACCAAAGTATTATGTCTCTGTCCCTCTCTCTCTCTCGCCCTCTCCATATCTTTTGTAACAAGCAGCCATATTGTGTCAGTCCGCTAGGGACCTGTTTCTAATGTATTAATTGTGTATGTTTATCCTTTATTATAATTTAGTTAGCTAGTAAATAATTAAACCAATTTGTGTAGTACTGAATCATAAGTAAGGCTCGGGTTTTTGCAGATGCAAGAACGTTACGACTGTTCAGAATGATGATATAATACGAGTTTATGATTTATAAATTGACTGTTTATAGATGTGAGAGGTTAAGACCTTTGAAGTTTCATTCGGGAGATTGTAACTCTTTAAAGAACTGCTCTTGTGGTGCCCCAAATCCTAATGAGTTAATTGTTACATGATTAATTTAATTGGGTAACAATTAAACATAGTTAATTGATTAGATAAATAACAGTCATCAGATTAATGAAAGTAAAGTCACGACACAGCCGGGCTTTATGTTCTATGTTTTTGGTTGATCTATGTAATTTCATTGACATGTCATCGCTGTTGTAACAAAATATAAATGGTCGTGCCTATATTTGGCAGTGGTAAAACATTCTTATTCTGTTTGGAGCGTCAGTGCTCGGAAGACCTCGGGACACTTCACATGGATGAAGGCCTGGTTTAGTGGGTGGGTGATTTTTATTTTGTATTTTCATTTTTTTAGTATCTTGTGGGTTTTGGATATGTTTATGACTTATTTGTTCTATGGGAATTTTAGTGTTCGATGTGAGATGCGCTACCAGTCGTTCACTTTCTTTGATTCTCTAAGCAAAGGCTATCCGAAACGCATTGATTTAAAATATTCTAACAGTCGTCACGTTTTGGTAATAGTATATTTACAAACTTTCAGACATGATGACCAATGTGATTAAAATGACGTTGTGGAATGTGAACGAATTAGGTTCATATTCTAAAAGGTATTGAAAGGTATTGAATTATCTTATACAAAAACACTCAGATGTGATTATGCTCCAAGAGAACCACCTTCTGTAAAAGGATGCTCCTTGGGTGTGAGACAGATGGGAGGGCAGTGCTTACCATAATAGATTCAACCAAAAAAAAAAGAGGTGTCTGTTGTATTTTCAAAAAGTATATATGTTCAGCTGGAAAAAGAGTTTAAGGACAAAAGAGGGATTAATCTTGTAAAGGTTTCAGGACAAAATATAATATTGGGAAATACTTATGCTCTGAATGACCTTAACAAAATAATATTGGATTTCGGTGATTTTCCTCTGACTATAATCAGTTCCTTGATGCATTTTTAGATAAATCCAAAACTGATCAAACTCCAATACTCAAGAAGCAATTAAAACACTGTGTAAGGATGCTGGTCTTTATGATATATGGAGACTGATCAATCCAACCGCTCGTGATTACACATAATTTTCGAATAGGAACACTGTATATTCACGCATCGACTACTTTCTGATCTCACACTCTCTCATAGATAAAGTGGGTGCTTGCAGTGTGGGCATGATAGCTATAACAGATCATGCACCCATTGATCTGACTGTTGGTATTGGAGAAGAGATAGTAAAATGTAAATGTTGGCGAATGAACACCAGCCTCTTACAGGACAAGGTGTTTTGTGAATTCCCTAAAACACACATTATGATATTCTTCAAAGCAAACAAACCAGTGCGAAACAGGTACATGTCTTGGAAGCTTTTAAAGCTTACATACGTGGAATAATGATTCAACGATCAGCTACTATTAAGAAATTAGATAAACAGAACATTTATAAACTTGAAACAGAGCTCAAAACTCTGGAAAGGGAATATTGGTCCAATCCTAACATTTCTCTGGTAAACCTGACGAAACCAAATACGAGCTGATTACTTTATTCAGTAAAAAAGCTGAATATTCCCAGTACAGGCTGAAGCAGAGATGGTACGAACAGGTGAAAAGGCAGGAAAACTGTTGGCCAGTCGAATGAAATCTATAGAAACAGATCGGCAAATAAGTGGAAAGCGAAATAAGACAGGCAAGCTGATTACCAATCATGAAGAAATAAACAATATAATTTGAGACTTCTTTCAGGAACTTTATTACTTCAGACGGTCCTTTAGATATGCAGAAAGCAGAGGCATTCTTTCCAAATTTGAACCTTCCTAAACTAACAGAGGAAGACAGGCTCTAACCACAGCCAAAATAGTCACATTGAGACACTGGAGGGAGAAGGAATGGTACATAGCCTTGGCAGAAACAGATTCATTTGAAAGATTGATTTATAAAATTAATGGTAAACTCGATAACCTTTCTGACATCTGGGGCCATTTTCTCTCAGAGATAGCAAGAGAAAACAATTTGTAATGGCCTGATACAGGTTGTAGGTGGAAATGATAAGGTTCTTTCCCTTTCTATCTTCTTTATTGTATGTGCGGTGCGGGTCGGGAGTTTGGACACACCTACCCATTCAAATGAGTGGGTGGGTGTATCCAGGCTTTTGACTGGTACTGTATATTAATGTCTGCATGAAAGGAAACAATAAAAACTAAAATAATTACAATTTAAAAAAAAAAGAAATAGCACATTTACTCAGTACTTTATTGAAGCACCTTTGGCAGCGATTACAGCCTCGAGTCATCTTGGGTATGACGCCACAAGCTTGGCACACCTGTATTTGGGGAGTTTCTCCCATTCTTCTCTGCAGAACCTCTCCAGCTTTGTCAGGTTGGATGTGGAGCTACACTGCTATTTTCAGGTCTCTCCAGAGACGTTTGATTGGGTTCAAGTCCGGGCTCTGGCTGGGCCACTCAAGGACATTCAGAAACTTGCCCCGATGCCACTCCTGCATTGTCTTGGCTGTATCCTTAGGGTTGTTGTCCTGTTGGAAGGTGAACCTTTGCCCCAGTCTGAGGTCCTGAGCGCTCTGTAACAGGTTTTCATCAAGGATCTCTCTGTACTTTGTTCTATTCATCTTTCCCTCGATCCTGACTAGTCTCCCAGTCCCTGCCGCTGAAAAACATCTCCACGGCGTGATGCTGCCACCACCATGCTTTACAGTAAAAATGGTGCCAGGCGTGATGCTTGGCATTCAGGCCAAAGATTTCAATCTTGGTTTCATCAGACCAGAGAATGTTGTTTCTCATGGTCTGAGAGTCTTTAGGTGCCTTTTAGCAAACTCCAAGTGGGCTGTCATGTACCTTTTACTGAGGAGTGGCTTCCGTCTGGCCACTCTACCATAAAGGCCTGATTGGTGGAGTGCGGCAGAGATGGTTGTCCTTCTGGAAGGTTCTCCCATCTCCACAGAGGAACTCTGGAGTTCTGTCAGAGTGACCATTGGGTTCTTGGTCACCTCCCTGACCAAGGCCCTTCTCCCCCGATTGCTCAGTTTGGCCGGGTGGTCAGCTCTAGGAAGAGTCTTGGTGGTTTCAAATTTCTTCCATTTAAGAATGATGGAGGCTACTGTATTCTTGGGGTCCTTCAATGCAGCAGAAATGTTTGGGTACCTTTCCCCAGATCTGTGCCTCGACACAATCCTTTTTCGAAGCTGTACAGACAATTCCTTCTACCTCATGGCTTGGTTTTTGCTCTGACATGTACTGTCAACTGTGGGACCTTATATAGACAGGTGTGTGCCTTTCCAAATCATGTCCTATCAATTGAATTTACCACAGGTGGACTCCAATACTTTGCTGAAATTTCTAAAACCTGTTTTCGTTTTGTCATTATGGGGTATTGAGTGTAGATTGATGAGGATTTTTTTGAAATCCGTTTTTGAATAATGCTGTAACATAACAACATGTGGAAAAAGTCAAGGGGTCTGAATACTTTCCGAATGCACTGTATGTGAGACATAATGGCACGCTTCTCACACAGCCACCGTCAAGCGTCGGCCACGCGTTGGTCTCAAACATATACTATGCCCACATACTCTAGTATAGCTGTGGGGCTTACAAGTCTGAATTTCTTATATCCTACTTTTCAAGACATCAATGTACAGCAACATTTTTAGGCGTCACTGCAGAACACCCGCCATATGCATATGCACACATACTCAGCTGTGGGGGCTTACAAGACTGTAATTTCATATACTTTTCAAGACATCAATGTAGCAGTAGAACAAACATATCACAATCATTTGATTTGATGTACGCTACAGCAGAACACATATTATAATATATTGGTGCTAATATGTAGTGCATATTGAGATTAACTTCACAGTACAGAACAAGTTTGTAAAGGAAAAATATGTTCTTACCTTAGTTTTCCATAACCTCCTTCCCACAACGCAGCCATTTCCTTGTGCGTCTTCTCTTCCCTATTTCTTATTTTGCTCCTGGTGTCTGTGACACATCTGTGTCCTTTAGCAATCCATGACCTCACATAGGGGACTGGGTTAAATTTGGTCAGGGGTGGGCCAAAAAGGTTTAGAAAGAGTACCCCTGATATGGTGGAGGTATGCAGAGAGCTGCGGGTTGAGGTGCAAATCAGATTCATTTGAGATAATCACAGCTCTCATTCTGCACTGGAGATGGGGATTGTGCTGACCGCCATCAACAGCTCTTTAAGTCCATCTGGAATGTCTCCTTTATCATTGCCATTAGTGTCCCTGTACTGCCTGTAGGCCCTTATGACCGTGCATGGACTGTAAATGCCAAACCGTTGGCAGAGAGATTCTATCTCTGTTTCTCCATACAGTGCTTCTGCGGCCTCCGGCCAGTATCAGCTCCTCTATGAACTGGCTGTATCCAGTATTGTCCACCGCCCGTCCTCCTTGAGAGAACCTTTTAGCTTCCATTTCCCTTGCCAAGCTCTAAAATAAATCCCTTTCATTAAGGGCTCTGTTGCTGGGTCTTCCACCATTCAGTTTGACGCCTTGGAAATAGTTCTCCTGAATCCCTCCCTGGCTGAGTTGTCTGTGTCGGCCTGGCTGCCCTGCCATTATAATGAACACCCTCGGTTGCCAGGTGACTGCCCTGTGTGCAGTAATAATTGTGCAGTCTCTCTTTTGGAGCTCGAATTACAATTCAGATAGTTCTTGAAGCACATCACACATAAGGAAGTTTACATACACCTTAGCGGCTAAATGTATTTGGCTAAGGTTTAGCCAAATACATTTCAAATCAGTTTTTCACAATTCCTGACATTTAACCCTAATAAAATGTCCCTGTCTTAGGTCAGTTAGGATCACCACTTTATTTTAAGAATTTGAAATGTCAGAATAACAGTAGATAGAATGATTTATTTCAGCTTTTATTTCTTTCATCGCATTCCCAGTGGGTCAGAAGTTTACATACACTCAATTAGTATTTGGTAGCATTGTTTTGAAATTGTTTAACTGGTGTCAAACGTTTCGGGTAGCCTTCCACAAGCTTCCCACAATAAATTGGGTGAATTTTGGCCCATTCCAGAGCTGGTGTAACTGAGTCAGGTTTGTTGGCCTCCTTACTCGCACACACTTTTTCAGTTCTGCCCACAAATTTTCTATAGGATTGAGGTCAGGGCTTTGTGATGGCCACTCCAATACCTTGACTTTGTTGTCCTTAAGCCATTTTGCCACAACTTTGGAAGTACAGTGAGGGAAAAAAGTATTTCATCCCCTGATGATTTTGTACGTTTGCCCACTGACAAAGAAATTATCAGTCTATAATTTTAATGGTAGGTTTATTTGAACAGTGAGAGAGAAATAACAACAAAAAAATCCGGAAGAATGCATGTCAAAAATGTTA
Organism: Salmo salar; assembly: GCF_965601325.2. Lineage (NCBI taxonomy): Eukaryota > Metazoa > Chordata > Actinopteri > Salmoniformes > Salmonidae > Salmo > Salmo salar. The sequence continues at coordinate 57,798,310 of NC_138295.1, forward strand.
TAAATTGATTTGCATTTTAATGAGGGAAACAAGTATTTGACCCCCTCTCAATCCGAAAGATTTCTGGCTCCCAGGTGTCTTTTATACAGGTAACAAGCTGAGATTAGGAGCACACTCTTAAAGGGAGTGCTCCTAATCTCAGCTTGTTACCTGTATAAAAGACACCTGTCCACAGAAGCAATCAATCAATCAGATTCCAAACTCTCCACCATGGCCAAGACCAAAGAGCTCTCCAACGATGTCAGGGACAAGATTGTAGACCTACACAAGGCTGAAATGGGCTATAAGACCATCGCCAAGCAGCTTGGTGAGAAGGTGACAACAGTTGGTGCGATTATTCGCAAATGGAAGAAACACAAAAGAACTGTCAATCTCCCTTGGCCTGAGGCTCCATGCAAGATCTCACCTCGTGGAGTTGCAATGATCATGAGAACGGTGAGGAATCAGCCCAGAACTACACGGGAGGATCTTGTCAATGATCTCAAGGCAGCTGGGACCATAGTCACCAAGAAAACAATTGGTAACACACTACGCCGTGAAGGACTGAAATCCTGCAGCGCAGGTCCCCCTGCTCAAGAAAGCACATATACATGCCCGTCTGAAGTTTGCCAATGAACATCTGAATGATTCAGAGGACAACTGGGTGAAAGTGTTGTGGTCAGATGAGACCAAAATGGAGCTCTTTGGCATCAACTCAACTTGCCGTGTTTGGAGGAGGAGGAATGCTGCCTATGACCCCAAGAACACCATCCCCACCGTCAAACGTGGAGGTGGAAACATTATGCTTTAGGGGTGTTTTTCTGCTAAGGGGACAGGACAACTTCACCGCATCAAAGGGACGATGGACGGGGCCATATACCATCAAATCTTGGGTGAGAACCTCCTTTCCTCAGCCAAGGCATTGAAAATGGGTCATGGGTGGGTATTCCAGCATGACAATGACCCAAAACACACGGCCAAGGCAACAAAGGAGTGGCTCAAGAAGAAGCACATTAAGGTCCTGGAATGGCCTAGCCAGTCTCCAGACCTTAATCCCATAGAAAATCTGTGGAGGGAACTGAAGGTTCGAGTTGCCAAACGTCAGCCTCGAAACCTTAATGACTTGGAGAAGATCTGCAAAGAGGAGTGGGACAAAATCCCTCCTGAGGTGTGTGCAAACCTGGTGGCCAACTATAAGAAACGTCTGACCTCTGATTGCCAACAAGGGTTTTGCCACCAAGTACTAAGTCATGTTTTGCATAGGGGTCAAATACTTATTTCCCTCATTAAAATGCAAATCAATTTATAACATTTTTGACATGCGTTTTTCTGATTTTTTTTGTTGTTATTCTGTCTCTCACTGTTCAAATAAACCTACCATTAAAATTATAGACTGATAATTTCTTTGTCAGTGGGCAAACGTACAAAATCAGCAGGGGATCAAATACTTTTTTCCCTCACTGTATTTGAAAATGTCTACATTAGTCAGTCCAAAATTGCTTTTTAATTCTGTCATGGAAATCATTGTATTCCCTATACAAAGTAATTTACGGTTTCTATGCGTGTAGTTTTCCATGTGTGCCAATTCACCGGTGAATTCTGGAAAGCTATGCAAAGATTGTTCCGTATGGGGTGTTTTTAGGGTGTGAAATTGGTTCTTGTAGAATACGCTTAATTTTCTTCCATATTGTCATAGTGTTCGTAGCTATGAAGTTGTTAATGTTCTAAGCTTCATCCTTTGAAAACAGACACGTGAAAATATTCTGGAGATGAACATGCGCATCTTCAATATGTACCCATTGTTCCTCTTTAGTGCATTTAACTATATGTCACAAGTAAAGGCATTGGGTGGCGAGTTGATACAATTCCAGGTCTGGAAGGCTAAAACAACCCTCAGACTTAAGGACATGTAAAACTTTCCTATTTATTCTATGAGTATTATTTGCCCATAATAAGTCTGTTATGTCCAAGTATACTTTTTTAAAGTTTCTTCGGTGGAGTAATTGGTATTACCAAAAATAAATATAAAAACTTTGGTAGCCATGCCATTCTAAATAGATCTATTCTACCGGTAAGATTTATGGGTAGATTGCTCCATTTAATTATATCTGCTTTCATATTGCTGAGTAATGGGATAAAGTTATCTTTATATATTTGTTGTTTGTTGTCGCTCATTAAGCATCATAAGTATTTAATATGTTTTTGTGGTCCACTTAAAGGATTGCTGTAGATCATGAGTTATTCTTTTTCTTTTTCCTATTGCCATTACTTCAATTTTCTCCACGTTAATTTTATATCCTGAGTTTAAGAGTATTCTGAAAATATTCTTTACAACAGGGCAGTTTTCAATATTAGTCGTCAGGTATATCAAGAGATCGGTGTCAAATAAGTTTAGTTTATATTCATGTTTACCAATACTAATACCTGTTACATTTGGGTCCTGTCTAATTCTTTCTGCAAGAGGTTCAAATGCCAGGGCAAACAGGAGAGGGGAAAGAGGACATCCCAATCTCATGCCCCTTTCTAAAGACATTTCATCAGATGTATTATTTGTGTATTTTTCTTCTTTAGGATATTTATATCATATTTTTATTAAATGTATTATTTCAGCTGGAAAGTTCAAGGCTTCCAAAGTTTGAATAGAAAAAGCCAACTTTGTCAAGTTACTTGCACAACTCATATGCCAAAGTTAAATTGAAAGGGATGATTTATTCACAGACAAAAAAAAGTTTTCATTCTATTAAAAAACAAAGAAGAAGTGGTGTGTTATTTATAAAGTTCTCTAGATTACGTAACTTAACCATACAATAGATACAGGACATGATACCTAAAGACTTGTCTTCTCACTTTAGTCTGTGTTGACAGAAGACCACAATAATCAGATCATTATTGTGGTAAAAAGGAAGATGACAAAGGCTTTGATATCCTCAAATATTAAAAAAAGATTCGTGGAACATTCTGATTATTGTCTTCACTGCTGTAGGTGAGACTTTTCAACGCATTTAATTATTATTGTATTAAAAATGTTATAGCAAGATGAATTCATAAGTCTGACTGCTTCATCATTACTAAACCATGATGAACACATAGCCATAAACTATATTTAGAGCAAACTATGTTAACAGTCTGTCACGAGTAAAGGATAATATCCATTAAATACCATGGCTAGTAACAGGTATGTAGTAGGCTAAACACTGGATTTTGCTGGATTATCCTTTATGTTTCTCAGGACCCTGGGCCCTTAAAATTATCCAGAGACCTGATGAGATTGTAAAATTGGCTCAGAATACCACATTGGACAGTCAGTTCATCCACATCCCAGACTAGCAGGTAGCAAAGAGTCCCATTCTCCACTGGCATAAAATTACAAGTCAGACCCAAATGACAAAACTGTGGCCTGACCCAGAGTCACCGTACAAGGATCGTGTGGATGTTCTGGACAGTGACCACAACTCACCAAACAGATCTGTGCTTCTGAAGAATGTCCAGTGGGATGATAGCAGAGGAAAGTATGAGTGTAAACTTTCTTAAAGGGCCGCCGGACAAGAGGATAAAAGGGAGCGGCGTTAAGCTGTTGATACATGGTAATGATACAATTTCTATGCTTTTGCCATGTTGTCCACTAATTGCAGTTTTTCCATTTCTATACCAGACCATGTTATGATACAAATGTGTGTGTGTGTGTGTGTGTGTGTGTGTGTGTGTGTGTGTGTGTGTGTGTGTGTGTGTGTGTGTGTGTGTGTGTGTGTGTGTGTGTGTGTGTGTGTGTGTGTGTGTGTGTGTGTGTGTGTGTGTGTGTGTGTCTTTCTGTATGTCTAATCCAGATTCCATGAGAATGAGACCCAAATCATGTGTGATGTCAATGTTTCCCGGGATTATCGGTTTGTCTTATCCTTGCTAGAAGACGGATCTAAAGTATACACCATTCATCCTCTTCACCCCAACATTCCACTGTCTGTTACCCTGTCTCTGATCCTCCCCTTGGAGAAGGGCAAGAACTATGAGTGTCAAATCCACCTGGGCTTCACCATGATAATGAGCCAGCCCTTCTAACAGCCGCTTGATTCCAGTGTGTCACATCTACTGATGACTTCTTGTCCTACGCAGGTCAGACAGTAAGACTGACGGCTCCACTGCCTCATTCTACAACACATTGAAAGCCATTCATGAAAGTGGTGGATGTTAATATTTGTATTATTTATTATATCAAATCAAGTTTTTCACCACATTCGTGTGAGGATAGACTTTTGTTATAAAATTAACTTATTGCGTGATGAGGGGAATTCTAACTCTTTTGCTTCCTCACTGTTTTCACATCCATGTTTCAGTAAATGTTTTCTTATGCCCAAAACGGGGGAACTTCTAAAAGGGGACATTTGTGCTCCTATATACCAGCCAACAATATATTACCCTGTCAACAATCATGAACATTTGGATTATAACTGAAAATACTGTAGTCGTATCTATCAGGTTTCAGGTATGACCCAGATGCAGACAGTGTCGAAGAAAAAAACTATTTTTCTAGTACAGGGGCAGGCAAACAACAGGTCAAAAGCAGGCAGTGGTCAGTAATCCAGAGAGGGTGCAAAAGGTCCAGAACGGCAGGCAGTCTCAGGGTCAGGGCAGGCAGGGGTCAATAATCCAGTAAGGTGGGTAAGGTATAGAACGGCAGGCAGGGTCAGGGCAGGCAGAACGGTCAAAACCGGGAAGGACTAAAAAAACAGGAGCAAGAACAGACAGGGGCAGGGTAACAACCGCTTGTAGGTTTCACGAAACAAAACAAACTGGCAACAGACAAAAAGAGAACACAGGTATAAATACACAGAGGATAATAGGGAAGATGGGCGACACCTGGGGGGGTGGAGACAAGCACAAAGACAGGTGAAACAGATCAGGGTGTGACAGTATCAGATTAAAGTGCCTTTTTCTAGCTTGTGTAAAATATGTCTTCAGACAAGATTATCAATCTTTTCTTGAGAGAATGTTTTTCCACGTCTCTTACATAAGATGGAGTGTTTACCCTTTCACGCTACCAAACAGCATGAAACATATGGCATAGCAACAAGGCCCCAGGATACAAGCACCAATCAAATTGGAAGTAAACAACCAGTCAGTCGAGTGACAGTGCAGCTGCCAATGTCTTAAGGAGACGTTGGATTAACATCTGTGACTTGCTGCAGTATTGCTGGGATAACACTTGAGTACTAGGAATCAGCAACTTCTTCACTGTTACCAAGCACAAAACTGGCTTCTTGTTGTTAGAGTCCCAACTAACCATATCTACACAAATCTGTTTTATTAAATGTGTGTTTTGTTGTTTTCTCATTGTTTTAGCAATATTATATGTATTGTAAATGGTCACATAAAATGCACTCATTCATCAAATGAATACAAAAGTATATTCTCACAGCTTCGCTCCCTGGAAAGTCACCAGTTCTGTTTGAATATGGGTCGTATTTTCATTCGCTCACTTGATAATGCTGTGATTTATAAAGTGTTATCCTCATACTAAAAAATACAAATGACTGGAGTTAGAGGAACACACAATTTGGAGGTCAGGTCAGACTGACTGGATGAGATAAGTACATGTGTCTCCCTGTGAGCCAAAACATGGGACAATAATCCTAGAGTCTACTGTCATTGTTCAATAGAAAAATGAGATATGAGCCATTCTTTTGACTGATGTTCTCTGTCCCAGTGTGCACTAGACTTGCTTTAGTAGACCTGTGATCAGACAGTATCTCTGTGTGTGTGTGTGTGTGTGTGTGTGTGTGTGTGTGTGTGTGTGTGTGTGTGTGTGTGTGTGTGTGTGTGTGTGTGTGTGTGTGTGTGTGTGTGTGTGTGTGTGTGTGTGTGTGTGTGTGTGTGTGTGTGTGTGTGTGCTGGCGAGTATTCTTCACAAATTAGCTATTATAACACCGTTATAGAATAAGTTGTGTTTTATTGGGGGTCCAGTAATACAACTAATTACCAACACTCCTTTATCTCTCCTTTCTCTCCATTCCTTTGCCTCCTCCTCCTCTCTCTTCTCCTCTTACGACTGAGCTGTCATCCATTCCTGGTTTATTCATTTCCTATAGGAAACACAGTCACCATGTTTAGATACAATGTTGATTAACAGCAACTGACACCTCTCTCTCTCTCTCTCTCTCTCCCTCTCAATTCAATTCGATTTCAATTTAAGGGCTTTATTGGATTGGGAAACATATGTTAACATTGCAAGTGAACTAGATAATAAACAAAAGTGAAATAAACAATGAAAATTAACAGTAAACAATACATCGCTGTGATGGCACTGAGGTATTTCACCCAAAAGATATGGGAGTTTATCAAAATTGGGTTTGTTTTCGAATTCTTTGTGTATATGTATAATCTCAGGGAAATATGTGTCTCTAATATGGTCATACATTTGGCAGTAGATTAGGAATGTAACAATAGTTCTAGTAGAGTCTTAACAGAAACAAGGCAACCGCTCAAGAGCACACTAATAAACATGAAACCTAAGCAAAGATACAGGCCAACTGAGGAACCTAATTAACAACGCAACCAGGTGAACAGAGAAGGTAATTAAACACAATAATCCAATAAGTAATAATCAGGGTAACCTGGAAACTAGAAAACAGGGTAAGGGTGCCCTCCAGCGGTAACCTAAGGTAACAACAATCAAATGACACAGAAACTGTGACAAGGAAGTGCAACTGAGTTTCCACCTCATTTTGTGGGCAGTGTGTACATAGCCTGTCTTCTCTTGAGACCCAGGTCTGCCTATGGCAGCCTTTTTCAATAGCAAGGCTATGCTCACTGAGTCTGTACATAGTCAAATCTTTCCTTGAGTTTGGGTCAGTCATGGTGGTCAGGTATTCTCTCTGTTTAGGGCCAAACAGCATTCTAGTTCGCTATGTTTTTTTGTTAATTCTTTCCAATGTGTCAAGTAATAATCTTTTTGTTTTCTCATGATTTGGTTGGGTCTAATTGTGGGGCACAAATAATAATACACAAATAATAATATTATAATAATTACTTATTTTGCTCTTTATTTAGCCATCTTACATATAAAACCATATTTGTTCATAAATAATTGTGAATAACTCACCACGGGTTAATGAGAAGGGTGTGCTTGACGGGATGCACATAACTCTGCAATGTTGGGTTGTATTGGAGAGAGTCTCAGTCTTAAATCATTTTCCACACACAGTCTATGTGTAAGCGGTGTGTAACTGGCTGCAGGGAAGTCAGGCGCAGGAGTTCAGAAACGGGTAACAGCCGGAGCACTGTAATGATGCAAAAACAAACTGCACCCAGAACAGCAAAATACAGGTTGATATAACCCGTTGCAAACCAGTCTGAAATGCACAAATACACTTACAACAAACAATTCCACACACAGACATGGGGGGAACAGAGGGTTATATACACGTCAAGAAATGAGGGAATGTAAACCAGGTGTGCGGGAAAACAAGACAAAACCAATGGAAAATGAAAAGTGGATCGGCGATGGCTAGAAGGTCGGTGACGTCAACCGCCGAACGCCGCCCGAACAAGGAGAGGAATCGACTTCGGCGGAAGTCGTGACACTGTGCCTGTATTTAGTTTTCATCCTAGTGAGGGCCAAGAATCCACTCCCTACATAGGTACGTGGTTGCAAAGGGCATCAGTGTCTTAACAGCGCAATTTGCCAAGGCAAGAAACTCTGAGCGTAGCCCTATCCAGAAATCTGGCAGTGGTTTCTGATTAAATTCAATTTTCACAGAACCGCTTATTGCAATTTTGATGAGGCTCTCTTGTTCAGATATCGGTAAGTGGACTGGAGGCAGGGCATGAAAGGGATAACGAATCCAGTTGTTTGTGTCGTCCGTTTCAGGAAAGTACCTGCGTAATTTCGCACCCAGCTCACTCTGGTGCTTCGCTATATACTTTGACATTGTCCGTATGTTTGAGTTCATTTGCACACAAGAAATCATACAATGATGGAAAGACCTGTGTTGTCCTTGTTAATGCGGACAGAAAAGAGCTCCAACTTCTTAATCAGTGCTTTAATTTTGTCCCGCACATTGAATATAGTTGCGGAAAGTCCCTGTAATCCTAGATTCAGATCATTCAGGAGAGAAAAAACATCACCCAGATAGGTGTGAGAAACTCGTCATCATGCAATCGGTCAGACAAGTGAAAATTATGGTTAGTAAAAAAAACGTGTCAATACTTTGCCCCTTGATAACCAGCGCACTTCTGTGTGTGGTAAAAGCGTTAAATGGTCGCTGCCTATATCATTGCATAATGCAGAAAATACACGAGACTTCAGGGGCCTTGCTTTAACAAAGTTAACCATTTTCACTGTAGTGTCCAAAACGTCTTTCAAGCTGTCAGGCATTTCCTTGGCAGCAAGAGCCTCTCCGTGGATGCTGCAGTGTACCCAAGTGGTGTGGGGACAACTGTTTGCACACAGGTTACCACTCCACTATGTCTCGCTGTCATGGCTTTTGCGCCATCGGTACAGACACCAACACATCTTGACCACCAAAGACCATTTGATGTCACAAAGCTGTCCAGTACTTAAAAAATATCCTCTCATGTTTTCCTGGTTTCCAGTGGTTTGCAGAAGAGGATGTCTTCCTTAATTGACTCCCCATAAATGTAACGGACATATACCAGGAGATGTGCCAGGCCCGCCACGTCTGTTGACTCATCCAGCTGTAACGCATAGAATTCACTGGCTTGTATGCGAAGCAGTAATTGTTTCAAAACATCTCCTGCCATGTCACTGATGCGTTGTAAAACAGTGTTATTTGATGAAGAAATTGTCTGTATAGTTTTTGGGCCTTTTCCACCAGCATTGTCCCAGCCATATCCATGGCAGCAGGAAGAATTAAGTCCTCCAAAATAGTATGGGGCTTGCCTGTCCTAGCCACTCGGTAGCTCACCATATAAGACTCTTCTAGCCCCTTCTTATTAATGGTGTCTGTTGCTTTTATACATGTCTTACTACTCGAAAGTCATCTTTATTCACATTCAAAAAACCCCCGTGGCTTATTTTTCAAATTGTCATGTTTCGTTTCTAAATGTCTGCGCAAGAGTGAAGGTTTCCCGCGAGAGAGTAATGGTTAATGTGATTGGATGCTAATTATTTGACTAGGCTACCTGTATTTGACATTGTGTTGTTATTTCGCTGAACTCTAGATGGTTTAATTTTATTTGTGGCAGTGAAACGAGGCTACTCAGGCGAGAAAAAAAAACTCACCCAAATGTATTTTTTATTTGGTGTACCCCCGACGGCATTGCGCGTACCCCAGTTTGGGAATACCTGCTCTAGGGCAATGGTGTCTAGATGGAATTTGTGGTCCTGGCAACTGGACCTTTTTTGGAACACCATTATTTTTGTCTTACTGAGATTTACTGTCAGGCCCCAGGTCTGACAGAATCTGTGCAGAAGATGTCTCTCTCTCTCTCTCTCTCTCTCTTCTCTCTCTCTCTCTCTCTCTCTCTCTCTCTCTCTCTCTCTCTCTCTCTCTCTCTCTCTCTCTCTCTCTCTCTCTCTCTCTCTCTCTCTCTCTCTCTCCTCTTGTAAGACTTACCATTCTACTTTTTGCCTTCTTTATCCTCTTTTTCCCCCACACTTCCTGTTCCTCACTAGGTCCTGTGTCTCATTTAAAACCTTCCTTTCTAATTCCATTTTTGTCTTCCCTCGTTCAATGGCTTCCAGTTATTTCATTATTGTTTCAATCTTGATTGTGTCATTAGTATCTCTCTCCATCATTTCTTTGTTCTTTCTTATTTCCCTCTTTGTGCCTCCCTTTTAATATTCTCTTTTACTATCTCAGCCCTCTCTTTTTCTATATAGGATTTATTTTTTCCTATCTCAGACAATTTTTTCTTCAACTGTTCCTCGTTATCCTCCAACCACCATTTCTCTTCCTGGATCTCATGTCAGGGGCATCTATCCTCATGTATGGTCTTGAAGTTTATCTCCTTATTTCTGTTGGTCACATATGCCTTAAAAAAAAAAGTAGGGGCGTGGATCATAAAACCAGGCAAATGTGACCCCCATTTACCTCATGCAGCGTGACACATCTCTTTCTGCATAGAGTTGATCAGGGTGGTGATTGTGGTCCAGCGGAATTTGTCCCACTCCTCTTCAATGGCTGTGCGAAGTTGCTGAATATTGGCGGGAACTGGAAAACGCTGTCATGCACGTTGATCCAGAGCATCCCAAACATGCTCAACGGGTGACATGTCTGGTGAGTATGCAGGGCATTGAAGAACTGGGACATTTTCAGCTTCTAGGAATGTGTGTACAGATCATTGCAACATAGGGCCATGAATTATCTTGCTGAAACATGTGGTGATGGCGGCGGATAAATGGCACGATAATGGCCCTCAGGATCTCATCACGTTATCTCTGTGGATTCAAATTACTATTGATAAAATGCAATTGTGTTTGTTGTCCGTAGCTTATGCCTGCACATACCATAACACCACCGCCACCATGGGGCACTCTGTTCACTATGTTGACATCAGCAAACCACTCGCCCACATGACGCCCTACACATTGTCTACGGTTGTGATGTCGGTTGGACGTACTGACAAATTCTCTAAAACGACGTTGGAGGTGGCTTATGGTAGGCAACAGCTCTGGTGGACATTCCTGGAGTCAGAATGCCAATTGCGCAATCCCTCAAAACTTGAGACATCTGTGGCATTGTGTTGTGTGACAAACTGTGCATTTTTGAGTTACCTTTTATTGTCCCCAGCAAAAGGTGCACCTGTGTAATGATGTTGTCTAATCATCTTATTGATATGCTACACCTATCAGGTGGATGGATTATCTTATTATATTTTGCGCACAGAATTGGAGAAAAATAAGCATTTTGTGGATATGGAACATTTCTGGGATCTTTTATTTCAGCTCAACACTACATGTTGCATTTGTATTTTTGTTCAGTGTACATAACATGTCAAAATGTTCTAATAAATGAGCCAACTAGACAAGAGGATCATGGGCAGCACTCACTTCAACTCCATTTTCACAGCCTAATTGTAGCCTACCCAATGTCCAAACTGAGATTCTGGGAAAACAAAAATCTGACATTTATTGATTTATCAAGAGGATTCCCCACGCTTGTCTCAAAGCAGAGCCATGGCGCTGTTCCAATCAAAATGGTACTTAAATTGTGGTCTAGTTGACCACATGCTTTTGCTTCAAATGTATTACAATGATTGGATGACTTTGGAAGTGTCAGTAAGCAACAATTTCATTCATGCCTTCAATTGCAATAGCCTACTTTATTGCAATACTTCGTCATTCAGTGATATTTATTCACACAGTAACTATTTATGGAAGCATTCAGTTGTGGTTAAGAAAAGTGCATACTTAGTGGTGGGCTATGCAAAGAGACATGCCTTGCAAAGTTTAGAACTGGCAGGAGGATGGTTAACGGGCCACTATAACAACCATCAAGAGTTTAAGAGCATAGTGTGTGCCAAAGCCGCCTCGGCCTTACATGCTGACCAAACCACATGCATGCGTGCATTTGAGCACAAATTGATTTTGTTCACCCACATCAGACGCGATCAGGACATGCTAAACAAACTCTGAACCAATTATATTAATTTGGGGACAGGTCAAAAAGCATTAAACATGTATGGCAATTTAGCTAGCTAGTTTGCTGTTGCTAGCTAATTTGTCCTGGGATATAAATATTGGGTTGTTATTTTACCTGAAATGAACAAGGAAATCCACTACTTTGACAATTAATCCACAGAATACGGTAAACCGAATGTGTTTCTGTCATCTCTCCTCCTTCCTTCAGGCTTCTTTTTCTTCTTTGGACTTTATATGGCTGTTGGCAACCAACTTTATGGTGCATTACCACAAATCTGAACTGAGTGTGGACCTCAGTTCATCTTTCAATCACCCACGTGGGTATATGCTCCTAAAAATAAATGTGTCACTGGTGTAGAGAGGAGTAGGCAGTCGCAGGTTTAGAAATACTGAATTTATTTAAGCACCATAGATCAAAGCATGACGAAACCCAAACACTCTTGTGCTCAAAATATATCTTCATAAACAAAAAGGCACAGGGTGAACCCAAAGTGCAAAATATAAAGTACTCAGGAAATAGGAGAGATTCCTCTCTAGAAAACAAGTAACATTTACAATGGCCGACAAAGACAAATGGCAGAGGGAGTATATGGTGTGATAGAGTGGGGATTGGAACCAGATGTGTGTAATGACGAGACAAGTCCGAGGTTGATGAGTAAAGGGTGTTTGCCCGCAGAAGGTTCGGCAGCAGCTAAACTCAGCAAAAAAAGAAACGTCCCATTTTCAGGACCCTGTCTTACAAAGATAATTCGTAAAAATCCAAATAACTTCACAGATCTTCATTGTAAAGGGTTTAAACACTGCTTCCCATGCTTGTTCAATGAACCATAAACAATTAATGAACAAGCACCTGTGGAACGGTTAAGGTCAATTAAGGTCACAGTTATGAAAACTTAGGACACTAAAGAGGCCTTTCTACTGACTCTGAAAAACACCAAAAGAAAGATGCCCAGGGTCCCTGCTCATCTGTGTAAACGTGCCTTAGGCGTGCTGCAAGGAGGCATGAGGACTGCAGATGTGGCCAGGGCAATAAATTGCAATGTCTGTACTGTGAGATGCCTAAGACAGCGCTACAGGGAGACAGGGCAGACAGCTGATTGTCCTCGCAGTGGCAGATCACGTGTAACACCACCTGCAGAGTATCGGTAGATCCGAACATCACACCTGCGGGACAGGTAAAGGATGGCAACAACAACTGCCCGAGTTACACCAGGAATGCACAATCCCTTCATCAGTGCTCAGACTGTCCGCAATAGGCTGAGAGAGGCTGGACTGAGGGCTTGTAGACCTGTTGTAAGGCAGGTCCTCACCGGCAACAACGTCGCCTATGGGCACAAACCCACCGTCACTGGACCAGACAGGACTTGCAAAAAGTGCTCGTCACTGACGCGTCGCGGTTCTGTCTCACCAGGGGTGATGGTCAGATACGCATTTATCGTCAAAGGAATGAGCGTTACTCCAAGGCCTGTACTCTGGAGCGGGATCGATGTGGAGGGCTCGTCATGGTCTGGGGCGGTGTGTCACAGCATCATCAGACTGAGCTTGTTGTCATTACAGGCAATCTCAACGCTGTGCGTTACAGGGAAGACATCCTCCTCCCTCATGTGGTACCCTTCCTGCAGGTTCATCCTGACATGACCCTTCAGCATGACAATGCCACCAGCCATACTGCTCGTTCTGTGCGTGATTTCCTGCAAGACAGAAATGTCAGTGTTCTGCCATGGCCAGCCAAGAGCCTGGATCTCAATCCCATTGAGCACGTCGGAGGGTGAGGGCTAGGGCCATTCCCCCCAGAAATGTCCGGGAACTTGCAGGTGCCTTGGTGGAAGAGTCGGGTAACATTTCAAAGCAAGAACTGGCAAATCTGGTGCAGTCCATGAGGCGGAGGTGCACTGCAGTACTTCATGCAGCTGGTGGCCACACCAGATACTGACTGTTACTTTTGATTTTGACCCCCCTTTGTTCAGGGACACATTATTCCATTTCTGTTAGTCACATGTCTGTGGAACTTGTTCAGTTTATGTCTCAGTTGTTGAATCCTGTTATGTTCATACAAATATTTACACATGTTAAGTTTGCTGAAAATAAACGTTTCATTTTTTTTGCTGAGTTTAGAAGGCCGGCAACACCGAACGCCTGAGCTGGACAGAAGCGGGAGCCAAAGCGAAGGCTGGTGTGCCAGTACACCCCCCCGAGGCTCTGCTCCAGTAGCTAGGTGCCGCCGACATTGGGGACGACCCAGGAGACGCAGTGCAGGTTGGTCGGGACGACGCCTGTGAAAGTTCCGAATGAGAGAACAATCCAGGACATCCCTGCCGGAACCCCGCATCGCTCTTCGGGACCATACTCCTCCCAGTCGACCAGGTACTGGAGAAGCCCCCCATGACGCCGTGAGTCCAACAGGCTGTGGATGGAGTACGCCAGGGCCCCCTCGAGGGGGAGGTGCGTCATGGGGTCCAGCACTAGCCAAGGGACCAGCTACCACCGACCTGAGAGATAAATGAAATGAGTGTGAGATACGGTAATTGACGGGGAGCTGTAATCTGTACGTCACCTCATTGATTCTCCTCAGGACTGAACAGCCCCACAAACAGCAGGCTCAGCTTCCGGCAGGGCAGGCGGAGGGGAAGGTCCTTCGTAGAAAGCCAGACCCTGTCACCAGGGTGAAAGCCTAGGGCCACACTGCAGTGACGGTCAGTCTGCACCTTCTGCCGGAGGACGATGCGCTGTAGATGGGTGTGCGTGGTGTTCCATACCATCTCGGTGCACTGGAACCAATCCTCCACCGCAGCAGCCTCGATCTGACTCCGGTGCAAGGGCCGGCTGATAGCCTAGAACACACTGAAAGGGTGTGAGATTAGTGGAGGAGTGACGGAGGGAGTTTGTGCGCAGCCCACTCCGCCGACCAGTCCTGACAGTAACTACGAAGGTACGTACCCAATTCCTGATTTACCCTTTCCACCTGCCCATTTGATTGGGGAAGGTACCCGGAGGTGAGGCTGATCGTGACCCCCAATCATTCCATGAAGGCCTTCCAGACATGAGAGGTGACCTGAGGATCACGGTCAGACACGATGTCCTCCAGGATCCCGTAGTGCTGGAAGACGTGAGAGAAGAGAGCCTCCGCGGTCTGCAGGACCGTAGGGAGACCAGGCAGAAGAATCAAATGACAGGCTTTGGAAAACCGGTCCACAACGACCAGGATGGTGGTGTGCCCCTCTGAGGGGGGAAGGTCTGTGACAAAGTCCACGGAGAGATGGGACCAGGGTCGTTGTGGAACCGGCAGCGGGTGGCGTTTGCGATAGGGAAGGTGTCTTGCTCTGTGCGCAGGTGGAGCAGGAAGAGACGTAAACCCGGACGTCCCGAGCCAAGGTGGGCCACCAGTACCAGAGAGACTGTCGATAGTACGGGCTATACCCGATCGCCCCAACACAGGTGCTGTGTGTGCCCAGGTGAGGAGACGGTCCCGCACATCAGAGGGCAAGTAGATACGCCCCTTGGGACAGTGGACAGGTGAGGGCACCTGTCGCAGGGCTCGACGGATGTCTGTGTCCACATGACAGGAGCAACAAAGCGGGACAGGGGAATAATGGGTGTCACTTTCTCCCTCCGATCCTCTGTGTCATGCACCCGGGACAACGCATCGGCCTTAATGTTCTTTGATCCCAGCCGGTAGAAGAGGGTAAAGTCAAACCTGGCGAAGAATAGGGCCCACCCGGCCTGATGCGGGTTCAGCCTCGTTGCTGCTTGAATGTACTCCAAGTTCCTGTGGTTCGTCCAGACAAGGAATGGGTGTTTTGCACCCTCCAGCCAGTGCCCCCATGCTTTCAGCTCCTTCTTGACGGCCAACAACTCACGATCCCCCATGTCGTAATTCCGCTCCGCGGGAGACAGCTCCATGAGTAGAAGGTGCATGGATGGAGTTTAGCTGGTGATCCAGTGCGTTGGGAGAGAACAGCCCCTACTTCAACCTCGGAGGCATCCACCTCCATGATGAAGGGCAGAGACGGGTCAGGGTTTAGAAGGCCGGCAACGCCGACCACGTGAGCTGGACATGAGGGGGAGCCAAAGCGAAGGCTGGTGTGATGGCACGTGGGTATATGTGTAACCGATGTGAAATGGCTAGTTAGTTAGCGGTGGTGCGCGCTAATAGCGTTTCAATCGGTGACGTCACTCGCTCTGAGACCTGAAGTGGTTGTTCCCCTTGCATTGCAAGGGCCGTGGCTTTTGTGGCGCGATGGGTAACGATGCTTCGTGGGTGTCAGTTGTTGATGTGTGCAAGGGTCCCTGGTTCGAGCCCAGGTTGGGGCAAAGAGAGGGACGGAACCTACACTGTTACATATGCTCCTAAAAATCAATGAGGAGATGGGAGAAGCAGGACTTGCAGCGGCTGATGCGAGCAGTGTGGGTGCAATGATTGTCACGGGTGTCGTAAAGATTGGACCAAGGTGCAGCGGAAACATGTACAGACATCTTCCTTATTAAATTAAAAAGAGGGAAAACCTATACGAGACAACAAATGACACTAACAGTCCGAACAGGTGCATAGACACTAAACAGGAGACAACAACCCACAATTCCCATTACAAACACACCCCTATACATAGGACCTTCAATCAGAGGCAACGAGGAACAGCTGCCTCCAATTGAAGGCCAATCCCAATAACCTAAACATAGAACTAAACAACCTAGATCTAACATAGAAATACACTAACCTAGAACATAACCCAAAAACCCCGGAACACTCTAAACAAACACCCCTCTACATAACACATGGCTCAACAAACCCGAAACCCTCTAAACAAACAACCCCCTGCCACCTCCTGACCAAACTACAATAACAAATAACCCCTTTACAGATCAGGACGTGACAATGATTGAATAACATGTATGTGCAAATGTATTATGTAACGCTCACCAGTATGTTACATAAATGTTTAATGCTTTTTGACCGGTCCCCAAATTAATATAATTGTTTCAGAGTTTGTTTTTATATTTCAACCTGCGTGTCCTGATCGCATCTGGTGTTGGTGAACAAAATCAATTTGCGCGCCATGGCGGACGCACGCGCGGTTTGGTCAGCATGTAACGCTACAGCGCCGTTTCATAGGCGTATAGGCTCTGATTTGACCATTTTACACTTACTATAGGCCTATATAGTATGTTCGAGAAGCACACGTGGATTTTGCATTGGATGAAAACAGCACATTAAATCATTGTTGCCATCACAACAACATCCACATACATCTCCAATCTTCCCATCTCCATCCCACTGCTGCAATACATTACTCCTCCCATTCACCTCAATCCCCAACCTCTTTTAGCGCTCCCGGTCCCAAAGAGTGATATAGCCTAAATAGGCTGCAGCCTTCGGAAGACCATGTAATTTCGCAGGCTCATCCGTTTTGTCCTCGGCGCTCTGGTCACCTATTCAATAGTAAATTATGTTGAAAAATAGCCTGTTCGTACGCCTACTGTGGATATTATTTGAAAGTGCCTAGAATGGGATTTTTTACGTTTTATTGGTCAAATTCTGTGCCACGTTTTACTCGCCGCAACAGATCTCTCAAACGCACGGAATTGCCTGGGAGGCAACAGTCGACCGAAAACCTTGGAGTAGACGCGATGGAGAATATAATCTAAAGAGGAACACATGGGAAAAGAAAATAAGGAATAGGAGGGTACCGTACATAACGACAGATATTGTTCATAAACGCAGCATATCTTTTTAAAATGTGAAGTGGCCAGAATCAGAGAAAGTCACGAATTTTATTCGGGTTTTAAATTAGGCATTTTGATTAATTAATGTTGTGCTTTGTATAGTCATATCCAATAATATATCGGAATGTAGTTTAGTAGGGTATGTATACGACCACTGCTATAATAACACATGGTAAAAAGTTAGATAGGCCTATTGTAAAGTTATTTCTACATGCCTTCTTGGCCAATCACCCTTAATTGTTGTGTATAGAATGACCTGTTATCCTGACCTGTAGGGATTAGTGTCACCATGCACGAGTGAATTGGTATGAACAAGAACAAAAATGTAATGACTAAGTACGTCTACTGTAAGTCCTCTGGATAAGTGCATTTGCTAAATGACAAAAATGTCATGTAAAACATCAATTATCATAAGTGTTGTGGAATGATGTTTATTTTTGCAAATATAACACTTTCTTATGTTGAATAGTGCATTGCATCTCTCAAACTCATTGCACAATTATCTGTCTTCCATGAAATGCACAAATTCTATCAGACACACTAATGTTGTCTTCTACTTTCTGAGCCTAAACTCAACATGTCTTCCTGAAAAATCTCATCACAAAGAATCATATCAGCTGCTAGTCTATTTACCACGTTGCTTTTTTCTGTGTGCACTCAGTCTCATTGCCAACCAACGCGTCCAGATTATAAATAGTTGAACAAAAGCTTTGAACGAGCAACCCGGGATACTGAAACCTAAGACGCAGGGCATTATTTCTTCATCGTTGGTAACTGAATACGGTTGTGTGGAGACTGTGGATTCTGTAGACTATCAGCTGGACAGGCACCAGTCTGATTTAGAACGGAGGCCGGTGAGGTAAGGAGGAGGCTGCTTATTCCTGACGCTGAAGGGGCACTGACAAGGACGCAGCCTAGAGCTGACATCCACCTCACCTGGCCACTCGCCCCACTCTCCCCCCCCCCCCCCCCCCCCCCCCCCCCCCAGAGGGACACCCCGTAGGCCGAGCACCAGCTGAAGAGGAGGACTAAAAATGTACTCTGTCTGTGCGCTGCGCCTCGCCAGAAGAGGTCCTGCCTCAGATCTCCTCCCCCAGACTGGTTGAGACGCTCCAGTTGTGTTTTGATACTTTTCGCTTGAGTTTTTTTTTTTACTCATCCTCACTGGAGTGAGAGAGTGAAGACATTTTGAAGACCCAGAGGTTTTTGCTGTGGGAGCAACTTTACTTGGAGTAGCTGCTAATAGACAGAGACCTACGGTCTTTCTTTGTCTTTCCCTGTCTGTGGTGTTTGTGGTGTGTGTGTGAGAGTGCTTGCCGGTTGGCATCGGTGAGAGCCATCTCCCTTCCCTCTGCCAGGATGTCTGCAGTTCAGCTGCTGCTGGTCCCGCTGGCGCTGTGGGCTCTGCAAGGTGAGTGGGCAGTGGGTGGGCACTGACTGCTGTTGTTATACTGATTGTTAAATAATAGAGATACAGTATATTGAATGTCCTGTGCACTGTTTAACCAAGCTTTCCTTCCCATTAAATGCAAAGAACAAGACCTGTGTGTGTGTGTGTGCGTGCGAGCGTGCGTGCGTGCGAGTGTTTCCCTCATTTTGCCGGATTGCTCACTAAAAACCTAAACCAGCTGCTGTTGTTTTCAGAGCGAATAACGAGATGAGATGAGGCCATGCGTTGGAGTTGAAATTGAGGGCTCAGTAGCAGCAGCATGGAACAGTGTAGATTATTACCTGTACTCATTGTTGCTTAATCGGTCACACAAGCCCACTGTGTCTACCCACCTAGCATCATGGAAAACAGAATGGACTGTGCTGTGAGGTGTGCTTCACTATGGTTTACATTTACATTTGACATTTTAGTCATTTAGCAGACGCTCTTATCCAGAGCGACTTACAGTAGCGAATACATACATTTCATGCCTTTTTTTTTTTTTGTACTGGCCCCCCGTGGGAATCGAACAGCAAATATATTACAGTATGCACAAATGCACATAATGTACTCTGAATCCATATTACATGTACAGTGCTATGAAAAAGTATTTGCCCCCTTTCAGATTTTCTCTCCTTTTGCATATTTTCGATACTGAATGCTATCAGATCTTCAACCAAAACCTAATTAGATAAAGGATAAAGGGAACCTGAGTGAACAAATAACACAACAATGACATACTTATTTCATTTATTTCATGAACAAAGTTATGCATCACTCAATGCCCCTGTTTGAAAAAGTAATTGTCCCCGTACACTCAATAATAACTGGTTGTGCCACCTTTAGATGCAATAACATCAATCCAACGCTTCCTATAGTTGAAGCTGAAGCACAGCTGGGTCATGTACGAGATAGGTCCCATTATGTCTGGCAAAAATCAAACACTGCAGTCCACAGTAAGAACCTCATACCAACGGTGAAGCATGGTGGTGGTAGTTTGATGGTTAGCAGGTGTTAATGTGAGTGTAGTGAAATGCTTGTGCTTCTAGTTCCAACAGTGCAGTAATATCTAACAAGTAATCTAACAATTCCCGACAACTACCTAATACACACAAATCTAACAATTCCCCAACAACTACCAAATACACACAAATCTAAAGGGGTGAAGGAGAATATGTACATATAAATATATGGATGAGTGATGGCCGAGCGGCATAGGCAAGATGCAGTAGATGGTATAAAATACAGTATATACATGTGATATGAGTAATGTAAGATATGTAAACATTATTAAAGTGGCATTGTTTAAAGTGACTAGTGATCAATTTATTAAAGTGTCCAGTGATTGGCTCTCAATACAGTATATACATGTGATAGGAGTAATGTAAGATATGTAGACATTATTAAAGTGGCATTATTTAGAGTGGCATTGTTTAAAGTGACTAGTGAACCATTTATTAAAGTGTCCAGTGATCGGGTCTCAATGTGGGCAGCAGCCTCTGAGTTAGTGATTGCTGTTTAGCAGTCTGATGGCCTTGAGATAGAAGCTGTTTCTCAATCTCTTAATAGAAGGAGCCATGAATTCTGCTCTGTATCAGACAATTCTACAGGAGAATGTCGGGCCATCCACCTGTGAGCTGAAGCTGAAACGCAGCTGAGTCATGCAGCAAGACAATGATCCACAACACACAATCAAGTCTACATGAAAATGGTTAAAAAGCAACACATTTTAAGTTTTGGGATGGCCTAGTCAAAGTCTAGACCTAATCCCAATTGAGATGTTGTGGCAGGACTTGAAACGAGCATTTCATGCATGAAAACCCACAAATGTCGCTGAGTTACAGCAGTTCTCCATGCAAGAGCGTGTCAACATTCCTCCACGGCCATGTGAGAGACTGATCAACAACTACAGGAAGCATTTGGTTACAGTCATTGCAGCTAAGGGTTGTCACGGCCAGTTATCAAGTGTAAGGGGGCAATTACTTGTTCACAAAGGGGAATTGGGTGTTGCATAAGTTTGTTCATTAAATAAATAGAATAATTATAGATTTTTTGTTGTTATTTGTGAAGTCAGGTTCCCTTTATCTAATATTAAGTTTTGGTTGAAGATCTGATAACATTCAGTATTAGAAATATGAAAAAATAGAGAAAATCAGAAAGGGGACAAATACATTTTCACAGCACTGTAGTAGCCTTTACAACCTCATTAGACAATGCAGGAGGCAAGGTATAGAAAAATGCTCTTGGGGAATAAGGTCCTGGTTTACAATGCTAATGCGCCAGTTGGTAATTTGGAAAATGTCCCCTATGGTGCTATTCATACACCTGTACCTGTGTGGAACTGTGTAACAGAGTCATCCATCTCTCCCCAATAAAATATGTTATAAATAGGCCAAACTGACCCCCTATGTCAGGTTTCCCCAACTGGTTCATTGTTGGACAAAAACGACCATAAAATCCCAGGAAATCAGCTCCAAGTGATGTTAATTTTGGAAATCTATTCCCAAGTGTTCCCATGCATAATAGAGACACATGATTGTATAAAATGTAAGTAAGGTTTGAAATGATTATGTTTTAGTCAAATATTATACACTGTATATACAAAAGTATGTGGACACCCCTTCACATTTGTGTATTCTTTGTGTATTTGGCTATTTCAGCTACACCCGTTGCTGACAGGTGTATAAAATCGAGTACACAGCCATGCAATCTCCATAGACAAACATTGGCAGTAGAATGACCTTACTGATGAGCTCTGTGACTTTCAATGTGGCACCGTCATAGGATGCCACCTTTCCAAAAAGTCAGTTCATCAAATTTGTGCCCTGCTAGAGCTGCCCCGGTCAACTGTAAGTGCTGTTATTGTGAAGTGGAAACGTCTAGGAGCAACAATGGCTCAGCTGCGAAGTGGTAGGCCACACGAGCTCACAGAACAGGCCTGCCGAGTGCTGAAGTGTTTAAAAAAAGTAAAAAAATATTTCACCTTTATTTAACTAGGTAAGCCAGTTGAAAACAAGTTCTCATTTACAACTGCGACCTGGCCAAGATAAAGCAAAGCATTGTGACAAAAACAACAACACAGAGTTAAACATAAACAAATGTACAGTCAATAACACAGTAGAAAACAATCTATGTACAGTGTGTGGAATTGTAGAAGAGTAGGGAGGTAAGGCAATAAATAGGCCATACAGGCATAATAATTACAATTTATCATTAACACTGGAGTGATAGATGTGCAACTGATGATGTGCAAGTAGAGATACTGGGGTGCAAAAGAGCAAGAGGATAAATAACAATATGGGGATGAGGTAGTTGGGTGTGCTATTTACAGATTGGCTGTGTACAGGTGCAGTGATCGGTAAGCTGCTCTGACAGCTGATGCTTAAAGTTAGAGAAGGAGATATAAGACTCCAGCTTCAGTGATTTTTGCAATTCATTCCAGTCATTGGCAGCAGAGAACTGGAAGGAAAGGCGGCCAAATGAAGTGTTGGCTTTGGGGATGACCAGTGAAATATACCTGCTGGAGCACGTGCTACGGGTGGGTGTGTGTTGACCAGTGAGCTGAGATAAGGTGGGGCTTTACCTAGCAAAGACTTATAGATGACCTGGAGCCAGTAGGTTTTGGGCGGGCGGTTGCGGGAAACAATCGGTTGAAGAGCATGCAAGAGCGGGTCATTTTAGAGAGGGTCCAGATTGTCTAGCCCAGCTGATTTGTAGGGATCCAGATTTTGCAGCTCTCTGGATTTGGGTGAAGGAGTGGCTACAGGGGGTGCTGAGCTGTTGGCTGGGGTAGGGGTAGCCAAGTGGAAAGCATGGCTAGCCGTAGAAAAATGCTTATTGAAATTATCGATTATCGTAGATTTATTGGTGGTGACAGTGTTTCCTAGCCTCAGTACAGTGGGCATCTGGGAGGAGGGGCTCTTATTCGCCATGGACTTTACAGTGTCCCAAAACCTTTTGGAATTAGTGCTACAGGATGCAAATTTTTCTGTTTGAAAAAGCTAGCCTTAGCTTTCCTAACTGACTGAGTATATTGGTTCATGACTTCCCTGAAAAGTTGCATATCACGGGGGCTATTCGATGCTATTGCAGAACGCTACAGGATGTTTTTGTGCTGGTCAAGGGCTGTCAAGTCTGGGGTGAACCAAGGGCTATATCTGTTCTTAGTTCTACATTTTTTGAATGGGGCGTGCTTATTTAAGATGGTGAGGAAAGTACTTTTAAAGAGCAACCAGGTATCCTCTGCTGACAGGATGAGGTCAATATCCTTCCAGGATACCCGGGCCAGGTCGATTAGAAAGGACTGCTCACTGAAGTGTTTTAGGGAGCGTTTGACAGTGATGAGGGGTGGTCATTTGACCGCGGACCCATCACACACGCAAGCAATGAGGCAGTGATCGCTGAGATCCTGGTTGAAGACAGCAGAGGTGTATTTAGAAGTTGGTCAGGATGATATCTAAGAGGGTGCCCATGGTTACAGATTTAGGGTTGTACCTGGTAGGTTCCTTAATAATTTGTGTGAGATTGAGGGCATCTAGTTTAGATTGTAGGATGGCTGGGGTGTTAAGCATATCCCAGTTTAGGTCACCTAACAGTACGAACTCTGAAGATAGATGGGGGGGAAATCAATTCACATATAGTGTCCAGGTCACAGCTGGGGGCTAAAGGGGGTCTATAACAAGTGGCAACGGTGAGAGACTTGTTTCTGGAAAGGTGGATTTTTAAAAGTAGAAGCTCAAATTGTTTGGGCACAGACCTGGATAGTATGACAGAACTCTACAGGCTATCTCTGGAGTAGATTGCAACTCCGCACCCTTTGGCAGTTCTATCTTGTCGGAAGATGTTATAATTAGGGATGGAAATTTCAGGATTTTTGGTGGCCTTCGTAAGCCATGATTCAGACATGGCTAGGACATCCGGGTTGGTGGAGTATGCTAAAGCAGTGAATAAAACAAACTTAGGGATGAGGCTTCTAATGTTAACATGCATGAAACCAAGGCTTTTGCGGTTACAGAAGTCAACAAATGAGAGCGCCTGGGGAATGGGAATTGTGCTGGGGGCTGCAGGGCCTGGGTTAACCTCTACATCACCATAGGAATAGAGGAGGAGTAAGTTAAGGGTACGGCTAAAGGCTATACGAACTGGTCGTCTAGTGCATTCGGAACAGAGAGTAAAAGGAGCAGATTTCTGGGCGCAGAAGAATAGATTAAAGGCATAATGTACAGACAAGGGTATGGTAGGATGTGAGTATGGTAGGATGTGAGTACAGTGGAGATAAACCTAGGCATTGAGTGACGATGAGAGAGGTTTTGTCTCTAGAGGCACCAGTTAAGCCAGGTGAGGTCACCGCATGTGTGGGGGGGTGGAACAAAAGGGCTATCTAAGGACTATTAGGCAGGGCTAGGGGTTCTACAGTGAAATAAGACAATAATCACTAACCGAAACAGCAATAGACAAGGCATATTGACATTAGGGAGAGGCATGTGTAGCCGAGTGATCATGGGGTCCAATGAGTAGCACTAGATGAGTCAGGGAGCCAATTCCGTAGTCGCTGCTACGCTAGGCGAGCTGGATGCATGGCGATTCAGACAGCTAGCTGGCCGGGACTAGCAGATGGGCATCCGGCGACGTCGCAATGGAAGAGCCTGTTGAAACCACCTTGGACGGATACATCAGCAGACCAGTCATGATGGATCGGCGGGGCTCCGTGTCGGCAGTAAAGGGTCCAGGCCAATTGGCAAAAGAGGTATTGTAGCCCAAGAATTGGCTGGTGGACCTCTTTGGCTAGCCGGAAGATGGGCCTAGCTCCAGGCTAGCTCCAGGCTAACTGGTGCTTGCTTCGGGACAAAGACGTTAGCCAGGAGTAGCCACTCAGATAGCAGCTAGCTAGCTGTGATGATCTGGTGTAAAGGTTCAGAGCTTGCGGTAGGAATCCGGAGATGTGGCAGAGAAAAAGCAGTCCAATATGCTTTGAGTTGATATCACACTGTGCAGACTGCCAGGAATTGACCGGGTTGAGGCTGGCTGATGTCCGAGTTAACGGTGAGGACCGCTAGCAGTGGCTAACTGACTACTAGCTAGTAGATAGTTAGCTGGCTAGCTTCTGAAGGAGGTTCCGGTTCTAAAGTTTAAAAATAGCAGATCCGTACCACATTGGGTGAGGCGGATTGCAGGAGGGTATATTCAGTCCGTAGATGGAAAGTGAGATTAAAATATATAAGAAAAATATACGAAGAAAACAATATATACACGGGACAAGACAAAAACACACGTTCGACTGCTACGCCATCCTGGATTATATTGTGAAGAGTGTAAAATTAGTCTGTCCTCGGTTGCAACTACAGACTTCCAAACTGCCTCTGGAAGCAACGTCAGCACAAGAACTGTTCGTCAGGAGCTTCATGAAATGGGTTTCCATGGCCGAGCAGCTGCACACAAGCCTAAAATCAATATGCGCAATGCCAAGCGTTGGCTGGAGTGGTATAAAGTTCGACGCCATTGGACTCTGGAGCAGCGGAAACGCGTTTTCTGGACTAATGAGTCACGCTTTACCATCTGTCAGTCCGACGGATGAATCTGGGTTTGGCGGATGCCAGGAGAACGCTACCTGCCCCAATGCACACTGCCAACTGTAAAGTTTGGTGGAGGAGGAATAACGATCTGGGGCTGTTTTTATGGTTCGGGCTAGGCCCCTTAGTTCCAGTGAAGGGAAATCTTAACGCTACAGCATACAATAACATTATAGACAATTCTGTGCTTCCAACTTTGTGGCAACAGTTTGGGGAGTGCCCTTTCCTGTTTCAGCATGACAATTCCCCCATGCACAAAGAGAGGTCCATACAGAAAGGCTTTGTCGAGATTGGTGTGGAAGAATTTGATTGGCCTGCACAGAGCCCTGACCCCAACTCCATCGCACACATTTGGGATGAATTGGAATGCTGACTGTGAGCCAGGTCTAATCGCCCAACATCAGCGCCCAATCTCATTAATGCTCTTGTGGCTGAATGGAAACAAGTCCCCGCAGCAATGTTCCAACATCTAGAGGAAAGCCTTCCCAGAAGAGTGGAGTCTGTTATAGCAGCAAAGGGGCGGACAAACTCCATAATAATGCAGATGATTTTGGAATGTGATGTTCGACAAGCAGGTGTCCACATACTTTTGTTCATGTAGTGTATCTGTTTGGGCTTCTTGCAGTCAATTTGCAGTCTACAAATTATTTGTAATAATGTTCCGGCCCCCCGACCATTTGCTGAAGAAAAAATCGTCACCAATCTAGTTCATGATCCCAGCCCTATGTGAAAAACCTGCATGTTTCTATTTGAATGGATGAACACACATTGTCTGGCTATCCAAACTCCTTTCTCCGGCCAAATGCTACTCCACGCCCACGGACGTTAGTTTCTTTTCCGCAATCAGTCTGGAACTGAGTACCTCCCAGACGATTTCTAGAACGCTAACAAATTCTTACCATTCTGATTGGTCCCAGAAAACCGATGGGTTGGGCGAGAGCCAGAACACATGTGGGTAAAGCAGCATTTGGAAAATTCGTCATTGGCTTTGTTACTCTGATTGGTTAGAGACGATCCAATCACTGATGACTTTGTTTTGTACAACACCCTTCATTTTGACATCACCACAAACGACTTCAGTGATAGCAGTCAGACTGAAGTATGTAGTGAACATAGAGCAGGGGAAAGAAATCAGAGTCGTCAGGCAAGTACGCACACGTGGCCCTTACTATTACAGAGTGGTGGTGAAAGCACAAATCAGAGAGAATGTTTGCTGATGCATGGTCAGATCTATGAGTGTACAGTATATTCTGTATGTATGTATATATGTATGTATGTATAAGTATGTTCTGTGTGGTTTTGCTTATGCTTCCGTGTGGCATGCTTTGTTTATGCTGAGGCTCTGAATACAATAAAGGAAGCGTTTCCTTAAATGGGAGATTTATGGAGAGCTTATCTCCCCCAGCCATCCTCTGTTCCCCTCTAACCCTGCCCCTGTAAACGAAACAACCGCTACCGCCACTCGTTGTCCCAAATGTAGGACACACAGTATGCACACCATGTCCCCATCTAAACCTGCCCCCGTTAGCAGTACCGCGGCCCTCACGCTACCATCTGTAGGACACACAGTTTACCCTCGCTGGCAGCACTACATCCAAATCTCTTAAAATGATGTCAGTGCATCAAAAGAATGGAGGGATGGAGAGAATGGAGGAGTTGCTGCACAAAGAGAGCTGCAGTGATGGAGGACAATGAGACCAGGCTGACAAAAAAATAGTTTTTGAGAAAGAGAGAGAGAGAGAGAGAGAGAGAGAGAGATAGAGAGAGAGGTTGGGGTGGAGGTATGAGCGTTATGTAACAGCACTTCTGCAACGGGTAAATAAAGCAGCCAGTCTGTCTGCTGGACAGGCCAAGTGAGGGCAGCCCAAAGAGAGACAGGGTCTGGCGTGCTGTGCACATCTGTACCCATTCAGGGAGAGGAAATGAGAGAGGACAGACAGTGGGTGATGATAAGGACAGACAGACAGAATCCTCAAAGAAGCCTGGTCTTCAAATACAGTAGATGAGAGTGAGACAGGTAGATGAGAGTGAGACAAGCAGATGATTGAGACAAGTAGATGGTGAGACAAGAAGACCAAAATGGGCCTATCTCAGTTTTTCCCCAATATGACTAAACTGCATGCTACCTGCCTCGCTTGTCCTTGCTGTTGACAAGAATGTGAAACATAAAGACATATCAAATCTAAAGAATGGCAGCCTTGAGGAATCCTCGCTGTTAGAGTGACCAGTACAGGCCCATAGCCTGTCAAATAGACGAGCAGGAATTGCTAGAGGACGAGGTCAATGTTAATGGCATACTGGAAGTGTCAAGCCTCTCCAAACTCTCAAGCACTTTGGAGATGAGATCAATTCAATAGTTCATATCTTCAATTAAGATTACCATAATTTCTTCACTTGCCCATTTCAAATAGCCTTCCTGATTGATGGGCTTAAGTTGTGTGTGCTAACATCTTGGGAATGAAGACTGTAAATGGAAATGCAGCAGCCATTGCACTGTTTAGATCATTCAAATCCTTGCAGTTGTGATCTGGTTCAAGCTTCTCCTAGGTGTTCAGAAAAGCCTCAAAATGAAATATATTATTCAAATCTGTAAATTTGATGGACGGTGTAATCTATCCGTTTAATCTAATCCACTAATCTGGACCATGACCAAATGTCCTAATTGCACGCACATACACACACACACACACACACACACACACACACACACACACACACACACACACACACACACACACACACACACACACACACACACGGAGTGTTTTTGTAAGCTCTTTGCACGTTCTTAAGTATGTTTTACTTGACTGTAGCTACTATAATGGCAGAAAGTTTGTACCTGTTATGTACTCAGTGATAAAACAGTACTCTAAAAAACATGAAAGAAGTTTTCCATTAAATGTAAGAAAAGTATGCATAGCCTTTATTTTGGGATTGAACTAAAATATTTGTTTCGATCTAATTACAACAATCGACGAGACAACACAGACACATGCCCAGGGTCATCTGCAGTGGTAGCCATACATTTGATAGATAAACTGACTGTTGGTCGTTGATCCTCTACTCTCGCTTGGCGCTCCGTTCCTAGTCAGTCTAGACAGGCAGGCACCACTGATGCGGGGTCCTCCGTAAGAGGGGACATGGCAGTGTCTCTCCCTCCCTATTTCCCTCTCTCTCTCTGGGTCAAAGCAGTTCAGCCTCGGGTTGAAGCAGTTCACACACACAAAACCCTCCACACACAAACAGCCAACGTATTGGGCCTGGAGACAGGGTGACCAATGAGGAGGGAGGATAGTGCTCCAAAGTGATTTCCTGATGAGTGTCTCACGACAATGCCTTCTCACTCAGCAGTGACGCACTGATTACATCTGAGATGGTGTGTGTGTGTGTGTGTGTGTGTGTGTGTGTGTGTGTGTGTGTGTGTGTGTGTGTGTGTGTGTGTGTGTGTGTGTGTGTGTGTGTGTGTGTGTGTGTGAGAGAGAGAGGGACAGAGTGAGAGAGAGATATGAAGTTGAGCAAGGGCAGACAAGGACAAATGATCACTAGTAGGTTTGGTATCCATTAAGCAGGGAGGTGGTGATTGACGGGAGAGCATTTAGTTCATCAATATACTTTAGTGTGTGTGTGTGTGTGTGTGTGTGTGTGTGTGTGTGAGAGAGAGAGAGAGAGGGACAGAGCGAGAGAGAGATATGAAGTTGAGCAAGGGCAGACAAGGACAAATGATCACTAGTAGGTTTGGTATCCATTAAGCAGGGAGGTGGTGATTGACGGGAGAGCATTTAGTTCATCAATATACTTTAGTCTGTTTCGAAGTGGGACAGATGGTACTACTAGATAGATATTAGACAACAAACACTTTAGGTTGTGTCCCAATCGACAGGATGCTGCCTTTTGAGCATTTAAAGGCAGGACGGTGTTTCTAAAGATGTGTCTTTTAGGGCATGTGACATGCTCTCTTTCCCTGATCTGATAGAAGTCCCCAGACCACACTTCAACGTACAGTACTATGGACACAACTCCTTCCCTGGAGATTCTAATTCAAAGATAGAAAACACCTAGGGGAGTGTCAATAGGCCATTTTCAACACAGATCCAAGAATTCTTGCATCCTCAAATGAGACGCTGGTCTAGATGTGTCAATTCCTCTGAGAAAATGAATGCGACAAACAGTACATTACACATATTTGTTACTATGGAACGTTTCTTTCTTGGTTAGTGTCCAGGGACATGTCATGGATGTTTGCTATTTCCCCAGGTTGAGGGTGTGTGTGTGCATCTCCACTGTGAATGGGTGGTAACCTTGTCATGGAAACTGACGTGATCTGCTTCCCTTCTGTCTCTCTCTCTCCCTCTTTCCTTCGCTCTATAGATTCCTCTTTCATTCTCTATTTCTCTCTCTCCCTCCTTCACTCTACTGTAGATCACGCTCTTTTATACTTTCTCTCGCTCTCCCTCTGCTTCTATCTCCTCTCTGGCTCAGAGAATGAGCATCCATGCTCTTGCAATCCCTTCCATTCCTAACAGTTGTTTTACCAACATCCGTCTGTAGGGACTGACAGATAGACAGCCTTTTCAGGGACTGAACTATAACTCACCATTTTGTATTGTTGCATTCAGACTGAGGGCATTCAGTAAATTGATATCAACGGCTAATCCCCCACACTGCCTCCTCTCCTAATCTAATCTGCAGTTTCTGGAATATTAGTTGCATAAAGCGAATCTCTGCCCAACCGTCAACAGATTACGCAATGGATTTGGATATTGTGTGCTGTGTCTGTCACATTACCGGAAATGAGTTTGCAGAAGGTTGATGATAGGTCGCTGAGTCTGCACTTTGTTTGGATGAGTCTACACACTCTGCATGTTCTGTTCCTCTCCTCTCGCTGTCTCCGCTATGAACAGCCGGCAGCAGCATCCACTCCTCCCCACTGTGCCTCTCTCCTCTCCTCTCTTCACTCCTCTTCAAACAACGGCCTGCCACTGTTTGTGTACTCTATAATTACAATGCACTGTGTCAGTTTTCACCACTCTCCCTCTCTCTCTCTCCTTCCCCTGCTGTCTTGCAGCAATGGTGCATCAGCATTATCTCCTGTCTTGTGACCTCCCCCAACCCCCTTCCAACTCTCTCATTATGCTGGATGATATGGTGGTAGTGTGAAATGTGACAGTGTTGTGTCCTCAGGTCTGTGTTCCTTCCGGGTCTTTTCCTTTCTGAGCAGTCAGAACCAGCCGTCTCTGTCCCCTTTCTACACGTCTGTCTGCATGGGCTGTCTCCCGATCCATCCCCCCCCCCATGTGGAAGTAGCTGATGTGATGAAACTGTTGTGATGTTAACTTTCTCTCCTCCTCCCCCTCTCTCTGCAGTGAATCAGCAAGCATTACGCCTGTTCCCTCCTCTGCCTCTCCTGGAAATAGCTGTGTTAACTCTCTCTCTCTCTCTCTTTCCTCCCTTCCTTCCTTCCTTCCTTCCCTCCTCCCTCGTTTCTTCCCTCCCTCCCTCCCTCCCTCCGTTTCTTCCTCTTTCTCTGCAGTATTCTCTCTCTCTCTCTCTCTCTCTCTCTCTCTGTCTTCATCTGTATCAGTATTGCAATATTTCTATCAGAGAGTTCTCACATTGGTGCATATCAGGTAGTATATTATGAATGATGACTATGAAATTCAACCAAACTATGTATTGGTTTATTTTCAAGTCCCTTTCCATCTGACCACCTGTGCAATGTGTATCCTGTCCCCTTCATCTCATTACGGTTGAACAAAAAAGCATCGCCAGAGGTCAAAGCTGAAAATAGCACGAGATCATTGGTTGAGAGCGATGCAGGTGCAGATGCCTTTGTGGAAACTGCAGGGTGCAGTATGAGAAAGAAACACTTGCAGTTACAGGTGTGTTGCTCTCGGCCGATGTACAGTATGTAATATGATGGCATATATAGACTTATGCGTCTATATATGCAAATAGCTTACTTATATATACCTCGCAGACAGGCTGCAAGGAGACTAGCATCGCTCACTGCAATCTGTTTATTTCCCCTCAATTTCTACATCCAGGTCACCCTTAGCCATTGTAGCTTTTTTAGCTAATT
Organism: Salmo salar; assembly: GCF_965601325.2. NCBI lineage: Eukaryota > Metazoa > Chordata > Actinopteri > Salmoniformes > Salmonidae > Salmo > Salmo salar. The sequence continues at coordinate 57,829,683 of NC_138295.1, forward strand.
CGTCAAGAGACCATATGAATCTGAAAAAAACAACACAATTGACCAAAACGACAACAAAATGTATATATCGAAATTATGAGTGGAAATAAAAAAAATAAAAAAGAATTTATGCTCTGATATTGAAAAAAATACAAGCATGCTATGAGCGATAGGAGCAAGCACGCAAAACAAAACCTCTGAATTATATCCTTTCCATATCATTGTCATATTATCTGCCAATTCAAATGACAAGCATTAGGAGACATTAGCATTCGTTTGCCTGCAACGTATTGAGACAATATCACTAGAGCGTTGGCTTTGTGTCAGCCTGTTCTCAAGCCATGGATCAATGAACAAGGGTCAACAACCATTATGGCTCTCAGGCCTACTTCAGATTTACTCGTACACTGCACCCCATTTTTTGTGAACGTGGTTATATTGACCAACCGCTTATAGTGATCAAATTATCGTGTTGCACGGATGTGACCGCTGTAAAAGAAGAGTGCACTCCCACTGGGCACCGACGTCAATTCAACGTCTATTCCACGTTGGGTCAACATCATTTCATTGAAATGACGTGGAAACAACGTTGATTCACCCAGTGTGCCCAGTGGGCTGTAAAGACAAATATCCATGGCTAACTTGTATGTTTGTTGTACTTTATCTCTCCTCAGCGTCTCTATGCCATGGAGCGTGTGTGGAGGTGGACTCTGACACTGACGCAGTGGTCAACGAAGGCTTTAAACTGGGCTGTATCTCCTGTAAGATGAGGGGCGAGGTGCCCGCCGAGGCCACTGTTGAATGGTCCTTCATGCCCAAAGGGGAGAGCGAGTTCACAAAAGTGAGTAGACACGGATCTAAGGGCCCATAGGGACAGTAGCGGGATGTATCCCAATTATCTCTCCTCCTCCCAAAATGTGCACCTGTTCACTTTCCTTCACTGATTTGAAAGGAAGTGACTGGTAGAAGAAATAAGGTACTCCCACTAGCTCATGACTGCACAAATCCAGTGATTTTAGATGTGTGGGAAGTAGTGAATGAGTGCACACTTCAGGAGAAAATAAATATTGTTGAGACACCTTAGATTCTCCACATTTTGCCTCTAGTGGTTGACCTAACTAACTATAGCTAGACTACTCATGATGTATTGGTTGACCTAGCTAACTATAGCTAGGCTACTCATGATGTACTGGTTGACCTAGCTAACTATAGCTAGGCTACTCATGATGTATTGGTTGACCTAGCTAACTATAGCTAGGCTACTCATTATGTATTGGTTGACCTAGCTAACTATAGCTAGGCTACTCATGATGTATTGCTTGTTTGTTTTTTGCCTTTGAAGCGCTTTGATTTTTATGAAAACCGCTACAGAAATGTAATAGATTATTTGTATTATTCAACTTTGCACTTTGCACTTGCACTGACATGGATTTTAAAGGATTGGATTGGTGTTAAAATTGGCTAGAGGGAGTTTCCACCACTGTTAAATCTATGACAGGGAGTGTGCAAGTGCACAATAAGTGATCCCTCCCATTAGAGTTTAAAAAGTGTCCCCATTCATTCTGTGGGGATCGACCCCATGAGGGGTCATTGAGGTAGCCAAGCAGGTTGACTTGTCTGTTGTATCAGCAACAAAGGCAGGTCTTTTAGTTTTAATTTGGATTGTGAAGCGAGGTGTCATAAGCAATTCATGAATGGGAGAGCCCCACTGAACACAATGACTACTAAGTCATCACACCAATGGGTGCTGTACAATGGAGACACATCAAGATAGATCATTTTAACTCATTCAGTAAAAAGACAAAACACATCAATCAAAACAAGCATGTATACATTTAGTAGGCAAGTTCTATGTCAGCAGAACAAGTGGTCTTTTCTCCAGTGAAATGGGCGCTATCATTTATCATGAAAGAGCATCACAGCCATGTAAATCATGCAATGCTGTCAATAAGAGATTGTTTTAGTTATGCACACTGGTCTAAAACGGATTCACCCCTTAACATCCAAACTTTTGTTTCACAGTTTCCAAATATTGTAGTGTCAAACCAGGCAACTGGCTGCGGCCACTCCCAGCAGGAGCCCTTGTTGAGGCTGTATTAGTCAGGGCCTGCCTACACCACTTCCTGATGGGATCTCTCTCCTCATGTATGCGTTTAGGTGCTGGAGCGATTTAATGGCTAATGGCCGCCCTGTATTGATGTTGGAATACACTCCTTCCTTGTAGGGAAACATGTGTATGTTTACATCTGACACTGAGGAAAACTAAAACCATCTCTTATTGATAGCAATAATTGTTATAGACATGCATGCTGTTATAGACATGCATGCTGTATCAGGAGAAACACTGCAAATGATACTTAAATTGATGTAAAAATACTTGGAAGTTTTTTTTTACTCCATTCATTTTCCCTGACACCCAAATGTACTCGTTACATGTTGAATGCTTAGCAGGACAGGACAATGGTCTAATTCACACACACTTATCAAGAGAACATCCCTGGTCATCCCTAATGCCTCTGATCTTCAGACTCACGAAACACATGCTTCGTTTGTAAATTATGTCTGAGGGTTGGAGCATGCCCCTGGCTATCCGTACATTTTAGTAAAACAAGAAAATGGTGGAGTATGGATTGCTTAATATAAGGAATTTTTTATTATTTATATTTATTCTTAAGTATATTTGAGCAATTACATTGAGTTTTGATACTGAAGTATATTTAAAAGCAAATACTTATAGACTTTTACTCAAGTAGGATTTTACTGGGTGACTTTCACTTGAGTTATTTTCTCTTAATGTATCTTTACTTTTACTCAAGTATGACAATTGGGTACTTTTTCCACCACTGCTTATATTGTAATAGCCAAACTGCTTTAGAAATCACTTCATCTTTTTTTGAAATCACTCCACAATCAAATCATAACAGAACCAAAGTGCCTGATTGAGCACTTAGTCCAGAGATATGAGCCCTTGTTGATGCAGAACATTGGTGCTTTGACAAAATAAAAAATTCTAATATCCTAATATGATCTGCCCAGGATGAGTGTGTTGGCTCACCAAACCCTGTCTCATATAGCCTAGAATAAAAACGAAGTAATCTTGTCCAAGCCAAAATAGCAGGATCCTATCTCCTGTTTCTGGAGCGTGAGGCAGCTCAATGTACAAGTACACCCCTGGACAGGATGCTAGTCTATCGCAAGGCCTTTCCCCCAATACATCTCTTTAATGCTTTAACAGTCTTTGGTATGACATAACCAAGGTTCAAACGGCCTACCTTCCAATCTCAGGGCATGCGCTCTAACCACAAGGCCAATCCTAACTGATTTGCTCCATTTAACAGCATATGAGTTTGGATTGCAAGCTCGTATGTCTCACTTTCCCCCATTGTGTTTCCCAATAGATCTACAGCTACGAGGATCTAATGAGCGACATCCCGGATGAGCGCTTCTACGAGCGTCTGGACTGGAACGGCAGCAAGAAGACCAAGGACCTGCAGGACGGCTCCATTTACATCCTGAACGTGACGTGGAACGACACGGGCACCTACCGCTGCATCTTCAACCGCACCCTCACCTTCACCTCCTACGAGTTCCACACCAACGCCACCAAGATCGTCAACCTCAACGTGGTGCCAAGACGTAAGGCTTTTGGCTTAGGGTTCACAGGGTTAGGCTTAGGTCTAGACACAAATGAACACATGCAAACGAACACACACACAAACAGTATAGTAGACACACACCCTCATCTTGGGATAGGGGAGAGGGAGAGAGGAGGGGAGAAGAGAGGGGAGGGTGGAAGAGAGGGAAATAGTACACTAAGATCACCCTCGTGAAAGTAGTGCCATGACATAGGCTTACTTACACCCTGCATAGGGAGGGGGAAGAGATGGAGGGGAGAGAGGGTGCTGGGGGGGGGGGGGGGGGGGGGGTAGAGGGAGGGAAGGACGGTTAGAAGAGAGGACGAGAGTGGACCGACACTCGAGGTCCATGCCTGAATTGACTAAAATTCCAATATTGTCAGAGCGGATGATGGGTTATGCATGGGTTATATGATTTTGATTTAGGGTCAGGGTTAGGTAGCCCATGGTAGATTGGACCATGTTTCAAAATGGAAGCATTGATATCAAAATCAAGGACATATGACAGAGGGACGAACAGGAAACAGTCATACATCTCATTATCTATACAGCTGTTGATGGATGGTTAGTAGTAGTAGTAGCCCTGTCACAGAAGCGGTCACAGCTGTCATTAACGCTCATATCTCCCAATCCAAAGGCTCAGCCACAGCCACGCCAATGATTGTCCAACACATCACTGTCAATGACAGCTGGCCATTAAGCAGATACTGTATCAAGAAAGACATACAGTAGACATGTACATACAGAGACAGATACAGTGCCTTCAGAATGTTTTCACACCCTTTGAATTTTTCCCCAAAAAATTTGTCACTGGCCTGCACACAATACCCCGTAATGTGAAAATGGAATCATTTAAAAAAAAATGTCTACAAATTAATTCAAATTTAAAGCTGAAATGTATTGAGTCAATAAGTATTCAACCCCTTTTTTATGGCGAGCCTAAATAAGTTGCTTGCTTAGCAAGTCACATAATACGTTTCATGGACTCACTCTGTGTGCAAAAATAGTGTTTAACATGATTTTTGAATAACTACCACATCTCTGTATGCCACACATACAGATAATTGTAAGGTCCCTCAGTCAAGCAGTGAATTTCACACACAGATTCAACCACAAAGACTAGGGTGGTTTTCCAATGCCTTGCAAAGAAGGGCACCTATTAAAGAAAGAAAGCAGACATTGAATATCCCTTTGAGCATGGTGAAGTTATTAATTACACCTTGGATGGTGTATCAATACACCCAGTCACTACACAGATACAGGTGTCCTTATAACACAGTTTCCAGAGAGGAAGGAAACCGTGGTGACTTTAAAACAGTTAGTTGAGGGCTGTGATAGGAGAAAACTGAGAATGGATCAACAACATTGTAGTTACTCCACAATACTAACCTAAATGTCAGAGTGAAAAGAAGGAAGCCTGTACAGAATAAAAAATATTCCAAAACATGCATCCTGTTTGCAACAAGGCACTAAAGTAAAACTGGGAAAAAAATGTGGCAAAGGAATGAACTCTATGTCCTGAATACAAAGTGTTATGTTTGGGGCAAATCCAACACAACACATCACTGAGTACCACTCTTCATATTTTCAAGCATGGCTGCATCATGTTATGGGTATGATTATTCTCGGTAAGGACTATGAAGTTTTTTTTAGGATAAACAGAAACGTAATAGAGCTAAGCACAGGCAAAATCCTGGAGGAAACCCTGGTTCAATCTGCTTTCCAACAGAATTCCCTTTTCAGCAATAACCTAAAACACAAGACCAAATATAGTTGCTTACCAAGACGTCATTGAATATTCCTGTGTGGCTTAGTTTCATTTTTCACTTAAATCGGCTTTAAAATCTATGGCAAGACTTGAAAATGGCTGTCTAGCAATGATCAACAACCAACTTGACAGAGCTTGAAGAATTTGAAAAATAATGGGAAATTGTACAATCCAGGTGTGGAAAACTTTTTAGAGACTTACCCAGAAAGCCTTATAGCTGTAATCGCTGCCAAAGGTGATTCAGGGGTGTGAATACTACTGTAAATGAGATATTTCTGTATTTCATTTTCAATAAATTTGCTAACATTTCTAAAAACAAGATTTCACTTTGTCATTATGGTGTATTGTGTCGACGGGCAATATATATTTTTTTATCCCATTTTGAATTCAGGCTGTAACAAAACAGAATGTGGAATAAGTCAAGGGGTATGAAAACTTGCTGAAGCACTGTACATACATACATACATACATACATACATACATACATACATACATACATACATACACTACCGTTCAAAAGTTTGGGGTCACTTAGAAATTCTTGTTTTCCATGAAAACAGACATGAAATGATTTTCAAAATTAATAGGACATATAGTCAAGAGTTGACAAGGTTATAAATGATGTTTTTTAAATGAAATAATAATTGTGTCCTTAAAACTTTTCTTTCGTCAAAGAATCCTCCATTTGCAGCAATTACAGCCTTGCAGACCTTTGGCATTCTAGTTGTCCATTTGGTGAGGTAATCTGAAGAGATTTTTGGGCTGGATGGGCACTTCTTATGTACCATACGGTCATTCTGCTCGCACAACAGCTCAATAGGGTTGAGATCCAATGACAGTGCTGGCCACTCCAATATAGACAGAATACCAGCTGACTGCTTCTTCCCTAAATAGTTCTTGCATAGTTGGAGCTGTGCTTTGGGTCATTGTCCTGTTGAAGGAGAAAATTAGCTCCAATTAATCGCCATCCACAGGGTATGGCATGGTGTTGCAAAATGGAGTGATAGCCTTCCTTCTTCAAGATCCCTTTTACCCTGTACAAATCTCCCACTTTAGCACAACCAAAGCACCCCCAGACCATCACATTGCCTCCACCATGCTTGACAGATGGCATCAAGCACTCCTCCAGCATCTTTTCATTTTTTCTGCATCTCACAAATGTTCTTCTTTGTGATCCGAAAATCTCAAACATAGATTCGTCTGTCCATAACACTTTTTTTTTCCAATCTTCCTCTGTCCAGTGTCTGTGTTCTTTTGCCCATCTTAATATTTTATTTTTATTGGCCAGTCTGGGATATGGCTTTTTTTTGCAACTCTGCCTAGAAGGCCAGCATCCCAGAGTCGCCTCTTCACTCTTGAAGTTGAGACTGGTGTTTTGGGGGTACTATTTAATGAAGCTGCCAGTTGAGGACTTCTGAGGCATCTGTTTCTCAAACTAGACATTCTAATGTACTTGTCCTCTTGCTCAGTTGTGCACCATGGCCTCCCATTCCTCGTTCTATTCTGGTTAGAGACAGTTTGCCCTGTTCTGTGAAGGGAGTAGTACAAGAGATCTTCAGTTTCTTGTCAATTTGTCGCATGGAATAGCCTTCATTTCTCAGAACAAGAATAGACTGACGAGTTCCAGAAGAAAGTTCTTTGTTTCTGGCCATTTTGAGCCTGTAATCGAAACCACAAATGCTGATGCTCCAGATACTCAACTAGTCTAAAGAAGGCCAGTTCTATTGCTTCTTTAAATCAGCACAACAGTTTTCAGCTGTGCTAACATAATTGCAAAAGGTTTTTCTAATCATCAATTAGCCTTTTAAAATGATAAACTTGGATTAGCTAACACAACGTGCCATTGGAACACAGGAGTGATGGTTGCTGATAATGGGCCTCTGTACGCCTATGTAGATATTCCATAAAAAAACTGCCGTTTCCAGCTACAAAAATCGCTGAAGCTGGAGACTTATATTTCCCTCACTAACTTTAAACATCAGCTATCTGAGCAGCTAACCGATCGCTGCAGCTGTACATAGCCCATCTGTAAATAGCCCATCCAATCTATCTACCTCATCCCCATATTGTTTTTATTTACTTTTCGGCTTTTTTGCAGACCAGTATTTCTACTTGCACATCACCATCTGCTCATCTATCACTCCAGTGTTAATTTGCTAAATTGTAATTACTTCACTACTATGGCCTATTTATTGCCTTACCTCCTCACGCCATTTGCACACACTGTATATAGACTTTCTTTTTTTATATTTGTTATTGACTGTACGCTTGTTTATTCCATGTGTAACTCTGTGTTGTTGTTTGTGTCAAACTGCTTGCTTTATCTTGGCCAGGTCGCAGTTGTTCTCAACTAGCTTACCTGGTTAAATAAAGGTGAAATAAAATGTAAACATTTTTACAACATTAGCAATGTCTGCACTGTATTTCTGATCAATTTGATGTTATTTTAATGGACCAAAAAATTAGCTTTTCTTTCAAAAACAAGGACATTTCTACGTGACCCCAAACTTTTGAACGGTAGTGTACATGCATACATACATACATACATACATACATACATACATAGAGACCTACAGTACTGCTTTAATGGACCTGCATTTGGATGAAGGATTTTTCTCCTCAAGAGAGGAGAGGTCAAAGACTTCCAAGAGCTAAATTGCTTTCATAATCCTAAGTAATATTTTAAAGGCTTCCACAAAGGTTGATACAGTGTCTCTAGAATGTTGGGTTTAGCAGCAAGCTTAGTCAGCTCACCCACTACTTGAGGTCATTCCACCAGTTCTAGTTGAGATTAATGTTGACCTTGAAAAACTGGGCCATTTCCAGTGAAACACTGAACCTTTGTGGATGTCTGGGGATAATTGTATCATCTTGTTTTCTAGGAGGCATCAGACATTCAGAAACCTGTATATTTTCATTGAAATAGCTTCTAATTAATTAATAATTAATTAAGCCCAAGGCGGTCTCTTTCTTAACCCCTCCTCTCATTCTCTAGTGACCAGGGGGATAGCGTCCATCTTGTCTGAGGTGATGATGTATGTGACCATCATTGGGCTGCAGGTATGGCTGGTGGTAGAGATGATTTACTGCTACAGGAAGATATCAGCACAAGGCGAGGAAGCATTGAGAGAGAGCGCGTGAGTAGACAAACAGGTCCAATTCATCGCAGACACATTCGCACAAGAGCACCCACTTTTTCCTCAATCTTCCTCTGAAAATATTATTTTCTTGCTATGTAATTTTCTAGCTAAAACTGCTACTTTCTAACTGCCCCTCTCTCTTATTCCTCACCTTCTCTCTCTTGGTCTCTATCTCTGTCTCTCAGGGCGGAGTACTTAGCTATAGCTTCGGAGAGTAAAGAGAACTGTGCAATGGTGGCAGTGACAGAATAGCACTGGTAGGTTTCCCCTACTACTAATCCAGAACTGGACTCTTGGCCGTTTGTTGTCTGTTCTTTCCTTTACTCTTGTTCTGTCACTGATGCGAACTCATAATATCAGCACCCAGAACCAAATCACCTACATTTGAATTTTAAAGGGAAAGTTCAGGATTTTATAACTTGATATTAGATGGTTTCTTCCCCTAAAATAAATCCAGGAGACACTTCACCTTCAAGGCAGTCACAAGGGACTAGTGGACTCATGGCATCTCCATGTCCTTACAAGTTGTTTTCATTTCAGGTTAAAGAATGGCTCCAAACGACGAATAGCTCTCGATAGCCCTTCAACACTCCTCCACTTCACCCTTTCTTCCAGACTTCCATTATGACACCAACGCATTACCCCATCCAGGAGGACAAGCAGCCAAGAGGCCTGTCCAGAGAACAGATGGATGAGAAGTGAAACAGCCAATGAAAAAAAGGACTTCACTGTATTTAAAAGCAAATTTACAGCACGAGTGTACTATCTAGCAGTTCTATAATAAAGAGAGTTGTAAATACAGTATGTATGCTTAGTTACGCAATCCAAATCTTCATTGTAACACTCCTACATTATAATAAGTTAGTTCATACATAGCATTGTAGATTAAGTAGAGCTGCATGTTTACTGATACATCATAACTACTGGCGTTAATGTTTCTAAAGGTCATTTTCAGGATTCTAAAGTGTGCTTGTACGAAAGCAATTAGAGGTCAGAACTCAACTGCAATCTTGCCCAATGGTTTTAGTAGCCTGTCTTGATCAGACCTTCCATGGCTATTTATGAGCAGATCCAGACTAGCCTACCGGTATATTCAAAAACATTCCAAGAAAACTTTAAGTTATGCATTCGGGTTAATGAAACGAGTATCCCGAGGAGTAGTAGCCTAACACACGGTTGACTAGCTGGGAGTAATGGATTGTACACATCCAGAGCAGCTATTCCTGGTTTGACAGCATCTGTCCACCTGTTAAAAGGTTAAAGCATAAATGTTCTAGTAATGTTAGACGTTTTTTTGGGGACGTGGATAACTCTCTCAAACTCCAAAAGTACATTTAGCACATTAGGATCAGGGCAAATTCACTATCCAGTATAGGACTCATGTCTGCACATACAGTAGATAGAGAAGGACTGTAGCTAACTATCTATCAACGCTAGGGAACCATTTTCACGTGACCGGTTAGTCTCATTGAGATTTTGCGAGTGAAACGGATGGTTGTGATTTGATGTACATTCATTTGGACATCAGCTTGTGAGGGTTGCTTGTCAGACGATTTAAGGTAATCAACATGGTCAATTCCTCACAAAGCTATAATTATCCATCAATGTATCCTTCTAGAAAGTGTCACATTATAGCAGTGCCAGTTAAAAATGTTTAAACTATCGTTCTACCGTTGTGACTGGAAACCTCAATATGCAACATCCAGTCATATATTTATTACAGTATAATTGCATTCTCTCCATATTTCATTAATGCTTTATTTGCTAGATTTTCCTTACCATATTTACAACAACCAAGGGCTTGTGATATTAGCTACCATTTTACTGCCGTGGGAAACTACCATAATTTGTCCAGTGTGCCTAGAGGAGGAATGTCTGACTGGTCAAAGACCAATCCCCATGGAGCAGAATACAGTGAGCTGCTATTGGAAAAAAACGGACATCCCTGTCATTCTTATTTGGCAGTCAATTCTGTATTATACCTCCAGGGGCAGCATAACACTGCCTAATGTGGACCGCAATCTTGCACACATACTTTCTTGTATAATTTCATTGGGATCTGGGTTTAACTACTAAGGGGTCTGGGTTTGCTACATTTGAAGTACGGAAAAGTGAAAGAATAATAGGATTGTTATTGCATGATAACTGCCACACGTGAACAAATTCATGTTCAAGATAATTAATTATTCAAAATTCCCTTTAAAAACCTTGAAGCTGATTTGGTCAGATTAGAGATTCTATTCACCTTTCACGGAACTTCTACATTCAATAGCGGAATATATGTTGGAAGAAAACAGGCTTAGAATAGGGAATAATCAACTTCTGCTGTAATTTAAAATGTTCACTGAAGAGAGCTGATCCAGTATACACTACTGTTGAAATGTTGCTTGCCGAAACGGTCAGCTTTATACCATAATACAATTGTCATGTGAGAATGGAGTAGGCTTTATGTCTGGTTTATTAAATCAAAACAATTTCTACCTTGTCAGATTTTTATATTTGGGGAAATGTTTGTGGGAACTTTTCGCGTCTCTGACAAGACCCTCTTTAACACGCATACAGACAGACAAAGACAGAGAGACAGACAGAGTGTAATAATATAATCTGAAGAGCATAGGGGCAACTGAAGTGTGGGACAGAAATGGCCTGTTGTTCTGGCATGCAGTCACATGTTTGGCTGTCACTGAGCTGTGGCTAACCTCATGATAGAGTACCTGACTGGAAACTGGTGATGTGACATTTCCAGGGAACTGACAGGCTCACACAGTCAGGAGGATCAGATATCAGATAATGTAGTCTGTTGACTGTGGCGTTGTCCATGACCGACTTCGGCTGTGGTCAAACACAAACTTTCCCTTATGACCTTTTAAAACCACTGGTATTAAATATTTAATTGACAGTTTCCAAATGTACTTTAACATAATGTATAAGGTGCCTGAGTGTGGCCTTACAGTTAAGGGCCCTATACTCTGCACATATACCTTCTCCCACCCAATCTAGCTTTGACTCGACCGATAGTACATTTTTCGTCAACGTAGCTTTCTATGCCTGTGATATGTGGTTGTCCCACCTAGCCATCTTAAGACGAATGCACTAAGTTGCTGTGGATAAGAGAGTCTGCTAAACGACAAACGTAAATTGTACGTATCCTAGCGACTACCAGCCCTACATCGCATCTCCCTTCTCTCCGTCTCTTAATTTCATACCGTCTCTGTTCTTAACACAGGAGAGTTCAAGTTGTCTCCAAGTTCTCCATGAACTAACGTGTCCTCTGAAGCTTAGTGGGTACAGCATGGTGCTTGCAACGCCGGAACAGTAGGTTGGACTCCCGGGACCACTCATAGGTATAACGAATGCACACATGACTAAGTTTCTTTGGGTAAAAGCATCTGCTAAATGCCAGATATTTTTCTGATATATTATCTAAAGAGGGGAAGCGGTACAGGTGGGAGTCACCTAATGACCGCCCTTAAACATATAGGTATAGCAGGGCAGATCATTTCCTGTGACATTAATAGATGGGAACAGTGTCTCCTGCTCCTTGGTAATGATGTAGGCCAGTAGATCAACTGTGTTTGTAGGTCAATCGACAGTATCGATCTACATGGACTTTGTCTGAAGTCGCCGTTATTGGCAGACATCTAAATCAATGAAATGCTTTGCCTCAACAGGTCAAACCAACAGATCAGCTTGAATTTGGACACGCTGGGAAGTCAGAAAGATGACATAATTACACCGACTGTTTTTTAATACTTTTTTTAGTTCAACTTTATGAAAATGGTTGATGACACACACATTTAAAAAAAATAAGACTCCAATGAGTTGCATATTTTAGAACTTTTCATTTCTCTCCAGGGCATTGTGTACAATCAAATCTTTTACAGTACATTTGCTCCACAGACCCCCCCACCCCCCTTTCCTCCCTGAACCTAATAAATATAGTACATCCTTTGATCACTCACTGTTTGGCCGTGCACAGCAAGGCTCACACACTTACACAGCTGACTTACTCAGTGCACAGGCAAGAGACGGAAGGAGTGGGGGGGGGGGGGGCAGGCAGTACAACGAGGAAAGAGAGAGAGAGGAAGAGTGAAAAAGACAATAGGAGGGGGGATGAAAAGGAAAATCATCAGGAAAAGAGAAGATGGTTTTTGATAGACAGTGAGAGGGAATCAAGAGGGGGGGGGGGGGGGGGGAGCAGAAAATAAAATGAGATGACCTTCCGACAAACAAAAACAAACAAGATAGACTACAAAATAAAGATATAAAATGAAAAGGAATAACATATAAACATCAATTTGAACTCACAAACACAGTACTGCAATAGTTTCCCTTTATCCAGGCCTACAGTTCTGGTTGGTCCTTTTTTAAGTCCAGCCCAGTTTACACTAGAAAGTCACTAGTTTATTGCATCTCTCTGTTTACCTGGTCTACAAAGGCTGCGTCCCAAAGGGCACATTATTTCCTATGTAGTGCGCTACACTATAAAGGGAACGGGGTGCTATTTGGTACGCAGAGCCTGGTCTACAGAGTACAGTCAGTAACCCTGAAACGCTTCAAGTCCGATCCAATAACACAATTAGAAGTTGACCAAGTGCGGAAAAAAAACAAACAAAAAAAAGTATCCGACATAAACTCATAATCATCTTAATAATACCAAATGTAACAGTGACGATGTAACATTGAGGATACTTCTTTCTAATACACTTATATCTCCGTCTTCTTGTCCAACTCCACATCTTCGCTTGCTTGTCTCATTTTGCCCTAAACACACTTTAGTGATATACTACTTTTTTTACACATTCAAAAGTAGTATAAATCACCAAATATCATTATTGCTATGACCAGTAAATATAAAAGATTAACTTAATAGCTCTTTCTTGGTCCGTGCTGAAGTGTTAACACAGAGCATATAGGAAAAGATAAATCACTGGCGTTGAGAGCGGGACAGGACTTTTCGAAATCAAAGTCGTGCTAAATAAATACTGGGACGGTCTGGCGCGCACACTCATCATTCGCTCGCTCGCGATTCTCGAAACAACCCAGTCACCCTCAAAAAGACAGCTAACGATAAAAACGAGCTAGTAGACGATTTAGGAGTCTTTTTGTATTATTAACGTCTTAAAAAAAAAAAAAAAAAGTATTGTTTTGAAATGATTCTCCAATAGCAGATCAAGTCTAAGATGGAAGCTGCTGATCCCAGATGGAGAGAATGAGAGAGAGAACGATAAAAATAAAAAAAAGTTCGAAACAGGAGACTTTCTGTAATCCATCAGAGCTTTCCCCTCTCTCGTCATGTGTCCCTCATTTCCAGAGGCTCAAGGGGGACTAAGCTGAGCGGACCCCTCACACCGAGGCACATAAGTCCCCTAGGCTGGCTTCAGCTGGGAACAGAGCCATAGCTGTTTATCAGGGCTGGGAAAGCTCCCAATTTCCCAAATGTCAGAGTCCATCCATTTTGAAACGCAAAGTTAATCTGGGTTGGCCCATTTTGAGAGCTGCAGTCGATCCAAGTCAAGTCAGTCCATTATGAAATGCGCTGGACCCGAGTCTCTCCATTTGAAATGCATCAGCAGGGCTGCACATGTTGAAATGCAGTAGATCGTCCGTTTTCTTTTGAAAATGTCTCTTGGATTCTCAGGCAGGGGAGATGGTTCAGGGTGAGCAGCATGGTTGGTTGCATGTGAGGAGCAGATGGTACTATACAAACTGGCCAGCCTTTAGCCCTGACTGAGGGACATATGGTTGGCTCACCATGCTATGTTATTGCTGTAGCCCTGAAGACATTCCCAGTCTAACTGTCTGGACGTGAGAGGTGGTGGTGACTATGGAAGGTGGAACTTTGCCATTGCAGGTTGAGGTCTGGGGAGTTATGGGTAGTGTAGTACCCCCCCCAAAGGTCACTCACCACCCACCCCATTGCAGGTTGCTCAGACTGAGGCGTGGGGACCCCCCACCTCTCCCTGTCCGTTTTGAGTAGAGAAGCAGGAGCAGAGCTTGGGATCGGGTGAGAGAGTGTCACTCTCCCTGATTGACCCAGCTGGACCCTCCACCTCTGGCCACCTCCCCCTTGGCTCTCTCCCCCGTGGTCTATTCATACCCACCTGAGGGGTGGAGGGAGGGAGGGAGGATCAGTGCTCAGTGAGAGACTGAAGTGGGGTTCGAGGGGGGATCCTGCTGGACTTCTGGAGTGACGACGCCTCGGTGGAGCTTTTCCAATGACTGTTTCATCTGAGGGAGAGAGAGAGGAGGAGGCTAATGTCATTACGACAGCCACGATGACTCTTCATGAATAACAGTGAAGCCGTTTGTTAGCCTTAGGGAACGCTTCGTAAATGATGCGTGTACATGCTTGGACACACACACACACACACACACACACACACCTGGTCTAGTAGAGTGACTGAGGATTGGAGGATCTGTTGCCATTTGCCCAGCTGGGCCTGGTGGAACTGTCTCTGGAGCTGCAACACCTGGGCCCACTCTTCTGCAGACTGGGGTAGAGGACTGGATGGAGAGAAGAGAGGAGAAGAATGAACAGAGAAAGAAAGAGAGGCATTAGTTCACATGCTAAAAATGCATCTCTGGTAGTAAGTAATATCCAATGAAAGTGCTGGTTTGTTCCTGAGCAACGGAAGAGAACAAATCATAGAACAAAACAGTGGGAATCAGAGGTGCATTCGGTTCTAGTTTAAATCTAGTTCTCGATCAAAAGGAGAACAGGACAGTGTCCTCTGATGGGTAAGTAGTAATGGCTATAATATAAAGATGTTTCCTGGTTTGGTTACCTGTCAGACAGAGAGAAGGACTGCCACGTCTCCAGCGTGTGTGCAGCTCTCTCCAGAGAACACAGCTTGTAAAACAAGAGCATGTTGAGGGCCACCAACACCACCAGACTAGAGGGGAGAGAGAGGAGAGGTGATAGAACAAATCAGCATCGAAAGAAAGAGGGTAAATGTATTGACGCAAGTATGGGCCAAAAAACAGAGGGAAGCGAGACTAGGTTATGAATAAAGGGACGACAGTCAGGAATATGAGAACTCGAGGAGGAATGGGGAAAAGTGGTGGCGCAACTCAAACTGTAACACAGCACAAAATGATTTTGGGACAACAAAGCATACTAGACCATCGAACGACAGCGCAGACTTCACAACACCGAACAGTCATTCAACGAGACATTGACGATGTGACACCCAGTCTTTTATTATACGGTACCTGACACAGATCCTACGCACAGGAAGCGATAGAGAGAGAGGCAGTGGGAGGGCGTCAGTAAGCAGAGGACATATTCATTTCATTGAACCCCCCCCCCCCCAAACACTTTGACAACATGGACTACAGAAACAGAGAAACAAGCATTCAGACTCATTTGTACACTAGCACTCACAGTGGAACTCACATAATGTGGTGGTTACGGTAACGCTACAGGGATGAGAGGTCCCCAAAAACACTTTCACAATCACTCACAAACGGTCCAATCCCAACTTGAGTTTAGTGTAGGTTATGTATTGATGTCAATGGGAGGATTGTGTGAAACGTGCACATCTCAAGTATGGATTCATCCTAAAGCTCATATGCTGGACAAGATTAGGCCATTGATAATTCCCTTGGTTTACTCCTACTAAGGGATAGGGGAATCGAGCAGTGTTTCTTTTCACACACGCCGAGAGGTCAGAACTCACATGAAGCTGACTATGAGCAGTATGGTAGAGATGCTGTTGCCTCCGCCACGCGACCGCTCTCCGTGCTTGTACTGACCACCTGGTCAAAGGGAGAAACACATTACTTACTGCCAGAAGAGCCTGGATGCAGTTCCAAATCACACCAGCAGATGTCAGTGTATAAAGCAAAGCGGAGCACCAGTGGCATTTGACATTTAGTTGAATGAATCATCATAAACCTGGAGACAAATAAGTTCGATTGACACATGAGGTAATCGTTGAACTCTGCTTGACAATCTTTTATATGGGTCTTATTTATCAGGCGTCAAACAGAAGAAAAGTAACTGACATCTCCTGACACCACCACGGCCCTGTTGACTCACCCGCCTCTCTCCGCTCCTCTCCTATCCCTCGGTCCCCGCGCTCTCCACCTCCCGCGCCCCCTCCCTCTCTTTCCCGGTCCCCCAGGCGCCGGGAGCAGGTGCGTTTGCGTCGCCGCAGGGCCGGGGTTGTCTTGGCAGAGTCTGCCCCCACCACATCCCCAGAGGTCACCACTGACACCTCAGACTGGAGCAGGGTCTCCAGCTTACACACCTCACTCTCTGATAGGGAGACACAGAGAGAGAGAGAGAGAGAGACACAGAGAGAGAGACACAGAGAGAGAGAGAGAGAGAGAGAGAGAGAGAGAGAGAGAGAGAGAGAGAGAGAGAGAGAGAGAGAGAGAGAGAGAGAGAGAGAGAGAGAGAGAGAGAGAGAGAGGAGAGAGAGAGAGAGAGAGAGAGAGAGAGAGAGAGAGAGACGGAGGGAGAGAGAGAGAGAGACGGAGGGAGAGAGAGAGAGAGACGGAGAGAGAGACGGAGAGAGAGAGACGGAGAGAGAGAGACGGAGAGAGAGAGACGGAGGGAGAGAGACGGAGGGAGAGAGACGGAGGAGAGAGACGGAGAGAGAGAGACGGAGAGAGAGAGACGGAGAGAGAGAGACGGAGAGAGAGAGACGGAGAGAGAGAGACGGAGAGAGAGAGACGGAGAGAGAGAGACGGAGAGAGAGAGACGGAGAGAGAGAGACGGAGAGAGAGAAAGAACCAGAAAGAGAGGTAAGCAATAAGAATACAGACACTGCTTCATCCCGAGTAGGAGAGTAAGACCACAATGTAAGTCAGTCTCACCCATGTGTCTGTAGTACTCCTCGATGCCGCTCCAGGTGTTCTTCTCGATGAGCGCCTTCACCAGGCTCCACGGCTGCTTCTTGTAGCAGATATCTGACGACACCCTGCAGACACAACTCAGAGTCCATCACACTGTAACCAGTAACCCATCACTGAAGCACTCTGTATCACTAGACATAATGCACGGTGCTGCACATACCTGGGATCCCCACAGAATTAAATAGAACATATTATATAACAGTATTATATGACATCTCTAAAGGGATCACGCGGTTCACCCACGACAGAAGCTAGAAACGTATCATAATGAACACCGATCCGCCACTCAACTGACGGCGCCGACAGACATGGCAGTTCTGCTTCTAGCGTTTCGCTGCGCCCGCAATAGCAATCTGCTAAATACGTGTATGTGACCAATCAATCCGATTTTGAGTCAAACCGCACCTCTTAGAACAGTTTAAAAGGGACACTTCATCCATATCGGGTGTGTTTTATGTGACGTAAGAACATAAGCTCGCGGGTTTCTAAGGCAGCGAGTTCACCTGATACATACAACATTTAGTAGGTTAGCACACAAAAAAAAAAGTTGTTTCAAACAACTAAATGTTTCTATTGCCATTTGATCTGCACAGGCGACTCATACACAAACTATTAGTCAAAAGGCATTGTTCAGTGTGCTGGGTGGTGAAAGTAGGTACCGGAGTCTGCTCTTGTTCTTGTTGATGGCGGTGAGGCAGTAGCGGTGCACGGTGTAGAAGTAGTCCTGGTAGGGGATGCCCGAGGTAATGACCTCCGAGTCCACCACGTAACACTCGTCCGGGGCACTGTTCTTATACAGCGTCTGGATGGAGCGAAGGGAAAGAAAGGTGTTAGCGTTAGCGAATGACCTACGGGGGTGAGTCTCAATCCTCAGAAGGCGAGTCAAGTCTTGTTCTCCAACTCAGTGGAGACTCCCAACTCTGACGTCTCCATGCCGTGACCTAGAATATATATTTTTTTTTGGTGAACCGGATATTCAAACCAGAACATGGAGGACAATGGAGGCTGGTGTCACTTTAAAAATCGGAGGAGGCTCATTTGTAATGGCTGGAATGGAACGCTATCAAACACGTCAAATCCATATGTTTAATCGGGTTCCATTCATTACAATGAGCCTGTCGTCTGATTTCACGTGACACCAGCCTCCACTAATGTCGACCAAATGTTTTTTTAAACTGTAATATCCAGCGTGCTGACTGACTGACCTGAGTTTCCACTACGGGGGCGGTCTTGGGGCCCAGGGGGTTGTTGATGGCGATGGTGTAACTCAGGATCCGGCTGGTGTTCCCACTGCAGCTGTCCTGTTGCCACTCACGAACTGACAGGTCTGACGGAGGGACAGAGAGAGAGGACAAGGAAAAGAATGAGGGAGGGAGTGTGTGTGTGTGCGAGGGAGAGAGAAAGACAGTAAGTGAGAGAAGGAGAGAAAGTAGGAGCGACAGGACAGAATGAGAGGAAGACAGAGGGAGAAAAGCGAGAGGGACACAGCACCGCTTCACAGAGGGAAATGCACTAATTAAAGCCACACAATGTCCTCAAAAAGCTGGCAGGGGCACAAACCAGGGAGGCCATCAACCAACCAACTCCACTTCTCTATTTCAGCATCTAAAAAACGACAACTTTAGGGAACTGTGCTAAGAACAACGAATATGCAGAGCCCTGTACTACTTTTCTCAGAACATACAATAGCATATCCGGTGTTGAAGAAAAGAAGAGAGGAGAGCGAGAGAGACAGATGGAGGAAGGTTAACACAGCGTAAACAAACACCGTGGACTGCTCATTAGCGCTACAACACACTGGCCTATGTCTGAGGAGAGGGGAAGGAAGGGGGCGGAGACCCTGACCGCATCCCAAATGGCACCCTATTATTCATGTAGGGAACAGGCCAGGATGCCATTATTTGGGACAGCTCCAGTCTAAGCACTAGGAGGATAATAACAAATCATTCCATCCCCATACATGACAACAGCCATACTGCGTGGAGCAGCAGAGACGTCCTACAGATGAGCACCAGTGCATCAGGAGATAGTCGGTCGGGTGGAAGAGGCGGCAATGAGCGTCTCACGCAGCAACACTCCGAGGTCGCGTCCCAAGCGGCACCCCATTCCCTAAATAGCGCACTACGTTTGACCAGGGCTCTGGTCAAAATAAATGCACTATATACGGAATAGGGTGCCATCTCGGACGCAGCCCTAAAGCTTACTGTACAAGCCCTGGAGGGACTTTAGGAAGGGCCGATCAGTCACATGGAATGAACTAAGCATTTTGCATCCTATCGTGTTGTAGCCTATCCATGTTTCTAGGCAGACTATCACTAGTACTGGGAAACAGTGGTGTGTACAGGAATGTACTCTAGGAACAATGTTTCTACCTAAAAAATTAAAGGAGATATTTGGAAAGGGAATGAAAATAGAAGGAGCAGAAAGTGATCAAGAGGAAGAAAAACGAGAACGTTGCCAATGCCAACCATGTGTAAGATCAACAAAGAGTGTGTGTGTGTGTGTGTGTCTCCACGTATGTACAGTGGCTTGCGAAAGTATTCACCCCCTTGGCATTTTTCCTATTTTGATGCCTTACAACCTGGAATTAAAATCGATTTTTAGGGTTTGTATCATTTGATTTACACATGCCTACCACTTTGAAGATGTAAAATATTTATTGTTTGTTTGACGATAAAAAAAAAAAAATAAATAAAACCTGAGTGTGCATAACTATTCACCCCCCCCCCCCCCCCCCCCCAAAGTCAATACTGCAATTACAGCTGCAAGTCTCTTGGGGTATGTCTCTATAAGCTTGGCAGATCTAGCCACTGGGATTTTTGCCCATTCTTCAAAGCAAAACTGCTCCAGCTCCTTCAAGTCGGATGGGTTCTGCTGGTGTACAGCAATCTTTAAATCATCCCACAGATTCACAATTGGATTGACGTCTGGGCTTTGACTAGGCCATTCCAAGACATTTAAATGTTTCCCCGTAAACCACCAGTGTTGTTTTAGCAGTATGCTTAGTGTCATTGTCCTGCTGGAAGGTGAACCTCCGTCCCAGTCTCAAATCTCTGGAAGACAAACAGGTTTCCCTCAAGAATTTGCCTGTATTTAGCGGCATCCATCATTCCTTCAATTCTGACCAGTTTCCCAGTCCCTGCCGATGAAAAACATCCCCACAGCATGATGCTGCCACCACCATGCTTCACTGTGAGGATGGTGTTCTCGGGGTGATAAGAGGTGTTGGGTTTGCGCCAGACATAGCATTTTCCTTGATAGCCAAAAAGCTCAATTTTAGTCTCATCTGACCCGAGTACCTTCTTCCATATGTTTGGGGAGTCTCCCACATGCCTTAACCTGTTGGGGATAGGGGGCAGTATTTGCACGGCTGGATAAAAAAAAATACCCGATTTAATCTGGTTACTACTCCTGCCCAGTAACTAGAATATGCATATAATTGTTTGGTTTGGATAGAAAACACCCTAAAGTTTCTAAAACTGTTTGAATGGTGTCTGTGAGTATAACAGAACTCATTTGGCAGGCCAAAACCTGAGAAGATTCCAAACAGGAAGCGCTCTCTCTGACTATTTCTTGGCCTTCTTGATCATCTCTATCCAAAACAGGGGATCTCTGGCATAACGTGACATTTTCTAACTTTCCCATAGGCTCTCAGAAGGCGCCAGAACGTTGAATGATGACTTTGCAGGCCATGGCTGAAAAACAGTAGCGCATTTGGATAGTGGTCGATCTGAGAACAATGAGACTGGGGCACGCGTGCACGAGACTCCACCATGTTTACATTTTCAGTCTTTGAACGAAAACAGGGTTTTTTTGTCACGAAACGCGCCGGGCGCATCACCCTTCTTTACCCTTCGGATAGTGTCTTGAACGGACGAACAAAACGCCGCCATTTGGATATAACTATGGATTATTTGGAACCAAACCAACATTTGTTATTGAAGTAGAAGTCCTGGGAGTGCATTCTGACGAAGAACAGCAAAGGTAATCCAATTTTTCTTTTAGTAAATCTGACTTGTGAATACCACACTTGGTGGGTGTCAAAATAGCTAGCCTGTGATGGCCGGGCTATCTACTCAGAATATTGCAAAATGTGCTTTCACCGAAAAGCTATTTTAAAATCGGACATAGCGATTGCATAAAGGAGTTCTGTATTTATAATTCTTAAAATAATTGTTATTTTTTTGTGAACGTTTATCGTGAGTAATTTAGTAAATTCACCGGAAGTGTTCGGTGGAAATGCTAGTCACATGCTAGTCACATGCTAATGTAAAAAGCTGGTTTTTGATATAAATATGAACTTGATTGAACAAAACATGCATGTATTGTATAACATAATGTCCTAGGAGTGTCATCTGATGAAGATCATCAAAGGTTAGTGCTGCATTTAGCTGTGGTTTTGGTTTTTGTGACATTATATGCTAGCTTGAAAAATGGGTGTCTGATTATTTCTGGCTGGGTACTCTGCTGACATAATCTAATGTTTTGCTTTCGTTGTAAAGCCTTTTTGAAATCGGACAGTGTGGTTAGATTAACGAGAGTCTTGTCTTTAAAATGGTGTAAAATAGTCATATGTTTGAGAAATTGAAGTAATAGCATTTCTAAGGTAATTGAATATCGCGCCACGGGATTCCACTGGCTGTTGAGTAGCCCATAGAGGTTAAGGTGAACACCAAACGTGTTTGCTTTTTTTTCCCTTTAAGCAATGGCTTTTTCCGTCCACTCTTCCGTAAAGCCCAGTTCTGCGGAGTGTACGGCTTAAAGTGGTCCTATGGACAGCTCCTTCAGGGTTATCTTTGGTCTCTTCGTTGCCTCTGATTAATGCCCTCCTTGCCTGGTCCGTGAGTTTTGGTGGGCGGCCCTCTCTTGGAAAGTTTGTTGTGGTGCCATATTCTTTCCATTTTGATATAATAGATTTAATGGTGCTCCGTGGGATGTTCAAAGTTTCTGATATTTTTTTTATAACCAAATCCTGATCTGTACTTCTCCACAACTTTGACCCTGACCTGTTTGGAGAACTCCTTGGTCTTTATGGTGCCGCTTGCTTAGTGGTGTTGCAGACTCTGGAGCCTTTCAGAACAGGTGTAAATATACTGAGATCATGTGACAGATCAGGTGACACTAAGATTGCACACAGGTGGACTTTATTTGACAAATTATGTGACTTCTGAAGGTAATTGGTTGCACCAGATCTTATTTAGGGGCTTCATAGCAAAGGGGGTGAATATATATGCACGCACCACCTTTCCGTTTTGAATTTTTGGAAACAAGTTATTTTTTTAATTTCACTTCACCAATTTGGACTATTTTGTGTATGTCACTTTACATGAAATTGAAATAAATTAAAATATGAAACAAAATATGAAAAACGCCAAGGGGGAAGAATACATTTGCAAGGCACTGCATGTGAAGAGCAGGTGTGCGAGTGTGTACACGTGTGCGCGTTTGCGCTGTACGGACCTGTGAAGTGCCGCTGGGAGAAGAGATGCTGGATGAAGTGTGTGTCTGCGGAGAAGAGCAGGTCGTGCAGCTTGTCCACGCTCATGCGCACCACCATGTTGATGTGCAGCCGGCCAGCCAGGTCCGCACAGAACGACTCCACCTCGTCTGGACGGGGACAGAGTTACACATCACTCACAACTATAGTAATGCACCAGTTAGCAGAGATACCACAGTTGAGATAAAGTCTAATCATCAGAATTTCTATGATAGATTTTTTTTTTTATATCCCGCCAGGATTTGTTGCAACTGCATTGACAAATGGGACCTAGACAAGCTGGCTTGCCAATCAACTTCAAATCCAGTGTCAGATGAAATGGCTTTTCAAGTCAATTAAATAAAATATAAAAACGTCAGCGATAATGGGGAGGATAATGTCCTTTTTGTTGACGAGACACACAGTTCTGTTTGAGCAGAAGAGAACTGTAAAAGACTCCCCACTTTACAGGCCTCAAAGAAAATACATTGTGGTTGCTAACAGTACAGTTCAGACTTCTGTAACATGACCATTGCACTTTATCGGTCAAATCATAGTCACTAAAACATAATGTTTTCAGAAAATATTGTTTTTCTGCTCCTAGTACTCTGTCATCTGCTAAGTGAACGCTGACGTCTCGAGTTTCTCTTGAGTTTTGCCTTTAATGCAGCAAGTCACACAGTCTGTTCTCAGGAGAGTCCATGACTACAGTAATGTAGGTCCTACTAGACTCCTGGTAGACTACTAGTATGGGATCAATAGGAAGGGAGTATTTGCAGTAGTTTCAACAGGCTTTCTCTTCTGAGAAAAAAGGATAGCTGAAAGCAGCAGAGTGGAAACCAATCGCTTTCACCCGTCACGTTCTTTCAGATTAGTGGGAATGAAGGAAAGGAGATGAGGAGAGAAAACCACCTTACGGACTATTAGAATTTCACCTTTGTGAAGTGTCTACAATCGCATCTTTCCCTCTCAAATCTCCCACGTCTGCATCAGATTAAAATGTATTTTGCATGTTCGCCTAAACGCAAATGTTTTTCCATGAAACTACTCTCCTGTGGGCTCCAGGAACTCACCCTCTTCCTGTGTGTCTGAGGAGTTGCTGGGGTCGGTGGGCAGCTCGTCGTCGTTGGTGAGCTGGTCCAATGAGGAGAGGTTTTCCAGGCTGGTGGCAGACGGGGGCATCATGTGATTGGAAGACTCCAACAGGCTGTCCCCGCCCTCCTCCACATACTAGGAAATGGCATGCGAGGGGAGAGAAAGGGGTAGTTAGTTACCACACGCCGTGAGGTCATTAAGGCAGAAACACACACAAACACAGCAATCCCAACACCCTCACATAACTGAGGAGCCTTGGAGGACTAGTACGACCTCAAAGCCTCTCTACTCTGCCCTGGTCAGACAACACTGGCTCTTTTAGGCACAGCATGGGCCACGTCCCAAATAACACCCCATTCCCTATATAGTGCACTACTTTTGACCAGGGCCATGGCACCCTATTCCCTGTAGTACACTATATAGGGAAGAGGGTGACATTTGGAACACAACATTACATCCGAGACGGATGGCCGTTTAGAGCCAACAAGCGACTCTGATCTACTGGGGTATGACTGAGGTATATGTATCCTATCAAGATAAACCACGGAACAGTCATAATTATGAAACTCTCTCTAAAGTCAGTTCAAAGTTATATCCCCCCGCCTCCCGATGCCCTGGGTCATATTCACTTAAGACAACGTTTTCAAACATTTTACCCTAATGAATACGACCCTGTAGTTCCCTGGCATTAAATCAAATAAAACTCACGAAAGAGGCAGCAGCCGAGGCGGGGGCGGACAAGGAGGCGGTGTGTGTGGTGGAGGGCAGGGAGCTCTGGGAGCTGGGCGGGCTGGGGTCCGGGGGGTCGAGGGAGGGGCTGCCGGGGATGTCTACGGGCAGACAGGTAGTTGAGGAGAGGGGAGAGGAGCCCAGACCACCGCTGGCAAGGAGGGGGCCACTGGGGAACAAGGCTGCCATGGAGGGGGGCGAGCTGCCCAGCGAAGCTATGGCCCCCAAGGAGCTAAGGTCCAACAGGTCAGAGACAGAGACTGACTCTTCCACTGGCCTGAGATGGGGGGGGGGGGGGGGGGGGGGGGGACAGAGACAGAAAGAGAGAGAGAGAGATGAAGGGGACAGAAAAAGGGCAGTATGGGGGAAAGAGGGCGAAAATGAGAGAGAATGAAGGATGGGAAGACAGAGAGGAGAAAAAGGAGAAAGAAACAGCATGATTAACAATTCACAATCCCAGTAGTGGCTTTTCATTTAAGGGATGGATAATCCAGAGACATCAGCGAACATGTACACTCACAGTAGACCGTTAATGTGCTCGTCGGTGGGGGAGACATAGTCATCGTCTTCACTGGTGAGGCCCAGCTCAGTGCCGTAACACTGATGGACGATGTGCCACAGCTCCTTTGGGGACAGAGGCTGAGAGGAAACAGACATTAACCGTCTCAATGTCTCACTAACTTCTTGGACTTTCCTCTTGTAGGACATTAAAACGTCAATCAATAATTCAATCATTCAGTAACCGATAGTTTTGGTCAGTGTTATATGTGTTGCATTTTGTTATATTTCATCACTGAATAGTTCTATTATCCAATAAACGGCATAAATAATACTGTTTGCCCGCTCTCAGTATTTGGAAGTGCCTTCGTGCCGCCACGGTGATATATATGCCCAGTTAATGTCACACTGGCAGGAGTGCGAGAGCTGGAGGTGGGAGAGGAGGTAGGTACCTTGTCCATCAGTGCGTTCTGCCACAGTCTGAAAATCATCATGTAGCTGCGGTCCCTCGCCCCGAAAGACGTGAAGAAGTGCTGGATGAAACGACAGAGAGAGAAAGAGAGCAGGCACAGAGGAAAACAAATTGAGTGAACGATGGAATGATGGCTAGTGGTCATTGCTATTGATTCAGCTTGTCAAAAACCATGACAGAAATAGTCTATTTTGCCATGATACATTTTTTTTATGTTATTTGTCAAGCATCGGAAGCATCTAAACCAGTGTTTCTCAACTGGTTTTGCCTTGGGACCCAAATATGACAATTGAGTCGCAACCCAATATTATGGAATGTTGATTATTACATTTTGTAATGTTCTATTGCAGATGCCTTTTTGAGCAGGTTTCACTTGCTAAATAGACTCTCTCAATTAGTATTAAAAAGAAAGTCATTACACAGCCATATTAACTGAGAAAACATTTACCAATTGAAGAGAATACGCCATTTAAAATTATACCACCAGTTCAGGAGAGGGGAGTAAGAAATGATCAAACTCAGAACATGACATCAAAACCAGTCCAATAATGTTCATGAAAAGTAACACATACCAGTGTTTAAAATAGAATTAGGAATTCTTAATTATCAATTACAATGTCAATAGTTTCACAACCTTGACTTTATTTTTTTTTAAAGGTGTACATTTTTTAACCAGATCACCAAAATGTAATATGAAAATCAGAATGAATTAACAATAATAATTAACATAGTGAACAATATTGAAGTCTGGGGTGATGGTTGACAAGGCAACTCGGAGGTCATGCTGGCTGTCCAGTTTTTTTCTGATTTTAGTTTGTTTTCAGCACTGCCATTGCAGAGAAGCCACTTTCACACTGATCGGTAGTGCTGAACGGTAGCATGATTTTGCTTGCAAGACAAGCGAGAGCAGGATACTCTCCCATTACTCTGCACCAGAACTGTGGCAGTGTCATTTCCGGGAGCTCAATCCACGATCAAATGACAGCTCCACCAGCTGATCCTCTCCGTTGCTTGGCAACGTGACGCTTCCCATCTCCACTCGAAAGGGGTCCCGTATCCAGTCGTCTTGTCTCCTGTTCTCCTCCGGGAAGTAGTTGCAAAACTTTCCCTGCAGCTTGACAAGATGCTATTTAATGGCGTGTCGCCGTGCGCTTTGTTGATCGGATTCTGAATCTTGAAATCAGCATTGGGAAACATGTCAACCTTCCCGTGAGAAACATGTTTTGCCCAAACGGTAAGCTTCATCTTGAAGGCATCCACTTCGTCCCCCTGTACAAATCGATTGTGCCCCCTCCCTTGCATTGACACATTGAGAGAATTCAGATCAATAATATCCACCAGGAAGGGAACCTGCGCGAGCGTTTCCTCACAATCGAAATATTCGGCCAGAGGTGACTTGTTTACCAAAAGAAACGCAGCAATCTCTAATCGAAGCTCATAAAAACGACCCAACACTTTACAGCTGGAAAGCCAGCGGACCTCTGCATGATACAGCACCTGATGGTGCTCCCTCCCCATATCCCTGCAGAAGGCCTGAAACACCTGCTTTTCCTAGAACTCTTTTTGATATAGTTGACACGCTTGATCACATCCTGGAGAGTGGCGTGGAACTCAGGCACCATGTCCTTCGCTGCCAATGCCTCCCTATGTAGGAAGCAATGGTTCCACATCACACTCTGTGCTCTCTCCAGGATCCACTTTGCTACCCCGGAGTGCTTTCCCGACATGGCAGCTGCCCTATCAGTGGTCACACCGACGCACCCATCCCAGGCCAGTCCCACGGAGCCCAAGTGCATATCCATTGTGTTAAAGACAGGCTTTGCAGTGTTGGTGGTGGGCCAATCAGCACTTAAAAGGAACTGCTCCTCAAAGTTATTATCCCAGGCGTGTCTGACATAGACCATTAGAATTGCATGTTGAGCCAAATCTGTAGATTCATCAAGCTGCAGTGTGTAATGGCCATTTGGATGTCTGGCGTATTATGCCCTCAGACATGTCCTGGAATCTCCGGTCATTGGATAGGGGTGTGGTTTTAAGTTGGTTGGTGGCAAACACTCCCAAGATTTCAGTTCACATATCAATCGCAGCAGGGAGTATGAGATCCTCTGTGCTGGTCTGGGTTTTTTGCACTTAGCAATGCGCTGGGCCACAAGGTATGATGCGCAAAGTGCCTTTTCTTGTACCGTGCATAGGTTCTTCAATGAATCTTGTGAGGCCTCCAGATATTGACATTTCCTTTTTTTTTTAAGTCAGCTGTCTTATCTTTAACTCTTGGATGCTTGGTGTCCAGATCCCTTTTCATTTGGGAGGGATTTCATGCTCTCATTAGCTAATAGCTCGTTGCATAGGACGCACTGCGGTCCACACTCACCCTGCCTGTCTTATATGTAAAACCATATTTGATGACGTCGGGGGTGGTATTTTCTCTTGTTGACCGGGACCGGGGGTTGTCTGCCTTGGTGTTCATATGGGAAGCAGCAATGGATGAAGAGGGAGCTGCACGTTTTAAAAACTTGTCCATGATTTTACTCTGATGGCTAGCCGACAGTTAACTATGCACATGTGCAAGGCCTGCAGAACACACCTGCATAGTTAGCCGTCAATCAAGCTAGCTGTCAGAAGATCTGTATTATCTAAGTGGACGTGTCACATTTAAAACAAAACAATGCTGCAGAATGACATTTTTATTGGATCTCTGTGTGTGTGTGTGTGTGTGTGTGTGTGTGTGTGTGTGTGTGTGTGTGTGTGTGTGTGTGTGTGTGTGTGGAGAAATCTGTCATTTCATTGGATCAGTGTGTGTGTGTGGGGGGGGGGGGCAAGAACGTTATTGGATTGGTCAGCCAAGTCCGAACGTAGCTAGCCATTTCACCACTGCGGACACACTGCACGTGTAAAGTCAGCAACAGTAAGCACTACAGTGGTATCCTTTCAAAATAAACCTCCCGCGACCCTCCCCCACACCCCCAGTTGACAATCACTGAGCTAAACAATACGTATACTGTCTACAAGAATCTATAATAAAAAGTGATTTTCCTTTACATATCATTGATGCACCTGTTAACTACTGTTCTTCCACTACTCTGAACTCTGAACTTCTTCCACTACTCTCATAGTAGGCTGTGTGACTGAATATCGAGCCCCTTGGCTCACCTTGTCGTGGTCGGTGCTGATCTGAATGGCGTTGGGGATGACCTTGGCAGTCTTCTCCTTGGTCAGGGTGGTCACATCTTTCAGCAGGATTGTGATCTGAACAGAACAGGAGGGTTAGTGTGTGTGTGGAGGGTTGGTTCTTCAACAAGGAAAATTCTCCCTCGTGGGGACTTTAGGTTCCCCCCCCCCACAGACACAGGATTAAGGCTATTTAAAGCTCAGATGTTAGGTTTAGGGTTACAATTAGGGTTAGGGTAAGTGGTTAGGTTTAGGCTTAGGAGTTGGGTTTGGGGTTAAGGTTAGGGAAAATAGGATTTTTATTGGAAATCAAATTTATGTCCCGACGAGGATAGAAGAACAAAACGTCTATAACTTACAGTGGTTTCCCAGCGGAAGATATTGCTATAGAAGCAGAGCCAGTTCTCTGACAGATAGAGTCTCCCCTGGAGTAGAATGTCTTTCTGCAGCGCACATGAGTAGTCTGGGGAGGAGAGGAAGAGGAGGTTGGAGGAGAGACATCAGGCTGACAAAGCAACAGCATCGGCCCTTCACTTCCACAGTGTCAGAGCAGAGAGATGCAAACTCGCACAAAGTACGTGTTTGTGAGCGTGCGCGTCACTCACCCACTATGAGGCGTTCCGTGTCTGGCAGCTTCTTGAAGAGTTTACGGAAATCCTCATTGCGCTGTTTATAAGTGGGACTGAGAACCTGAGAGAGAGAGATTACTTTGTTGCTCTTCTATGCTTTATTAAATATAATCTTGCAGAACCAGTCGTGTCTATGAATATGAATATTGTATATACATCGAGTTCCAAAAGTATTTGGACAGTGACAATGTTGTTTTGGCTCTGTACTCCAGCACTTTGGATTTGAAATGATACAATGACTGAGGTTAAAGTGCAGACTGTCCGCTTTAATTTGTGGGTATTTTCATGCATATCAGGTGCTGTTTAGAAATTACAGCACCTTTTGTACATCGTTCCCCCCCATTTTAGGGAACCAAAAGTATTTGGACTAATATGTGTATTAAAGTAGTCAAAAGTGTAGTATTTGTTCCCATATTCCTAGCATGCAATGACTACATCAAGCTTGTGACTCCCAACAAGACTCTGCTGATAGTCTGCACTTTAACCTCATAGTCATTGTATCATTTCAAAATTATATGAGCCAAAACAACAACAAAAATGTGTCACTGTCCAAATACCTTTGGACCCCACTGTACATCTGGCATGTGAGGTTACATCAGATACTATGTCCCTGAGGTAAAAGCGACAGGCTGAGTAGGTAAATGAGAAGAACACTAAGTTGAATGAACAGTTAAATCAGCTAAAGCTCAAAGCTTAGTGAAATGGTTAAATGAGGGGGGGGTGGCAATTTAACAGACACCGTTTTCGGCATCTATTGGTGCCATTTCACTGTTAAGTGCTATTTCATACTGTACTGTGCACTCCAACCAGGAAACACTGTAGCTACCATCAGCAGAATAAAGTGCACCGGAGTGGGAGACCCTAATGAACAGTTCCTTGAAGTGTATACTTACATTGTACCAGCTTTGCATTTTCTGCAAGGGAAAGAAAGAACAGCGGATAATCAGTGACGAACAGCATCCAAAAGGTTTCTCCATCCTCAAACAGTAAATGTAGAGTCTTGTCTATTTTGACATTCATGTAGTTGGGGAATAGGTTAAAAAGGGACACTGTGGAAAAACTAGCTATTAGGCCTGTATGGCGTTCCTTGATGTTCTGGTCATTTATCAATCTTGCTGTGTGTGTTTCTATCACCTCTGACTTTCCTGCGTGTTACGGTCTAATGCAGACGTTTTTATCTTAATATTAAATCATTTGTGTAAAAAATGGTACCTTACTGTGATTTTTTTTTTTTACCATTTTGATTAAAAACAAAGAAAAATTGCTTCTTAGCGAAGAACAATTCCTTAAGCAAGAATTTTGCTAAGACTGTCTAGGAGTGGGGAGGGATAAACTGAAAACGAACTGTTATTGTTAGAGAGGTTTGGAACTCCATCCCAGCAAAACAGGTTGAAATGCCAGATGGTCTTTTCAAACAGCTCTTACACTAAAATGGCCATCATCATCATCATTTTCTAAATTTCTAAATATTTTTCCAAACTCATGTGGAAATATATATATATATATATATATATATATATATATATAAAAAAAACTCAGGAAAATCATATTTTTGACTGCACTGGGCCTTGAACATTTGTCAATGCATGAATCATGGGCTAAAAGCCAATCTGCCCATAGTCAATCTATTCCAATGCCATTTAACACTGTGACCATGTCCAAAATCTAGAAGTCAAAATACACGACAGATCTCCTCTGCAAAAAGGTCAAAATTAATGACAGATTTCTTGAGTTATCTTAGATTAATTCTGACTATTTTGAGGAAATGTATACTGGCTACGGTGTGTCAAAATGGACAAACAGTACTATTGCTGCTTTTTTCTAGTTTTTCCAGCTAATGTATTTTAAGGGAGTGTGCGAGCACACTCGTTCGGTTAGCTGAGTTCAGCCAGGCGACAGCCGAACTGAAGCATGCTGATGCCATTACTTAAACTCCATACGAATCGTACCACATACTATTTAGAACGTACTGTTTAGTAAAAACAAATGCAGTAAGCAACAAATATCAGCATACTAGGCATCCTACGGATAATGTATCTAATGGCAATTGCGTTTATTCCCTTCATTCATACATTTTGGTACAGCGCATCCCATCAGCTGATTATCAGCTGTTGTCAGACACACGTGGGTCTCGAAAGACTATTCTCTTCCTCAATAGTGTTCAGCGAATTCTACTAGATTAAATTCCGAAATGAGTATGACATCCTGACATTTAAAGCACTACATTTCACATACTATAAAAGTGACTTTTCTCACCTTCCCAAAATGGCTACTATTTACAAAGCAAATTTGGGTATTCGGACACGGCCAATGACTACCGACTCCGTGGCTGTGTCGTCATGTCTGTCCTTATCTCTAAGCAGGGCTGTGTTCAGCAGGACACAACGTTGTCGAACGTTCAGATAGAAATATAGTATAGAAACACACAAATGCCTCTGACGTGTAGACAAAGGAATCACGTCAGCTCTATTCATGACATTTCTGTCTGCAACGCTCCACCTCCTTTTCCTACTGAATATGGCCCCGGTATACTGTTGACATAACAAAATGAGAGTGGCATTATACGGGGTCACCCTTACCTTGGCGTTGCGGCTGAAATGGCGTGAGGCGACGGGGTATGCGGAAGCGGTGGCGGAGGGCAGGGGACTGTCCGAACCCCTCCTTTCCCCGCTGCGCTCCCCCGGGCCACCCTCCACGTCGCTGGTCCTGCTTCCACCCCCACCACTACCCCCCAGCACCCGGCGGCGCAGAGAGGGGGAGCTGCCAGGGGTGCTGCGCGGAGAGTTACTGGCGGTACTGAAGAGAGAGATAGAAGAGGAGAGATTAGTGGTAGGCTAAGGGAAAGAGTATGGACATACATATTCATGTCATCATCAAGATTTCATGGTGGCCAAGGATGTAAGTAGTTAAGCCTATCTGGCCATGCTGGAAAGGATGGAACTACTGTGCATTGTATTTAGCTAAAAACACACTAATCACCAACCACTAACTCTAACCTTTCTCCCAACTGATTGGTGGTGATTAGAGCGGTCAGACACGGTCCATTCCTATATAGCCTAGATATCCTACCTGTGGCAGTGCAGTGGTATGAACCTTGTGGATCCTTCCTCTACCATCAACATAAATGAAAAAAAGCACTGCTTGGTAATACTACAGTAGGTAGGTGCTGTTTCTCAATTGATCTTATTTCCAAGGCACTGGAGCAAGAATGAATACGCCTACATGAGAAACACATTAGGGCAGAAAATGTTCAATGGAGGTTTTTATGAAGAGCACTTTTATCAAGTTAGGTGTGTAGTGTGCTTACACAACCATGCTGTTGTCTTCCTTCTAGTGAAAGCAGACATTCTGAACATAAAGACAAGGTCAAACCTATATTGCTGCCATAATATGTGCAGCTCATGTTCAGAGTTCAGGTCATGGCCCCATAAAAATGGCTGTATTGATGCCATAACAAAAGTTTCCATGGTTGCAGACTTGCTCTTAATTTGCAGTTTGGTGAAAACTGACAACCGCCTTCTGTTTTGACTCTTACAATCATATCGTACTAACTAGCTATAAACACACACAAACAGTCTCTTTCAACAGACACTGTGGTCTACTGTGTGAGCTCATTTGATCATTTTGTTCATCTCAAACAATAACTCATAGCCCACACACAGACTCCACTGTATACAGCCACAAGCATTTATACACTACCACCAACCTCTAGATCGTATTGTTCACCGCTTCTTTTGCATCCGTTTCTATTTCTCTCTTCCTGCAACTTCTGTTTCTCTTTTCTCAGTGTTCCCCTCTTCTTTTTTACCCAGTGTTTTTTCTATCCATAGCCTCAGTTCAGTCAGCTTTCCCTTCTCCATTGCAGTCTCTCTTCCCTTTCCTCTAACTCTTCTCTCATTACTGCCAAAACCACACTGGTCCAACTGCCAGTTGTCATGGTGACCAGAGGTAGGGGGGGGGGCTAGGGGTTAATATCAGCATTATCGCCAAGGTAACAACCCCCTTGTGAAATAACCCACCAATAGTAGCTGTGATTCTGAATAATGAAATCATAGGAATGAGCCAACACTTGAGGCGATGCCTGCTGCCAGATTTGTGCATTCAGAAATGGTCTCAAAGCACTTTATCCATGTACAGTAGAGTAGGGTAGGGTTTCCCAAACTCGGTCCTGCCCCCCCACATGGGTGCACGTTTTGTTTTTTGCCCTAGCACTACACAGCTGATTCAAATAACCAACCATCATCAAGCTTTGATTATTAGAATCAGCTGTGTAGTGCTGGAGGGGGGGGCAGGACCAAGTTTGGGAAACCCTGCAGTACAGTTGAGTGATGATTCAGTGACATTGCAACTAAATTGTGTGCACAGTCAAAGTACAGTAGGCCTAATTATATCCACATACAGGCCTTCCCAGGGGCACTAATAAGCTTGTTATTGAGTTCAGTCTGGGAGAGTGTGTGCCATAGAGATCCTATTAAATTACTAGAGGAGATATGTAACTGAACACTCAAAGTTCCAGAATGGAAAATGGCAGCCATATTGGTCAGGGAGAATTCCAAACAGGTCTAATTGAAATGAAAGCCAGTAGAGGCATAATCCTAATTTTTCTTAAGCAGGAAAATAAAAGGTATGTGATATCAAAAATTGTGAGAATTAATGTCAACGTAAAATATTATCATAAACAGTTAAAGGTTTTATGCACTTTTCGGTATAAATAGCCTCTAAAATATAAATAGACCATAAATGTAGAAATGTGTGTTTGCCTGGGAGGCTGAGAGTGCTATTATATGATACAATATCAGTAGGCCTACTTGTTACATTTACAACTTGTCTAAATCCTATCATCAACTGATTTCAGACAGTGTATGGCTGTGGATTGACTGCATTGTGTGAATAGGATGTTACAATATTGGAAGTTGATTTGACAAATAAATGGAATCATTCTTCTAAAAAGGCTGGCTGGCTGGCTACCATACAGTGCAGATAAATTCTTCAAATTCACAATTTAAAATATTATTTTATCACAGAAATAGCAAACCAGGGTTGACCAACTCCCTGACCAAAATGGTTTAAGTTTATCCCATCATAAGAAGGTTTCCTTTCTAGTATTCTAATGCTATGGGGTGTGACCCCTCAAATACGTCACTGGTGTAACCCGAACCGGACATTATCACGCGCGTGCTCGTGTCAATCTGTCAGTGAGTTTACAAACTAAATCACACATCATGCAATGTAGAGGTGCAAACGACTGTCAAATGGAACTACCACAATATTGCATATATTTTATTTAGAGCTCTGTTTTTAGAAGATTACTTTCATCCAAGCACGTAAACAACGATAGAATGTAACTCCGTGAAGTCGCTCTGTCTACGTGAGATATGAATTATACAAGCACAATAACAGATGCTGTCAGAAATTAGCCAAATCAGATCGCTGATTTCAGACTGCTATAGACGCAAACGTACGGCAGACACGGGTTCCGAAATGGCCATTCGAATCAAATGACGTTCATATCCTTTCTACCAGCCCATCCATCTTTCAATTGGCAATCACTGACTGCCCACAACCACTCGCCCTCCCAGTTCCCCACCCACATGGATACGAGTGTAGCCTATACCTTTATGAAAGGCATTTAAATACGAGGACAAACCGGACAAATATTTCAATTTGGAGGGCAGACTGCCCCATTACGTAAATAATAATATTGCCACTTACTCTACCATGTCATGAGGTGTTTTCAATTTGGACGTGATGTCCACACGCTGCTTTATAGTATCTGTATCACTTGGGCACCGGTCCTGTGTGCACAGCGCCGAGCCAGCCGACGCTACACTGTCCATCCCGATGCCTGTTTTGTCGGATATAAAAACGCACAGCGGGCCCGGAATAGAAACGAGCACTTCATGTGCAACCTGTTTCACTTCCCCATAACCAACATCCTTCCCTCGCAGGCAGGTAGCCCGAACTCAACCAGTCTCTTAATTTTGTGTCTGAGCAAGCTAGCGTTGACAAGCTGCGCCCATAAGTAATCCGTACTGAACACACAGGCAGCAGAGAGGGGGAGGAGGAGGCACAAGAGAGGCCCATGCACAGTAGCAGTGCACTCTTAGGAGGAAAAAAAAGGTGCCATCTAGAACCTAAAAGGGTTTTTCAGAGAACCCTTTTTGGTTCCAGGTATAACCCTTTCCACAGAAAATTATACATGGAACCCAAAAGAGTTCTACCTGGAACCAAAAAGAGTTTTACCTGGACAGCCAAAGAACTCTTTTGGAACCCTTTTTTTCTTCTTCTAAGTGTAGCGTTGAACTGAGAGAGCCAAATAAAATAGGTTTTTAGAGTACTTGTGAGTTATTTTTAAAATCAATAAAGACGGTATTGGGAAAGGTTATGAAAGAGGAGAAAATGCAAGCATGAATTAGGGCCAGTTGTAGAAAGATTATATATAGGCCTAACATGGTGTAATGAAATGGTGTAATAAAATATCGCAGCCGTTTGCAAACATGGTTTATCACACTGACTGTAATTATCCGGTACTAAAACAGTGCTGCCCGCAGTGTCCACCTGGCCGAAGCCCACCCAATCCTTTAACCCTCAATCGCTCGGTCCATCTCTGGATTAGAGACCCACTGAGTAGGATACATCATAATCCATGCTGTACAGATCCCCCTTCTCTTGCTCACTCCCTCTCTCTCTGTAATCTGCTTTTCTGAGGTCCAGGAGTGCCTGCTGTAATCTCTTCAATTCATAGGGCAGGCGGGGGGTGAAGAAGGGAGAAAGAACATGTGAAGATGAGAAAGAAAAATAAAGAGTGAGGGGGAAAAGAAGATGGGATGCTCAAATCTGGTCCCTGGTCCATTCAACAGAAAGTCACTTACCAAAGAGCAGTGGTTGCACATCGTTGATGGGGAAAGATCAATGTTCTTTGGGCTAATTAGGCGAGTGGCGTTTTAGGCCTGTGCGCCGCACATTTTTCAGGTGAGGCCCTGTTCCAAACTATCTAGCAGAAAAATGTCTGAGTGGCAGCCTTTCTGCTGAGTGGGAGACCTGAGCCAAAACTCATTAGTCAACGTTAATCCAAACATAAATATGATTGAACAGTGGGCCACGCCAAACACCTCAAATATAGGCTACAGAGAGACAATGGCCTGGCCTGCAGACAATTGATCTGTAGTTGTTTTTCTGTGTCGGTGGATTATCAACTGGGATTATGTGGCCAGCGGAGA
The DNA here is from genome assembly GCF_965601325.2 of Salmo salar. Classification (NCBI taxonomy): domain Eukaryota; kingdom Metazoa; phylum Chordata; class Actinopteri; order Salmoniformes; family Salmonidae; genus Salmo; species Salmo salar. The sequence continues at coordinate 57,866,357 of NC_138295.1, forward strand.
GGGGAATGGGAGGGACGGTACAACGGCAATTACTCAATTAGATATTCGTCTGCCAAGCAGGTCAGGCCTAAACAGACAGGGAGGACATGTATCAGCTAGTAGTTTTCCCTTCACCTCTTAACTTAACCCCACTCTGCAGGTAATGTTTGACGAACTGTTGACTAAAAAAAAAACAGCCCAAGTGTGAAGAACATATGCCTAACCTAAGAGAAATGTTACTAGGAAACTTACACGTCATGTTTGTCTTACATTAGCACTTTGTTAAACCGTCGAAGTGCAATCTTTAAGATGTTAACTGATTTCATGACTGTGGTGCTGAGATCTGATAGCCAACTGTGTTAGGCTATTTACTAGCCTTATATTGGAAGTTTCCGCGCCGTCGCTCAGACTATCGCTACAATTATGCTACTGCTTACACAGTTGTGCAGTCAGTGTTGTTCATGTGACTGAGGTTTGATCACCATGTGAAAGTGCTTTTAAACCACTGAGGAATCCAACTTGGTCTCTGATAGATAAACACACAAGACAGCTGTCCCCAACCAACAAAGTGTTGGGGTCAGCCAAAAGGAGCCTATAGACTATGTAGCCTATCTGAGGTTTACGGTAGAGGTAATATCACCTTAGTAGACTAAGGCTAATATTTAGCCTAACTACCAAGTCTCTACAATAGAATGACTGGGAGATGTGGCTACACAGCATCTTGTAGGAACATGCCTCGCATAAAATCTCTCGCATTTCTCCACGTCAGACTGCTTCACACACACACACACACGAGTTGTTGGCCTCTGGTTCAAATCAACTGCCACCCCCACTAAACACCCTGAATACTCAACTGTATTAAAACTCATTATTTGCATTAGAATCCTTCCATGTTCTTCCAATGCAAATCGTTATTCAGATCCCCATGGAAATCAGCCGTCTGTTGAGACCACCACAGCGACCACGCAGAAGTCATTAGCCTAACCATAACTGAAACGCCTTCATTGGCCTTAATCATCCGTTCCCGTCAGGGTGTGGCTGTCAATGGTCAATTATTCTCATCTACACTGTGGGTTTATTTCATGCAACAGGACAAAAACAATGGTAACCAAAAGACATGAAATTAACTGGCTAGTGTTTTAATGATATAAGAATACTGTGCCTCATTGTATTAATGCGTCCAGGCTAAATGGGAACGAGTCCAAATAGTCTCAGGCCTAATAATTTCACGTGTCCTCTCAGAGGGTCAGCAAAAAAAATATTCAAATTTAGAGTCAGTGTTACAAAACACTGGAATGTAACAGAAAATGCCTGGATTTCACCACAACTTGATCAATGAAGTGTTGATGACAAGATGACTATCATTCACAGCCATGGCCTTTTCTGTTGCATATACAGTTGAAGTCGGTAGTTTACATACACCTTAGCCCAATACATGTAAACTCAGTTCTTCACAATTCCTGACATTTAATCCTAGTACAAATTCACTGTCTTAGGTCAGTTAGGATCACCACTTTATTTTAAATGTGAAATGTCAGAATAATAGCAGAGCGAATGATTTATTTCAGCTTTTATTTCTTTCATCACATTCCCAGTGGATCAGAAGTTTACATACACCCAATTAGTATTTGGTAGCATTGCCTTTAAATTGTTTAAATTCTGTCAAACGTTTCAGGTAGCTTTCCACAAGCTTCCCACAATAAGTTGGGTGAATTTTGGCCCATTCCTCCTAACAGACCTGGTGTAACGGAGTCAGGTTTGTAGGCCTCCTTGCTCGCACACGCTTTTTCAGTTCTGCCCACAAATTTTCTATGGGATTGAGGTCAGGGCTTTGTGATGGCCACTCTAATACCTTGACTTTGTCGTCCTTAAGCCATTTTGCCACAACTTTGGAAGTATGCTTGGGGTCATTGTCCATTTGGAGGACCCATTTGCGACCAAGCTTTAACTTCCTGACTGATGTCTTGAGATGTTGCTTCAATATATCCACATCATTTCCTTCCTCATGATGCCATCTAGTTTGTGAAGTGCACCAGTCCCTCCTGCAGTAATGCACCCCTACAACATGATGCTGCCACCCCCGTGCTTCACGGTTGGGATGATGTTCTTCGGCTTGCAAGCCTCCCCCTTTTTCTTCCAAACATAACGATGGTCATTATGGCCAACAGTTCTATTTTTGTTTCATCAGACCAGAGGACATTTCTCCAAAAAGTACAATCTTTGTCCCCATGTGCAGTTGCAAACCCTAGTCTGGCTTTTTTATGGCGGTTTTGGAGCAGCGGCTTCTTCCTTGCTGAGCGGCCTTTAAGGTTATGTGGATATAGGACTTGTTTTACTGTGGATATAGATACTTTTGTACCTGTTTCCTCCAGCATCTTCACAAGGTCCTTTGCTGTTGTTCTGGGATTGATTTGCACTTTCGCACCAAAGTACGTTCATCTCTAGGAGACAGAACGCATCTCCTTCCTGAGTGGTATGTCGGCTGTGTGGTCCCATGGTGTTTATACTTGCATACTATTGTTTGTACAGATGAACATGGTACCTTCAGGCATTTGGAAATTGCTCCCAAGGATGAACCAGACTTGTGGAGGTCTACAAAAATGTTTGGGGAGATCTTGGCTGATTTCTTTTGATTTTCCCATGATGTCAAGCAAAGAGGCCCTGTGTTTGAAGGTAGGCCTTGAAATACATCCACAGGTACACCTCCAATTGACTCAAATGATGTCAGTTAGCCTATCAGAAGCTTCTAAAGCCATGACATAATTTTCTGGAATTTTCCAAGCTGTTTAAAGGCACAGTCAACTTTGTGTATGTAAACTTCTGACCTACTGGAATTGTGATACAGTGAATTGTAAGTGAAAAAAATCTGTCTGTAAACAATTGTTGGAAAAATGACTTGTGTCATGCACACAGTAACTGACTTTCCAAAACTATAGTTTGTTAACAAGATATTGGTGGAGTGGTTGAAAAATGAGTTTTAATGACTCCAACCTAAGAGTATGTAAACTTCCAACTTCAACTGTATTTATAGCCATTGATTCTTGACGATTATAACTTATGAGCTTAGTTCAACTGTCATATCCTATCAGAAATTATATTAGCTTTTTTTTTACTGTAAACAATGTAAAAGCAAAAAAGTTGAATTTGAAAGTGGTTACATTTATCCAGGCCCATCCCTTAGCTTTTTACCAAAACAGAGGCGGGGTGATCACTTTGTTATTGTTTCGACTAATAAATATAGCTTTAAGCACCTTATATAGAAAATACAGGCAGTATCATTAAGAAGCTGTAAAATTAGTAAGTAATGTTTCATTAAACAAAACCTGGGCCAATAAAACTGGTTGGTAAATGAACAGGACAAGGGCACTGCTGTTAATGTGGAACAGAGTGATGAAGACCCTCTGCCTGCCTGGATGGTCCTTTAACAGGCTCACCGAGGACACTGCAGCACCACCAGAGACCCCCTCCAATTGGCCGGCGGTGACATCAGACGAAGCATGGGCTCCTATTGGCCGGCAGTGATGTCATGGATTCTAAGCAGGATGAGCAGTGCACACAAACCCGCCTCCCTGTGACTGACCAAGCGGAGGGAGGGAGGTCTCTCTCTCTCTCTAACATTTAATTTAGCGTACTCTCTTTTCAGCCTCATGCCTTTGTCTTCATATGCTTATTTCTCTCAATCTCAAAATGTTACAATTTATCTAGAATAGAATTTAAGATGCAGGCTTACTTCAACTATGGCGAGGTAGCACCTTTAATATTGTGACCTGGGCTAATGGTTTTGTTCTCTGAAATACTATGTGAAATATTATAAGAGCATAATGAACATGCTCCTCTGCCTGCCTGACCAAATCAAACTGTGACATAACCCAGATTGGAGTTCACCAGGACTATAACAGCATAATCTGCCCTCTGTGGTTTTAGTGCTTAACCAATAAGCCCTCTGCTGTGCCCTTTCCAAATAGTTGGCTTGTGGTGTGCCATTACAGAAAACTCCACTCCAATCGCTGTCAAACAGTGACATTTATTTTATCTGTGACACACCATTATCAGTCTCCTCGTCTTATCTGATGTACTATCACTGAAGTATGTAGCCTGTGAATTATCATTTAGCCTGATGCTTAGATATAAAATGCACTAAGTGCCTTAAGTTACAGTTCCCTGATTCAGTACATTACAAGGCCATGAACCAATGTGCTGCAGCTTGCAGATAACTGAGCCCATCCCTAGATGGGAGAGCCTTGAGGGGGAGGTCTAAGGTGAGTCTGCAGGGAACCTGAGGCCTCTGGCTGCCTGGTTGTCCTAGAGAGTAGAGAGAGGAGCACTGACCTGCAGCTGTCCCAGTCAGACTCCCTGCTGAGCAGACTCCTGAGGGACCAGCGTGAGCGCCGGCCGAGAGATGAGCTACGTGACCAGGAGGTGCGAGACGACGGGGGTAGCAAGAGGTCCAGGGAAGGGCCCAGGACCGCGTCCTCCACGTGGGGGGGCAAGAGGGGTGAAGGGAGAGGTGAGGGGCTTCTTTGAGGAGTAGCGCTCCCCTTCACCTTCTCCACCCCCTCAGTGCCGTCCCACTGGGGTTTGGATGACTCCTCTTGCTCTCCATCGCTCCTCTTCTTGGTCCGGCCTCTGCTCCGGTGGGGGTGGGAGAGCCGGTGGCGGCGGGGAGGCCGGGGGCTGGGAAAGCGGGACCAGGCCTCAGTGTCTGAGGACGGGGGGAGGATGTTCAGCGTGGGGATGGGGACGAGCTGGGTCATGGAGCCGCCGCTTTCTGGTCCGGCGGTGGCCAGCACAGACATGGTCATCATTCTCAGAGCTTCTTCAGACCAGTTGTTTTACTTCAAAACACCCCAATGAAGGCTTGCTGTGGCAAAGCAGATGATGCTGACACCAAGTCAGGATGTTGAGGAAGTTGGTCTGAGTTCCGATCACAACTTCTGCTTTTTGGTAAAAATCAATTGTGGACTGGTCCTAGACCTGCTAGGCTAACAATTGTGAACGTACCTCATGTTTCCAGTGACGTCCAGATGGTGCAGTATGAAAGATGCCATTATGGAAGGCAGGTTTTATTCTCCATGATAGTGCAGGGCATGACAGTACTACACTAAGTTATAGCCGTTTAGCTTCTCCCGCTAATTTCAGTCAATAATGTTGCAGCAGGAAACCAGGGTGGGACCCTCATTGAATTTAAAAAGCTAATACAATGCAGTCTTCTCCCTCTCTAATATTTTCCAACTCTCCACCTCATGCTCTGTGCGTGGGTCTTCTTTGCATCTTTTTGTCAGTAGTCTGTAGTTTTGTTCCTCACTTCCTCCTCTTCCGCAACTCCCCCTCTGTCCGATGTCTCCGTCTCTCCTTCGATGTGCCTGCTCTCCCTCTTACCTTGAGCCAAGTTCACAGGGCGTGCAGTCTCACATTTGGTCTGATAGCAACAGTTGAACTTGCGGTGGGAGAGATAACGATCTATGTCCGGCTGTAGCAGGGGGCTGAGGAGAAGAGAGACTGTAGTATTGGCTAACAGTCTAATTCTCCTTTAATAGACAGAAAAAAACGAACATTGTAGAAGATCAATTTTCTGGACAAAAGATGATCCCAGTTACTTTGATACATGTTGATGTCTATTTCTATTGGTTTTGAGATCTGAACTCAAGTGGTATCAGGAAGTACTGCATGACACAGACCGCTTGTTTTGAATTATTGATCGTCAGAGAGACAGATCAATGGAAGTTATGTATTCCGTGTCCAATATCAGTGGTGTCTGATTGCTTTTGATGCATCGTTTGGTTGGAAATTGCTGTGAGGCAGATTTTGCAGCTTTGCTCCCTTCTGGTATTAAGTCAGTAAAAGTGATTATAGTGCGCACTTGGAGTCAAATGCGGAGAGATTACGCTATTAAAGTACTTTTTAAAACCAAAAAACATACACAATACGCACAATAATCCTTTATCCCATCTCAATGATTAGCTCAAACACCCCAACAACACGTCAACATCTCCCCTCCTTCAAATCTCAAGGTCCAGCTCAACCACATCAACATCCCCTCTTTTCATTCTTAAAGCTGCAAAATGTAACTTTTGCGGCGACCCGACAAAAATCACATAGGATGTCTAAGAAGCGGTAGATCTGTGCACTATTTCTATGCTCCCAGTTCTTAAGTTTCGTTTTTTGCATCTTTTACTTTTGGTTTTGTACACCAGCTTCAAACAGCTGAAAATACAATATATTTGAGTATGAAAAATATATTTCAGCAGTTTAGATGGTACAATGATTCTCTATACTATATTCACTTGTTTTGTCACAAACTGAAATTAGGCGACCAGGAAATGGCAGAGCGATTTTAATCGACAAAGACAAACACAAAAATCAACTCTCTCAGCCAGACAGCACAGATGAAGAACATATGTTACACATATTATCATGTCTGTGACAATGTGTCTATTGTCTAGCTTCTTTTGACCAATTCAATTTTTATAATTGTTTTTACCTTTATTTAACTAAGTCAGTTAAGAACAAATTCTTATTTTCAATGATGGCCTAGGAACAGTGGGCTAACTGCCTTGTTCAGGGGCAGAACGACATATTTGTACCTTGTCAGCTCGGGGATTCGATCTTGCAACCTTTCAGTCCAAGTCCAATGCTCTAACCACTAGGCTACCTGCCACCAGGCACTCGTTTTAGTCAAGGCCCAAGCCCTACAGTGTAGTTGCTCATCTGTTTGCACAAGAGAAATCTTGGCATGACTTTGTTTGCTAATCCATGGTAATACTCCTGTGACACTCTCAATCTTTGCTTCACACAGCCATATCTTGAAAACCAGCAATAAAACACACCACAGAGATTCAGGTGGGCTAAGACAATCATCAACAGCAAGGACTTCCCCAAATCATGTTTCCGTAGGTGCAATACTAACCTGGCTCCAGACTTAAAAAACGCATGGGTAAAATAGGATCATGGCATAGATGCACTAGCGGTTCTGGGGGGGGGGGGCAGTGCCCCTGTGACAACAATTTTGGACCCCCTTGTGGCCCCCCAAAACTTTTGCATAACACATTTTTTCTATCGTTCTTTTTTACATCTGTTATTAGACAGTGGCAACGATGATGATTATGAACATGGTCTTATGCCTGCAATGCAGTGAAGAAAACGATATGACAACAATAACGTCTAATGTAACTGGCCCCTCTAACAGTACAACTGGACCCAGCTTAGCCCCCCCCCCCCAGTTGAAATGGTCTAGAACCGCCACTGCATAGATGACAACAATTTTGTTCAGTTATCAGTTAACAGTTGGATTGCTATTATTCACAACTTCAACGTCGTCACGTCAACTTCAAACGCGTTTTAATACAGTAACGTTATCCAGTCTGTATTCAATACAGTCTGTCTAGTTAGCTAACGTTAAACATCTAGTCTTTGGTCGGTACAATAAAAAGACAGTACTGTAACTAGATAGCTAAAATTAGCCTAGCTAACTGGCTTGCCAAGCATTCAATATCTTCAGAGCCTCTGAGGAAGTTTCCAACAACGTGCTTCTACATCTCCTGCATTGATTGCTGTTTGGGATTTTAGGCTTGGTTTCTGTCTAAGCACTTTGTGACATCTGCTGATGCAAAAAGGGTTTTGTAAATACATTTGACTGATTTCACAAAACAAACTTTAAACGGTCAACATTTGCATTCAGTTCCTACCTCCCATTTGATGAATTTCCCCCATTTCGATTATCTTGCTCGGCTTCGAAGACAAGCCGAGCGACAGTGCGAGGAGCGATATTAAAATCCACTTTTTCACAGGATCCCATCAGCAGCATCCTTTTGAGATGTAAAACCCTCCACTCCTGCTGCCAATACACCAGGCAGCTCGCCGAAATAGACCTGACTGACAAGATAGTTAGCTAGCTAACCAGCCAAACTTCCTTGTTAAATATACACGTAGCTAGCTACTGGTGGAACATAGAAGCAGTCAACGTATTGTTTATTCCGACATTTGCCTAGTTGAAGCGAGCTAACTGTTGGCTAGTTAGCTAACAACACCATTAGCTAGTTATGCTAACGACGTCGTAAGCCAGCTAGCTACGCACCGGGTAACGCGGTTCGTTGTCTGCTGGTCTGACGTTAATTGGCTTGCTAACGCTAGCTACATTGCTTGCTGGTATTTATTGTGCTTTTATCTTGTTGTCTTAAACATCGATGATGCGTCTTATATGGGAAACTTTAATGTTTTCCATGTTTGCGTCTAGCACTTTTGCAAGACAGAAAGCGATCGAAGCGGAATCTCAACAGAGCCAAACAAAAACTTTGAAGAGGGGGGCATCAACAGTCATATATATATTAGTATATTTCCTAACTACTTCTAAAATGGAACATTATGTTCCGGAGCAACGCAAATATATACCTGTGGGTTGATTTTTATCTAAATGCTTTAAAATATTGCTAAATAATAATACATTGTTACATAATAATTTCAAATTATAACCCTTTCCCCAAAACGTGTGGTACAGTCTGGTGACAAGACGCTGGATGACAAATAACGGGTTCTCATGACGATGGGAAGCACTTTAAGCGAATCAAACGAAGCTATATCCTAGTAGGGCGGGCTTAAAACTGTGAAACTTTATTCAGCCACAGGTGACTGAATCAGCGCCATCTCAACGATCAGCACTAGAATACAAATTGCATGGATAGCGCCCACAACAATCTGTGAATCTGTGAATCTGTAATGCCTCTCAATTAATGACTTAATACCATGGGAGCTGTTTAAAACCATGTCCATTAATGCAGATAGAATGGTTTAGATAAAGGGCAGGAATAGGCTTGTTGCGCCCTCTTGTGATTCAAATGTGTGCAGTCACAATAATGATATGCAAAATAATGGACTTAACCACGCTTGAAATTTCACACAGAGGAAAAGTACAACTAAATACACATATTTAAATTATCATGAAACATCCTTGATATTATTGATTAATATAGGTTTATTAGTCCGGATCTCACCTTCATGAGGTAGGTCACAGTGGTCCACCATTGCTGCAACGCTTGTGTGTGTATGCTGCTATCGGCTACTCTCTGAGCTGTAACTGATTAATTTCGGGCCGAGCTGAGAGATGCGATATCCATGCAGTCGAATACTTTGCGGCTGCAGGCGCCTGGGTGAAGGACAGGTCACCTTGTTCTGGTAGAAGACTGAAAGCAAGAAGGGGATATTGACAAGGAACAAGAGCATTTGGTTTCACCACTTGGACATTCTATCAGAGAAACAACAGACAATACAGTAACCTATGTTTTATAATAATAATTAATAAAACGGAGAATTTTAGTAGCCTAACAAGATGTATGTATAAATGTATAATATTTAGGTTAATATGAAAGTGCAATGGTCAACAACAGGTCAATGTTTGTGTATGACATCTAGACAGGGACAGAGACATGGACAGTGTTCATGCACGTGACAATATTTACTTACAATATGCTCTCTCTGCTCACCCTCGTTTCCATGTGTAGGCATATATTGTATAAGTACCTGTGTAACTAGGCTATAACGTTGTTGTCTTAGCCGTTACCTCAAAAAACTTGTGAAAAGTTTTTCAAGAAAAAGACTGCTCAGTCTACATTTTGTCTACATCATGATTGATACTTCAGGGACATATGGCCTACAGGGCTGTATGTAAAATGCAAAGAAATATCAAATCAATAAAATACGTTGGCATGTTCGTTTGTTACATTTCATATGATAAATAAACTACTTTAAATTTAAAATCTATCACACTATTATAAGTCCATACCTGAATAATCTTTGGTTTACATCTTCGCGCTTCGTGGTAATTACACCCGGTTATAAACACCTGGACAGCTCCAGTTCCATGGTGCCAACGACTCAACGAGAATCTGAGTTTATGCCTGCGCAAACCAGGTCACGGAGAGATGTGTTGCTGAACGCTTCCCTTCACAGAATGGGGAACTAGAAATCAGATCTGGGCTAAAAATAAAAAAACATCAGCATGTGTGGTTTGGAATAAAGAGAGGGGAGGTGTGTGTGTCCTATACAGGAGTGGTGAAAGCAACATAACAAATGGATAACCCCCCCCTACATCAACAGGCATCAGTTTTCATACACAACTGTAACTGTGTTTATCATGACTCCATTTTAGCTTTAAAGCTTTAATGTTGTCAACCCTCAAGGTCTAAGTAAACCTGTGTGTGTGGTTGCATCACATGATCATTTCCTGGACATCCAGAACATACAAATAAGACCTAGACATTCCCTGACAGAGATGAATTGCAACTCTTGTTATTGCGCATATCAAATGACTGTACATCATAGAGCACATTTCATTAACCAGCTGAGATTTCCTCACATAACAAATACATTTGAAAACATGTGAGGTAGACATGTGTACATACAGACAAGGTAGCGAGGTGATGGACGACATGTTATTAAATCCTCATATGCTATCTGCTCCTTGGGTCTTTTTGCCATTATGTTGTCCTTCAGTCATCTGTTTTGTTGACCTTGCCTTCTATTGCAATAGCCTTGTGTTTCCAAGTCATTTGGCATTGAATGAGCTTCAGATTGCTGATAACAGATATCTGATGACATCTGATACATCTTGTTGATGCTGAGTCAACCCTGCCTGTGCATCAGTTGACAGTTGAAGAAAATGTTGCTTTTGCCAAGGAAGTTATTACAAATATAATAGAATATAATAACTTCATTTTCCATCCTACTTCTGACACTAATGGGAAAGGCCAACAATGACAAATACATGAATTGATTGTTTGATATTCTGGAACATTATAGAGTTGTGCATCATGTGTGTCCTATAAGCAAACTATAGACAGGCACACATTTGAATACACATACGCATGTCTTTATCTTGCCTCGTTTGCTTAACAAATTTGATATTATGTCACATTTCCTGGTCAGTGATAGTAAACTGAATACTTATTTGTTGATTTTTTTTCTTTCAACTTAGAGTGTGGACAAAATGTTTATCAAAATAATCATCCTTCATAACCAAACTGTTAATTGGCCAATGTGCATTACAACTGCAGTTTCGTTACTGCCTATAGGGTCCATCTATTCTCAGAGATTAAAACCAGAATGATCATTGACAGACCATTCAATCAAAACCATAGGCCACTGAAAGAATCCAAACAAAGAACAATTGAATTGATTGATAAAATAAGAATAGGTTGTTGGTTAAAACAAAGCTTCAAAGTTGTGTGCAAAAAACAGCCCCATATGGTAATTAGTTGGCTATGATTTGCATTAGAAAGGTTTGGTTGGCTTGGCTATCATGCAATAGTACATTGATTTCAACTTCTCTTTCGCCTTGGCCTGGGTGCGCTAAAACTGTTGGACATTCAAGACAGGCATGTATTCACACGGTCTAAAAATAGCATTGTCAAATACGAACTCATACTGTGTAGACTAGAGTGTAGGCTGAAAACTGCATCGATAGCTTCTGTATTGTTATTATTCGCGTAGCTTGAAGCAAATGAATAAATAATAGACTCCGATTAATTGATAATCATACATAAACTTCAATCCGTTTTTATCTGAACAGTTATCAATTGGAAATGTCAAACCAACTCTGATTAAGCGGAAATCAGAACATGCCAGAATAAGGTAGAAAAAGTATTGAATAACAATGGCGAAGTTAACAACATAGCAACCTATTGGAAATTAGTTCACTCCGTTTCATGCAAGAAGAAACTCGTGGGGAGTAAAGCAAGAAAATAAAAATAGGGGGATTTTATTTTATTCATTTGCTGACAAGAGTATTGGAAGAAAAATGATACAACAGTTATTATCGTCACTCCTGGTCTTTGTTCTTTGTGGTAAGTTTTCCCTTAAAAAAAATGGAGACCAAAAAGATAACGAATCAGCCTGCATAACATATTATAAGGCTATGGCCTAATGCAAAAGTCAAGTGTGTACTGCTGTTATAAAATTATATGTAGCCGACAAAAATTGTAAATATTAGCTTGGTTATTATATTATACATAATTCTAATTATCAATACGATGTATTGTTCCTGATCATCTTAGTGTTGTTGTTATTTATAACCCCATTGATCTTGGGCGAGTATTTCGTCATCATGTCAAACTGCTGTCTAATTCCTTGCTCTTCTCTCTTCTGACCCCAACTCCCCACTCCTCTTACTCTGCCTCTGGCACCATGATCCTCTGGTTACCCAAGTGCCACATTGTCATGGGGGCTGTGCAGAGGTGGACTCCATGACAGAGGCGGTGGCCGGGGAGAGCTTCCTCATGGGCTGCATCTCCTGTAAGAGGAGAGAGGAGGTCCCGGCCTATACCACGGTTGACTGGCACTTCAGAGCCACAGGAGAGGAGGAGTACATCCATGTAAGTAGGCCTACTACATACTGACTAGCTGTAAAGTGTATTATGTATTAATTAGTGTGTATTATGTAAGTGTATAATGTTTTTGTAAAGTGTAATGAGACTTGTTAAATGCACTGTAAATAAAATGTGACTTGACTACCAAGACAGTAGAAAGGCTAAAAATGACAATATGGAACAATTTGGTATAGAGGAATGCATGTGTAATACCATGGGTGAAATATTACGTAATTTATAATCTGGGAGTGTATTAACACTGTGTGGGTGTTTTACTTTCTTTTAAGATCTTTCACTATGACCACCCACACCCCAACACCCTCCATGAGGACTTTAACGACCGGCTAGAGTGGCAGGGAACAATGGGGAGCAAGGATGTACAGATAGGAGCCATCTTCATTCACAACGTCACGTTTAATGACACAGGCACCTATCGCTGCACCTTCCAGCGCACCCTATTCCTCCCATTGGATAATGAATATATCACAGTGGAAAAGGAGGTGGAGCTTACTGTGGTGGCCGAAGGTAATGGGGATCCCTCCCAGTGAACAATGTTTCTGCCATCTATTGCTTTTTAAATCAATCTCTCTTTAATGGTCTTTGTTGTGTATGTGACAAAGTCCTGAAGTTCTTCCTTCATGGTTTTCACAGTCTGACCACGCTGTTTAGACTCTTTTCCCTCTTAGTAAAAAAACAATGCATCTTATGTAACACACGTTTATGTGATGATATGATGAATCCAAAAATACTATTAAATATCCACATTTCCTTTTCTTACGTCCTCATCCATACCTATTTAAAAATGAGGCCCATTAACCATCTACTTAAAAGTATTTAGATTCACCTTGAACTCTACATGCGCTCTATAGAAATGAATGTATACAGTAACGTACACATGATCTCTGCAAAGCACTCCCTCTCCTCCTCCTAGCCAATCGGGAGCTGTTGTCGGTGGTGTCAGAGATCATGATGTACGTGCTAATTGTGGTGCTGCAACTGTGGATGATCGTGGTGCTGATCCACTGCTACAACAAGATCTGGGCTGAACACGAGGCGCGGGATGCCCGCAAAGCCCTGAGGGCCCGAAAACTGGCCCTAATAAAAGAGTAAGAGCCAGTCTTAAGTATTTGCTCATTTATACTTTATACTGTGCAAATGTGCACACCATAGAGATAGACATCCTTTGATTCACAAATTACACTATGGTACATATTCTCCATTCTACTCTATACCAGATACTGTAACTTCACTTTCTATGTCATTATTTCTCTCTCGTCATCCCTCCATCTCTTTTGCTTCCTGACAATTAACTCAGTCTATTTTTTGACATTTCCAGACCTTTAGACTCAAAGGACAATTGTGATGGAGTGCTTCTGGAGTGACTTGTTTCAGTGAGTTTGTTTTGAAATCCTCTCACATGATTGAAAGTGTGATTTTATAGACTTGATTGTACCATAGATATGACTGTGGACCGCTGACTGCAGAGAATAAATTGAATTACTTTCCCCATTCTAAATTAGGACACATTTCACTGCAATCCTGATGTATTTTGTTTGTGTGTATCTAACAGGTAAACATCAAAGGTGGAGAACTCTGTCACAAGCAACTGTTACCACTACACCACAAGGCTATTATATCATAGAAATAGAATTTGAATGTCTTAGCCTAGTGTGTAACACATGCAGTTTCCAATGTACTTGATTTACTGTACGAGGTAGTTGCAGCTGGAGTGAGTGGTGATTAGATTAACAGGTGGTGCCGAATAGCCTTAGTGTGTCAGCTCAACAGAGAATGTCATCACGTGATGGATCAACAGTTCTGACAAAGCTCTGATTACAGATGGTTCCACCTGAGCTACATAGAAAGCTTTGGCAGAAACTACCGTGCATCTACACAGGTCTCATCTGCAACCATGTTATTACAGATTGTTTTAAATCGCTTTAGGGCTATTTTCACAAGTATGTGGTACATTTTCACAACTCTTAGAACAAAATACCAAACTAGTCACACTTGTAATGCAGCAAGTCTTTCATTCAAAACCTGTCATTGTGCATTCATTTGGATTATAAACATCTCTCACCACACAACCATTGATTCAAGTTTATTGTGAAATGTAATGAGAATTGGTTTAAAATCACCTAAACACAACAATATCTTTGTTACAGTACTGTTAATTACAGTAGATTCACAGTTTTCACATTAGGCAATACACTTACATTACCCAACAAAATTGACAGAAAATGTATCCAATGTGTGATCAAAGGTGTGATCAATGAAAATATCCTCTACAATCATTCATGCATATTAAAAATATATATATAATTGCAACATAGGTGTACTGTCTGTAATCAAATGTAACAAATTAAATTAAAATAAAACAACATTTAGCATGCATTAATTTGCATCAAGCCTGTCTTGTACATTTGGCCATAAATTCTCATCCACATCACAGTGAATGTCATTGTTCTTGCATTGCGGTAAAAACCTTTTGCTAAGGCAAATCCAAGCTTGATATTGGTCTGAAATGATGTTGTCACATGCCTCATCCATGGCCAGAAGGAGGGTGGCACGCTCCTGGGGAAAGCGATCATACACCTTCTACCACCATGCTGAAAATAATTCCTCAATAGGGTTGAGGAAAGGAGAGTATGGGAGCAGGTATTGGGTCACAAATCAAATCGGTCACATACACATGGTTAGCAGATGTTAATGTGAGTGTAGCTAAATGCTTGTGCTTCTAGTTCCAACAGTGCAGTATTATCTAACAAGTAATCTAACAATTCCACAACAACTACCTAATACACACAGATCTAAGTAAAGGGATGGAATATGAATATGTACATATAAATATATGGATGAGCGATGACCGAGCGGCATAGGCAAGATGCAGTAGCTGATATAGAATACAGTATATACAGTTGAAGTCGGAAGTTTAAATACACTTAGGTTGGAGTCATTGAAACTCGTTTTGCAACCACTCCACAAATGTCTTGTTAACAAACTATAGTTTTGGTAAGTCGGTTAGGACATCTACTTCGTGCATGACACAAGTAATTTTTCCAACAATTGTTTACAGACAGATTATTTCACTTATAATTCACTGTATCACAATTGCAGAGGGTCAGAAGTTTACATACACTAAATTGATTGTGCCTTTAAACAGAAAATTATGTCATGGCTTTAGAAGCTTCTGATAGGCTAACTGACATCATTTGAGTCAATTGGAGGTGTACCTGTGGATGTATTTCAAGGCATACCTTCAAACTCAGTGCCTCTTTGCTTGACATCATGGGAAAATCAAAAGAAATCAGCCAAGATCTCCCCAAAACATTTTGTAGACCTCCACAAGTCTGGTTCATCCTTGGGAGCAATTTCCAAATGCCTGAAGGTACCGCGTTCATCTGTATAAACAATAGTACGCAAGTATAAACACCATGGGACCACGCAGCCATCATACCGCTCAGGAAGGAGATGTGTTCTGTCTCCTAGAGATTAATGTACTTTGGTGCGAAAAGTGCAAATCAACCTTGTGAAGATGCTGGAGGAAACAGGTAAAAAAGTATCTATATCCACAGTAAAACGACATAACCTGAAAGGCCGCTCAGCAAGGAAGAAGCAACTGCTCCAAAACCGCCAGTAAAAAGCCAGACTACGGTTTCCAACTGCACATGGGGACAAAGATCATACTTTTTGGAGAAATGTCCTCTGGTCTGATGAAACAAAAATAGAACTGTTTGGCTATAATGACCGTCGTTATCTTTGGAGAAAAAGGGGGAGCCTTGCAAGCCGAAGAACACCATCCCAACTGTGAAGTACGGGGGTGGCAGCATCATGTTGTGGGGGTGCTTTGCTGCAGGAGGGACTGGTGCACTTCACAAAATAGATGACAGGAAAATTATGAGGCAGGAAAAGTATGTGGATATATTGAAGCAACATCTCAAGACATCAGTCAGGAAGTTAAAGCTTGGTTGCAAATGGGTCTTCCAAATGGACAATGACCCCAAGCATACTTCCAAAGTTGTGGCAGAATGGCTTAACGACAACAAAGTCAAGGTATTGGAGTGGCCATCACAAAGCCCTGACCTCAATCCTATAGAAGATTTGTGGGCAAAAGGAGGAGGCCTACAAATCTGACTCAGTTACACCAGCTCTGTCAGGAGGAATGGGCCAAAATTCACCCAACTTATTGTGGAAAGCTTGTGGAAGGCTACCCGAAACAATTGACCCAAGATAAACAACTTAAAGGCAATGCTAGCAAATTCTAATTGAGTGTTTGTAAACTTCTGACCCACTGGGAATGTGATGGAAGAAATAAAAGCTGAAATATATCATTCTCTCAACTATTATTCTGACATTTCACATTCTTAAAATAAAGTGGTGATCCTAACTGACCTAAGACATGGAATTTTTACTAGGATTAATTGTCAGGAATTGTGAAAAACTGAGTTTAAACGTATTTGGCTAAGGTGTATGTAAACTTCCGGCTTCAACTGTACATATGAGATGAGTAATGCAAGATATGTAAACATTATTAAAGTGCCATTATTAAAAGTGACTTGTGATCTGTTTATTAAAGTGGCCAATGATTTCGAGTCTGTATGTAGGCAGCAGCCTCTCTGTGTCAGTGATGGCTGTTTAACAGTCTGATGGCCTTGAGATAGAAGCTGTTTTTCCAGTCTCTCGGTTCCAGCCTTGATGTGCCTGTACTGACCTCGCCTTCTGGGTGGTAGCGAGGTGAACAGGCAGTGGCTCGGGTGGTTGTTGTCCCTGAAGATCTTTTTGGTTTTCCTGTGACATCGGGTGCTGTAGGTGTCCTGGAGGGAAGGTAGTTTGCCCCTGGTGATGCGTTGTGCAGACCGCACCACCCTATGGAGAGCCTTGCGGTTGTGGGCAGTGCAGTTGCCATACCAGGCGGTGATACAGCCCAACAGGATGCTCTCAATTGTGCATCTGTAAAAGTTTGTGAGGGCGGTTGCGCCTTCACCACACTATCTGTGTGGGTGGACCATTTCAGTTTGTCCGTGATGTGTACGCCAAGGAACTTAAAACTTTCCACCTTCTCCACTGCTGTCCCGTCGATGTGGATATACGGGTGCTCCCTCTGCTGTTTCCTGAAGTCCACAATCATCTCCTTTGTTTTGTTGACGTTGAGGGAGAGGTTGTTTTCCTGACACTACACTCCGAGAGCCCTCGCCTCCTCCCTGTAGGCTGTCTTATCGTTGTTGGTAATCAAGCCCACTACTGTTGTGTTGTCTGCAAACTTGATGATTGAGTTGGAGGCATGCATGGCCAAGCAATCACGGGTGAACAGGGAGTACAGGACGGGGCTGAGCACGCACCCTTGTGGAGATGTTATTTCCTACCTTCAACACCTGGGGGCGGCCCGTCAGAAAGTCCAGGACCCAATTGCACAGGGCGGGGTTGAGATTAATTTATAACATTTTTGACATGCGTTTTTCAGGATTTTTTTGTTGTCATTCTGTCTCTCACTGTTCAAATAAACCTACCATTACAATTATAGACTGATCATTTCTTTGTCAGTTGGCAAACGTACAAAATCAGCAGGGGATCAAATACTTTTTTCCCTCACTGTAGTCACACTGGGTACAACATCTCCAATACACTTCCTTATAAACTCACAGCGTATAAAATCGATGTTATTCTCTGAGGCTGCCCGGAACATTTCCCAGTTCGCGTGATCAAAACAATCTTGAAGCGTGGATTCCAATTGGTCAGACCAGCGTTGAATAGTTCCTAGTCACGGGTATATCCTATGTGAGTTTCTGCCTATAGGACGGTAGGAGCAAAATGGAGTCTAGGTCGGATTTGCCAAAGGGAGGGCGGGGGAGGGCCTTGTATGCATCGCAGAAGTTAGAGTAGCAGTGATCCAGTGCCATGCCCACATGATTGCTACAATCAATATACTGATAGAATTTAGGTAGCCTTGTTTTCAAATTTGCTTTGTTAAAATCCCCAGCAACAATAAATGCAGCCTCAGGATATATGGTTTCCAGTTTGCATACGGTCCAGTGAAGTTCCTTGAGAGGAGGGATATACTCGGCTTTGATAATAACCAACGAGAATTCTCTTGGGAGATAATATGGTCGGCATTTGATTGTAAGGAATTCTAGGTCAGGTGAACAAAGGGACTTGAGTTCCTGTATGTTGTTATGATTACACCATGAGTCGTTAATCATGAAGCATACACCCCCGCCCTCCTTCTTGCCAGAGAGATGTTTATTTCTGTCAGCGCGACACATAAAAGAATCCCGGTGGCGGTACCGACTCCAACAACATTTCCAGAGAAAGCCATGTTTCTGTGAAACAGAGAATATTACAATCCCGGATGGCTCTCTGGAAAGCAACCCTTGCCCTAATTTCGTCTACCTTGTTATCTGGACATTGGCGAGTAATATACTCGGAAGCGATGGGTGGTGTGCACGCATTCGAAGTCTGACCAGGAGGCCGCTCCGTCTACCTCTTCTGTGGCGACGTTGTTTTGGGTCGGCCTCTGGAATCAGATCCAATGTCCTGGGTGGTGGTCAGAACAAAGGATCCACTTCGGGAAAGTCGTATTCCTGGTCGTAATGTTGGTAAGTTGACGTTGCTCTGATATCCAATAGTTCTTCCCGGCTGTATGGAATAACACTTTAGATTTTCTGGGCTAACAATGTAAGAAATAATACATGATTGGCTCAGTGTTCTGTCACTCATGGGGACACTATGTCATTTTCAAGTTTAAGTCCTTAGTAAGGGTAGACATCCAAAATTGCAGCCCGTTTAAGTGAGCACATCACAAGCCAAGGTGAGTCCAATAATGTATTGTATGCTGCTGCATAAATGATATCATATGCAAGGGAGATAGTATTACTTTCTTAGCTACAGTATACATAAGTGTATGTTGTGTAGTAAGCTGTTAGTAGCCCATGTGCCTCACCCTAATAATTTGGTCTATTTTCACCTCTTAATTTCACCTAACATTACTGTTCTGACTCGGTGGTGCTGCACATGTAGCCTATAACCTGTTTTTGAGAAATGTCATTTAATATTTGAAGAGCTTTCATTGTCAGCTTATATGCCCCCTTTATCCTACGGTTCTGACTTGGTGTACAGGGAAAATACTGTAAGAGCAGCCCATGTTCTGCATTCTGTTGCTGTACATTTCAAAAGTGCTGAACACATAGTTATATTGACTATGTCCGTCTCATTAACGTCTTAATCTGAAAGGATCGACACAGGAGATGAGAAGCAGGTACCGGGAGTGAAGGGTTAATAACTGACGGACACAAAACAGGAACAGCGTCTGGACAGGAACACATAACAACAATTAATGCAGACACAGGGAACACCACCGAGGAACAGGCAGATATACAGGGGCAATCAATCACGTGAAGAAGTCCAGGTGAGTCCAATGAGCGGTGCTACGCGTAATGATGGTGACTCGTGCGTGTAAAGACAGGTAGCCTGGCGCCCTCGAGCGCCAGGGAGGGGGAACGGGAGCAGGCGTGACATAATCAAAATTACGAAATGCCTCTTATCCGCTCATCGTTCCCTTATGCCATATTTTGTACATCTCAATTGACAGTAGAAACCACATTTGTCAACCATATCAGCTATGTTTTTTTTAAAAGGCAGTAAACGAGGCTGAATGAATTGTTTTGCTGTCAGACAAGGCTCCGCTAATAGCCAGGTGTTCACTCCATTGTGCTGGAAAGAAAGCTCTGCTGTTGGGACAGCTTTATGTAGGCCCTAACAGTTTGTGGGCACCACTTGTCGCCGTTATAGTGCAATTAATGTATTGTTTAGTGTCTTTGCTGGCATGCATCTAAAAACAATTGGGGAGTTTTCCCCACCAAGATTTACATGCTAAAATCTCCACTGAACCTGACATTATCCCACACAATGATATAGGTGACCCCTTCACCTTGACAGGCCTGCTGCTCAATAAGGTGTGCAGCGTTGTAGGATCTACTGTAGCTATTTGATCATAATGTAGTCCTACCAGAGTGGCCTGCCATCAAAAACAAAGTAGAAAATGCATCCCATAACATTTTAACATGGAAATAGCTGTTCTATTATTCAGCCTACAGTAGTAGCCAATGTGTGGGTTTCAATGTAGGCCTAGATTCCATGAGATTTTCAGAAAAAAACATACAAGGCTTGATATTAACATGTTTATCCACTTGTCATTCAGACAAGGAGGTGACTGAAAATGTTGTGTTGTTTGATGCAAGAAACCACTTTACAAAATAAAATGAATTGTTATTCCCATACCATTATTACAGAGAATCAGACAAATTATACTATCCTCTGCCTATTGGCTACTTGGCTTATTCAAGCCTGTCTCAAAATATAATACTGCCCCTTTAAGTAAAAAAAAATGCTCTTTACCTGACTCGCTTATCAAAGATGTACAGGTTTTCTGCTCCTGTAGGAAGCAATCACTCCCCTATTGTTGACTACAAATGATCTATAAATGGGTTAATTACTCACTAACTAGCAAAGCATAAGAACAAAATGCGCACAAGGCTACATGCAGCTCTGGCTTTGATCTCAAAACATCTACTCACGACCGCTCATGCTGTAAACACAGTTTAGTTCAAAGTAAATGGCATAAATCCATATATGGCAATGGTCTATTTGCATATAGGTCTACTGCAGCTCTGATCATTTATGCTACACCGGTCTGTGTAAATTACGGGCTGAGTATTGCATGTCAATGCAATAGAATCCTACTCCGATGCGTTTTGCCTACAACAAAATCTCTTACATAGTACATTTTGTTTAGGTTATGTTGCATTGAAAGTGGCTAATATTGCATTGATTCGATCACCATTGCCACATTAAAGGGAAACGTTCATAGAGTTAACAGGGAAACTCTAGAACACTGGTCACCAACCTTTTCTGAGTCAAAATCAGTCAAAATGCAAGCCGAGATCTACCACTCAGATTTTTTTTAACATGACTTAAAAAACGTAAGCCTATGCAACATTAACCAATTAAAAACAGTTCTGTAGCAATGAGGTTTGTGCAGTAAGCTATAGGCCCAATACATTATCACCGCATATTGGCTTTGCTTGAATTGCCCTGACAATGAATGTATTGTATTTGGAGACATTTGTTTAATTATATTTCAAAATTTGAGGTAGGCTATATGATCACACCGGTAATAGATCAGTTGTTGTATTACTTGTGAAGCACAGCTGAATGAGCATACATTTCAATAATTTGCATTTAAGAGGGTCCACCTCTCAACATCCCTCCGCTCTCCCTTTCCTCCACTGACACTGACCAAAAAGGGACACCATCTTCCAGCTGATGGCTAAACTCGAGTCACACTGCCTCATGCACAAATTCATGCTGTTACTCCTATGAACAGAGAAAGTGAAATATTCTGTTATATTTAAAAAAAAAGCTGTGCCGGATGAATCAGAATTAGTTGGGTAACATAGATAATTAAGATGTTTTATTTGTATAATATGCTTATGTGAGATACTTGTCATTAGGATGGTGTGCCCTTTTTGACTCTGGTGTTGACAGTTGTACTTTTCCCTTAGCTAGGGCTCAGTCACTTGGGGCCCAGAGAGGGGAGAAGTCAGAATGAAACATTGTCTTCATATGTGAATGTGTCTTTACCTATTCTTAAACCATGTGAAGGGATGGCGTGATTAATGGGGAACCAATTACTTGTCTCCACAATGTCTGTGCGCAAGTCACTCCCTCCTTTTCTATGTTGTGGGGAGGTTTATGGCAGTGTCTGGGACCATTGTATGTCCTCTCTCTAGATCTTGCACTTATCCTGGGATAGTGTATGACCTGGAGGCTCACTCCCCTCAGTGAGCTTGTCCAGGAGTGGGGTCAAGAGGGGGTTTGCTTGAGATGGGAGTATTTAGAGTTTGATATATGCTATTGGATGAGTTGGTGTTTTTGTACTATGAAGTACCAGGAACGAGATTAGAAACCTCGTCAAGGGGACCAAACTGAACGATAATTTATAGCGAATGCTATCTGGCTGTGGATTCTCCTCTCTCAAGTAACAGTCTTTCTTTGTGAACCGTTCCTAACTATCTGTGGTTTGTCATGTCAAAAGGGGGTGGATCTTGCTATAAAGATCTCAGTAGCCATTGTGTTGACACTCTCAACGGTTCATTAGAAATGGTGAATCGTTGAAAGTCAGGTGCTAATGCAAAGCTCTTATAATTAAACATGTAGTTTAAGTATAACTCTGACTGGTGTGTGTTAAGTTTGTCTCTCCTCATTTGGTAATAGCGAAATTAGCAACCACAAAACCCAAGCCGCTAATAATAACAACGCAAGCCTATAGATACACTTTCCTACTCATTCGTTACTGCTGCAATGCTTGTTGTAGTGCTGAGTGGAAATAGGAAGAATTAGCATTTTATTCCTTATAAAAGTGTTGAATACAAAGTGTTGACAGTAATTAATAAGAACATAAACAGCATATCTTTGCTGTGTTCGTTGACAGTCTCTCTCTAGTCGTGGTTTTAAATGTTTTGAAATCTCACAGTATCAACTTCGCTCTAGCTTTCTTTTATGCCTGCTACGTTGCTGCAGAAACGGCCATCTGAGCCATCTGATTGGCCAGCGGTAGACCTATAGCGCAATTGATTTGCTCTCTGGGCCCGCCGGAAAGGCAGAGTTTGTACCTTCAGACACATGAAATGTTCAAAATGGCAACAGTTCACCTACCCACCGCGCAAATCAGGTGCACCTACTGCCAGCAGCCTGAGATGTTTGGAGATCAACCGTTGGTGACCACTGCTCTTGAAAGTTGAGTGAAGTTCAATCTTATGCTTCTGTCTGTGGGCTGATATTTCTGCGCGGCAGTCCTGGGGGAGCTTGTGATGGTTCACAGCAGCATCAAGCACCATCACCCGCTAAAAATATATTTTGGTTAGTTATTTTTACAGCATAGTTCCAATATGATATTGTTAAGTAGCATGTGCATTAAATAGTAATAGTAAAACAGTACATAATGCTGTACCTGAGCATACTCGGCCGCAGTTGTTTCACCCGGTCGATTTTTCTCTCAAAAGTCACCAGTTAAATGTGTTTCAAAAGGCAGGCGATTGTTGGTAGGCTGATGGATGCCACATTGACAAAGGTGTCATCATTTTCCTCAATGGCCTGCTTTTTTTCAGACAGCCGTTTGTCAGTCCTGGCCCTCACCGTTTCCACCACTGTGCACTCCTGCTCGTCTGTCAGCACACGGCCACGGCCACCACCATGGGGTCTTCTGTCAATTCTGCAGGTAGAACAGTGTATACTGTCAAACGATCATACTGTAAGAATACTGTAACATGTTTTGTGAATTTACATACATTACAATATGTAACTTACTGTAAATGTAATGGTGCATATCCTACAAACTTACCGGTTTTCTTGGCAAAATGCTCTCATGATCGAATTGACAGTTGATCTTTTCAGATTAGGGTGAACTAATCTGGCAGCCTCTGCCATAGTAAGGCCTCTGTTTACCACATGGTCAATGATGATGGCCCGGATTTCACTAGACACAACAGTTCCCTACCATCTGCCACCCTTTCTCTGATGTCCACCTCTTTGATGGGGCCCATGCCCACCTCTTTGATAGGGTCCATGCTCACCTCTCTGATTTCTTCCTCTCCCTTGCGGTCTATCCTGCTCTATGTTGAAAGAAATTGCAAGTGTTGACACCCACCCTTTTATGTGGTGACCAATTGTGGTTAACACTATGTGAAATCAATTAGCAATAACGAGTAGTCATTATGTATGGTTATCATGTATGATACATGTCATTTAGATGTTTATACTTTACAAACACACATTATATTTCTGTAGTTCTCAAAATCCATATATAGTTGACAAAATCTTAAAAACTATAGGGTACCAAACGGTTAAGTGGTTAACCATAGATTAAGTGACGGTCAACTGTATTTCAGACCTACCAACCCTGTCCAACATTTTAGAGTACCAGACGCCCGCGGAAAATTGGAGACGTAACACTGGACGAATTGGGGTTTTCTTTCTCCCGCAAACCGGCTACACAAAGCTTAAGTAGGCTGCCGCAAAGGGAATCTGAGCACTGTTCGCTAGAAAAGTTCGGTGTTTCAGCCTATGTAAAGATGCCTATGTATTTCTTTGCAGCGCATACATCATTTCAGATTTTTAAAATTGATAAAACCTCAAATCTAGTGCAAAGGCATTTTAGAAGCATTGCCTCTATAGCTAATACTGGACACTCATGCATTCTTCATCGCGCTGTCTTCTAAACTCCCGACTCCATTTAATGCCAAGATGTTTATATTTATTTTTTATTATACTTTTGTGATGCTTTTTGTGACGTGGATCATAATTACAGTTAGTCTATCAGGTTGCGTGTTCCTCGTAATGTTACGTGGAAAATACAACTAATGGGACGCAGAATTAAATGTATATCACACTCGTACAAATGCGACCAGTTATTTTTCGTATTTGCATTTCATTTCTTTAACTAGCAAATGCGAGTGAACTGCTGGCACTTTGGAATCCACTGAATGTCCATCTTATGTTCGCTAACGTTAGCTTGAAACAATTAGTGTTCACCTTTCCACAACACACGGAGTCGAAAAGGGATTTGTCTATGTGTTTACGTACAGTTGGCAGTCGGCAAACTCAGCATCACAACAAACAGGAGGGGGCAGACACGGGGTAGCTACGTCGAATAATGATGTATTAATCAGGCCCTATTCATTTCTGCTCGGATCTCGTAACTGCGTACATGGACAGAGAATTGCGTAGTTGCTACGCAAAATGGGTGCATGTTGGCAGGTCTGTAAAACAAATTGTAACGTCTGCTTCCAACTCACACTCTCAAACATATAGATCCCCTGAAGGCAGCTCACTCTCCAGATCCCAATCCCCTGAATTCTGATTACATGTTCACACACCTGTATGTCATTTACACACACTATTTAGTTCAGTTCTATGCACCCCATCATTGTGAGGTATTGTTTGTGTTGATACACAGTTCTATTTGGAGCGCTGTTTTTTCAAGTATGAGTCCTCCCGTGTATCGTTGTTTTTGACCATCCTCACGTAGTCCGGGGGTTGATCCCCCGGACTACGTTACTAGCCTTTTCCCTGCCTGTACTGTTGCCTTTTTGGAGCCCCTGTGTATGACCTTCTGCATGCCCCTGGAGCCAACTACCTGCCTCCTCCAGTGGTCCTTTACAATAAACACCTGCTGCGCCCTGCGCTTGAAACCAGCTCTCTGTCTCCCATGGTATTCATTACACAAATGAGAACAGGATCATATTAAAAGTATTGTGAGCATTGCATTGTGAAAGGCAATTACTTTATATGAAAGGTATTTCTAAATGAAACACTGATTAGGTTTGGTGAAAAAGTTACTGTAAGGATTGTTTTGCTTAGTCAATTGACAATGTGCTTAAAGTATTGAGGGGAAAAAACGGCCTTTTTGATGATCTGTTTTGTGTTATGTAGTGAGAGTTGTGAAATTTCATCACATACTTGTGAAAATAGTACTAAAGCGATTAAAAAAAACTATTTGACATGATCAACCTATAGGAATGTAATGACTGTTGATTTGCAGGTGGAAGTGTTGAGTGTGATCGTTTAGACCTGCCACTGTATATTTCTTCAGAGTGTTTTGTAGGCAGAATTTGAACAGGCATATATGGAGCAAGGCAAAATCAAATCAAATGTGCTCACAAACTCAGGACTTTTCCTTTTGTGTTTGAAGGATGTATCTGTCTTGAATGGAACATTTGCAACAGAGCCAGCGGTCCTGTCACAAACGAATCCAAAATGACCAGCAGGTGGCAAACTCTGCTAACGGATAAGAATTCAGACCACACAACCTTGATATTCATCACAGTCAGCAATAGTAAGATATGATCAATAATGATAAGTTACACAATTATTCCAGAGGTCGCAGAAAAAGATACAATAGGATTATAGGATATTATTTTTGTATAGGCTTACACCAAACATCTAAAGGCATAGTCAAACAATATTTGATCTGCAAATTATGAGATTGTCCCAAGGACTCCTTAGGTGCAGAATGCCTGGGGTATAGTCACTGGGATATGTTTATCATGCAGAATGGACTATTGACACAATTATATGTTGTTCATTCTGTCTGCAATGCTGAATGTTCGCTGGTCTGCTTAGGCCCCTGAAGGTGAGTCTCTAGGTAACACACGCATGCACGCACACACACGCACACACACGCACACACGGAAAGAGCAGTGGGATAGCTAGGACGTTTGGAGGTGATTTGTGATTTGCTCCTGTTGTAACTTAATCTCGTCACTCTCCCTCCAGTCTGAATGCTGCTTTGTTCTACAGCCTAGCTCCATCACAACCACACATGAACATAAGACTGACCATACATAGAGATATGACAATCCAGAAGAGAAGTGACCACAAACTGACCATACGCCTTACAACACCGAAGCATGTTGACCAGGTGATCATAGCTATGGAGACAACTATAACAGAGTTATTACCACACAGGTTTAACTGTACTGAAGTGTCCGTAACTGAACCACAGTGTCCTGCGGTCATAAGAGTAAATCACACGGCACCACTACCATACCATGCGGAGGTTCTGACCTTGACCTCTGACATGACATGTATGTCTCATTAAACGTGTTGACGTGGTTAAGCTCTTTGTGTCTGTCAGTGTGTGTATGTGTGTGTGTGAGGGAGAGAGAGACAGAGCGAGAGAGAGAGAGAGAGAGCGAGAGAAAGAGAAGTCTTGGAGTGGAAGTGTAGGTGGAACCAGATTGCCTTACAGTTTATACCCTTATGGGATCGGGAGACCTCGAAATCAACGGAGTACTCTAATTAAAAAGGTCGCCATCTTCTACTAGCACCTTTGTGAGCAACAATACCTTGAGCTTCCAAAAGGTATTTGCACTCTTAATTTTACATATTTCTTCTGTGATTGCTAATTTGTTCTACACTTGTGTCTTAGATGTGTAATGCCAAGTTTTCTCAGGCAGGTCAACAGAAACTGAGGCAGAAGCCATCGGAGCAACTAGAGATCAAATATTTTTATCCACAGCAAGAGAACAGAGAAGTGAGTTCCGCAGCATTCGTGTGTGTGTGTGTGTGTGTCAAATTGGCTGTGCTGTGTCTGAGATAAGACTTTCTGCAATGTGTGTTTTTGTTTGCGTCTTATTGTGCGAGTGTACTGACCAAGGCTCTCCTCCCTCATCAGTTGACAGAGCAGCAGTTCCCTTCCACAACCAGCAGAGATCAGCAATGCTGCACTTAAACGGTACAGAGCTGCAGACTCTCCTGCTATCCTTCCTACAGCAATGTCTGAACGGCACAGGTTCACTGGTCCCAGTACTCTCTCAGAACTACACTACCCAGCAGGCCGTTCTCCCAGTGGGCGGAGCTCTACCTAAGGCTCAAGCTCAGGGATTTGTGTACGTTCTACTGATGGTAGGTATGTTTAGTTTCTTCACGTTTGGTATCATGCTGAGCTACATCCGCTCCAAGAAGCTAGAGAGCTCCCACGATCCGTATCACCAGTACATTGCCCACGACTGGACCAAAGGACTCACCTTCCCACGGGCCGTCACACAGGCACTGCACGGGGCAGACACGCGTATTGGAGACAACGGGAAGAACCCCATGGTCATCTGCAACCCTGCTGCATTGGAGCAGCTCCCAGGATAGGTTGGGATGGATAGTGAGGCGATAATAGTGTTGATGTTCTCAAGCCTAATATAACGTATTATAGTCACGATGACAAGTGAGAGAGAGATTGAGTTACAGTGCCTCTTTTATTGTAATGCAATCATAGGCAGAATCTACCGCACACCCATAATCGATTAGTGAAGTTGCGGGAGGCAAAATGCAAAACTGGAAAAAGTCACCGCACACTTCCACTCATAGTAGTTTAGCAAGCTTACTTCCTATTTAAAGAGATTTTCATCTGACTGGAATTGTGCGAAAAAATCTTCAGAGGTTTCTGTTTGCCCGTATTTGAGTTCAGAGCAGTTTCAGTCAAGTGCTCATTCATGACGAACATTGAGTATTCTATGCTTTCATTCCTTCATTCAGCAAAGAAACAAATCAATGTAATTAGAATCGCTTAGCTTATAAATGTAGATAAAAACTATTTCATTAGATGGATTATTGTAGTCCGATACCATTACCACTGTGCCTTCCCTGTGGTTCAGTTGGTAGAGCATGGTGTTTGCAACGCCAGCATGGTGTGTGCAACGCCAGGGTTGTGGGTTCGATTCCCACGGGGGGCCAGTACAAAAAAAAAATGCATGAAATGAAGTGTATGCATTCACTACTGTAAGTCGCTCTGGATAAGAGCATCTGCTAAATGACTAAAATGTAAATGTGTCCTGAGGTCCTGACACTGTGTAGCATTATTGTAAAGCACAGTTGAGTTACAGTAAGGTCAAGTAACCCTGTTGTAGTAGTGGCTTGTTCTATTATTCTGTGTGTTATAACATGCTACTGTAATCAACCCTTTCGTATAAAAGACAAATGATTCAACACCTCTGTCTTATCCTCTCGAAGTGTGTTGACACCTGTGTAAATGGATTATAAATAAAAGTTTGATTTGAAATATCCTTTTTTTAAATCTCATTTTGCCTTCAAGGTCCATTGCTCATTTTAGTAAATTCTGCATCCATGCCAGCAGGCCGCCTTGCCAGGAGTGTTGTGTTTTAATCGTATCTCTCTTCTCCCGCTCCCTTTCTCTTTCTCTTCTCTGCTCCTCCCACTCCCTCACTCTTTCCCTCTTCCTCTCCTGTCTGCCTTGAATGGCTGCTTTCTCTGCGCGGTCGATCTCACGCTCCAAACTGAAGTGGACCATTTGCATGCTAAGCATGGGCGCAATCAGGTTGAAGTTATCCACCGTTTTATTGAGCTTCATAAGGTCATCCGCCACCACCCCACACAGCTGCTGCCACTGAGCATGCTCCCTGGGGTTCATGGGGTCGGCGAGCCGCGCCCGGCCCTGTAGCAGTCGCTCTCGGATCTGCGTGATGTCCTCTCTGATGTCGCGTTGCGTGACGATCCAGGGTGGCTGGTAGCCGTTGTCGATGAGGATGCGGTTGAGGTTGTGGGTCATGGGGTCGGCATACGGGTTGTGCTCAAACTTGTTGATGGGCTTCCCGGCGCCACTCAGGTTGCAGAAGTCTCCCCGGGACATGGATTCCTGAATGAGATCTTCCACCAGCCTCTCCACTGCCTGCGTGACCTTGATCTGCCGGCTGCGCTGGCGGACGTCCCTCTCCACCAGCGCCCCTTCGGCTGCAGCCGCCGTCTCATGCTCCTTCTGGCGGTAGTCGAGGACCTGCTCCACCGCCCGATCCACTCGGAATTGCCGGTATTGGCGCTCGCGTTGGCTAGGCGTCCCAGAGCCCACGCCCTCGTAGCTCAGGTAGTGGCGGTGCTGAGGAGCCACGCCTTTCACCTTCTCCTCCTCCTCTTCCATCGAACCCCCACAGCTCTGAAGCCGGGACTGGTGCGCCAGCACGGCGCGGTATGCCTCCTCTATCCGCGCAAACAGCGCCTCGTCTACCGTAGCAGCGCCCGAGTCTGGATGGTACAGCTTGGCCATGCGTAGGTAGGCTTCTTTCACCTGTGCAGGGCTACTCTCGCCTTCATCCGGAAGCTCAAGCTGTAGCAGCTGGTAGCTCTCCCGAAGGCTGCGGCTCACACGGGGACCAGAACTCAGCGTGCGGAGAAGGGACCGGAGGGCCTGGGGGAGCAGCCTGCGGCCATGACAGAAATCCCCACGGTGAATCAACAGCTGCATGGCGTAACTCATCTCTGCTGGTGGCACGCAGAAGCACACACCTGCCCAACAGTGACAAGAAACATGATGTTGCTTGTTGTATTTGTTCCCACACTTAATTGTTAGCATAGGGAAGCATTTGAATCATGCATTTGAAAAGGTCATGGGATGCCTTTGAACCATTTTGTTGGTAGTGGTCTAGTCTGAAATACAGAACCACTTTTGCTAACATGCCCCTCCTTGCACTCCATGTCATTGCCAGGGACTGGTAAGGAGTGGAATGATATTAGAAACAGATTGGTGGTACCCACGCAGGTAGTAGTCCAATATTTGATGGAATTATGCACTTCTTAATTTGACACCTACTGCCACATGTATTAACGCTACAGCATGTAACCTCACAGACATGTAATCGGTGACTACAGTAACTATTCCCGTGTTATGAAAGAACACCAGTAGCTAGCTGTCATCTTTATTACTCGGATAGCTAGAATCTAAATCATGCTAGCTGAGCTCCATGGCTAACTGCATCGTTCTTTGCGCGTTTTAGGTAAACAAAGCATCTAGCTAACAAGATACTAATTGCACTAACCTTATTAAAATACAGTCGTCCTTCTCATTAGTTTCAGATAGTGTTATTTCCCACTAGGTTCAGCGCCAGACAACAATCAGGTCGGATCACTTTGGTATAATTAGAACGGGTCTGACATGCTTGTTTGGTGCTGTTAGCTAACTCTCCCAATGAATGCAGGGAGTTGCAGTCTTTGCCTAATCCTGTGTTTTCTTGAACTACAGATTCACTGAAGACAAAAACTTAACGTGAACAACTGTGGCTTTTGAATATCCTAGCAGCATAGTGTATGAATTTTGTTTTATAATTTCTTCTTACGTTTTATTTCAAATACATTGAGTTGACTGTTCAATATTACATTTGTTTTGTTCAAACAAAGCATTGTCACACAAGCCTACTAAGATAACATTTTGTGCAAGTAGCCTGCATTTTTTAACAGATGATGTGTCCTCCCCAAAGATAAAAAAAAATACACTGTGAATGTGTTGAACATGCAACTAAAGGCAGAATTCCTTGGAACGTGTAAAAACAGGCTAATGCGCGTTCATGTGTTGGTCGGAACTAGGAGAATGCATTTCCGACTTGCTAACTGACTGAACGCTGCGCCTGTATAACTACAACCAGTTAGGAAGTCGGAAATGTCAGTTTCCTAGTTCAGTCTAGTCAACCAGTTAGTAAATCGGAAATGCAGTTTCCTAGTTCCGACTACCACACGAACTGCCATTATCACATCTACAGACAGCCAAATATGGACGGTAGCCTGTATTCACTAGCTACAGCAACAAAAAGAAACCAAACAGAAAAGACTGATGCAAACAAAGCAGAAAGAACGAAACGGAGGGACCTACCTGAATGTGTCCAATAGAAACTCTAATGCGACTCAAAGATACACTCCTGGATTACCAGTCTGTTTGTGCCATCATCATGCCAGTCCTTGCCGCTCCATGTCATGCAAACAATGACAACTAATTGACAAGACAGATCAAACAGATCTAGGACCAGGCTATCAATGGCTCTCTTATGATAAGCAGACGTTTACGTTCAAATGGCCGTATGCTTGTTTATGTTTAAGAAACGACATAGCCTAAGCACAGATGTATTGTAAACTCATTTGTATAGGCTACATAACACCATGTTACTACATGTATTTAATGGCGCAGTAGAAGAAGGCTGACGTTTTACGTATCCCCAACCGATTGTGCTTTTTTGGTCGTTTCTTTGCGTTGTTTGTAACTTTTTTTGAAACTTTATTTTTGTACTTATTTTGTACATAATGTCTTCAGAGAATTTGTAAGTGGTCAAATAAACTCCCACTTCCTTCCATTCTGCTAGCAGACGTGCAATCTTTGGAGAATAAAATCGATGACCTACCAACGGGACATTCAAAACCGTAATATCTTATTCTTCACAGAGTCGTGTCAGAACGACAACACTATCAACATACGCTGTACCGGCAGGATAGAACAGCAGCGTCTGGTAAGACGAGGGGCGGCGGACTATGTATTTTTGTAAATAACTGCTGTTGCACTATATCTAAGGAAGTCTCGAGCTATTGCTCGCCTGAGATAGTGTGGTCTACAGCTTATCATGAGATACTCTATCTACCTCGAAAGTTTTCATCTGTATTTTTCGTAGCTGTTTACATACCACCCCAGACTGAGGCTGGCACTAAGACAGCATTGAATGAGCTGTATTCTGCCATAAGCAAACAAGAAAATGCTCACCCAGAGTTGGCACTCCTAGTAGCCGGGGACTTTAATGCAGGGAACCTTAAATCCGTTTTACCAAATTTCTATCAGCATGTTAGATCTGCAACCAGAGGGAAAAAACTCTGGACCACCTTTACTTCACACACAGACGCATACAAAGCTCTCTCTCTCCCTCCATTTGGCAAATCTGACCATAATTCTATCCTCCTGATTCCTGCTTACAAGCAAAAATTAAAGCAGGAAGCACCAGTGACTATAAAAATTTAAAAAAGTGGTCAGATGAAGCAGATGCTAAGCTACAGGACTGTTTTGCTAGCACAGAGTGGAATATGTTCCGGAATTCCTCCGATGGCATTGAGGAGTACACCACAACAGTAATTGGCTTCATCAATAAGTGCATCGATGACGTCATCCACACAGTGACCGTACGTACATACCCCAACCAGAAGCCATGGATTACAGGCAACATCCGCACTGAGCTAAAGGCTAGAGCTGCCGCTTTCAAGGAGCGGGACTCTAACCCGGAAGCTTATAAGAACTCCCGCTATGCCCTCCGACGAATCATCAAACAGGCAAAGCGGCAATGCAGGACTAAGATGGAATCGTACTACATCGGCTCTGACGCTCGTCGGATGTGGCAGGGCTTGCAAACCATTACAGACTACAAAGGGAAGCACAGCCGAGACTGCCCAGTGACACGAGCCTACCAGACGAGTTAAACAACTTCTATACTCGCTTCGAGGCAAATTACACTGAAACATGCATAAGAGCACCAGCTGTTCCGGAAGACTGTGTGATCATGCTCTCTCCGCAGCTGATGTGAGTAAGACCTTTAAACAGGTCACCATTCACAAGGCCAGATGGATTACCATGACGTGTACTGCGAGCATCCGCTGACCAACTAGCAAGTGTCTTCACTGATATTTTCAACTTCTCCCTGTCCGAGTCTTTAATACCAACATGTTTTAAGCAGACCACCATAGTGCCTGTGCCCAAGAACATTAAGGTAACCTGCCTAAATGACTACCGACCCGTAGCACTCACGTCTCTAGCCATGAAGTGCTTTGAAAGGCTGGTCATGGTTCACATCAACACCATTTTTCCGGAAACCCTAGACCCACTCCAATTTGCATACCGCCCCAACAGATCCACAGATGATGCAATCTCTATTGCACTCCACACTGCCCTTTCCCACCTGGACAAAAGCATCACCTACAGTGGGGGGAAAAAGTATTTGATCCCCTGCTGATTTTGTATGTTTGCCCACTTACAAAGAAATTATCAGTCTATAATTTTAATAGTAGGTTTATTTGAACAGTGAGAGACAGAATAACAACAAAAAAATCCAGAAAAACGCATGTCAAAAATGTTATAAAATGATTTGCATTTTAATGAGGGAAATAAGTATTTGACCCCTCTGCAAAACATGACTTAGTACTTGGTGGCAAAACCCTTGTTGGCAATCACAGAGGTTAGACGTTTCTTGTAGTTGGCCACCAGGTTTGCACACATCTCAGGAGGGATTTTGTCCCACTCCTCTTTGCAGATCTTCTCTAAGTCATTAAGGTTTCGAGGCTGACGTTTGGCAACTCGAACCTTAAGCTCCCTCCACAGATTTTCTATGAGATTAAGGTCTGGAGACTGGCTAGGCCACTCCAGGACCTTAATGTGCTTCTTCTTGAGCCACTCCTTTGTTGCCTTGGCCGTGTGTTTTGGGTCATTGTCATGCTGGAATACCCATCCACAACCCATTTTCAATGCCCTGGCTGAGGGAAGGAGGTTCTCACCCAAGATTTGACGGTACATGGCCCCGTCCATCGTCCCTTTGATGCGGTGAAGTTGTCCTGTCCCCTTAGCGGAAAAACACCCCCAAAGCATAATGTTTCCACCTCCATGTTTGACGGTGGAGATTGTGTTCTTGGGGTCATAGGCAGCATTCCTCCTCCTCCAAACACGGCGAGTTGAGTTGATGTCAAAGAGCTCCATTTTGGTCTCATCTGACCACAACACTTTCACCAGTTGTCCTCTGAGTCATTCAGATGTTCATTGGCAAACTTCAGACGGGCATGTATATGTATTCTTGAGCAGGGGGACCATGCGGGCGCTGCGGGATTTCAGTCCTTCACGGCGTAGTGTGTTACCAATTGTTTTCTTGGTGACTATGGTCCCAGCTGCCTTGAGATCATTGACAAGATCCTCCCGTGTAATTCTGGGCTGATTCCTCACCGTTCTCATGATCATTGCAACTCCACGAGGTGAGATCTTGCATGGAGCCACAGGCCGAGGGATATTGACAGTTCTTTTGTGTTTCTTCCATTTGCGAATAATCACACCAAATGTTGTCACCTTCTCACCAAGCTGCTTGGCGATGGTCTTGTAGCCCATTCCAGCCTTGTGTAGGTCTACAATCTTGTCCCTGACATCCTTGGAGAGCTCTTTGGTTGTGGCCATGGTGGAGAGTTTGTAATCTGATTGATTGATTGCTTCTGTGGACAGGTGTCTTTTTTACAGGTAGCAAGCTGCGGTTAGGAGCACTCCCTTTAAGAGTGTGCTCCTAATCTCAGCTCGTTACCTGTATAAAAGACACCTGGCTGCCAGAAATCTTTCTGATTGAGAGGGGATCAAATACTTTTTTCCCCCACTGTATGTGAGAATGCTATTCATTGACTACAGATCAGCGTTTGAAACCATAGTGTCCTTTAAGTTCATCACTAAGCTAAGGACTCTGGGACTAAACACCTCCCTCTGCATCTGGATCCTGGACTTCCTTATGGGCCGCCCCCCCCAGGTGGTAAGGGTAGGTAACAACACATCCGCCACGCTGATCCTCAACACAGGGGCCCCTCAGGGGTGCGTGCTCAGCCCCCTCCTGTACTCCCTGTTCACCCACGACTCCAACACCATCATTAAGTTTGCCAATGACACAACAGTGGTAGGCCTGATCACCGACAACGACGACACAGCCTATAGGGAGGAGGTCAGAGACCTGGCCGAGTGGTGCCAGGACAAAAACCTCTCCCTCAACATGATCAAGACAAAGGAGATGATTGTGGACTACAGGAAAAAGAGGACCGAGCACTCCCCCATTCTCATCGGCGGGGCTGCAGTGGAGCAGGTTGAGAGCTTCAAGTTCCTTGGTGTCCACATCACCAACAAACTAACATGGTCCAAGCACACCAAGACAGTCGTGAAGAGGGCACGACAAAGCCTATTCCCCCTCAGGACACGGAAAAGTTTCAACATTGGTCCCTAGATCCTCAAAAGGTTCTACAGCTGCACCATCAGAGCATCCTGACTGGTTGCATCACTGCCTGGTATGGCAACTGCTTGGCCTCCGACCGCAAGGCACTACAGAGGGTAGTGCGAACGGCACAGTACATCACTGGGGCTAAGCTTCCTGCCATCCAGGACCTCTATACCAGGCGGTGTCAGAGGAAGGCCCTAAAAATTGTCAGACTCCAGCCACCCTAGTCATAGATTGTTCTCTCTGCTACCGCAGGACAAGCGGTACCGGAGCACCAAGTCTAGGTCCAAGAGGCTTCTAAACAGCTTCTACCCCCAAGAAGACTCCTGAACATCTAATAAAGACTCCTGAACATCTAATAAAATGGCTACCCAGACTATTTGCATTGCTTCCCTCTCCCCCTCTTTTACACCGTGTGACTAATAACATTTGATCATTTGTTTTGATTTGATTAGTTCGTCTGTTTTCTGTTGTTGAGTTTAAAAAAAAGCTAGATGAGAATTCACCACACAGTATTTGCTAATGAAAAGAAAAAAACAGCGGTCAATATAAAATGTTTCATTTATTGCAAACTTTGGAGACAATTCATTTTTCCAATTTAAGAATATACTGTCAAACAGAGTGCATTATTATCATCATAGGTTGCTTGCCTTCGCCCCCCCCCCCTTCAGGTCAATGATCAGGAATGGCTCCAAATCCATCAGGATATCTAAGAATATATCTTTGCCTTTGGGCCCACATGCTTTCAGAGGGCCATCGAAAAGCTCCCTCATTTTTTTCTGGTTGGTTCTGTTAGCCCTCACTTCACTGTAGGCGTTTTGGGTGATGATTCCCCTGTCCAGGAGTCTATCCAATAGGGGTTCCACCTGGCTCACTCTGTCGATCAGGGCCGTCCGGTGATGGTCCACAAAGTGTTTGTCTGAGGTAGATAGAGAAAGGACATGATTTGGGACTTTTGGCAGTGATGGAATGCAAAGCATACATAATATATTTGATAGGGGCCTATATCTCTACATGCCTCCTTTAATGTTGCGTGTGTGTGTGTGCGTGTGTAGGGTGTGCAAATTGGAGGATAGGCGTGATGCACTTTTTCTAATTCAGACAGGATTAAATAGGCTATGGGGAGTGAAACATTCTGTTGATTCTAGAGGAGGGCAGCAGTTGCAACTACAGTATGTTGAAGAAGAAATTAAAAGGAAGGACTTTTGTGATTGTTCATCGAGGTAGAACACTTTAGGTATTGCATGTTTCCCCATTAACCATCACTAATTACAGTAAAACATACATTTTAATAATGTCGGCATATTTGAGACAGGCTATATAACACCTGGTTTAGTGTTTACCTTTCATCATGTTCTTTGGTCCAGGTGTACCGGACATTGCAGCACCCGATGATACGCAAGATCTGTGAGCTGTAAAATAGGCTTCATGAGACAGAAATATCGAATAGAAATATGAATAGTAGGCCTAAAGATAAATCAAAATCAGCAAGCAATCGAAATGTGTGTTTATGGTATAATGTATTAGGCCTATTTTGAGTTGCAAATGGAATATATGCTACTGTATGATGTCATTCTGCCCAGAAGAGCAAAATTGAATGCTCGCATAAGTGAAAGTAAAAATGTCAACTTCCTTATAGTTTTCCTTCAATACGTTATGGACATTTCAATGCAATTTATTTAGGGCCTAGGTCTAATAAAGGTTTGTTCTAGCCGACTTTTGTATTAACTGAAGTGGTTTCTAAACATTTCAAAGATATTAAATTAAATATATATTTTTTAAATGTCCGATGGACGTGCCTCCTACTTTATTCGACTTACATTTCTTGAATTCCGTCAGTTCCCTGCTGCACACTGGCAGTTTAATTGCACCCAAGAACTCTATAGCCACATTCACAGCCCCGTCTTCAGTGAAAGTACGGGTCCGAGGCTCTACCAAGTCCACTGGGTCCGCTTTCTCGACAATGCTCTTGTGAACTTTTGGCTCCTGCTTGCGGTCACAGAGTTCACGTCTGAACTTCTTCAATTCAGCCTCTCCCAAGTCTTCAAGGACACCGATTAATATATCGCCAACGGTTTTTGGCCTATTTTATGCCAACCTGTAATTTAAACCAGGTTTTGTGAGATTAGGCTACGTGTCTTCTATTCCATGTTGTCTAATAGTCTACTGACTGTCTTCTCTTCAAGATACTGTACATCTTCGCACCGTCTGACGTCATAGGAAAAAGGGGAGGTCCATCAACACACTCCAGAAGAAAAAAAATAGCCTAATCCATTATTATTAATTTAGCAATTATCTAACGAATGTATTATTTATTAAATTATTTGTATATATTTTTGCCTGCTCATTTTATTTTTTTAAATATAGGCCGTTTTACCTTTCGAAATAATACAGAAAATTTAAGATAGTATTTTCAAGTTATGTACAGTTTATTTACAATCATTTTACAAACAACATTGTTCCCTAAATCATGTAAATCACACACATTATATTCAACAGAACAAGCATTGTCCCTCTTAGCTCTATTTTGTCAGCAATAAAAGAGGTAGATATGTTAGGGTATAAAAATAGACAGATCCTCACAGTCAAAGTTAATGTCGAAATATTGTTCAACAGCATGGGTGGTAAGCAGTGGTGTCATGCACCCATTATTTTAGAGGGGGCAAGAAGTACTTGAGGATGGAGGGGGGTTGTTAATCACTAACCATGTAATTAACATAAAGAGCATCAGTATTGGAGACAACTAGGCTTACAGTTTCATTGAGCTCTTATTCTACTGATGTTAATAGGAGGTAAGTCATACACTAAAATGAAATCAAATTGAAGGCTACTACAGATTTTTTTAATTCTGATTTTCAGGGGGTGCTGCACCCCTACTTTAGCACCCCTACTTCCCACAGCTATGGCTACTACTGTATCACTTGGTAATAAAAGTGTTACACCAAACATTGTCTAATGTAGCAGATAGAAATGCCATAAATAGAGCCAATGTGATTCCTTTTCTACATGTCTAAGAGGCATGTTTGTTCTACATAGCATATTTCTAGTGATGTAGCCATAATAATGTCAAGAGCCAATAGCACCAATGAGAACCAGTGCTGCTGGTACACTCCCCCTACTGCGATGCCCATGCTTCGCTGGACTCTGGCGATAATACTGGTTCCCCCTGGCCTTGCCAGGATGATTCTGTACCCGTGGGTAAAATGTTCAGGCTGGCCAGGACCTCCTGTGCCGTCTTTCCCAGCATCCCCTGCACGTCGCAGACGAAGCGGTAGACGTAACGCTTGCCCGTCGTTTTGTGGATGATGTTCTTGTGATAGTAGTAGCGCAGGCCACGGCTCAGCTTCTCATAGTTCATCTTGGGCTTGTTCTTACACTGGCCCCAGCGCTTGGCCACCTGGATGAAACACAAAAGGGGTGGTTGTTAAAAAATAACCACAAACGCCTGATAGCATATTCCCACTGCTCAATCCTGTGCTGGTTTCCAACTCCTACTACGAGTGGTTAAAATCTCTCACAATCAGTAGAGAAACTCACCTCTGCTGGGTCAGACATCTTGAACTCCCAACCGTCTCCTGTCCAGCAGATGAAGGTACAGCAGGCCGAGTCTAGAAGCAGCTCCAGTAAGAACTGCCACAATTGGATGGGCCCCGATCCTGAATAGAGAGAAAATACACATTAACAAATTCTGAATTGTATTATCTTTAGCCCTAGACTGGATACAAAAGTTGTTTATTTGCCTGCTACTCTTAAGATATACTATGATTTTTTTCTATTTAAAAGAAGACAGTAATGACAAAAGCACATTCTAGAGCAAACACACAATCAGGCTCCAATATACACATACTACCCATGCTCACACACGTGTATAACAGCAATAATGAGAAGTCATGATAAGAGACTAGTCTTACCTGGATAAACTGACATTCCCATCACTTGTCCTCCTTCCCTCTCGGGTCTTTGGGAGTGTGCACTTTTGCGTTTGGCCACACGGGAGCAGTACTGCTCTGAGGGCTGCTGTGGTCCAGGGATTGAGGAACAAGATGGAGGGTGGCGAGGGGGCGGCAGGGATGAGCCATAGCTGGGAGAGGGGTAGTCCGGCCAGAAGGAGGTCGTCTGTGCTTCTGAGTCATACAGTTTTTCACCAGAGTGAAGGGTGTAGCTTTGCTCAGATTCATCTATGAAAGAGGAGGAGAAGGAGTTAGACATTGCATATATTATCCAAGTAATCATAGCCTATGGATTTCTCTGTGGGGTTATTTTTATAATTTAAATAAACAAAGAAGAGCTGGTTATAACAAACAGCTTAAAAAATGATATGAATTAGATATTACACAGCTTACAAACAAAAACAGGCAATATATTTTTAAACACAAATAGGCCTAATGGTCATGCATTGGTTAATTCAATTTTTGTTGCGTTATGTCTCAAAATGTGTGGTCTTCTCACTGAGGTGGTCCAGGCTGACAGTGCTGGGGGTCCCTCTGTGACTCGTTCCTTTTCCAGGGAGGAAAGAGTTGCTGGTGCTGGCATCCTCCATGCTCGGGCTGAACTGTCCACTCTGGGCTGGGGAACACAGGGGCACAAGGCTGTGGTACGTCTGGGTGGAATCCTGGAACCCCGCTTGAGACTGTCCCAAAGTCAGCCCATCTAATAATGAATAGAGAGAAAAAAGGAAGGAACAATCATGATCAATAATCATTCATTTCTAATACTACAACAGGTGTTGATAATAGAATCATTCTCAAAATGATAGAAACATATGGATTGGATTGGAGAATAGGGGACTGACACTCACCACTTGGGTATGACGCCCAACAGTTAAACTCTGGGTATGAATCCAGGTTGAACAGGACAGAGTCACTTGAGGTTACTGAAAAAAAGAATGAAAGATGTCAAAAATAAAAACACGTGAGCAACACTGGAAGTTAGTCAATGGTCATTGACAGACCTATCTAGTGATTTTTTTCACAGAATGCTTATCAGAGTGGTCTAATAAAGGGGTTGTTAAAGAGTCTCTGTAAGAGTCTTTATAGGTGTACCTTTGTTATCGTACGGACGTGGATTCTTCTGCGGCTCTCCATAACTCTCTGGATACTGTTGCTGCTGCCCTGGTCCTTTACTGTCTAATAGAAAAGACAGGTCTTCATCACTGTAGTCTGGAGGTCACGGAGATAGAAGAGAAGGATGGGGATGAGTCAAAGGGCATGAAGATCTGAACAGAACTCAAAATGGAATAGAAATAGAATTGGTTTAGAATGTAATAGGTTATAATGCTATGAAGGGGTTACAAGCGTATCTCTAAAGACTGTCCAACTGCTATTCTACAAGCAATAATATGTTATGGTCTACTACTATTACTCATCATTCTTATTTACGTTTAATTATAGTAATAATAATACTTTAATATATCTATTCAACAACTATTCTGCAGCACCCAGAACAAAATCTCAACCATATCCATTTGAGTTGAATGGCAGGAGAAGGGGAAACAGAGGGAAAGAGGAGGAAGCGCCAGCGGAGGGAGTGTGACAGAGTAGTGATGAAGGGGGAGGAGAGGGGCTCTAAATCTGTTGGAGAAGGAAGTCTGGAGGAAAGGATTAGGGAAAGAGAGAGGGAGGGTCTTTAACCCGACCACCCGGCCTCGCTCTACCTCCCTCAGTCAGACTGACATTCCTACAAACAGTGCATGGACAAACACCCCAGCAACCCTTTTCCTGACGCAGCCCTCAGTTGGGTAGAAGAAGCAGATGTCAAGGTCTCATTTTGAGTTTCTGACAGGGCTGATGAGATACCAACTCTGCAAAAAAAAACATTTCCTTTGTCCTTCAACTACTACACAGAGCTACAGGAAACATAGCTCAAAATCTTATCATAGAAAAATGTGGATCCTCCGAAAGCTAGTTTCAGAGTGTAAAATGATAACTATTAAAGTTGATGATTAATCATAATTCTAGTGGCGTTGGTGGCAGTTATTTGGTTTGGGGTGTAGTTCAATCTGAACTGATACATTGATCAGTGTTTATCAATAAGTTATCCAATGAGAACATGACTTACCATATGATGCAAAGTCCAAACCAGCAGGGACTTCCTGTGTTCGGAAGTCTTCCATATAATATCCAGCTTGGTACATCTCCATCTGTGTGGAAAAAAGTGGAATACATATGCCATGCCCATTTTATTGTGGAACATCTTTTTCATACAATTTTACAGCTTTGGTTGATATGTATAATCGAATGGTCTCTGAAAATGTAAATATAT
Source organism: Salmo salar (assembly GCF_965601325.2). Classification (NCBI taxonomy): domain Eukaryota; kingdom Metazoa; phylum Chordata; class Actinopteri; order Salmoniformes; family Salmonidae; genus Salmo; species Salmo salar. The sequence continues at coordinate 57,908,259 of NC_138295.1, forward strand.
ATTGCATTCTTAAGCATTTTAAGTGTTCGTACAGGCTGCATACATGAACAAACTTAAAATCGCAGGAGGCAAAATCCTACCTTTATTTTAGAGTCTCTGGTGTCTATGTTTCTCTCGTTGGATTTCAGGATGGTATCCCAGTACATCTTTGACGGGAACAGTTGCTTCCACTTGGAGTTCAGAGTTACAATTGTGTTATCTCCCTCTGCCCGGCCCAGTCCCGTTATAAAGCAGCGGAGCTTGGAGGGGCGTGCCTGCTCCCCGGCGCAAAGGAATGTGTCATCTTGCTTCGTGACTCCCCGTTCTCCCTGTCCCAAAAAACTGCGGTTTAACTGGCCGTGACGTCAGCCACGACTCACGAACACAGATTTGGCAGCCACACACACACACACACCCATTCACAAAAATGTATCATAAAATGGTCAATTGAGCGCCCAAAATTGAATTAACATTGCATGCCCTTTTGGCTATCTTACTCCCATGATATATTCACAACCCATTCATGATCAGATAATGAATGGAGAGTTTATTAGTGTAATCCTAGATATATTATTTTAAAGGAATACAACTTGATCTACAAATTATTTTATTTAAATTAGGCCAATTTAAAAAATAGCCTATGTATTTAGAAAATGTTTTCCCCAATTAGGTCAATAGCGAACACCCAATAGGCTACACCAAAACGCCTGTATGCCTATCAATCTAATTAACATTGCATGCCCATTTGGCTATCTTACTCCCATGATAAATTGGCAACCCATTCATGATCAGATAATGAATGGAGAGTTTATTAGTGTAATCCTAGATATATTCTTTTAAAGGAATACAACTTGATCTACAAATGATTTTATTTAAATTAGGCCAATTTAAAAATAGCCTATGTATTTAGGAAATGTTTTCCCCAATTAGGTCAATAGCGAACACCCAATAGGCTACACCAAAACGCCTGTATGCCTATCAATAGGCTATTGACTTAGTCATTAAAAAATCTATGGAAATCATGACCTTTTTCTATGCTTGGCAACGTCGACTAAGCACAAACCCATGCGAGACAGGGCGGGGGACAGATAGGGTGTTTTACAAAATCAGAACTTTCAAGTTGGTTATAATGAGGTGGGAGGCCATGAGCATATCTTTAGAAGCCATTCGACAGAACAATAGCCCGTAAACTACGTGCTGAAGCTCTGAAATCACGTTGTGAGTGGCCTGAGCAGATAAGGCCGGCACAAGCGCCTTGTATAAACAAACACCGCAATTTTCCCCAGCAGAGAAAAAAATACATCTGGAAAAGTGAGCTGCCAGGTCGTGTACGGTGTGGGAGACACGAGTCGTGATTGGGACCCCCCCCCCCCCCCCCCCCCCCCCTCTGTCTCCAGACAAGGACACATGGGGGTTCGAGTTACACAACCTCCTGGCCGGCCTAATGATGACGAGTCCATCATCAACTCAACTGATTTACCAACTGAATGACACAATGAAAAACTCCAGAATATTACAAAGCTGAACAACGCCAGAACCTCAATCAAAATATCTCATAGACGATCTTAATAAAAATAGGCCTAAACATTGTTCAGTGGACTGAAGGAACAGTTCTACTATTTTTCGTTATTTTCTTTCACAAATGAGGAAACTTTTAAATGTATATGACAGAAAATGCATAATAAATCTAAGTACATTAGTAGGCTATTAATGCTGTGCCTTGTTATCGGGCTTGGGTTAATCTCAGCTAGGCTATTTATTTATTTTGATTTATTTTTACCTAAAAGGCCAAAGAAAGTTTCGATTTTCTGAACAAATTATGGTGATAGACAAACTGAAGTAGGTTTGGGCTACTCCATGCATGCGTTAAAGTCAGATTGGGGCATAAGCAATGTGTGATAGCTTTCATGATAAACCCATGGAAATTTAGAATTAAAGGCAAATATTTTCTCTGAAAATACAGAAACTCACATTTTCTATTGTCTAACTTTGCACGCTATTAAATCATAAAACAATGTATTGTGAATTTGTTTAAAGTCATCTTTTACATTCAACCTCAAGGAAGTGCATTGGGCCTATCATATTATAGCCATATCTATAGTCTCCATTTATAGACCGACTTGCAGACTAAAAAAGTAAAGGCCTTAAAATATGCACTTTCCTACATCGACGATAGATGGTTATTTGTCAGAGAACATTTAATGATCCGTTTGCTAAGGGGAACATGGTCTTACTTTGTAACCTACTTTGGAAGGAGGTTATGTTTTATCACAGTGTGCACGTTTGCGGTCAGAGATTTTTTGACATCAGTTGCAATTTCCGGAGTCATATTTAGAAAAACTACAGGAAGGCTCTACAATGTTCATTACCACTATGGTTATTAGGATGTGGAAATTCAAGTTTAGAATGTTGCAAGCAACAGGCTTTTGAATGACAAACGAATGTATTTATCTCGACAATGTCCAAGAACAAATTAGAAATGGGCCTACATTCATTTGGAAATGACATGTTGCTTGAATCACACATGATGCAATGTGTTTGTGCACCTCAAAAATGCATGATGGCAATAAATACTTCTCAAAACATTGCTGGACGATAACAACACTCGGAGCAAAGCCTACAGAAGCCCAACAGTTCTGCACCTTAATTGCTCTATGTCCAATCATCAAGCCTGATCAACTTTTTCGCAGTCAGATTAGGAAGATTGTCATCGTTGGTTTGTAGGCTAATCAGCAGTTTTCCGTGTGCAATGTTGTAAGAAATGAAAAAGGACTTCGTTTCACCAGTAGGGACCCAACCCTAATGCGTTGTTAGAGTGACTTCACTTCCCAATTTAGAGTGAGAGAGAGAAAAAAAACTGCCATCCGGTTATGGACTAAGCAAGAATTGTTGCTGCAATGGTTTGCGCCAAAGGGTAAATGCGCTTGTGTATGGGTTGATGCGATTCAGTCAGGCTATCCAGACTAGTTATAACGTGTTTAAATGACTAGATGAGAATCAACGACTGAGTGACTGCTACAATGGACTGTACGATAAAGGTAGGCGATTGAACTGGTTTTAATGTCGCTTGTGAAAACGATACGCAGCCACCCACTGAGTCGGTTAGCACGTCTCTGTTTGCTGAGTGAGAGAGGCAAAGCGGTGATGCGAGGTCCCCACTCTTTCCTTCTTGTACAAAATTTCCTCTTCCTTCCCGTTCGTGGTTGTATGTCGGCTCTTTAATAACACAAGTAACCACTACATCTTTACACACCGATAAAAACGAAATGGTGTCCAGCACTGCACGCGTAAACAGGGGAGCGCATAACTCGCGATTTGAATTGTTTCATTTAATGAAGTTTTATGCAGACGTTCCTGGCTTAAAAGCACATATGCTAGTCTAAAGAAAGTTAAAGGTGATTTAAAGAAGTGATGCACCTGTCCGAATTGATGATAACGACGACACCTTTGAGGCACATTACACAGCATATAAGCAATCTTGATCAGTACAAGTTTATTGGAGCGCGGTCGTGGCAGGTGTCTTGGCGCCATGGAACGTATTTGGAGTATAAGGCCACTTTCCATAGAGTTGGAGGATCGAAATCCATGACATGACTGGTATTTCATATTTTACATTTCTTTCCACATTCATCATCATTACCACAACATATGAATAACTGTTAGGATTATTTTATCCAATTAACAAAAGGACTTCAGTAAATTCCTTCTTCTTTAATCGAATTATTAAAATGGGGTAATGTAAAGACAATCTTAAGCTTACCGAAATTGATGAGAATAACTAGGCGACTAGATTTAGCCTAACTGTTATTGGAATAGATCAAATATTGACTTATCGAATTGTTCTGAAACGCATTTTTCTCATGAATGTGGGGCACAAACGCTGACCGAGACAACAGAACAGCATCAATTACAAATATAACGTATTGAGGTATTCCTTGTTATAGCAATACTGATTATTATTTTCACGAAATAGGGTGAATTTAACCAAACAGTTAACGAATAGTTCGACAAAAATATGTAGAACCGGATTAAATCGTTTGTCCTATAAAACGACAAGGACCTTACATTTTGAGAGAAAAAAAATGCACTAAAACAACGAATGGATTTTCTGCCAAGGTTATACATCTCACGATCAATTCAGTCTATTTGCAGAACGAAACATATCCATTTAGAGGCTAATAACGAAACGAAATAAACGATTTAACAGGTTTTGAAATTGGTTGAGGAACCATGTTGATTATATTTTGAAGTAGCTAAGGCATTGGAATAAACCACTTACATTAAAATGTTATTAAACTTGATTAAATTGATTAAAATGTATATGTTTTGGACCAACAACTTTAGCCTATGTTCACGCATTGCAGGTGTCCATCCTGTTTCTCGTCCACTGAAGTCAAATCACTTCCAGAAACGTATGACGAAATTATCATTAATTTTCTTCATACCCTACAGCTATTACAACATATAGGCCTAACGTACTTAGGCTATTATTTCGATAACCTGAGTGGGGGAAAAAATAGGCTACTTCTGGTTACTGAAAATGTATGTTATTACAGTGACACAGAGAGCGCAATTTAGGAGCGGGCGCGCGCACACTTTTAAAACTTAAATTTGAAGGCTCATCTACTGAAACATGGATATTTACTAAAACATCCAGATAAAGTCAGTTGTTTTTGTCAAAGTTATTTAAAGAATATAGTGGCCTAAACTGCAAACAGGAGCGCTTGTCAGGTGTCGTTATCTGAACTCTGCAGGCTTCCTGTCTCAAACCTCAGACTTTCCGCACACATTTCCGCTCCCTCCACACGAAAAAAGGCAACAGAGCCTTTGCAAAACATAATCAAGTCCCTGGATGTTTCGAGGTACTGCATTGTTTTAGATGTGAATAAATGAACTCTGAATATAGCCAAGACGACCGTGCTCATACTCCATGTATTTATTACTGGCAGCTACAGTACATGCGTTATGTTTCTCCTGTCTAAAAGCCATGTAAAAAAAAAAAGCCATGATGTCGCCATATCAAAAGTTGTGAAAACCACGTTTTTTGCATGTTGAATGAGCAGCTGCTGCAGGCCTTTGCAAAATCAGCTCGACACAACCTCTACTTCTGCTTTCTTGGCTTCTACACCATATTGACGACAGAGTTGGTCACATGTTACATGGATCACCGTAGTGAATTAGTGATCAACTGCATGCAATAAGCAAAACAAACAGTTTCTTGATATATGGCTCTGGTTTCAATAGGCAGATATGTATTCATTTTAATTGTGATAAACAATAGCATAATTAACTTTTTTTTTAGATGTACACTTTTTATCCATTGACTTTTTAAATAATAGACGATTGAATATTTAGCGGAGCCAATCTTCTTGTTTGGCAATGAACATTCCCTTTCGTAGACAAACTGCAATTTGAGGCCTCTGTGGAAAGGCACCATCAGCACAGATCAAAGCTAAAATAAATTCACAACATACAGTTGAAGTCGGAAGTTTACATACATACACCTTAGCCAAATACATTTAAACTCAGTTTTTCACAATTCCTGACATTTAATCCTAGTAAAATTTCCTTGTTTTAGGTCAGTTAGGATCACCACTTTATTTTAAGAAAGTGAAATGTTAGAATAATAGTAGAGAGAATGCTTTATTTCAGCTTTTATTTCTTTCCTCACATTCCCAGTGGGTCAGAAGTTTACATGCTACCAAATACTAATTGAGTGTATTGCCTTTAAATTGTTTAACTTGGGTCAAACGTTTCGGGTAGCCTTCCACAAGTTTCCCACAATAAGTTGGGTGAATTTTGGCCCATTCCTCCTGACAGAGCTGGTGTAACTGAGTCAGGTTTGTAGGCCTCCTTGCTCACACACGCTTTTTAAGTTCTGCCCACAAATGTTCTATAGGATTGAGGTCAGGGCTTTGTGATGGCCACTCCAATACCTTGACTTTGTTGTCCTTAAGCCATTTTGCCACAACTTTGGAAGTATGCTTGGGGTCATTGTCCATTTGGAAGACCCATTTGCGACCAAGCTTTAACTTCCTGACTGATGTCTTGAGATGTTGCTTCAATATATCCACATAATTTTCTTTCCTCATGATGCCATCTATTTTGTGAAGTGCACCAGTCCCTCATGCACAAAGCACCCCCACAACATGATGCTGCCACCCCCGTGCTTCACAGTTGGGATGGTGTTCTTCGGCTTGCAAGCCTCCCTCTTTTTCCTCCAAACATAACGATGATCATTATGGCCGAACAGTTCTATTTTTGTTTCATCAGAACAGAGGACATTCCTCCAAAAAGTACGATCTTTGTCCCCATGTGCAGTTGCAAACCGTAGTCTGGCTTTTTTTATGGCGGTTTTGGAGCAGTGGCTTCTTCCTTGCTGAGCGGCCTTTCAGGTTATGTCGATATAGGACCTGTTTTACTGTGGATATAGATACCTTTGTACCCGTTTCCTCCAGCATCTTCACAAGGTCCTTTGCTGTTGTCCTGGGATCGATTTGCACTTTTCGCACCAAAGTGCGTTCATCTCTAGGAGACAGAATGCATCTCCTTCCTGAGCGGTATGACGGCTGCGTGGTCCCATGGTGTTTATACTTGTGTACTATTGTTTGTACAGATGAATGTGGTACCTTCAGGCATTTGTAAATTGCACCCAAGGATGAACCAGACTTGTGGAGGTCTACAATTTCTTTTCTGAGGTCTTGGCTGATTTCTTTTGATTTTCCCATGATATCAAGCAAAGAGGCAGAGTTTGAAGGTAGGCCTTGAAAGACATCCACAGGAACACCTTCAATTGACTCAAATTTTGTCAGTTAGCCTATCAGAAGCTTCTAAAGCCATGACATAATTTTCTAGAATTTTCCAAGCTGTTTAAAGGCACAGTCAACTTCGCATATGTAAACTTCTGACCCACTGGAATTGTGATTCAGTGAATTATACGTGAAATAATCTGTCGGTAAACAATTGTTGGAAAAATTACTTGTGTCATGCCCTAACCGACTTGCCAAAATAATAGTTTGTTAAACAAGAAATTTGTTGAGTGGTTGAAAAACGAGTTTTAATGACTCCAACCTAAGTGTATGCAAACTTCCGACTTCAACTGTAAATCAACTTCAGCAACGATATGGAACAAAAGTTAATCTAACCATGTTAGTTAGGCACGTAGACTGCAATGCATTTGGTTTAGACTAGTAATCAGTCTCCCTTGTGAATCAAGGGTATATCTAGGAACTGTAAGAGAGAGCAGGTGGGAAGCAGGTGTTGGACAAGTAAATGTTTGTTTGCTTTTGCACTGTGTTTGAGTTCCAGTAGAGGTTATTAAGCTAGACCTCTGTTGTGAATGCGAGGATGTTTCACAACAGTTGGTAGTACATAGTTGTGGTACAAGGATGTGTCACTATTGGTGAATTGTGTGAGCACCAACCTTTGCGGCTGATTCATAAGATGATTATCTGATGCGCTGCTAACCATCAACCATTAAGCAGCTGAACCTGAGACAACAGACTTCTAACTGACAGTCCTATATGTTCTTCCTGTGTATGGTTTAGTTGGTTTTTGTATTTTGTTGGACCTTTTTATGGCAGCATCTAGTATTAGCCTTAGGTGGGCCTAGTACATTCAGTACAAACCTTTCAATAGATAAAAATGGCCTAAGTGTGATAATGCACAAATATGCCGAAAATAAAGATTTGAATTTTGTTAGCGGAACTGACAGGATATTGATAATGTGCGTTTGTACTGTGTATGCTTGAACTTTGACAGCAGAACTGACAGGACTTTAAAACGCGTGTTTGTAGTGTGTATGCTATGTGTGTGTGCAGACAAAATTGTTTTCAAAACTATTTTGTGTTCCTCAGCAACAGGGCCTAGCTTCTATGAAACTCATTGAACAGGAAGTCAGTTGTGGCATTGGCGGTCAGGCCACATTCGGTATATTTGTGTCAGTTTGCAAGCTACAGAGGGAGAGGGGGGGGGGGGGGGCGAGAGAGAAAGAGCAGGTGTATGAGCTTGTGGCTGTGAATGCACAAACACGCCATTGAAACAATGACTGAACCTAATGAAAGATAAGAAGTTCAACAATTGATCAAATCACTCCAATGCATAACGTTACAATATGAGAATGGCGCTCATGACCCTTTCCATGAATCGCTGCTGCTCAGCCTCAACCTCTTCTCAGCTCAGCCCTTAGTTTCACTTCTGCTGCCAGGGCCTCTGCACAACATGAGAGGAGGAGGGAGACAGACAGGGAGAAGAAGGAGAGTCGAAGAGAGAGTGAGAGGAAAGAGACAGAAAGAGAGGAGAGAGAGGGTAACGGTCAGGGAGGAAAGTGTGGTGGACCTGTGATGTGTTGTTCCTCTACCACTGAAAACAAACGTATCACGTGTGCTAACATTTCAGTATCAGCACTGAAGTAATATTAAGTCTGTTTGATATATTCATGTAATTTATTTAAGCTACAATGTTGCTATAGCTAACAGTCCTGTCACTGTTAGCCTGAAGAAGGAAATGCCACTAAATGTGTACCATGCATAAAACACTTTACAATGCTCAGGTAACACAATGGAAGAGCGGGACTTTGAACTTCAATCAAGGCTGTGTATTCTTGCAGTCCGACGTACCCAATCCTCCCCTACCTTCATCAACCCTAGGTTGTTTTCCAGCTTTAAATGAGCCACATCTTTACACTGTGGCCCCCCTCTGTTTCCTTTCCCTTGGCCTGTGCCAAAAGGTTTCTCTGCACATGGGGGCCAGATTTCCTGTGGGCCACCGAAAAAGCCCGGCACTGACGTACGAGCCGCAAAGACAATAGTGAAGTCCTCTAAACACACACGCACTTACTCCCACTTAGACCTACACATATATACTTACCCACACAAAGACTCAAAAACAAGGCCTATCCTTACCCACTGTATAGACACAACATGCCCTCGCAGACACACACACACACACACACACACACACACACACACACACACACACACACACACACACACACACACACACACACACACACACACACACACACACACACACACACACACACACACACACACACAGAGACACACACAGAGACACACACACACACACACACACTCACACAGAAGAGTGCCATCTTGAAGAATGGTTTGGAGTGTTGGGGCCTTTGTCAGCATTAAACACAGGAAGCAGCACAAAGAAAGCGTCTCAAATCTTGATCTGACTCCACCAAGCTCCCTCCCATCACCCCAATCCCAACGAATTAAAACTGTGACAAGGTTCACAGAAGCTCTCATTTCTCCAAACGTCGATGCCAGTGTACAGCACGTAACTGCAATCAAACATTATGGTACAGCTAAATTTAACAAATAAAGACAGTGATTTATAAGCTTCATGCCACAATCTCCTATTTTCCATGTAATGTTCCTCAAGTCACCAATCACAAATTCTAAAGACATCTGGACTATGACAAAGTTAGAAACAGGAATTAATAAATCCTTCATCAATAGAACAAGACTCATTAGGGTGTGGAATCTCATCATGCATGTTCCATTCAACGTAGTGTGGAAAAACCTCACAGAGGTGTGGGCAGTTTCCTGGCTACCATCATTACATGACTAGTTGTGGCCCATACTTATCGTAACCGCTGACTCCACTGTTTGTCCGTGCCGGCAGGAAGCACTGTCCGTGGTGAGCGAGGACCAGTCCATTTTCGAGTCGCCCTTCCCTGCCGCCACGACCATGCACATGAAGGGCGAGATGACGTCACCGGGAAGCTTCAGCCAGGCCTCCGAAGAGAGCCAAGAACCCACCGAGCCGGAGTGGGCCGGGCCGAGAGCACAGAACCCTGGGAAGAGAGGAGAGCACATCAACGGAACCAGGTGAAGGAGAGCGCATCAGTATTAGCAGTCTTTGAGAGAAGTTATACCACTTATTTAGTGTTATATTTACCACATTCCCACTCATTTAGTGTTATATTTACCACATTCCCACTCATTTAGTGTTATATTTACCACATTCCCACTTATTTAGTGTTATATTTACCACATTCCCACTCATTTAGTGTCATATTTACCACATTCCCACTTATTTAGTGTTATATTTACAACATTCCCACTTATTTAGTGTTGTATTTACCACATTCCCACTTATTTAGTGTTATATTTACCACATTCCCACTTATTTAGTGTTGTATTTACCACATTCCCACTTATTTAGTGTCATATTTACCACATTCCCACTTATTTAGTGTTATATTTACCACATTCCCACTTATTTAGTGTTATATTTACCACATTCCCACTTATTTAGTGTCATATTTACCACATTCCCACTTATTTAGTGCTATATTTATCACATTCCCACTTATTTAGTGTTATATTTATCACATTCCCACTTATTTAGTGTTATATTTACCACATTCCCACTTATTTAGTGTTATATTTACCACATTCCCACTTATTTAGTGCTATATTTATCACATTCCCACTTATTTAGTGTTATATTTACCACATTCCCACTTATTTAGTGTTATATTTACCACATTCCCACTTATTTAGTGCTATATTTACCACATTCCCACTTATTTAGTGTTATATTTACCACATTCCCACTTATTTAGTGTTGTATTTACCACATTCTCACTCATTTAGTGTTATATTTACCACATTTCCACTTATTTAGTGTTATATTTACCACATTCCCACTTATTTAGTGTTGTATTTACCACATTCTCACTCATTTAGTGTTATATTTACCACATTTCCACTTATTTAGTGTTATATTTACCACATTCCCACTTATTTAGTGTTGTATTTACCACATTCTCACTTATTTAGTGTTATATTTTTTACATTCAAGAGAGTTGACCATCACCATAATAAATACTGCAACAGGATCACACAGAATCATACCAGAATATTACTCATCTCCCTACTCTCTCCCTCTCTCGACAGTCGTGAGTCCCCTGTGGACTGCAGTGTGACCAAACGCTCCCGACACATGAGCAGCAACGATGGGGGTCAGCTGGCCTACCAGGCCTCGTACCCCGAGCCCCGCGCCAGCCCCCAGACCGCCACCCCGCCCCACAGCGCCACAGAGGAGAAGAGAGTCATAGTGCCCGCAGGTGAGGTGCCAACACACTCAGCGGAGGGGTGACCAGATCCTATGGCACACAAGGATCTGTGAAGAGAATAGGCTGGGATGGTGTTCCCATCATATTGCCTTCACCTGTTAAATGATCTTCCATCATTTGTGAGTCAGCCATTAAGAGCAGATTTTAGGAACCGGGAAGGGAGCACATTTTTGGAATGGAATCCAGCCAATGAGTCATTGTTGGGAGATTCCACCTAAGACGACATTCCAAACATTAGACATCATTAGGTGTGTTAAATTTATACAATTAATAGACAAGACTACAAGGTTTGATTCTTAGCCTGAGTCACACAGGCAAAGTTATTCTAGTGGCCATGATAATACACGGATATTACATCACAGCTATGTTAAACAAGGACAATGAAGACCCTAGGGCTGGGCCCCATCCCCCCAATTTCTGAGCACAAAAACATTTAAAACAGTATTTTTATTTTTGGACATAAAAAATTGTAAAACACCAGCAAATCAGCTACAAGTTATTTACATTTTGGAAATCTGTTAAAAAGTATTCCCACACATAATAGAAAGATAAGTGATCATATAAAAATGTAAGCAAGGTTTTTTAATCAAATATATCTGTTTGGGCTTCTTGCGGTCAATTTGCAGTCTACAAATGATTTGTAATTATGTTCCAGCCCCCTGACCATCCGCTCAAGAAAAACAAAGTTGATGATCTAGTTGATGATCCCTGCCCTAGGGCAATGGTTCACATACTCTGGGTCAGGACCAACTTCCGGGACACTGGATAAAAACGCTTTCAGTGTGAACTTAAACGACTAAAACCAAATAGAAAATATGTCGAAAATATAAAGGACCTATTTATTTTTCAATAGCAGCCTATAATCTTTGAAAATTAACAATCAACTGAATAAAAGCTTGACAATCAGCCCCCATTGATTTTGTAATGTTTGAGCATAAGAACACAGCATCAGCCATGTAAAAATGCATAGAATTGTAGGAAATGTAGGAGATTAGCTTTGAAACTGCAACATTTTCTTTCCGCTGTTAAGATAATGTTTTACTTATTATTTGGTTTGTGTCTGGGTTTTTTTCACTGCTCACCCCTTTTGGTGGGTCGCGACTCAAAAGACACCTCAATTGGTGGGTCACAAAGCAAAACAGTTTGGGAACCCCTGCCCTAGGGTACAGACCGTGGCTAGGCGTCTCCAAACTACTGTCTGATATTTTGGGGTATTCATGAGGTCCATACGTAATCTTTGGGTTCTTACTGTACATTTAAAAATACCTTTGAGGAGAAGAAAACAAAAGAGTAACTTCTCAACTTTATGAGATGCTGGGTCTGTGTGAGTTACAACAACCTCCTGTTACCCCGACTTACCAATCTCTCTTCCTTCTCCTCTTCCTCCTGGTCCCAGACCCTGAGGTATGGACCCAGGACCATGTGCGCCAGTGGCTGGACTGGGCCATCAAGGAGTACAGCCTGGAGGAGGTGGACATCATACAATTCCACACACTGGAGGGCAAGGCCCTCTGCAAGATGACCAAGGAGGATATGATGCGCCTCACGTCCGCCTACAACACAGACATCCTGCTCGGCCACCTCAATTACCTCCGGCAGAGTAAGGGTTACGGCCTGGGACTCGTAGAAAGTTTTCATATGACTATTTTCATACTACACGAGGACATAACTGATCTATGTATCCATTTTGTAACCTTCTTTGAATCTCTTTTTAGGCAGCCCTACTTTCTCCTACCCCACAACTCCAACCAACAACACACAGCAACAACCCAGACTACAGGTTAAATCAGGTAAGACAATTAACTTCACAACTCATTACCAAGAACATAGCGACTTAGTGCAAAATCCTGGAGCTAGCAAGCATTGAGATAAACAGCCTTAAAATGAGAAGGGGATTAAAATGGAGGGGTTTTGTGGCAGGAATCATCTATTCAAAACTCTTTCAGAGGCAGATCAAATACTTCACTCATTTAATGGATTCAAAATGAAGTGTTGAGTTGCCATTTCAGATTACATCGTTTAGAGTGCTTTAAAGTTTCTTGGCGGAGCGTTTCCCTGAGTTGATGACTCTATTACAAGTCCACGACTCAACAGTCAGTTTCAGACAGGAAACAGCTGCACCGGCAGAGGAAAATGGGGGAGTATGGGTCCCACTTTGGGACACAATTGACAATCTAGTGGCAACAGAGGTGGCCCGGACAAAAGGACACTCACCCCAAGGAATACTGGATCATCTTCAGCTCTCCTTTGTCTGTTTTCTTCTGGCTGCTTGTTTCCTATGGGAATGCTCAGTGGCGCATTTGATGATCAGGAAGTATCATTTCAGCGTCACCATCTTGCTACATGAAGGAGTTTATGGAAAAATTGCATGCGTAGTTTGAGCTACTCTGGGAAGTGACCATGCATCCCACTGCTGGCTTGCTTCTGAAGCTAAGCAGGGTTGGTCCTGGTCAGTCCCTGGATGGGAGACCAGATGCTGCTGGAAGTGGTGTTGGAGGCACTCTTTCCTCTGGTCTAAAAAAATATCCCAATTCTCCAGGGCAGTGATTGGGGACATTTCCAGGTGTAGGGTGCTGTCTTTTGGATGAGACATTAAAATGGGTGTCCTGACTCTCTGTGGTCACTAAAGATTCCATGGCAATTATTGTAAGAGTAGGGGTGTTAACCCTGGCGTCATGGCTAAATTCCCAATCTGGCTCTCATACCATCATGGCCACCTAATCATCCCCAGTTTACAATTGGCTCATTCATCCCCCCTCCTCTGCACTGTAACTATTCCCCAGGTCATTGCTGTAAATGAGAATGTGTTCTCAGTCAACTTACCTGGTAAAATAAAAACTAAATGTTGTAGGCTATCTCAGTGCTCTCATGTAGTATGTCAAGTTGAAGGCCCTCTAGGTTACCGCAGGCTAACATTAGCAACTAAATGATCCTTATAACTTTGTCTGTCAAAGTAATCCGACATGCATCTGGTGAAATAGAAGCAATTATTGATACCATGATTGTGTTTGGGAAAAAATGCTTCCTTCCTTCTATGGCTGCAGAGTAAATCCATTTGAATTCAAACACTTTTTGACAGCCCCCCCCCCTTTTGATTTGAATGAAACATTCCATACACATTTTACCATTGTATAAGTGCTCAGAAAGTTACTTTTTGGACCCAAATGCAAAAACATTCAAGAGATAAAGGTGCTCGAAGTTGATCTATTTTGCATACCCCACCATACCACAAGACAGCCATGTCTTAATCAATGGAACAGATAAACGGTTGAGATTGCTCTAATTTAAAAGCTTACAAATAGTGTTGTCAAACTATTTTATACTTTCTTGAAAATAAAAATGTAATTTAACCTTAAACATAAATTATCATTAAATACTGAAACTCTGATTTGTTTCATGTTGAAATATAGTTCCATTCTATTTCTACGATTGAAATGACACCCACCCTGTATTAAAGAGCATGTTATGTCTCAACCAATGGCAGGCACAACACAAAAAACCGCAGATGATGTAAAGTAGGGTCTAAGCTACAACATATGCATATATTAAGAAAATAAGAGTTTGCACGTTTGTAGATAATTAACGTTAAAGGTAAAAAAAAAAAGTCCATTATTATTTTAAAAACATTTTCATAATTTATTTGAAAACAGTTAGAAAAACCTTTTTATAAGCTTTTAACTGATATCATACTCAACTGTTTATCCTTTCCAGTGCTGAAGACATGAATGTCTTATGGTGGAGTATGCAAATGAGTCAACTTTGAGCACCTTTATCTCCTAAATGTTTTGGCATTCAGGTCCAAAAAGTAACTTTCTGACTCCTTCTTCCATGTACAAAAATGAAAAGTTTGAAAGTTTTGTTTAAATCAAAAGGGAAGCTGTCAAAAAGTGATGGATTTACCCTGCTACCCTGTCTGTCCTCTATGCTTAAAAGCCCTCTCTGAACTTTCTTCCTGTGGATGCCTCGTCTCACCCTCCGTTCTTTTTGAGCAGAGAACAGTTATGAGGAGATAGGCAGAAGGAACAGCTGGCCATCGAACCCCATGCCACCTCCAGTACCCAAAGGTACAATAACCGACATCACATCTCATTCTCAGTGCTTTACATTTATTGTGAGCACTAAGGCAGATTCATACTAATAGTTGTAGCAAGATATTAGTTCTAGAAATTATTACTAGTGTTTCACAGCAGAGAGAATACATTCATTAAGTCAAGCATTTTGTAGTTCAAGATGGAATAGTACTGATAGAGCAAACTAAGAGTAAATAGAGAGCTTTGTCGACATGTTTGCATTATGCTGATAAATACATCATGTTGTTTATGATTTAGGTTCTCCCATGGAGCACCAACACAGCACCAGAGTCACAGAGCCTCCGCCGAGAAGTGTGCAAGGTGTGCATCTGTACTGCTTTCTCGTTTCCTGATCCTAGTTTGTTGTAACACTGGTATAACCTTTGTATCATAGTCAAGCCAACAATGTCTTAATAGAACAATCTAACATTTCAAACCCTTCATTTCCTTGCAGACCCATACCAAGCATTAGGTCCCATCAGCAGTCGTCTAGCCAACCCAGGTGAGAGCATATCCCATAATGCACCATGTTAAACTGGTGAACCAAAAAGGTGGTGACAAATGTGGCCTTTACACTGTCTGCTTTGGTGTCATGAACTGTAACACTCCAAAAGAGATTGAATAGGAGAAAAGAGGAGGGCCGAGGTATTCCTTAAAAAGAGAACAATTCATGGTCATACATTCCCCGTCTGGGATGACACATTGACAAGCACCTCCACCTAGATGAAAGCATTATACATTCGCCCTCAGCAAAACTAGGCTGAAACATTTGAATTATTGTCTCCCGTTGACCAGAATGACCCTGTTTGACAGAATGAATTCTGTATCTCCTCACAGAAGGGCAGGCCCTCCACTCCAAGAACCGAACAAGCAAACACAGTTCATACAGGCTGCCTGACCCCAGCGCTCACAGGCCTGTGGGTAGGTTTCTGCCTGGTCCACCCACGTTCTGTCTCTCTCCATGACACACAGTGAAAAAGGTCACATTTGCAGGAGTAGTTCAAACTTCAAAGTGTATTTAGAATCCTGGTGGTATCTCTTTTACAAGTTATATTCTCAGACACAAAGACACCCATGGCACATTGATATAATATGACAGATATTTTAATAGCAAAATAGTCCACGAGAAGGAGATATCAATGGTGCATGAATGAAACTGTATGTGAATGAATTCAATTGTATTTTCGTGTCAAATTGACAGTTGCAACCCATCCCTTACAGGATTAATTGACACAAACAAAATAGACAATGATTCACAGTGATAATTCTTCCAGTGTTCTGTAAAGTGCAAATTGCATAAAGAATGAAATGGAAATCCATACATAATAGTAGATAAGTATATTCAAGCTAAAAACATCTTACAAATCTATACAAATACAGAAAATTAAAGTGGGTGTATGGATAAAACTACACTAATCTACAAACAATCCTACTCTTAAGAGAAGCATTTCAGAAACGGATCTTGCTCGCTTTAACAGAACCCAGCCCTTTGATGCATCCATTCCCCTCACCCCCTGTCCCATTTCTCTTCCAAGGCTCTGGACAGATCCAGCTGTGGCAGTTCCTGCTGGAGCTGCTGTCGGACAGCAACAACTCCAGCATTATCACCTGGGAGGGAACAAACGGCGAGTTCAAGATGACCGACCCGGACGAGGTGGCCAAGCGTTGGGGCGAGCGCAAGAGCAAGCCCAACATGAACTACGACAAGCTGAGCCGCGCCCTGCGCTACTATTACGACAAGAACATCATGACCAAGGTGCACGGCAAGCGCTACGCCTACAAGTTTGACTTCCAGGGCATCTCACAGGCCCACCAGAGCCACGGCGGAGAGGGGGGCATTATTAAGTATCAGACTGAGGTATCTTATGCCCAGCCCTACCACAGCCACCAGCCAAAAATGAACTTCATGAACACACATGCCGCCCCTATGCCCGTGTCCCCTGGGAACTTTTTCGGGCCGCCTACAACTTACTGGAACTCAACAACCAGCCCCATGTATCCGGGGTCTCCCATGCCAAGGCACCCGGGGACTCACTCCCACCTGAGCTCATACTATTGAGGCCTGGGTGTCTTGCACTAGACTGGATGGCCTGGCAGAGCTTTCTGAAACAGACTGATATCCAAGATACCATCCACAATGTATCTGGTCTTTAATGTCTAAATTACATTGTAACGCTATGCAAGTTTTGGAATTTCTCAGTTATGGAGGTTGAGAATGTTTATTTCCTGTGATTGTTATTTGAAAACCAAGTTTTTCAATTATGTAAGTATTTTGTTTAATATGTAATTGACGTCATTGGAGGATTCAAGGGGAAAGTCACTGAGCGTGGGAAGTGGTAAAACTGTTGTCTTTATCTCAATTACTATATTCATTAAACCAAACATTTGTAAAAGTATAATTGTACAGAATGTTTCATACAATTGTAGCAATAAAACATTTACCCCTGTAGTAATGCTAATAAAAGGAACTTGTATATTTGAGTTGGTCTCCTCTCTTTTCTTCAAACCATTGATAATTTTAACCGACAAAAATATTAACAAGATGGTGTATCAGAATTAGTTTTATTTTTTTATTTCCAAGATTAATTATCGACATGAATATCAGGCAGTGACCACAGTTGCTGTCTATTTGTCCACACCAAAGAACTCCGCGAATGTTCTGTGTGGTTCAGAGACCTGCTCCACTTCCACGACAGCAAATCCCTTCACAGGCCTCCCTTTAAGTCTCTCCACCTGCTTCACACCTAACTGCCCCTCCACCACGGTCTCGGGCTGTGAGGTTGTCGTCCCCTCCTGGGTCAGAGCAGGCTTTGTGTTGTATTCAACCGACCACGACTTGCTGGTGACCATCTTGGTGGTGGCTAGAGTACACAGAGCAAGATAGATGCTAAACTTCCTCACCGACACAGACTGAATAAATGGATAATCATTGATGGCGATAGGCTAAACTTTGGGCAGAAATGTTTGAAAATGGCTTTCCAAATAAAAATGATTCATATCATAATGAGGCCATCTTTACAAGCGTAAAAAAGTACTCTTGACCAAAACAACCTCACACAATGGTACTCACCAGAGGGGACAGCAGAGCTACATGTGGACTCACAACAGGAGCAGACTGAAGAAGCTCCATACAGCTCCTTCCATCTGATTGGACCAGACCAAGACGTGTCAGAGCAACACGAGTCTTTTTTCTATTATTCATGGTTTTCTATCATCTTTTGGCGGGGCTATATGGATAAAGTATCAGACAGCGTCAGTATTATCAGGGCTTACCCTCCTGCTGCGGAATCGTAAGTGCAGGCCTTGGCAGTTGAAGAGGGGACAGACCTCCCTACAGACATAGCACAGTGCGTGTAGAGCTGCTGTGGCTGAAGAGGAGAGGCTCAGGCTGATTCAAATGTGGCGCAGAATCTACAGTTTGCATCCTTATGTACATACTACTTCCAATGCAATGTAGAGTCAGCAGACCTCGGTAAATCAATTGCACAGACAAGGGAAAGGAAAAGATATTCAAGCTCAGTAGTTATAATGCTTGATGAAGGCCATATATTGCATAGGAAATCTAATGATCTAATGATCAACTACTGGTCAGTTGACTAAGGTTACTGTTGCATATTATGAATGGAGCGCATCTTCAGAATGTGCATCCTTAACATACCTGCCCTGCTGTCATTCCCTGAAACAGGAAAGCATCCATGGTAAACCTCACAACATTCCTTTTATATGGGATGAATCTGGAGCCACTGTCATT
Source organism: Salmo salar (assembly GCF_965601325.2). Classification (NCBI taxonomy): domain Eukaryota; kingdom Metazoa; phylum Chordata; class Actinopteri; order Salmoniformes; family Salmonidae; genus Salmo; species Salmo salar. The sequence continues at coordinate 57,927,169 of NC_138295.1, forward strand.
TCTGCTCTCAACCATGCACCTGTGCAGAAAATAGATTACTGTTAAATCCAAGAAGTTCCTTAAAAAGGGTCAATCTGCAATTGCTACATTCATGTTTGGACTTACAAAATGTACCCATTGATTCTTGAAGAACGTAACTTATAGATGCTGCATGAGCCTAGTTCAACTGTCGTACAACATCAGAACCCAAAACTATAATTTGGATATCATAGATGGTCAGTACTTGCATCTATTGCGCGGTCTTTGAATTTGAGAGTGGTTCCATTTCTCCAGCCCCCTCCCTCAGGTTTTTGCCAAAACATGAGCTGGGATTTGTTTTGTTATTGTTTCAGCTACAGATTGCCTCTTTAAAAGCAAAGTACTGTGCAAATGAGACTGATAGAAGTGATCTGGCATACTGTATGTCTACATTACCCAAAATTGTCAATGACTGTAAAGTGAGGCATAGAGGAGTGTGAATGCTTAATGGTCACATTACACGAGAGGGCATAGAGACGTCCATCTTTAGACATGGAGGGCGCTTCAGCCTGAAAGTACATGGGCTTTCCCATAGAGTACACATCGGATTGGGCAAGTCTCTCCCATTGAGCTGAGGGAGAGAGAATGAGAAGTCAGATCTTTCAATTACCTGAGGGCTCTTTTAAGTATTCTATAACATGAGGACTATGACTCATCTATACCCTACCATTACGTGCAGTGAGCATAGAATGGGTTCTGTTCTTCATTGGTTTGGAGACCTTGTGTACAATGTTCAACATGTAGCCTATTTTGTAGGAGTAATGATATCTGGAAAGAACTAAGCAAATCTAAATAGCCATTGACTATAAATCAACTTTTAAATGTTGTGCCAACCTGACTCATCTATGTACTTCCTGTGTATGCAATGATAACCCCCTCCAGTGACATGAACTCAAGGTAAACATCAATCCATCATAAAATAGTGTAAATACTGTAGGTCACCTGTTGAAGTGACAGACAACTCGCAAGGTGAATGGTGCAGCTCGCCTGATATACCCTTGGAGATTCGGAGGGTCATATCGAAGTGTGTTGGAGTAGGCCACACGATTATTTACTAGCGATTTTATTGAAGATAAGTATGCCCATGTCAATATCAACAAGGTATTTCTGGGAAATGTAGGCCTATGAATGTTGACAAACACATTCACTGGAAAACCTTACCGAGCGCTTGCTCCCACAAGGCCGAGGTCGTATTCGAATAGGGAATATTTTTTAGATTTATTGGCTTGGCATGTTCCTGTTTGACCTGCACGAACATCTTGTTGATGTTACAAAGTGTTATCATTTCGCGGGCTTGACTTTTTGGACCAGATAGCTTCTGTGTTGGTACACCGTGTCAGTGTTTTCCTGCCTTTATCCGGTAATTGTTTGTGTCCAGTTCCACGGACTGGAGAGAAATGTTCCATGTCTACCAGCGGCACCCTTGAGTTCTGGAACACAGGTAGTTCGTGGTAAGATGGTGAATCTTCGGCGAGTAATACCTTCACGAATGGTTTTATAAATGACTGGCGTTCATTTGAGCCTCCCTCTGCTCTTAGACAATGCAAAAGTTAAAAAGTTGAAGATATAAAACATCTATATTCCTGTACAATAACTCAAGCAAAATCAGGCCCTGTGTCAATTCATCTCCATAGGTATGCCGCGTTCAAATACTAGTCGGAACTGGGAAGCTTGGGAATTTCCGACTTGCAGATTCGTTGACAACCAGTTGGCAATTCGAATATTTCCGAGTTTCCTAGTTTCAACTAGAACATGAACGCGGCAGTATGCGCCAGAATCAAAAACACCTGTTGGAGATCTAGTCGACTATTGGTGCGCACAACGCTCGTGCCACCGAGGCCATTTGAACTGCAGGAAAAATATTAGATCAATTGGATTCAAATATTATAATATATGATTATGCCTACCTATAAGTTTTGATAGGCTAGACAAAAATTGACAGAGCCAATAAAAATTAAGACATACTTAAATATAGAAAATACAAATATACAATTATAGATGATATCCAGACAATGTATTATCCATACAGTGGATGCTTTATACAGTGAGGAAAAAAGTATTTGATCCCCTGCTGATTTTGTACGTTTGCCCACTGACAAAGAAATGATCAGTCTATAATTTTAATGGTAGGTTTATTTGAACAGTGAGAGACAGAATAACAACAACAAAAAAATCCAGAAAAACGCATGTCAAAAATTTTATAAATTGATTTGCATTTTAATGAGGGAAATAAGTATTTGACCCTCTCTCAATCAGAAAGATTTCTGGCTCCCAGGTGTCTTTTATACAGGTAACGAGCTGAGATTAGGAGCACACTCTTAAAGGGAGTGCTCCTAACCGCAGCTTGTTAACTGTATAAAAGACACCTGTCCACAGAAGCAATCAATCAATCAGATTCCAAACTCTCCACCATGGCCACAACCAAAGAGCTCTCCAAGGATGTCAGGGACAAGATTGTAGACCTACACAAGGCTGGAATGGGCTACAAGACCATCGCCAAGCAGCTTGGTGAGAAGGTGACAACAGTTGGTGCGATTATTCGCAAATGGAAGAAACACAAAAGAACTGGCAATCTCCCTCGGCCTGTGGCTCCATGCAAGATCTCACCTCGTGGAGTTGCAATGATCATGAGAACGGTGAGGAATCAGCCCAGAACTACACGGGAGGATCTTGTCAATGGTCTCAAGGCGGCTGGAACCATAATCACCAAGAAAACAATTGGTAACACACAATGCCGTGTGGCTCAGTTGGTAGAGCATGGTGTTTGCAATGCCAGGGTTGTGGGTTCGATTCCCACGGGGGACCAGTATGGAAAAAATTTATGAAATGTATGCATTCCCTACTGTAAGTTGTTCTGGATAAGAGCGTCTGCTAAATGACTAAAATGTAAATGTGAAGGACTGAAATCCTGCAGTGCCTGCAAGGTCCCCCTGCTCAAGAAAGCACATATACATACCTGTAGGAAGTTTGCCAATGAACATCTGAATGATTCAGAGGACAACTGGGTGAAAGTGTTGTGGTCAGATGAGACCAAAATGGAGCTCTTTGGCATCAACTCACTGTGTTTGGAGGAGGACGAATGCTGCCTATGACCCCAAGAACACAATCTCCACTGTCAAACATGGAGGTGGAAACATTATGTTTTGGGGGTGTTTTCTGCTAAGGGGACAGGACAACTTCACCGCATCAAAGGGACGATGGACGGGGCCATGTACCGTCAACTCTTGGGTGAGAACCTCCTTCCCTCAGCCAGGGCATTGAAAATGGGTCGTGGATGGGTATTCCAGCATGACAATGACCCAAAACACATGGCCAAGGCAACAAAGGAGTGGCTCAAGAAGAAGCACATTAAGGTCCTGGAGTGGCCTAGCCAGTCTCCAGACCTTAATCCCATAGAAGATCTGTGGAGGGAGCTGAAGGTTCGAGTTGCCAAACGTCAGCCTCGAAACCTTAATGACTTGGGAGAAGATCTGCAAAGAGGAGTGGGACAAAATCCCTCCTGAGATGTGTGCAAACCTGGTGGCCAACTACAAAAAACATCTGACCTCTGTGATTGCCAACAAGGGTTTTTCCACCAAGTACTAAGTCATGTTTTGCAGAGGGGTCAAATACTTATTTCCCTCATTAAAATGCAAATCATTTCATAACATTTTTGACATGCGTTTTTCTGGATTTTTGTTGTTGTTATTCTGTCTCTCACTGTTCAAATAAACCTACCATTAAAATGATAGACTGATCCTTTCTTTGTCAGTGGGCAAACGTACAAAATCAGCAGGGGATCAAATACTTTTTTCCCTCACTGTACTTTGTTAGCTCTCATTTTCAACTTTTTTGACAGATAAATGTGGGATATTGTTAATTCTATGCCTAGATGTAAAAGAAAGTGTTAAGCACATTATTTTACATTACTTGAGCAAACACCATGTGTGTGCTTTGCTCATCTCTAGAAAATGGTCAGTTCAATGGAAAATATCTCCTCTGTCCATATTTCATGTACAGAAAGCACACATTTATTGGGTTAAACACCTGGGCCACGTTCAGCAGAATACAATGTTTTGGAACAGACAGAAATATGGCATGTACATTATAACAAACATGCCTCCAACAATTACAAGAAGGAATCATGCCAGCTCTGTTCATCACATTTATATCTGAAAGGTTTCGACGACGCTAGGCATCTGAACGTGGTCATGTTTTCCTTATGTATTTAGCGACAGTAGCATTATCTTTAAAGGTGGGTAAATCACAGTGAGAGAGTGAATGAGAGGAGAGAGAGTGCAGAGCCAGTCCAGTAGAGGGCAGAGGGGGCTGCAGCGTCATTACACAGGTGGGTAGAACAGCATTCATTGGTAAAGGTGAAGTTGAGGCCCATGGCGTACTTCTCACCAGTCAGGCCACACAGGGCGGAGAGGACACAGCTCTTCTCATACAGTGTCACACTGAACGCTCCTGTAGATTAAAGGTGTTTATGACTGAGTTAGCGTTACATTAATGGTGTTATTTGTACACACTCAATCACAAACATGCGGGCACAGACACACACACAATGTATGTAACTTAAGGAGCTCTCACCGCGCTTCCCCACAGCTTTGCTGGACAGACATAGCTGACCTGGAGGACACTTCTGAGGGAACTTGATACAGTCCAGTGGGGAGATGGCAGGGAAGACACAGGTGAAGCAAAACAGAGGAACTGAAAGAGAAAGATATTGATTACACTAAGTACAAAGTAAAACTAAAGTTTGGCGCAGGGACTGAAGGATAGTAGAGATTTTTAATAGGTAATATTGGCAGTGAAGATTATCAGAGGAAGAAGCTGAAGTCTTGATGGACTGTTGAGGGAAATGGGTGGGAGAGGCTTAAACAATGCTGTTAATGTAATAATGCACAAGTCAATGTACAAAGCTAAAGACCAATTAAGCAATTAGCTTCTCCCATAAACACACATGCACACACAAACACAGTATATGATACATTGCAATATAAGTATTCAATTTCTAACTCCTTTCTCTTCCGCTTACCCACAGATGGTACCAGACACAGTAAAAGCAGACGGCATAGAAGCTGCGACATCACTTGTTTTTTTTGTCTCTCTCCAAAACAAAGACAATATCCTGTATTCCCTTTGATTTGACTGCTTTCCCAGCTCCTCAAGACCTTTCGGTCTTCTCGTTATCTAGTTAGTCTAGATAAATGATCCTCTAAAAAAACAATTACTTTTTGCAACCTTCTCTTATCCAGTAAAATGTGTTGATATTGTCCTTTCTGGGGATGCGCCTGTGCAAACTTAATGGTATTATGCCAGTACTTTTAGTCTTCTCTCGCTTCATGCATCGTCTGCACAGATCTGAAGATAGCCTCTCGTTTTCCTTGATACTACCTTAAATATCTCCAAACATCTCCCCACCCCAACACATCTGATTCAATTAGGACATTAGCCACCCAGTGATAAGACTGAAGTCACTCCTCCACCATGGCTGATTGTAAAGTTTGCACTGGAATCTGCATAAATACTAAAGTCGAAACAAACTATTTGAGTATTCAGTTAAATAGTGTGTATTGCAAGGAAGATACACAAATATATTGCTGGTATCTACAGTACTGCTTTGTATAGAGGGCCTTTATACAGTGATTCTGTAACCACTCAATAAAGAAGAGGCTTATTGAATCATCCCTTATTTCTTAATGAAACACATGAAGTTTAGAGGGAGGACTGTCAAGTGACTTGCAGTCTTATGACTCGGACTGAAGAGGAGGGGGCGATGGAGACTGGACTTTATAACAGTATACATTTATTCACAGGTGAAGATGAACATAAACAGTACACTGTTCGTGATTCTAATGCAGTCTATGCTGAACATATTCAATTCGCATTATAGATGCCAAGCTGTACAAAATGGCAGTATGACAAGGAGATCAAGTACAGGCCAATGAAACCCATGCACATTTCTGCTCTAAGGGACTCCCAAACAATAAGCAATGGGGCTGAGTTTGCAGAGAAATACTGTTTATGTTTATTTCAAGTACACGTTAATGGTGTAATGCAGAAATGTGGTTAATTGAGAGTTGGGATGCCACACATGACTAGGTTAAACATACCTTCCTAATCATCAGCACATTGGTCCCGCTTTCACTTCATATCCAGGATAAAACACACACATGCCGTTTGTATACAACTATAGACGGGCTCTTCTCTTTCCTTGATTCCTCTCCTCATCTTCTTCTCAAAATGCATTGAAGGAGAAGATCAGAGGGGAGGAACCTTATATCTTTCTTCCCTCTGATCTTCTCCTCCAATGCATTTTTGAGAAGGAACCAAGGAGAGAGGAAACATTGAAGATAGATGAATTGAGTCATGCACTACATAATGAGTTTAGTACGACCCCTGTTGGAGGAAAGTGGGCATTGCTCGTCTGTCGACCAGCTGCCGCCGCAGCCTGACCGCAGCAGCCTGACCCACAGCAGAGTCCACTTGCTCTGCAGCCCTCTTGCCGTGCAGGTTGTCCACCAGCTGCAGACATGTGCCCTGCAGCCTGGAGAGCTCCTCTTTAGAGGACAGCAGGCAACATCTCAACACAGAACTACCCTGAGAGAAAAACAAGACTCAGAGGGCGAATTCTAGCATGAGAACAAGCACTTAACTCAACAATTGCATAAATCATGCATTGATGTCAATGGAAGACTTGCACAGAAATTTGAGTCTACTACAGTAAAATGGCCAAGTACATAATATAAGAGAAAGTGTCAATCATGTTCGGTTTTAGAGGAAGACCGTTAGTTACCTGTATGAGATGAGCAGCCTCAGGTAACTGGGTCCCAGGGTGTCTGTGGTAAACTTTTACTATAGGCCTGTTCAGTTTCTCTCTGGAAAGTATATCCCCACTGTACTCAGGGCCCTGGAAAACACATGACAACATAAGAAGATAGGGGTGGAGTAGTGAAGTCACCCACTACAACATTATTACACCGACATTAGTGGCCCTTTCTTTACCAAATAAGGACAGATACAGACACCATCTGTATCTTATCCATGACAAAGCCTACAGATGGTTCCACTCACATACTGACCAGTGCTCTGTCATGGCTGTGACTAACGCAGTTCAGCTGCCTCTGTTAGCGGAAAATGGCCTGCCTGGAGGCTGAAGACATAATTGTGAAATCTTGCTGTGCGAGAGAATGAGTTTTACTATTGTGACTTTTAAACGTTAAATACTATCGTATGTCCCATGCTGTACCTTCAGAGTGACTGTCTCAGCTATTTTCTTCACCAGAGCTTAATTGACAGTACAGTGGGCAGCTTTTTGCCTGGTGATGGCATTGCCAATCATCTGCCTGATGTTCTCTCGTAGCAGCTGTGATTGGTTCACAGCCAGAGTGGTAGACTCCAGAACCTACTTAGATGTGGGTAATTATTTATTTTACAGACCTGTTTCAGCTGATATTTGCCTAGTAGCCGCTAAGAGTGTATAGTAGAAATGGGCAACTTGTGGGACTAACTAGCAAATGGTAAGCCTACAGCTGCTGGTTTAAATAAATCCAGAATAAATAAATGAATGGTTATTACATAACTACACTGTCACCATGTAGTGTAAGACAAAAACTAGGTGAATCACTGACAAAACAAAGTGTAACCACAATAGGCACTATATGGGACAAGGTGACGTCAATGCAGTGCCGTACACTGTGTTACATTAGTACAGTACGCTATTGACATAGCATCTGGAGTGAAGGGGTCAATAGGCTGTGGTAGTTTTATGAGGCCTTGGGAGTTCCCCCCTCTCCCTGCAGAGAGAGAGAGAACCAGAGCGAGTGTGTGGTAGAAGCTCAAGAACATTTGTGTCATGCGCAAAGTAGATGTCCTAACCGACTTGCTAAAGCTATAGTTTGTTAACAAGAAATTTGTGGAGTGGTTGAAAAACGAGTTAATGACTCCAACCTAAGTGTATGTAAACTTCCACTTCAACTGAATAGCCAACAGGATTGAACATACTGCACACTCCTTATCTACTAATTTAATTCATCATAACTTTCAAATATTAAACTCACCATTGTCCCCGTGGTTTGGGATCTGAGTTTATTCTTACACAAAGCATCACCACCTCCATCCACATCATTTGTGTCTGTGCGCCTGGGGGTAAACGCGGTGGCGCTACTGCTCCGCACACATCTGATAGACCCTGACCGTCCTGCGTCGGTTTGCCGGACCAAGTGTTCCGCTCGTCGTATAGAGTGCACCGTATCATCTCGCCAAGACTGCGGTCCTATTGCCACAGAGAGGGGAACTGACTGAACAGGCATTTATTTACTCGAGTCTTTTTTTTTTTTTTACATTTAAACTCAGCAAAAAAAGAAACGTCCTCTCACTGTCAACTGCGTTTATTTTCAGCAAACTTAACATGTGTAAATATTTGTATGAACATAAGATTCAACAACTGAGACAAACTGAACAAGTTCCACAGACATGTGACTAACATAAATGGAATAATGTGTACCTGAACAAAGGGGCGGTCAAAATCAAAAGTAACAGTCAGTATCTGGTGTGGCCACCAGCTGCATTAAGTACTGCAGTGCATCTCCTCCTCATGGACTGCACTAGATTTGCCAGTTCTTGCTGTGAGATGTTACCCCACTCTTCCACCAAGGCACCTGCAAGTTCCCGGACATTTCTGGGGGGAATGGCCCTAGCCCTCACCCTCCGATCCAACAGGTCCCAGACATGCTCAATAGGATTGAGATCCGGGCTCTTCGCTGGCCATGACAGAACACTGACATTCCTGTCTTGCAGGAAATCACGCGCAGAACGAGCAGTATGGCTTGTGGCATTGTCATGCTGGAGGATCATGTCAGGATGAGCCTGCAGGAAGGGTACCACATGAGGGAGGAGGATGTCTTCCCTGTAACGCACAGCGTTGAGATTGCCTGCAATGACAAGCTCAGTCTGATGATACTGTGACACACCGCCCCAGACCATGACGGACCCTCAACCTCCAAATCGATCCCGCTCCAGTGTACAGGCCTCGGTGTATCAATCATTCCTTCGACGATAAATGCGAATCCGACCATCACCCCTGTTGAGACATACCGCAACTCGTCAGTGAAGAGCACTTTTTGCCAGTCCTGTCTGGTCTAGCGACGGTGGGTTTGTGCACATAGGCGACGTTGTTGCTGGTGATGTCTGGTGAGGACCTGCCTTACAGCAGGCCTACAAGCCCTCAGTCCAGCCTCTCAGCCTATTGCGGACAGTCTGAGCACTGATGGAGGGATTGTGCGTTCCTGGTGTAACTCGGGCAGTTGTTGTTGCCATCCTGTACCTGTCCCGCAGGTGTGATGTTCGGATGTACCAATCCTGTGCAGGTGTTGTTACACGTGGTCTGCCACTGCGAGGACGATCAGCTGTCCGTCCTGTCTCCCCGTCTTAGGCGTCTCACAGTACGGACATTGCAATTTATTTCCCTGGCCACATCTGCAGTCCTCATGCCTCCTTGCAGCATGCCTAAGGCACGTTCACGCAGATGAGCAAGGACCCTGGGCATCTTTCTTTTGGTGTTTTTCAAAGTCAGTAGAACGGCCTCTTTAGTGTCCTAAGTTTTCATAACTGTGACCTTAATTGCCTACCGTCTAAGCTGTTAGTGTCTTAACGACCGTTCCACAGGTGCATGTTCATTAATTGTTTATGGTTCATTGAACAAGCATGGGAAACAGTGTTTAAACTCTTTACAATCTAGATCTGTGAAGTTATTTGGATTTGTACGAATTATCTTTGAAAGACAGGGTCCTGAAAAAGAGACGCTTCTTTTTTTGCTGAGTTTATTAATTACCAGGTCTCTTTAGATTAGGCTACTAAAGTACAACAAGTTCACCTCAACCTCCGAGGGCCAAATAAACTAGTGTTGAAATACTATCTCCAAAACAACCGTTCCCAAGTAACCAGAAACCATGGTCCTGCTTGTGATTGGACAAGAGGTCAGTCAGTTGTGGGGTTGACTGAGGTCATGTCGAGATGGGATCCAGCTTTTGTCAAATTTACGAGCCCAAAAATATTTCTTGCTAACCCCAACCTAATTCTCAACACGTTAATTATCCTAACCTGCTGCGTAAGTTCTCCTAAACCACCTACAAAAAGTACATTCTGACAAATGCTGGATCCCTTCTAGCCATGACCGTTTACTGGGGATCATATTCCAAGTGTGAAGTACAGAGCAAATGAGACACCCACGGGTCATGAAAGTCCCTTTGATCATCCATGACATAAGCAGCAAAGTACATGCAATGAAAACAGACTAGATTCAATCATTTCGATCATATAGAGAGAGATTTATTTCTCAATCTCACAAAGACTTTAAAAAATGAAAACATGGCAGACATAAAATTAGAAACCTTTTCCCAAAATAAATGTATCAAACCATTCTGTAGTAAAATTAAACCTGCCAAAAAGTACAAATAAATATTATGGAGTAAAAAATGTAAACCCCTTTATGACAATCACAATAACAAGCAGTATGATGTAGCTAATGTGTCAAATGAAAATGGCAGTATGAACAGAAATAGCCCATTCAGACAAAAAGACACTGAGGGGGAAAAAAATTAAATCACAGAACTTACAGTATGACACCAATAAAGAAAGCTTTTGGGAAACTGCAACCTCAAAACTGTCCAAATTCAACATAATAATAATCCCCCTTCTGATAGCACTTATCAAGAAGGCTGCACTACACTATGCCCTGAAGGACACATTAACAAATCTCATCATACATTTCCCCATGTCCCATGCTACTAGTTAATCAATGTCTGACATGGACCAACGTGTATTTTCAATTTGCATAAATGGTACTCTCAGGCAATGAAATTATTTGATCTGTCTGTATTGATACATTTCATTACCAGAGTACCATTAGAGCAAATTCAAAATATACTTTGGTCCATGTCAGACATGAACTACTAGCATACTTCAATTAAATCAGTCAACATGAATATACAAATATGAATGATGCCAAAACGGAGCAATAACATCATCATGGACAAATATCCAGTCAAGAGTTTTGTAAAGGCCATAAAATTGTTTTAACACAAAAACCAAGGCTTGCCTGCCAAGGCAAGATGCAACTAGTGCAAATGCGCAAAACACAACCTTTTCAATGGGCCTACATAGAATTGTAATTAGTAGTTTTTTATTTTACCTTTATTTAACTAGGCAAGTCAGTTAAGAACAAATTCATATTTTCAATGACGGCCTAGGAACAGTGGGTTAACTGCCTCGTTCAGGGGCAGAACGCCAGATTTGTACCTTGTCAGCTCGAGGATTTGAACTTGCAACCTTTCGATTGCTAGTCCAACGCTCTAACCACTAGGCAACCCTGCCGCCCCATTACCTGTGGTGCAATAAAGTGTTGGTTCATGCAACTCATCTATATAAAATGTGCATTGTACCTTCATGGTTCTATGTTTTTTGCTCTTTCACTATCTTGTTCGTCTCTTTCATAATGTGTGTTTGACAGCAATCATGGGTTCAAATTTGTTCAGCAGGTTCTGTTGAAGTTCTTTGAGTAGATGATCCCGTTCTTCAGAATCCAGGAGAACTTGCTAAATAAAACAAGTTTACAAATCAAAAATATTCAGTGTTAATTTGGTCCGATCTTTAGTGCTTTTCTAAGGTCATGTATGGACATACCTCAATGAGTTTGTCTCTCTTCTCCAGGCTCTCCCTCAATTTCCTCTCCTCCCTCTCTTTGTCATCTTTTTCGCTCCACCAGGCTCGCTGTGCCTCCTTGTTCTCCTTCCCTCTCTCCCTCAGGTCGTTGAGTGTGTCGTTGAGTTGCTTTGACAGTGAAGACACCGTCTGACTATGATTCTGCTGTTGCTCCTTGAGAAGGCAGTGGGAAAGATGGGAAGAGAGGAAAGGTATGGGTTCTAACGACCAAACTATACTATAGGCTTGGTATTTTAGATACCTCACTGAAGATGACCTGAATTGTGTAAAAGACAATGGAAGACACAGCACATCTCAGTATATAGAGGGAGCCCCTTACTAGTCTTACATGGCTTCCCCTTCACTGATATGAAAGACAGGGATTGGTGAAAGCATCCACTCTCCCATCATCGTTTACACTCACCTGCACTATGCCCTGATAGTCCTGCAGGGCGGTGGTGAGCTTGGAGAACTCCTGGCACATGGTGGCGCTGTGCTCCTCTCTGTCCTGTAGCCAGGCTATCACTAGGCTCTCCTTCTCCTTCAGCTGAGAGGCCAGAGCCCCCTCAGCCCCGCCTCCTGACACCCCTTGGCTAATCACAGAGTCCGACAGTGCCTGGGGGAAAAGAAAATAAGTTCTGAGGAGGAAAGTCTCCCTGAAGCGAGTCAAAAGAGCTACATGTAGAATTTTTGCAATGTAATTTCAAAAAAAGTCCATATAATAGCTGCAGTAGTAGTGGAATGATGGTGTTTCACAAGATTTTGGGCCAATTCAAAAATCGCATTCTAAAATGCAGACTTTCTATTTGACAACAAAAGCGTACGTCGGTAATACTATGATTTTGCTATGCAACATTCCTGTAGATTGTTCTAAAACTATTATTTGGTTAACAGTAATAGCCTATATATTATGTTGATTCCCGCTTTAAAAAAGTATCTGCCTGTTCCTGTTTCGCTGTCGGCTGCTGTGTGAGTGAGCCACTCCCTCCCTCTCCCCACATTGTCCAAGGACAAATGGAACAATACAGAAATTTAACATTTGGAGCAACTTTGAAATTTGTAGAAACGTGGATAAACGTCAGAATCTGATGTCAAAATGAGTAAAACTGAGATCTTGTTGTATAATGAACAAAAATATAAACGCAATATATAAAGTGTTGGTTCCATGTTTCATGAGCTGAAATAGAAGATCCCATATGCACAGAAAGCTTCTCTCAAATTCTGTGCACAAATTTGTTTATATCACTGTTAGTGAGAAGTACTACTTTGCCAAGATAATCCATCCACCTGACAGGTGTAGCATATCAAGAAGCCTATCATTACAGCATGATCATTACGCAGGTGCACCTTGGGCTGGAGACAATAAAAGGCCACACTAAAATGTGCCGTTGTCACAACACAATGCCACAGATGTCTCAAGTTGAGGGAGTGTGCAATTGGCATGCTGACTGCACCAGAACTGTTGCCAGAGAATTGAATATTAATTTCTCTACCATAAGCCGTCATTTTAGGGAATTTGGCAGGACGTCCAACTGGCCTCATAACCGCACACCACTTGTTTGGCGAAGTGTTGGCGAACGGTTTGCTGATGTCAACGTTGTGAACACAGTGCCCCATGGTGGCGGTGGGGTTATGGTATGGGCAAGAATAAGCTACGGACAATGAACACAATTGCATTTTATCGATGGCAAATTGAATGCACAGAGATACCGTGATGAGATCCTGAGGGCCATTATCGTGCCATTCATCCGCCGCCATCACTTCATGTTTCAGCATGATACTGCCCGGGCTCAGGTCACAAGGATCTGTACACAATTCCTGGAAGCAGCAAATTCTTCAATGACCTGTGTACTCACCAGACATGTCACCCATTGAGCAAGTTTGGGATGCTCTGGATCAACATGTACAGCAGCGTGTTCCAGTTCCCGCTAATATCCAGCAACTTCACACAGCCATTGAAGAGGAGTGAAACAACATTCCACTGGACCACATTCAACAGCCTGATCAGCTCTACGCGAAGGAGATGTGTCGCTCTGCATGAGGTAAATGGTGATCCACGCCCCTACCTTTAAGGTATCTGTGACAAACAGATGCATATCTGTATTCCCAGTCATGTAAAATCCATAGATTAGGGCCTAATGAATTTATTAAAATATTAGAAATTGTTGCATTTATATTTTTGTTCAGTATACTTAAAATAGCTGAGGCCCATCAATTAGCCCACATGGCTATATAGCAACAATATCATATTTAGAGTTAGCAATCTAGCAATACAGGCCAAGATGCTAGCAAAAAAAAAAAAATTCTCATAATATATATATTCTGAAAAAAAAAAAGAAACGTCCCTTTTTCAGGACCCTGTCTTTCAAAGATAATTTGTAAAAATCCAAATAACTTCACAGATCTTCATTGTAAAGGGTTTAAACACTGTTTCCCACGCTTCTTCAATGAACCATAATTAATGAACATGCACCTGTGGAACGGTCGTTAAGACACTAACAGCTTACAGACGGTAGGCAATTAAGGTCACAGTTATGAAAACTTAGGACACTAAAGAGGCCTTTCTACTGACTCTGAAAAACACCAATGGAAAGATGCCCAGGGTCCCTGCTCATCTGCGTTAACGTGCCTTAGGCATGCAGCAATGAGGCATGAGGACTGCGGATGTGGCCATGGCAATATATTGCAATGTCTGTACTGTGAGAGGCCTAAGACAGCGCTACAGGGAGACAGGGTGGACAGCTGATCGTCCTCGCAGTGGCAGACCGCGTGTAACAACACCTGCAGAGGATCGGTACATCCGAACATCACACCTGCGGGACAGGTACAGGATGACAACAACAACTGCCCGAGTTTCACCAGGAACGCACAATCCCTCCATCAGTGCTCAGACTGTCCGCAATAGGTTGAGAGAGGCTGGACTGAGGGCTTGTAGGCCTGTTGTAAGGCAGGTCCTCACCAGACATCACCGGCAATAACGTTGCCTATGGGCACAAACCCACCGTCGCTGGACCAGACAGGACTGGCAAAAAGTGCTCTTCACTGACGAGTCACATTTTTGTCTCACCAAGGGTGATGGTCAGATTCGCGTTTATCGAAGGAATGAGCGTTACACCGAGGCCTGTACTCTGGAGCGGGATCGATTTGGAGGTGGAGGGTCCGTCATGGTCTGGGGCGGTGTGTCACAGCATCATCGGACGGAGCTTGTTGTCATTGCAGACAATCTCAATCTCTGGGTACTACCTGATTCCATGTGTGTTATTTCATAGTTTTGATGTCTTCATTATTATTCTGCAATGTAGAAAATAGTAAAAATAAAGAAAAACCCTGGAATGAGTAAGTGTCCAAACTTTTGACTGGTACTGTAGATGCACAAAGAGCCAAAAATAAATCTGATAATTCTGGATCCTATTTTGACAGGTCGCACAGGTCGCTTCTTATGTTCAAAATACAACAACGCCCCTTTAGACATAAGCTATTTACCAAGACAGCTTGAAATGTAGCCTACATGTTTTGTGTTCTTGTAGGAAGCAGTAACTCCCCATTGCTGACCTATACGTATCTATAACTGGGCTAATAACTTGCTAACTAGCAAAGAATATTAACAAATGGGCAGATGCAGGGCTCTGCAGTCTGATCTGAACTGAAAAGCTCAAGACCGCTGATGGGCTACACCCACCAATAGAATTCTACTCTGTTGCACTTCGTCTCTGCCTACAACAAAATCACAGACTCAATTTTGCAAAGTCAGATTTGTTTTCATCTCTTGCATTGAAAAGGGGCTGATATGTTGTTTCGATCACAGAAGAAAAAAAAAGATCTATATAGTGCAAACTAATGAGGCGAACTCAGTGAAGTTCAATCTCTTGTCTCTGTGTGTGGCTGCACACACAGGCAGCTTAGAGGGAACATTGCATTGTAATCTATTTATTGTTATCGAGCAAAATAGTTATTAATCTCAATGTGACTTTTTGTCCTTATCGCCCAGCTCTAGTATCTACCCCCAAAAATTATTTATTGCCGATTTATCACATTTTCTTTTTACATTTATCGTGATATGGATTTTTGTCCATATTGCCCAGCTCTAGAAAACTGCACCCCTCCTCTCTTACATCGGTATCTATAAAAGGTGTAGTCATCTCCTACTCAAACACAAGGAACAACGGCAAACTGTGGCAAGCAGCCAACGTAGAAATCGCTCTGTCATTTCCTAGTTGCAAAAAATGTACACTCTTCAAACTATTTCATTTTATGTATGAAAACATGCACTGAATAGTGTAGGCAATCATTGTACCATCTAAATCGCAGTGAAATATCTACGACTGCTTGAAGTTGGTGGAGGAAACAAAGTAAAATAGCCTCCACCATGGTCCATGCTATCCGGGATCCTTGATGTCAGATAGCACTAACCTCTCCACCGTATTGCGGGGAAATGGGATGCGTGGGAGTGGGAAAGAGTTGTTTATATTCAGCCTAAGTGTTGTCGCAATTCACCTAGCTTCCACATGGGTGAGAATCGACATGTAGCACCTTTAACTTGAATAACAGAAGTCAGTACATGCAGCACTGGTTACTGAACCTGACAAACAATTTTGGGTACACTAAAAAGAGATATACCTGGAATCAATACTATTTAGATCAGGAATGGTCAAACGAATAGATAATCAAATCACTATCTTTCAAGACATCTGGGTCTGTATTCACAAAGGGTCTCAGAGTAGGAGTCCCACAGCACACCTAATTTAATTCAACCCATTGTATGTTGAGGTGATCCCCCCCCCCCCCCCCCCCCTCACCTGCATGTCTTTCTGAGAGCTCTCTAGCGCCTCCTTCAGGCAGAGGAGAAGTGACTCTTTCTCCTGTAGGACTGCTGTGAAGGCCTGGTCCCGCTGTCTCCACACTTCCCTCTCCTTCTGCACCTCCCGCTGCACTCGCTCCTTCTCAACCAGCTCCACTCTCAGTTCCTGGGGGTTAGAAGAAAAACAGGGCCCTTATGTGAGAAATTATTAGTAATACCTTTGACTGAGTGACTATAGTGTATCCAGCACAATGTTAACTTTGTTAATGAATGTGAGTTAGATGTAAGTGAAAGAGCGTGAGGGTTTGTGTGTGTGTGTTCTACAGCAACTGCCGTACACTGGTAGCACAGCAATCACACGTGTGTGCTTTCAACATCAGACTCACATTGATGATGTCCTGGTTACATTGGAGCACAGCATTGAGTGTGGAGAGGTCTTTCTCCCGGTCTCTCCCAGCCTTCTTCAGTGCCTCTAGCTCGCTCTCCATCCTCTTCTCCTTCTCACTCACCTCAGAGAGCAGAGCCTCCAGGGCTAGCTAAAGAAGTGGTAGAACACAAGACATCAGCAAAATAACCTTGTACAGAAATGTTCTATATCCCATACAACGGGTGGGTCTAATCTCGAATGCTGATTGGTTAAAACCGCATTCCAGCCGGTGTCTATTCCATAAATTGCCACCGGCTAAATCTATTTTGTTAAAATGCCTATTTACTCTGTTCCATCTGAATGCGCAATCCACTGTCTCATCAGCCCAGTCAAGCAATTTATGAACTTGATTTCCACTATTAAAAGCATCGCGACATTCTCAGATTTCTTTTAGACTAACATGTTGGCTAGTTCCTGACAAGTGAGCACATTTTCTATGCCAAGCGAAATCACGTCTCATTAGCTCATTGTTTTGGATGTATCAAAATAAATGTCACTAGAAGACAGCGTAAATAAATGCAAATACTTTGCTGTTATTCTGGCTGCACTTTTTTGGCGCGACTAAGTTAGCCGTAGTTGGCTAGCTAGCAAGCAAGGGATAAGACCGTGGCCAGCCAGTACGGCAATGAAACATTTAGAACGAAGGACTGGGTTACGTCCATAGATACAGAACAGAACAAACTTAGTCTCGGGCCCAACAACACCCATGCCAATATATCCTCCCAACACCGGCTTCTCTGGCATTATCACTTAAGTAATGTCATATTTAAAAAGGAACAATTCACACATTTTATTGTCCATGCTTTGACAGTCTACACAAGTTTATTTGGCGTTATTAAAAGATTTTATTGTAAACCAATAGCTTATTCAAATCATCATCAAATGGGATCAATCTTAGCCCTCACCTTATTGTCGGAGAGAGTTTGTTTCAGATTGTCAGTGAGTGCCTGTGTTAGTCTGTCAGCCACGTCTGTCCCTGTCCCCACCTCAACACACATCTTCCTGATCAGAAACATGCACTCCTGAGACAGACAGGGAGACAGGAAATGAATGTCTGATCATGGAATAGCACATGGCTTGTCCCAGAGATGGCATCAGAAAAGGACTTGATGTGATAAGAAAAAGATGACATTTAAATGATATCAATTACACCAGAATACAAAAACTGCATTTAAACAAATGTCTCAATGATAAATATTGAGACAATGACAGTTAAGGAAACAGGGTTTGCCCCAACCACTCACAGTTGGGGCAATTTGGGTTGATAATATGATTTGTTCCGAGATTTCTTGTTCTTTCTTTTTTTTTTAATGGATTATTTCTGTACGTGCTTGACATTTTACTGCATTGTTAGGAGCTAGTAATATAAGCATTTCATTGCACCCGCTATAACATCTTCTAAACTGTGTACACGACCAATAAATGTGACAAAAATACACACAGAAACGGTTAAAAGGTTTGGACACACTTACTCATTCAAGGGTTTTTCTTTATTTTTTTACCATGTTCTACATTGTAGAGTAATAGTGAAGACATCAAAACTATGAAATAACATATGGAATCATGTTGCAACCAAAAAAAAGTGTTAAACAAATCAAAATATGTGTTGTAATTGAGGTTCTTCAAAGTAGCCACTGTTTGCCTTGACAGCTTTGCACACTCTTGGCATTCTCTCAACCAGCATCATGAGGTAGCCACCTGGAATTATTTTCCAAAAGTCTTGAAGATGTTTCGTACATATGCTGAGCACTCGATGGTTGCTTTTCCTTCACTCTGTGGTTCAACTCATCCCTAACCATCTGAATTGGGTTGAAGTCAGGTGATTGTGGATGCAGCACTCCATCACTCTCCTTCTTGGTCAAATACCTTTTACACAGCCTGGAGGTGTGTTTGGGTCATTGTCCTGTTGAAAAACAAATGATAGTCCGACTAAGCGCAACCAGATGGGATGGCGTATCGCTGCAGAATGCTGTGGTAGCCATGCTGGTTAAGCGTGCCTTGAATCCCAAAAAAAAAAAAATATAAAAAATCACAGACAGTGTCACCAGCAAAGCACCCCTACACCACCACCTCCATGCTTCACGGTGGGAACCACACACAGTGGTGTAAAGTACTTAAGTAGTACTTTAAATTATTTTTACTTAAGTAGTTTTTTGGGGTATCTGTACTTTACCATTTATATTCTTGACAATTTTACTTCACTACATTCCTAAAAGGAAATATGTTACTTTTTACGCCATACATTTTCCCTGACAACCCAAAGTACTCGTTAAATTTGAATGCTTAAAAGGACAGGAAAATTGTGAATTCGTGCACTTATCAAGATAACACGTGGCCGTCCCTACTGCCTATGGTCTAGCGGACTCACTAAACACAAATGCATCTTTTGTAAGTGTCTGAGTGTGCCCCTGGCTATCTGTAAATTTGCTTACTATAAGGAATTTTAAATGAATTATACTTTTGATACTTAAATATATTTTAGCAATAACATGTACTTTGTGATACTTAAGTACAGTTGAAGTCGGAAGTTTAAATAGACTTAGGTTGGAGTCATTAAAAAACTAGTTTTTCAACCACTCCACAAATTTCTCGTTAACAAACTATAGTTTTGGCAAGTCAGTTAGGACATCTACTTTGTGCATGACAAGTCATTTTTCCAACAATTGTTTACAGACAGATTATTTCACTTAATCACAATTCCAGTGGGTCAGAAGTTTACATACACTAAGTTGATTGTGCCTTTAAACAGCTTGGAAAATTCCAGAATCCCAGAACAACAGCAAAGGACCTTGTGAAGATGCTGGAGGAAACAGATACAAAAGTATCTATATCCATAGTAAAATGAGTCCTATATCGACATAACCTGAAAGGTCGCTCAGCAAGGAAGAAACCACTGCTCCAAAACCGCCATAAAAAATAGTCAGACTACGGTTTGCAACTTCACATGGGGGAAAAAGATTGTACTTTTTGGAGAAATGTCCTATGGTCTGATGAAAGAAAAATACAACTGTTTGGCCACAATGACCACCATTATGTTTCGAGGAAAAAGGGGGAGGATTGCAAGCCGAAGAACACCATCCCAAACGTGAAGCACGGGGGTGGCAGCATCACGTTGTGGGGGTGCTTTGCTGCAGGAGGGACTGGTGCACCTTACAAAATAGATGGCATTATGAGGAAGGAAAATGATGTGTATATATTGAAGCAACATCTCAAGACATCAGTCAGGAAGTTAAAGCTTGGTCACAAATGGGTCTTCCAAAAGGACAATGACCCCAAGCATACTTCCAAAGTTGTGGCAAAATGGCTTAAGGACAACAAAGTCAAGGTATTGGAGTGGCCATCACAAAGCCCTGACCTCAATCCCATAGAAAATGTGTGGGCAGAACTGAAAAAGCACGTGCGAGCAAGGAGGCCTACAAACCTGACTCAGTTACACCAGCTCTGTAAGGAGGAATGGGCCAAAATTCACCCAACTTATTGTGGGAAGCTTGTGGAAGGCTACCCAAACATTTGACCCAAGTTAAACAATTTAAAGGCAATGCTAGCAAATACTATTTGAGTGTATGTAAATTTCTGATCCACTGGGAATGTGATGAAAGAAATAAAAGCTTAAATAAATCATTCTCTCAACTATTATTCTGACATTTCACATTCTTAAAATAAAGCGGTGATTCTAACTGACTTAAGACAAGGAATTTTTTCTAGGATTAAATGTCAGGAATTGTGAAAAACTGAGTTTAAAATGTATTTGGATGAGGTGCATGTAAACTTCGACTTCAACTGTATATTTAAAACCAAATACTTTTAGGCTTTTACTCAAGTACAATTTTACTGGGTGACTTTCACTTTAACTTTTTATTAAGGCATCTATACTTTTACTCAAGTATGACAATTGGGTACTTTTTCCACCACTGACCACATATGCGGAGATAATCCGTCCACCTACTCTGCGTCTCACAAAGACACAGCGGTTGGAACCAAAAATCTCAAATTTGGACTCATCAGACCAAAGGACAGATTTTCACCAGTCAAATATCAATTGCCTGTGTTTCTTGGCCCAGGCAAGTCTTATTATTGCTGATGTCCTTTAGTAGTGGTTTCTATGCAGCAATTTGACCATGAAGGCCTGATTCACACAGTCTCCTCTGAACAGTTGATGTTGAGGATGTGTCTTGAACTCTGAAGCATTTATTTGGGCTGCAATCTGAGGTGCAGTTAATTGCCTATTTCTGAGGCTGGTAACTAATGAACTTATCCTCTGCAGCAGAGGTAACTCTGGGTCTTCCTTTCCTGTGGCGGTCCTCATGAGAGCCAGTTTCATCATAACGCTTGATGGTTTGTGTGACTGCACTTGAAGAAACTTAAAGTTCTTGAAATTTAACAAGGCACACCTGTTAATTTAAATGCATTCCAGGTGACTACACCATGAAGCTGGTTGAGAGAATTCCAAGAGTGTACAAAGCTGTCATGAAGGCAAAGGATGGCTACACTTTTTTGGTTACTTCATGATTCCATGTGTTATTTCATAGTTGTGTTGTCTTCACTACTATTCTACAATTTAGAAAATAGTAAAAATAACTAAAAACCCTGGAATGAGTAGGTGTGTCCAAACTTTTGACTGGTACTCTATATTAACCCAATTTCATTTACCCATTTGGCTAACAGTCAGTATGTTAAGCTGAGGAAGTTTGCTCACCCATACAAACTTTAGTAGAGATAAAGACGTTTTGTTTGGGTATTGTGATTTAAATTGATTCCTATCTGCTAAAACCACCATATCTTAAGTTAGGTCTGGGAGTTTAAGAGCTTGGGGTGTCCATGTTGTGATGGTAACATTCCACTACCTCAGCCACTATCTCATTCCTGAGTGAAGTAGATCCCTGTGTTTTCGGCATGACTGCATTGTCTCCCCTCATAGAATCACTATGAATCACTCACCTGGATAACTCGGTCTCTGCTGTGCAACAAATGCCCCAAACTCTGCAGTAGCAAGTTTCCCCCGTCCTTCTGCGGAAACTGAAAAAGCCATAATCACACCATACACAGCACTTAGAACAAAGATGTCAAGTCAACACGGGGCTAGCATTGTTGCAGCAATAGAAGAGCAGACTAGCCTGGTACTAGATCAGTTTGTGTTGTCTTTCAAACTGATGACAATGACCATAGGCGTTGCCAAGACAGCAAACATATCTGGGACCAGGCTAGAGCAGCAGACCTCTCCATTTTGAAGCCAGTGTCTTGTGGGTGATATGCCACTATATTACAGTTGATGCTTTCATAGAATGCAGGCAATCAGTTTGTATTACTGTAATACATTTAGAACATACAGTATAAGCCTATAAATCTGCCCTGCAAGTGCCAAGTGTGAAAGTTCCCCACCACGAGATTCAAAAGGCACTCGCACATCTGAGCAATCTTGTTACAGGTGCATGGCAACAGTTGAAACAGGATGAATGAAAAAAGGAAACCGCACACTGTTCTTGATAGTATCACTGATATTTAATAAGCTTACGTATCGGCCTAATGGCCTTCGTCAGAGCTTTTGTGAATTTTCAGAAAACAGCACCTCTATGTAGACCTAACCCCACCCACATCCGTTCCACGTATGGAAAGGGGTTGGAGGCAAAGGAAAAATAAATAAGTGCTACCAAACATAACAATATGCATTTCACAAATATTACAAAAGTGTATAGACAAGACGTACCGAACACGTCCATAAAATCACAACGAGGACATAGCAAGTTTTCATTAATCATTGGGTACATCATACGAAAAAACAAAGTAATCTTAAATAGGAACATATTTTAAATTCACAACATAACATACATAGGCATTTCATCATTAAGTCCTTTAGGAAATAATGTCTGGAGGGTGAAAATCCAAAAACATTCTCTTTTGCTCAGAGTATTATTAATATCACCTCCCCTGTCTGATATCTTGACTTTCTCTATACCACAACATCTAAAGGTAGAAATGTCATGCTTTTGGTCATTAAAATGTACTGCGACTGGATAATCCCTGTCGTTTCTCCTGATTGAACTTTTATGTTCACTAATTCTCTGTTTGAGAGAGCGGGAGGTCTTGTCTATACACTTTTGTAATATTTGTGAAATGCATATTGTTATGTTTGGTAGCACTTATTTATTTTTCCTTTGCCTCCAACCCCTTTCCATACGTGGAACAGATGTGGGTGGGGCTAGGTCTACATAGAGGTGCTGTTTTCTGAAAGTTCCCCACCACAAAAGCTTGATATACTGTAAAACCTCATACAGAGCACACAAATACTTAATCCCAATGATTGACTTATTTAAATTTTTCTAGGATTGGGTGGAGCTAATGCCAGATTCCAGGCAAATTAAAATATTTCCTTGTGTAGAGCTGGCTGTGGTGCTCTTAATCGTCAAAGCTCTTCGTGGATTTACATCTCTCATTCCCAGACTGAACTTGCTAATAGGGCTTCCTAAAATATCCCAAAAACCGGAACTCAAGCCAGACCTAAATCTCAGACGTGAATCTCATGAAATAAGAATCAGTTTAGGTAAGATGCCTTAACGGCTGGGGGTGAGGCCTAGACATGCTATAACCACAGGTAGGTGCATGGTTGGATAACTTCAGTCTACTGTAAGGAGATAAGGATAAGAGACGCCACTCAGCAGCTGAGCAGCATGTTAATGATCTCTTTATGAAAAGCCATCCTGAGCTGCAGGGCAAACTCCACTAGTTGGGGAAGATTCCAGGGAGATGCATGTGTGGTTATATGAGTGCACCTGCATTAAGGGGACTCCCCCCCCCCCCCCCTTGTCCAGAAACCAAACTCTAACACACCCATCATTCCTCGCATAATTCTTTATTTGTGCTTAGTCAACACAAGCATGGTTTAAAGACATTTCTATCCAAGTGATTCTGTAGACGTGCGTGCGCGCGCAAGTACATGAAGAGAAAGCATGTTAGGGACACTATGTTCAGGCCATTATATTGGTGTGCACCGGCTGACTAAGCCTATACCTGTTTATCTTGTATAAAATGTCAGCAGTCAATTACCATGACAGGGAGTGTCAAACTCAGTTGTACTTGTATGTGCTCAACCAAATTATCATGACCCTTCAATTCCGCTCACCAATTTATACTGTTTTCTTTCTCAATTGAGTTACTATAAATACTATGGACCAGTTTCCCAGACACAGTCTTGTCCTGGTAAAAAAAAAAGCGCTTTCATTGGAGAATCTCCATTGAGAATGCTTTTTACTCCATGACTATGCTTCATTTGTGTCTAGGAATCCAGCTGAAAATGTCTAAACTTGGGAGAATCAATGTCAATTCAATAAACTACTCAGTGCTTACCTTAAGCCAATCCTCTGGTCCACTGACATTAGTTTCTGGTTTGGTTTTGGTCCCGTGTTTAAGCTCAGTTTCTAGGGTCTTGATGCGTGTCATGGCTTGATCAAGCTGTCCTCTCAACTGTCTGACTGCAAGGTGCACTCGACCTGTATTGCTCTGAAATTAAATAATAAAACGGCATTTCGTGTAAGACATAAGTTGTCACTTAATTCTGTTGAAGTCCTACTCCAGTATTTATAAGTAAGAGAATATTCAGAGTTGGACCTTTGCACTGGCTCCAGACATTATAGATACTAGATGACATATTACAGACCACTAAGTAAATACTTACACTCAGTGATAGACGGAGTGATCCACAGACCACAGGCAAGGCAACCAGTCGGAAAATACTCATTTAGGGCAGAGATATTTTCCAGACCAGGGCAAGAGCTCATTTATAGGTTATGGGAATCCAAAGCGTTGTCGTCAGGGAGAAAATCCTAGCCCTACTCACACTTCCTATCTTTATTTGCAATGCTGGATTTTGATAGAATGTAAGAGAAAACTCACCTCTCTGTGTAGTGGAATAAAATCGTCCCTCAATTCAGTCAGAACATCATTGGTCTCTCCATCCACTTCCTCTCCTCCATTCTCCCGCTCTCCAAAATTCAGCACCCTTGTTACCTCAGGGGAGGATGTCTCACCTACCTCTCCTGAATATCGCCCTTCCCTCTTTCCCAAAACGGGAATCTTACTCCCCGAAGGTGAACTGACAGGCTTTCCTTCAATACCTTTCAACTCTCTGAGGACCAGGAGTGACAAATCTGGAAAATCAAATGGATCACGGCAACCCAGCGAGTCCAGTGATTGGATGGACTCAGTGCGAGAGGACGCTCGTAAGGAGAGAGCGGATCCAGTCAATGACGCTGAGCAAGAGCTTAGCGACGGCACTCTCGACCAATGAAGAGGCATGCTCTGCGACTTATCCCGCGATAGGGCCAAGGGGGAAAAGGGTAGGCGGCGGGGAACCCCACAAACTGACTCGTAGGCCGAGTCGGACACCCTCAGAGAATCACATCCCTCACAATTTTTCCCCATTGTGCATCTTTTCCCCGTTCTCCTGAAGTATGGACATACGGCCCATTTCTCAGACCAGCACTCATACTCTGACAGGGCCATGTTCTCCTTCAACATTTCAATGTAACCCTCTCGGTCTCCCATTCCCTCACCATCCTCCTCCCTAGTGCTGCACCTCATCCTGAAATCCTGAGGGTGTCGCTGGCGGTAAGCGCTGCGTACCCACTGCCTGACCTTGTCCCTCTCCTGGGTCAACTTCTGAAGCCTCTCAGAGGATAAGACCCTCACTCTGGAAATGACCGAGTCAAACTTGAAAACCCGCTCTAGAACAGAAACGCATTTGCCACACAAGAACTCCCCCTGCCCATTGCCCCGTGATACAGACTGGCCTAGTATGTGTGTGAGCACAGAGAGAAGGTCCATCGCTTTAGAAGGTGAGGAAAGGGACGAGAGAGACGCCGTGGAGCCAAGGGACATGGTGCTACCTGCAAAGTGGGAAAAGAAAACATTAAGACACATGCGCACACACGCAGAGAAGTGCACGCGCACACACACACACACACACATCTCACCCCAGGGGCTGCTTTGAGAAGACCTGGAGAGACTTCCTCTGCCCAGTGAGTCTGATGGGGTCTGAGGCTGACCATCTTTCTTGTTCTGACGCCCAAAGAGCCATCGCCGTTGGTTACCATGCAGGTCACCCCCGCACACCAGACACTCCTCACCTTTGCCTCTGGAGGACATAGTAGACGGGAGGGCTAGAAAATGCCCTGATGTCCACAGAATGATCTTCAATATTCTGTTGGAATAAAGCAGAAAAGATTCTTTGCTGCAGCCTTAACTAAATGCATTCTACTTTGATCATGGTGTTGAGAATGGTTGGATATCTAATCTTAGAATTAAATTCTGTATAATTGCACTTGCTGGCAGTGACATTCAAATATGTTTTTCCAAGTCAGAACTGGGTTTTCAAAAGCTGGCTATAGTGTTATTTAAAAAATGATAACACTAGGCTGTTTGTAATTCAGTTATCTGCTCTCACTAGCTTGCCGCTTAAGAGCCTCGATTTTTGCTTTGCCTCAGTGCGCTTTAATATTATAGTGTGGATGTTTTGCTCAACGTGTTGGCTCTTTTAGCACAGAGCTGTGTGTTTACAGTTGCAACCCACAGCCGCCTACACGTCGACCTTGAACCACGCTGTCGGTACATTTCGCAAACTGTCAAAGCAAAAAAAACAAGTCTCGCAAACTTTCACGTTCTCCCCGCCATTCGTTTCACTGCTCGCTTGTACCTATCATTATAAACTTCAGACAACAGCAGCCTATTCTATTCCAATACAATATCGAAAGATGTACCTTACACCAGCAGCTGTCGTCTCTTTCGGTTGCCCGCGGTACACAACCTATAACCAAAACCAATGACCTGTCTATGCAGTCCTATTTTAAGCAGCAGAGGTGTGTAAGTCCGTAACCACGAAAGTTCTAGGCTACGTGTTCACCGTCTAAATCAAGTTAAGCAGTATGACTTCACCAAATGAATTATCCTTCCTTTAGAGATTGCCAAAAATCACAGATTTGTTTTCTATACCTCCACTTTTAGACCATCTGCATGCATAAAGCGTTTGGATGAGTATGGTTTATCTGTCTCGATAAATTAAATCTGGTTTCGCGCTCTGGAACACGATAAAGTTGGGAAGTTTTGAACGCAAACATTAATCCCGGTTGAGTCCTCCGTGAAGTTAACCGGGTCCCATCTACATTTTCTAAAACTATTAATGACTTTACCAATGACCACATAGTTAAAAAAGAAATACAATTAATATATATTTTTTAAGTGCCTTACAATGTCAACCAGGAACTCGAGCACACTGCAGTTGCCGACACCGGAAAGGAGCTGTGAGTGTGCACTACCTTGCCAACGTCATTAGTCATACCTGGGGTGTATTCATTACGCCAATTCTGTTGCAAAACGTTTTGTAAACGGAACGAAACGGGGAGGGACCTACCTGAATTTGTCCAATAGAACATCTATGTTTGGACTAATGATTACACCCTTGTTTTGAGAAGTGAATGGCCGTAAATCAGCGGTCGATTGGATTATTTTCATAGGCACACTTTTCATTGGTAATGTACGGCGCCAGAGCTCATCCCTCAACTAATACCTACAATGGAATGTAATTCAAGTTTATGCAACATTATACATTACATTTGATTCTGGTGGCAATCATTCCCATTCCCCCCGGAAAAACATTTAGAATACTGTTTTTAATTTCTGCTCAGATCATTGTAATCTATGGAAATCTATGGAAGTAGGATATTTGCATGCTTGGGCGATTGTGTGCCAACATGGTAGTCCAATGTTCGGTAATTATTTTGAAGATTCAGTCAAATATAAAGATTATACACTATCATCAATCACAAAGATTTATTCAAAGAGAGAAAGAAGTCTGATTCACCAGGAGAAGAGTGAAAGCATTGTGCAAGCACACACCATGTGAAATTCAGTTAAATTCAGTGTATTTCCTATTATTGTACAAAAAAACACTTGATTTCACTGTTTCATAATCACAGACAAACAATACTGTATAAAAAAATATAAAATAGGCACTACATACAACTATGATATATCAATCAAAGACAATTTGCATAACCTTTTATGTCTGTTTCTGCAAACATTATATGCAGTGTGTATGTGTGCATGTTCATGTCAGCCACTCCTCTATGCAGCCTCTGAACACGTCTCATTAGAATGCCAATAGCTGTCCTTCACTCCTGAGAGCACATACAAAGCCAGGTCTCCACGAGCATGCAGTGTCTTCAGCCCAAACGAATCCCTAACGTACCACTATTCAAATGAGAGAGACAGAGAAGCACATAGTTACCCATCACATTATGACATGAACATTATCAATGATGCTAGATGATACCATTAAACTAACTTACTTCCTGGTTCCTCATCTCAACAATGGTTTCGTTAAAGTCATAAAATCCAAACTGACTGATTGAAGAGAACAGAAATGGTTAGTCCAATAGGTATAGAGTGTCAGTAGTGTCGAGCCCATGTCTCAGAGATGCAACCAATGTGTGTGTAGGAATGCAGGATATACAACAGGGCAGTTAATTTAGTGTAAAATAATGGTGGTGATGGTGACCATGGATACCTGGACTCCCATGGTGTAATCACGCCATCATCTGGTCCTCCAATCAACACCAGCTTGTTGATACGCAGGAAGTTCTTCCTCCACTCTGATGATTAGAGAGAGAGATACATTTATTTGTTTTGAGAGTGAGAGTGACTAGGTCTCTCCACATTTTATAGAATTTAAAACTACTTAGGCCAACAGTGTCAGTAGGGCCAGACTGAATCTGCAGTTTTATCAAATATATATATTCTGCGAAAGTAATTTAAGCCAAACTAAATTTGTTGCTACAAAATGTGTAGTTCTGTTCATTATGCAGACAAGGCAGTGTGAAAGGAGAAGTAAGGAAGTTTGCTGGAGATTTTGTCTGGCCCTTATCAGTCAATGATGACTAATCTAATCTAGGTTTTCAGTTTTGGATATTGAGATATCTGCAGTAGGAATGAATTTCAGTACCTGTCATTTCCCTGTGTGGTCGCTCTCCATTCAGCAGGGACAGATAATTGCTGCTCTTCAGGAAGCGTTCTCATTGTTGTGGGTCTGGTAGGACAAAACATTTTGGTGCAAGCACAAAGGAACAGTTGTGAGCCTCTTTACTGTACTCAGATACACATCTACAAACAAAGTTCTGGTTCTCTACTTGTTCGACACCGAAGTTCCCCTTTAACTACCCAATTCTCTCTTACCATTCCAGAAGTTGCAGATGGACCATTTCTGTCCTACTGAAGAGTAGCACACATGAAAAACACGGGCCTTTAGATAGTGAGGAAAAAACGATTTCAGAATTTCTGTGTCTGTCGGAGAAGCACAACGAAAAGGCTAGTTAAATGTGTGTGGAACATATAATGTGTTTGAAGTTTACTTTCGGCTTGCAAAGTTTCACTTTTTATTTGAAATGTGAGACATTAATAGATTTTAGTTTTACTTTGTTGTATGGCAAAAAGCAAAACTTCAATGTGTTAGAATTTGTTGGAGGAAATCATTTTTTAAAAAGACCTATACATAGGCCTTGCCTGATAGAAAATGACTTATGAGAAGAAAGTGACCATCACTGACCTCCATACTGGCCAGCCTGTGGTGATGAGAGGGAGATGAAGGACTGGACATCATGGTCAGGAAGTGTAGAAAGAAGTCCTCGACATATCAGACCACCTAGGAGAAGCAGGGGAAGACAACATTAAGCGGACAGAGCTATATCTCTATGTCTTGTTCCAAAAATGCTAAATAACTGAGATAGAGAGACCTTGTGAGAAGCGGATAAGATGAACGCCATGCTCTGCCTCCTGCATGATTGGATAGAGCGTCTTTTTGAAGCCCTGCACCTGCACCCACAGTGGCGTCAGGCTGGCCATATTATCATACAGATCTATCACTGACACATTGGTACCTGGATGGGCCTGTCAAAATAATACTTCAGCTTATATTGCAAGTTACAAGAAAAAATGATGTACTTGAAACATGGTATCCTATCATATTATAACCTACATTATAAACTGGGTGGTTCGAGCCCTGAATGCTGATTGGCTGAAAGCCGTGGTATATCAGACCATATACCACAGGTATGAATTAAAAATGTATTTTTACTGCTCTAATTACATTGGTAACCAGTTTATAATAGCAATAAGGCACCTCAGTTGTTTGTGGTATATTGCCAATATACCACGGGATTGGGCTGTATCCAGGCACTCCACATTGCGTTATTCATGAGAACAGCCCTTAGCCATGGTATATTGGCCATATTCCACACCCTCTCGGGCCTTATTCCTAAAGTATAATGATATGATGGGCCAATATTATATGATGAAAACGTTGTGTTTGCTCCTGGTATTGGGGAAATGATGGATGGATTACTTTTCTCTCTCTGGAGAATGTTTAACAGGAAAATAGCCACATGTTTTTAGAGGAATGTGTTATGTTACATTTGTATCACAGGTGCACTAAAACAGGATCTTATAAAATTCTCTCTTCATGTGAAACTGTTTCCATTAATACTTTTTTGCCTTTTTAGTGCTTTTATTTATGGAAACACGTTTTAATATTTATATTTATTATTTGAGTTTTGGTGGCCCAAAAAACCATCTTTTATCACTCAGACTGTATAAAGTACCCTCACTTTCTTTTTTCCCCCACTCATCTCAATAACCTAATAAGTCTCAAATTACATAATAGTTTTATTTTCTGTTTAATAAGTATATAATTACGGTTAAATATGTGTTGTAGAGGATTGGGCTCTATGCATTGGGCTCTCTTGCCTAGATAAATAAAGGTTAAATACATTACCTCTTGTATTAAACGACTCATCATAAGGAATTGTTTAGGGCCGTCAAAGAGGCCGTGAACAATGATGACCGGTTTGTACCCAAGCGTGTCGGCCAGGTTAACTCCACATAAGAGCAGCAGAAGTCCATTGATGTCCAAAGATGCTCTCATTTTCAATTTAAACCACCGAAAAATAAAGTTTGATTCCTTCAGCGTGCAGGAGATAACAATTGGTTACATAACCCTAGAAATGTAAGTTCCAGTCTACTATGTTTACCTACTTTCATTATTACACATCTGTGCGGTGAGATTCACGGAAGAACACACCCCTTTTCCCTCTATCATCTTATTTCATTGTCAGGTGTATGCTAGCCTCACTTGGCTTTGAGTGTTTGGTGCCATCAATTTAAGTCACTGTAATTCAATGGTCACGACACGCACTTGGAAGGATGTTTACACTTTCCAGTCTGTGCCTAAATTCCACTCACAAAAGGATTAGACGGGAAATAATGTAAATGGACATAGATTAGACAGGTCTTTAACCATTGAGTGTAATGCAAAATGCCTCATCAACTAATGGTATTAACGATGACCGATGTACATAGCGGCAAAAATATGTTTATAATGCAGGCTCTTCATTCAGATGCAGATGTGCCATCATTTGGACAAACAAATTGCGCAGTGCACACTTGTTCTGATTGGGTTGTTCTGTACACCAGCCACCAGGGGGGCAGAATGCAGAATCCGACCTGAGATTTATTGAAACTACGTAATTCCGCTTCCAGTTGTTGCACCATGGATGGAGTAATCAGCTAGCAAGAAGTTGTGCATATGTTTTGCTTAATAAGTGTCATTGTAACCAACATGATTGTTGTTAGTATTGAGAGGGTTAATTTTAACTTCACTCGTTAGTTAAACGTCCACATATTAGTCAGGCGTGAAGCAAATTAACCTAAACTGAGCAAGTTTTTGCTAAACTTGCTAGTTGCTGCGTGTCGTGCTGTTTTCATATATCACCCCATGTTCATTGCGGTTTAAAAACAAGGTAATGTGGCTCGCTAGCTACCTACCTATCTATGTTATGAATAGTTTCCTCTTCAGATCTTCAAAGAGCAAATAAAGGAGGGAAACGAGGGGGTGTGTTATTGGCCAATATTCCACCTGCAAGGGGTGTCCCCCAGCACGACGCAACGCGGAGTGCCTTTACAGCCCTTAGCCGTGGTATATTGGCCATATACCACAACCCCCCCGAGGTGCCTTATTGCAATAAACTGGTTACCAACGTAATTAGAGTATTAAAAATAAATGTTTTGTCATACCTGTGGTATATGGTCTAATAAAAATATTTTTACTGCTCTAAGTACATTGGTAACCAGTTTATAATACCTTTAAGGCACCTTGGGGGTTTGTGGTATATGGCCAATATACCATGGGTAAGGGCTGTATCCAGCCACGTCGCACTGCTTCGTTCCATAAGAACAGCCCTTAGCCATGATACATTTGCCATATACCACACCCCCTCCTGCCTAATTGCTTAAATATACCCTTGTGTGAATCTTGTTGTGGCAGCCATTCCCTGCTGCATTATCACCATTGCTACAGAAGTTCCCCATTTATATGACATTTTATATACCTAGAACAGGAGGTTGGTGGGACCTTCATTGGAGAGAATGGGCTCGTGGTAATGACTGGAGTGGGATAAGCCATTATTATGAGCCATTTTCCCCTCAGCAGCCTCCAGTGATACCTAGTACTATGCAACTCTCTGTCTACATCTATACCGTAGCTAACTGATTTTGTCTCCCAATTAGTCAAAATGGCAAACCTAGAGCAATGGGTGAGCGACAGTCTGCACGACATCCTCGGCCTTAGTGACAGATATGTCGCCCAGTTCATGATCGGCTCCGCGCGTAAATCCTCGAGCGCTCAAGACTTTGTGGCCCACCTCAAGTCGACGGGCACCATCGACATTAATCAGAGAGTGATCGCCTTTGCACAGGAACTGTATGAAAAGGTAAGAGGATTTGCTTTCTTTGTATTGAACTGCATGCTTGTTTCTTATTTCGACCGTGGTTATTATGACCATCTAGTAATGACTTTCGTCTACGTGTTTCAGATTCCTCGTAAACAAGTGGTTGAAAAGCCAGCCAGAGCGATAGAGCGACGTGTCATGGAGATTGAGAAGAAGAATCGAAATTACACCCTACTGTCGGACAGCGAGAGTGACGGAGAGGCGGTGAGAGAGAGGGAGAAGAAGAAAAGTAAAGGCCGAGGCGATAAGAGGAAGCACCTCAGGAAAAGGGAGGAGAGTCAATCATCTAGTGAAGAGGAGACCCCTAAAAGGTAATCAACCTTGAAAGGGGTTTCATGTTGCTTGCTTGTGACACGTTCTACCTGCTTTCCTCTCTCTTGTTGCTTTTTAGCTTAGTGTTGACAGCTGTATTTGACATGTATGGACTTCAGGGAGACAGGATGCAGCTTCTGGAGTCTGTGGTCTCATGAACTGAATTGCAACCATAAATACATTACAACAATGAAGCCAGTTACACTAGAATATTTTGATTGTTTTCATGCTGCTACTCCTCTGTGGCTTCAATGCCTGCTTGAACAAGCCTCCACTTAGATTGTGTGGTTGGAGGTTCCAAAAGGCCCTTTCTCTTTCTCAGTATTAAGCTGGGCCATGGCGACCAGAAGTCCAGTATGAAGGATGAAGAGGAGGAGGAGGAGGAGTGGGAGAAGGAAGAGAGAGAACGCGTACTGGATCTGGAAGAGAGGGATGCCTTTGCCGAACGAATGAAACTGAAGGACAAAGACAAGACGAGGAACATCATGGAGAGAACGGACAAGAAGTTGGGATTGACTATCAATGACGGAATCCAACCCAGTCTATTTGACTTACTAGTGTACTTGTAGTCGTAGGTGTGTTTTGATTGTTGGCTAAATGTTTTTCCATGACTTTTTCACCAGGGCTACGAGGAGGCTCAGAAAAGACTAAAGATGGCAGAGGAGGATCACAAGAAAATCGTGAGCACATTATTAAAATGGCCAGTAACTATTATCATTAATCATCTAGGTATAAAAAAGGTATAAAAATACCCAGTAGAAATATAATTAATAGAACAGGGAAAGCCCCTGAGACTCATTATATGTCTATGGTCACCGCCTATCTTTTCCTCTTTTCTATAGCTTCCAGAGTTGAGAAAGGAGTCTCGCAGGAACTACCTGTCCAAGAGAGAGGCTGAGAAGCTGGAGGACCTGGAGGCGGAGATAGCCGACGAGGAGTACCTGTTCTCCACGGACGCGCTGACGGAGAGGGAGCGGAAGGAGCTGGAGTACAAGCGCAACCTCAGAGACCTGGCCAAGGACTACAAGAAAGCCGGCGCCAAGGAGAAGGAGGAGAGGAAGAACAGATACTACATGCCGGAGGAGAAGAGGAGTAAAGTAAGGAGGAGATAGTTGGCTGGTAATGGTCCTGCCATGGATAGCCAGTACTCTTGTTGAAATGGAGATATGTAAAACACTAGGATCCGGGGCTTGATTATAATATAATATATATATCTCGCTCACTCTCTATTTCCCTCTTCCTCTGTCCCTCCCTCTATCTCCGACCCTCCCTCTCTCTTCCCATCTCTCCAGGATATTCCTCAGAGGGAGATGGAGCTGGAGTTGGAGATGCCCATGGAGGGTGGAGGAGAGCAGGGTCGCTGGGAGGAGGAGAGGTTGAAGACCGCCTCGCTCAGCTTCGGGGCCAAGAAGGAGAGGGAGAAAGGGTTGAAGGCAGAAAGAGAGAAGTACCAGCTGATCCTGGAGGAGGACGAGATGATCAACTTTGTCAGCAGTGCCGTCATCATGAAGGGAACCCAGGATGAGAAGGTGGGTTGACACTAAGTTTTATCGTTACAGCGTTTATCTCCGATAGATTGCAAGGAATAGAGCTATAATTATGGATATTTTGTCTGAAGGCTAGTTGAACAAAATGTTGCAATATTTCAAGTTCAGAAAATATTTTACATTCCAAGCATAATCAGTAGCAATCAACCAATACACACCTGAGCTTCTGTAGCATTTCTAACTGTGCAAATGACACATTTCCGTGTCACAATGAACAATAAAGTACAATTGTAATCTTGTCTTCATCTCTGAATGCTGTGTGTGTACAGGAGCAGGAGCAGGCAGCCCTGTCCCAGGCGGAGGTCCAGAAGCAGTCCATCCAGGAAGTGAGACGCAGCCTGCCCGTGTTCCCCTACAGAGAGGACCTGCTCCTGGCCATCCAGCAGCACCAGATCCTGGTCATCGAGGGAGAGACGGGCTCCGGCAAGACCACCCAGATCCCACAGTTCCTCATGGAGTCGGTTGGTACACATTATTCAAGGGCCACGTCCATAAACATTATTATGGGCACATATCAAAGAGGTTAGAGAAAAGCTGAAGACACATTTTCCATTGGACATTTTGTGTACGTTTGACAAAGTCATCTGAAATCTTCAATGTTTTGTCACTCTTTTTACTTAAAAAAATAAAAAATTGTAGTCTTCCACCCTGATCCATTTGTGGCATTACGCTTTTCTGTGTATGTTAGCTTTGTTGACCTGTGGTCTGGCTTTACATCTCCTAGGGCTACAATGATGGAGGCATGAAGATTGGGTGTACCCAGCCCCGTAGAGTGGCAGCCATGTCCGTAGCAGCCAGGGTGGCACAAGAAGTGGGCGTCAAGCTGGGCAACGAGGTGAATATGGCACAACCACTCTCACGCGCTCTCTCTCACTCTGATGAAGCATACGTAATTCTTACTGTATATGGTAGAAAACATAAACTCACCTTATTTGTCCAACCACCCCTATCTTCCTCAGGTAGGCTACAGTATCCGTTTTGAGGACTGTACGTCAGAGAGGACAGTACTCAAATACATGACTGACGGAATGCTGCTGAGGGAGTTCCTCACAGAGCCTGATCTGGCCAGCTACAGGTACCACTATATGCCCTGTCTGTCCTTCTCTTTAGACATCTTTTCCATATGTAGAGGTTTATGTTTAAAAGTGGTATATTATGAAATGAAATAATCCCATGCCGTATTGTTTATAGTCAGTATGACAGGATGACAATACATGATCAATGATCCCTTCCCCTCTCTCAGTGTGGTCATCATTGATGAGGCTCACGAGCGGACGCTGCACACAGACATCCTGTTTGGCCTGATCAAGGACATCGCCCGGTTCCGTCCGGACCTGAAGGTGCTGGTGGCCAGCGCCACCCTGGACACAGAGCGTTTCTCCTGCTTCTTCGATGACGCCCCCGTCTTCAGAATCCCCGGCAGGAGGTTCCCTGTGGACATCTTTTACACTAAGGTACCGCTGCTGACAATCTGTTTAGTGGAATGGCCTCAGGACAAAAGTTTGCATCCCCATTCTCCAACCTTCTCCCAAAGTGTGCACTAGCTCACTTCCCACCGTGGATTTAACATGGAAACTCCCTCCTTTCAATGTTTAAACTGATCTAGAGCCTTTAAATCTGTGACAGGAAGTGAATAAGTGCACTCTTTGAGGCAAGGCGGAAGAAATGGAATAATGTAAATAATGTAATGTAAATCATGTAAATACCTTTAGAATGTGAATAATTTCACTCGTGAAAAGTGCTGGATGATACTAATGTACGTCAAAGATGCAGGCCAAATATCTGTTCTTTTGTTGTACTCTTTGCTCTCTGGTATTGTTTGTTTACGATTTCCTTCTCTCTCAGGCTCCTGAGGCAGACTACCTGGAGGCCTGTGTTGTGTCGGTGCTACAGATCCACGTCACACAGCCCCCCGGAGACTGTCTGGTCTTCCTCACTGGACAGGTCTGACACACTCGCGCCTTGACCCCTCACTTCAACGCTGACATTCACATTACGTCAGCTACTACGTCACGTTACATCTGCTCTCACTCAACGTCAGATCCTACATCAGTCACTACACATTAGCTACTACGTCACGTTACATCTGCTCTCACTCAATGTCAGATCCTACATCAGTCACTACACATTAGCTAGGCCTACTACAAATCACACCACATCTACTAAATCACACTACATCTACTAAGTCACACTACATCTACTAAGTCACACTACATCTACTAAATCACACTACATCTACTAAGTCACACTACATCTACTAAGTCACACTACATCTACTAAATCACACTACATCTACTAAATCACACTACATCAGCAACCATCTTAAGTCTATTCATTCTGTATGTGGCTCTTTAATGTGTAGGGTGCCGTCTTTCAGATGGGACGTTAAACGGGTGTCCTGACTCTCTGTGGTCACTAAAAGATCCCCTGGCACTTATCGTAAGAGTAGGGGTGTTAACCAGGGTGTCCTGGCTAAATTCCCAATCTGGCCCTCATACCGTCATGGCCACCTAATCATCACCAGCTTCCAATTGGCTCATTCATCTCTCCTCCCCTGTAACTATTCCCCAGGTCGTTGCTGTAAATGACAATGTGTTCTCAGTCAACTTACCTGGTAAAATAAATAAATGACACATACATTTCTGCCAAGGTGTCTGTCCTTACCGCTCTCCCGTCTATCTCTATTTCCACAGGAGGAGATTGAGACTTGCTGTGAGCTGCTGCAGGAGAGATGCAGGCGTCTGGGCTCTAAGATATCTGAGCTTTTGGTGCTTCCCATCTACGCCAACCTACCTTCCGACATGCAGGCCAAGATCTTCAGCCCAACACCACCTGGCTCACGCAAGGTGAGAGGACCTCTTCTGTCCATTTCAACTTGTGCCACTAGGGGGTGCTCAAGGATCACTTTGGAAATATGTTTTATCCTCTGTGATCAAATAATGTTAGAAAATATCTATGCATTGTTTTCCTTACCCAAATGGAAATCCAACTGAAGGAGATGGCCGCCCTTTTAACGATCTCGTAACCAATTGTGTGTGTTTTTTCGCGTTTTATTTGTAACTTGTTTTGTACATAATGTTTCTGCCACCGTGTCTTATGACCGAAAAGAGCTTCTTGATATCAGGGCAGCGATTACTCACCCCGTACTGGAGGAATTCTTCTTCTTCAACGAGTCAGACGGGAAGGATTTACTCCAGACACCCGACAAGGCCCTCGTCCCCGTCATTCGCAGGAGGAAAAGACAGAGATATCGTGGACGACGGTGCGGGTGCCTTGTAAGGATCCGTTGCCGAGAGGGTAATCTACCTTTACCATCGGTCCTATTAGCCAACGTACAATCAATCGATAATAAAATAGACGAACTACGAGCACGTATATCCTACCAACGAGACATTAAAAACTGTGATATCTTATGTTTCACCGAGTCGTGGCTGAACGACGACATGATTAACATACAGCTGGCGGGTTTTAAGCTTTTTTCAGCAGGATAGAACAGCGGCCTCTGGTAAACAACAGCTCTGTAAACAACAGCTGGTGCACGAAATCTAAGTCTCAAGGTTTTGCTCGCCTGAGGTAGAGTATCTCATGATAAGCTGTAGACCTCACTATTTACCAAGAGAGTTTACATCTATATTTTTTGTAGCTGTCTATATACCACCACAGACCGATGCTGACACTAAGACTGCACTCAATGAGCTGTATAGGGCCATAAGCAAACAGGAAAACGCACATCCAGAGGCGGCACTCCTAGTGGCCGGGGTCTTTAATGCAGGGAAACTCAAATCAGTTTTACCTAATTTCTATCAGCATGTTAAATGTGCAACCAGAGGGGAAAAAACTCTAGACCACCATTACTCCACACACAGAGATGTGTACAAAGCTCTCCCTCGTCCTCCATTTGGCAAATCTGACCATAATTCTATCCTCTTGATTCCTGCTTACAAGCAAACACTAAAGCAGGAAGCACCAGTGACTCGGTCAATAAGAAAGTGGTCAGATGAAGCAGATGCTAAGCTACTGGACTGTTTTGTTAGCACAGACTGGAATATGTTCCGGGATTCTTCCGATGGCATTGAGGAGTACACCACATCAGTCATTGGCTTCATCAATAAGTGCATCAATGATGTCATCCCCACAGTGACCGTACGCACATACCCCAACCAGAAGCCATGGATTACTGGCAACATCCGCACTGAGCTAAAGGGTAGAGCTGCCGCTTTCAAGGAGCGGGACTCTAACCCGGAAGCTTATAAGAAATCCCTCTATGCTCTCCGATGAACCATCAAACAGGCAAATCGTCAATACAGGACTAAGATTGAATCGTAATACACCGGCTCCGACACTCGTCAGATGTGGCAGGGCTTGCAAACTATTACAGACTACAAAGGGAAGCACAGCCGAGAGCTGCCCAGTGACACAAACCTACCAGACGAGCTAAATTACTTCAATGCTCGCTTCGAGGCAAGTAACACTGAAACATGCATGAGAGCACCAGCTGTTCCGGACGACTGTGTGATCACGCTCTCCGTAGCCGATGTGAGTAAAACCTTTAAACAGGTCAACATTCACAAGGCCGCAGGGCCAGATGGATTACCAGGACGTGTACTCCGAGCATGCGCTGACTAACTGAAAGTGTCTTCACTGACATTTTCAACCTCTCCCTGTCTGAATCTGTAATACCAACATGTTTCAAGCAGACCACCATAGTGCCCGTGCCCAAGAACACTGAGGTAACCTGCCTAAATGACTACCGACCTGTAGCACTCATGTCAGTAGCCATGAAGTGCTTTGAAAGGCTGGTCATGGCTCACATCAACACCATTATCCCAGAAACCCTAGACCCATTCCAATTTGCATACCGCCCCAACAGATCCACAGATGATGCAATCTCTATTGCACTCAACTCTATTGCCCTTTCCCACCTGGACAAAAGGAACACCTATGTGAGAATGCTATTCATTGACTACAGCTCAGCGTTCAACACCATAGTGCCCTCAAAGCTCATCACTAAGCTAAGGACCCTGGGACTAAACACCTCCCTCTGCAACTGGATCCTGGACTTCCTGACGGGCCGACCCCAGGTGGTAAGGGTAGGGAACAACACACCCGCCACGCTGATCCTCAACAAGGGGGCCCCTCAGGAGTGCATGCTCAGTCCCCTCCTGTACTCCCTGTTCACTCATGACTGCATGGCCAGGCACGACTCCAACACCATCATCAACTTTGCCGATGACACAATAGTGGTAAGCCTAATCACCGACAACGACGAGACAGCCTATAGGGAGGAGGTCAGAGACCTGGCCGTGTGGTACCAGGACAATAACCGCTCCCTCAACGTGATAAGGAGATGAATGTGGACTAGAGGACAAGGAGGACCGAGCACACCCCCATTTTCATCAACAGGGCTGTAGTGGAGCAGGTTGAGAGCTTCAAGTTCCTTCGTGTCCACATCACTAACAAACTATCATGGTCCAAACACACTAAGACAGTCGTGAAGAGGGCACGACAAAGTTTTGGCATGGGTCCTCAGATGCTCAAAAGGTTCTACAGCTGCACCATCGAGAGCATCCTCACTGGTTGCATCACTGCCTGGTATGGCAACTGCTCGGCCTCCGACCGCAAGGCACTACAGAGGGTAGTATGTACGGCCCAGTACATCACTGGGGCCAAGCTTCCTGCCATCCAGGACCTCTATACCAGGAAGTGTCAGAGGAAGGCCCTAAAAATTGTCAAAGACTCCAGCCACCCTAGTCATAGGCTGTTCTCGGCAAGCGGTACCGGAGCGCCAAGTCGAGGTCCAAATAGCTTCTTAACAGCTTCTACCCCCAAGCCATAAGACTCCTGAACAGCTAATCCAAGGGCTACCCAGATCGCTCTTTTACGCTGCTGCTACTCTGTTTATAATCTATGCATAGTCACTTTAACTCTCCTACATGTGCATATTACCTCAATTACCTCGACTAACCGGTGCCCCCGCACATTGACTCTGTACCGGTACCCCCTGTATATAGCCTCACTTTTTATTTTACTGATGCTGTTTAATTATTTGTTAATTTTATTTTCTATTTTCAACTTATCTATTTTTTACTTTAAAAAAACGTGTTTTCTTAACTTAAAGCATTGTTGGTTAAGGGCTTGTAAGTAAGCATTTCACTGTAAGGTGTACACCTGTTGTATTCGGTGCATGTGACAAATATCATTTGATTTGATTTGATCACTTAAGACATCATTCTTCAGATTCCTGCCTCCGTGTTTCTCATTCTCTTGTGGATGTTCTGTACAAACACGTTATCTGATGTACAAAGTGTCCTCTCTCTGTTTCCTTAGGTGGTGGTGGCCACTAACATTGCAGAGACCTCTCTAACCATCGATGGGATCATATACGTCATAGATCCAGGCTTCTGCAAGCAGAAGAGCTATAACGCCCGCACTGGGATGGAGTCTCTGATTGTCACGCCTTGCTCACGGGTAACACGCTAGCTTAGGTTTTCAAACGAGCCATTTCATGGTCACTGTCGGAGAAAGTATCATTCGTGTGGCTCTTTTCGGGGTTATTGTACCGTGGTTGTGGAAGATGCCTCTTGCCAGTATTTCAAACACCTGTTTCTTTGACTGTCTTTTTGTAGAGTTTGTTTTTAGTTCTCTGGACAACATTCTGACCATTTGCTGACTCCGTCTGTGTTTTGATCCACCACAGGCCTCAGCCAATCAGCGAGCAGGTCGTGCAGGCAGAGTGGCTGCTGGGAAGTGTTTCCGTCTCTACACTGCGTGGGCATTTAAACACGAGATGGAGGAGTCCACCGTGCCCGAGATCCAGCGAACCAACCTGGGCAACGTAGTGCTACTGCTCAAGAGCTTGGGTATGGAACAAATGCTTTATGGAACAAAATCATGTTACAGTGGTAAGTCAGAAAACAACATGTTTTAAAAAGCACAGAAGTCCTCTTGAAGTAATCCTCTTAACTTAGTCAACTTAGCTGACTTATTAGTTTGAGCTCCTAGTGGAGCAAAGGGCCTGGGCCTCATTATGAGTGTCTTAAACCCACGTGTCGGTTTGTTCTACATTAGAGTGGCATATATTTTTTCCTGACAGGAATTAATGACCTTATCCACTTTGACTTCATGGACCCGCCCCCTCACGAGACCCTGGTGCTAGCTTTGGAGCAGCTATACGCCCTGGGTGCACTCAACCACCTCGGAGAGCTCACCAAGGTATCGAACGCCTGACTGTCTATCAAAACAACGACACCATTCCAACACTTTTATATCGCATTGTCACCGTTCCCTCCTCCCTTCCTTGTTGAATCAGTTGAATAAGAAAAAGGCTTCTACGGCTATCCCATCTCAATTTTATGTTGGAAATAAGACCAATAGTGATCCTGATGTTTTCTCATGTGAATCTAATAACGTTTTTTGTGAATGTGGGTTCCTCTCCGTCAATGAAAATCAAAAACATTTAAAGGAAATCCCTTGGATTACGTTAAGGAACATTTCCCTTCTCTGCTTTAGTTTGATCCACCTGATGTAATGGAGGTGATTGGTAACTTAAA
Organism: Salmo salar; assembly: GCF_965601325.2. Lineage (NCBI taxonomy): Eukaryota > Metazoa > Chordata > Actinopteri > Salmoniformes > Salmonidae > Salmo > Salmo salar. The sequence continues at coordinate 57,969,330 of NC_138295.1, forward strand.
GAAATCAGCAGAAAGTCATGATGAGGTGCCTTTTTGGGGAAATCAGTGTCTTCCTCCATTATTGAGCCTCTAACGTATATCTTACTTCACCAAATCAATGCGAACTGGTATTGTTCCTAAAGATTTGAAAATTGCCAAAGTTGTCCCCCTCTATAAATCTGGGATCCAAGATCTTTTACAAATTATTGCACAATATCTGTACTACCATGTTTTTCTAAAATCCTAGAGAAACTGGTGTATAAAAGAATGTTGAATGTTAAACCAACACTGTAAAAAACTACTTGATTTGGCTCTTTTATAACTTGAGGATAAACTATTTACAGCCCTGAAGAACAATGAATACGCTCTTGGCATCCTTTCTAGATTTATCGAAACCGTTTGACACAGTTGATCATGACATATTACTTGCTAAATTGTTTTCATGATTATACATGTGGCTATATAATTCTGTATTTGATAGAGAACAAGTTGTATATGCAAATGGTTGTGCATCTACCAGGGCCAAGATATCCTGTGGCATTCCACAGGGTTCGATCCTTGGACCTTTGTTATTCCTAATCTATAACAATGACCTTGATGCTGTGTCTTCTACCATACTTCCCATTCTTTTTGCTGAGGATACCAACTTGATTTTATCAGACAAGAATTTTGATTCAATAATCAAAGAAGCCATGGGCAAATTTTCTGAATTTCCAGATAAACTAATTATCTTTAAATGATGTAAAAAATTCAGCTTCATTGTATTTACTGGTAAGAATAAGACATTTTTAAACGAGCCAGAATCTCAATTGGTGGGAATCTACTAAATTCCTAGGTGTTCTAGTTGATGAAAAGTTGTCCTGGAAAAATCATATTCACTTTGTGTGCAACAAAGGGGTGAAGTCCTTTGGTGTCATCAGAAAGATAAGTGATTTGGGTTATCAGGCTTGCTTCCTAACACTATACTATAGCTTCATTTACCCGTATCTCATTTACTTCAATTATCATTTACTTCAGCATTAATATACTCAAATGATGCACCTTTGTCTACAAATATACATACCTCCCAGACAACTTACCTAAACCCTTCAATGGTTTTCACATTTTAATTTAACCGTTTATTTAACTAGGCAAGTCAGTTAAGAACAAATTCTTATTTACAATGACAGCCTACCTCGGCAAAACCCGGACGACACTGGGCCAATCGTGCACCACCGTGTTGAACTCAATCACGGCCGGATGTGATTCAGCCTGGATTCGAACCAGGGACTGTAGTGACGCCTCTTGCACTGAGTTGCAGTGCCTTAGACCGCAGCGCCACTCGGGAGCCCAAGTTAATTCAGGTTAATTCCCCAATCACTGTGATAACCTTTACCCTCCCACTGCCGCACTTCACATAGTCAATTCTCTAGTCGATACAGAGGTTTCATACTCTGGAATTCCTATCTTCACATTGCCAAAACATCATCATCCCTCAATAACTTCAAGCGTAGATTAGGGGTCAGCCCGATGAACCAAACTACCCAGTAGTCTCCTCCATGTAGCCTAACCCCCACTCTCTCTCTCACACACACACACACACACACACACACACACACACACACACACACACACACACACACACACACACACACACACACACACACACAATCAATCAAACATGTTTTTTTCTTGTATACTGAGTATATCATGAACAGTTATAATTAGTATGCTTTGTTTAACTGATTGAACAAACGTTTTTTGTACTTATATTTGTGTATTGATTTTTGTGATATGGTTTTTATCTGTACTGTTTTGTCTTTCCATTTATTCTTTGGTGCGAATAAATATAACCTAAAAAGTGAAAATGACCTCTGGGAATTAAGGAAGGCTATATAATAGGGCAAATATATTCCATCACCATTAGACAGGTGAATGAACATATTGGCTTCTAATACAGTGGGGGGAAAAAGTATTTGATCCCCTGCTGATTTTGTACATTTGCCCACTGACAAAGAAAGGATCAGTCTATAATTTTAATGGTAGGTTTATTTGAACAGTGAGAGACAGAATAACAACAAAAATATCCAGAAAAACGCATGTCAAAAATTGATTTGCATTTTAATGAGGGAAATAAGTATTTGACCCACTCTCAATCAGAAATATTTCTGGCTCCCAGGTGTCTTTTATACAGGTAAAGAGCTGAGATTAGGAGCACACTCTTAAAGGGAGTGCTCCTAACCGCAGCTTGTTACCTGTAAAAAAGACACCTGTCCACAGAAGCAATCAATCAATCCGATTCCAAACTCTCCACCATGGCCAAGACCAAAGAGCTCTCCAAGGATGTCAGGGACAAGATTGTAGACCTACACAAGGCTGGAATGGGCTACAAGACCATCGCCAAGCAGCTTGGTGAGAAGGTGACAACATTTGGTGCGATTATTCGCAAATGGAAGAAACACAAAAGAACTGTCAATATTCCTTGGCCTGGGGCTCCATGCAAGATCTCACCTCGTGGAGTTGCAATGATCATGAGAATCCTGCAGCGCCCGCAAGGTCCACCTGCTCAAGAATACATATACAGGACCGTCTGAAGTCTGCCAATGAACATCTGAATGACTCAGAGGACAACTGGTGAAAGTGTTGTGGTCAGATGAGACCAAAATGGTGCTCTTTGACATCAACTCAACTCGCCGTGTTTGGAGGAGGAGGAATGCTGCCTATGACCCCAAGAACACCATCTCCACCGTCAAACATGGAGGTGGAAACATTATGCTTTGGGGGTGTTTTTATACTAAGGGGACAGGACAACTTCACCGCATCAAAGGGACGATGGACGGGGCCATGTACCGTCAAATCTTGGGTGAAAACCTCCTTCCCTCAGCCAGGGCATTGAAAATGGGTCGTGGATGGGTATTCCAGCATGACAATGACCCAAAACACACGGCCAAGGCAACAAAGGAGTGGCTCAAGAAGAAGCACATTAAGGTCCTAGAGTGGCCTAGCCAGTCTCCAGACCTTAATCCCATAGAAGATCTGTGGAGGGAGTTGAAGGATAGAGTTGCCAAACGTCAGCCTCGAAACCTTAATGACTTGGAGAAGATCTGCAAAGAGGAGTGGCACAAAATCCCTCCTGAGGTGTGTGCAAACCTGGTGGCCAACTATAAGAAACGTCTGACCTCTGTGATTGCCAACAAGGGTTTTGCCACCAAGTACTAAGTCATGTTTTGCAGAGGGGTCAAATACTTATTTCCCTCATTAAAATGCAAATCATTTCATAACATTTTTGACATGCGTTTTTCTGGATTTTTGTGTTGTTATTCTGTCTCTCACTGTTCAAATAAACCTACTATTAAAATTATAGACTGATCATTTTTTTGTAAGTGGGCAAACGTACAAAATCAGCAGGGGATCAAATACTTTTTTCCCTCACTGTACCTTAGAAAGGTGACTATTTGATGTGAAAGGTCATGTAATGAGTGTTGTGTTCCAGTTGGGCCGCAGGATGGCTGAGCTGCCGGTGGACCCTATGCTGAGCAAGATGATCCTGGCCTCAGAACAGTGAGTCTCTATGGCAATCCTGGCCTCAGAATAGTGACTCTCTATGGCAATCCTGGCCTCAGAATAGTGACTCTCTATGGCAATCCTGGCCTCAGAACAGTGAGTCTCTATGGCAATCCTGGTACTCGCCTGGAATAAATGATCATCTTGGAATTCATTATTCTTATTGTTCAGTTACCTTGCTCATCTTTCCCCTTTCTCTCCCTTTCCCCCTCTCACTCAATTATATTGAGTGCCAATTATTCAACAGGACATGAAATAACTTTTTATGTTTTTCACTGAACATTCCCATCTTCCTCTGTTTCTCTAGGTATAAGTGTTCTGAGGAGGTGTTGACCATCGCTGCTATGCTGTCTGTGAACAACTCCATCTTCTACCGGCCCAAAGACAAGGTGGTTCACGCCGACAACGCCAGGCAGAACTTTGTGGTGCCCGGAGGAGACCATATGGTGCTGCTCAATGTCTACACACAGGTCAGGAGGATTGGGTTTGATAGTTAGGATAATGATGTGATACTACCCCACTTTGTTGTTTCCACCTATTTCATATAAGGTTTCAGGGTAGCAGTTCTGGGTCATATTCATTTGGCACCAACTGTAAAAATAAATTAATATAAAAAAACGTACTGAAACATGGAGGGACTACCTGAACGTGTCCAATAAGAACTGCATTTTCGTTTTTCTGTTGCAAACCATTTTACCATGGTAATGCCCAAATGCAGGGAAAGGCATCTAGGTTCAGCAGCGGGCTAATTTTTGTCGGAGCAGCGGGTCGGGGGGCCGGAACATAATTATTTGTACACTGCAAATTGAAAACAAGTAAGCCCAAAAAGAGGTTGTTTTTGACAATAATCATTTCATACCTTGATTACATTGACGCATGATCACATGACTCCTTTTTTTTAAATTATTTGTGAGAATACTTGGAAACAGATTTTCTAAAACTAAAATCCTGGGAAAAATTACATATTTGGGGGCTGTTTTGTCCTGATTTAGAGCAAAACTCAAAGTTCTATGTCAGGGTTTCCCAAACTTGGTTTACAGGACCCCAAGGTTTTTGACCTAGCACTACACAGCTGATTCAAATAATCAACTAATCGTCAAGCTTTGATCATTTGAATCAGCTGTGTAACGTTAGGGCAAAAAAACAAAACGAGCACCCCTTGGGATCCCCAGGACAGAGTTTGGGAAACGCTGTTCTATGTTTTGTTTTCAGTCTGTGATATTGACTGCTTCATTTGTCCCTCAGTGGCTGGAGAGTGGCTACTCCACCCAGTGGTGCTACGAGAACTTCATCCAGTTCCGCTCCATGAAGCGGGCGCGGGATGTCAGGGAGCAGCTGGAGGGCCTGATGGACAGGATCGAGGTGGAGGTGTGCAGCTCAGGCGGCGACATTGTGCCCATCCGCAAGGTCGGTGTGACTTTGAACGCACCTTAACCTCATGACAATGAACACACTATAAAATCGCTTCATCTTGTAAACCATGTATTTTTTAAAAACACCATCCTAGAGTGTAGACCAGTGTTTCCCCCCCCAGTCCTCGGGTACCACCCCCCCAGTCCCATCATTGACCTAGACCACTTTGTTCCACTTCTAATTTGCTGTGTTACCTGACACCAAGCTCTTTGTTACATGTGTAGCCAATGTGTGAATGTGCTTCACGCTACATCTGTGTGCATGCCTCTTTAAACCACTGACTGCAAATTTAGAAAGCACTGCTCTAGCAGCAGTATTCAATGGAGATACAAGCCTATCACTTCACACCAGATCTGAGGGATTGAATGGACCCCTTTATAGGTGATGGGATTAGTTTTTGTCTGCTCATGAAAACAGTTCTTAAATCATGCCGGTTGTTTAAGCCGGCCACTCAGTTGGAGAGGCAGGTTGAGTTCACTTAATATGCATCTGAATGGACACTCTGCTTTCCCAATTCCCAACTTCATCATCATAGTCCATCCTCCAGTGAAACCGCTACACAAGGACTCCCCAAAAGGCAATCCGTGGGTGATTTTTATTTGGAAACCCAAGTAATTATTTAAAAAAAAATATATATATATATATTTAATAATTTTGAAAAGACTATTAAATCACCAGAAAATCAACTCAAAGTGATTTTAATTTTGGAAATCTGTTCCCAAGTATTCCCACGCATAAATAGATTGTATCAAATCAAGGTTTGAAAGGACTCTGTTTTTGTCAGATACTAAATCTGTTTGGGATTTTTGCCGTCAAATGTCAGTGTACAAATTATTTATTTAATAACAAATTATTTATTACAAATTATTTATTATTTAGAACTATGTTCCACCCCCGACCATACACTCCAAGGAAAATTGGCCCACGGCTGAATGTAATTGGGGACCCCTGTGCTAACCCCTTTCCCATCTCAGTAACAACATCATCACTCTCTCTCTCACAGCGTGCACACATACATTCACTCATACATCCTCTTTGTCTCTTTCACTGATACTTCATTTAAAGATATGTATTTTGACCTGAAATGGACAACCATGTGAAATAAATAGAATTGATCTCTCTCAGGCAGTGACGGCAGGGTATTTCTACCACACGGCACGGCTTAGCAAGGGGGGCTACAAGACGGTGAAGCACCAGCAGACAGTCTACGTCCACCCCAACAGCTCCCTGTTCGAGGAGCAGCCCCGTTGGCTCATCTACCACGAGCTGGTCTTCACTACCAAGGAGTTCATGAGACAGGTCTGACATCAGTACTAGTAGACTTGTGGTCATGTTTGTGTGTGTGTTTCTCCGTGTGAGGCAGATCTGGAGTCAGATGGGATCAATCCACCACCGTGAAGGACAAAGTAAAGCTTTAGGGGAGAGTTGTTGCTGTCTTGCCACTGTTGTTGTTGTTATTATTATTATTATATCAAGTGACTCCAGGTAGCATTGTCTTTGTATACAGTATTATATACAGTGCCTTCAAAAAGTATTCAGACCCCTTGAGTTTTTCCACATTTTGTTACGTTACAGCCTTATTCTAAAAGGGATTAAATAAATACAAATTCTCAGAAATCTACACACAATACCCCATAATGATAAAGCGAGAAGAGGTTTTTAGAAATTTTAGCACATTTAAAAAATAAACAACAGAAATACCTTATTTACATAAGTATTCAGACCCTTTGCTATGAGACCCGAAATTGAGCTTGGATGCATCCTGTTTCCATTGATCATCCTTCAGATGTTTCTACAACTTGATTGGAGTCCACCTGTGGTAAATTCAATTGATTGGACATGATTTGGAAAGGCACACACCTGTCTATATAAGGTCCCACAGTTGACAGTGCATGTCAGAGCAAAAACCAAGCCGTGAGGTCGAAGGAATTGTCCTTGGAGCTCCGAGACAGGATTGTGTCGAGGCACAGATCTGGAGAAGGGTTCCAAATAAGGTCTGCAGCATTGAAGGTCCCCAAGAACACAGTGGCCTCCATCATTCTTAAATGGAAGAAGTTTGGAACCACCAAGACTCTTCCTAGAGACTTGTCGGGATCGAGGCAAAGATGAAAGGAGCAAAGTACAGAGAGATCCTTGACGAAAACCTACTCCAGAGTGCTCAGGACCTCAGACTGGGGTGAATGTTCATCTTCCAACAGGACAACGACCCTAAGCACACAGCCAAGACAACGCAGGAGTGGCTTCTGGACAAGTCTCTGAATGTCCTTGAGTGGCCCAACCAGTGCCCGGACTTGAACCTGATCGAACATCTCTGGAAAGACTTGAAAATAACTGTGCAGCAACGCTCCCCATCCAACCTGGAGGATCTGCAGAGATGAATGAAAGAAACTCCCCAAATACAGGTGTGCCAAGCTTGTAGCATCATACCCAAGAAGACTCAATGCTGTAATCACTGCCAAACGTTCGCCTCACAAGTCTTCAACTGGCAGCTTCATAAAATAGTACCCGCAAAATACCAGTCTCAACGTCAACAGTGAAGAGGAGACTCCGGGATGCTGGGCTTCAAGGCAGAGTTCCTCTGTCCAGTGTCTGTGTTCTTTAACCCATGTAATCTTTTATTTTTATTGACCAGTCTGAGATATGGCTTTTTCTTTGCAACTCTGCCTAGAAGGCCGTCATTCTGGAGTCGCCTCTTCACTGTTGAAATTGAGACTGGTGTTTTGTGGGTACTATTTAATGAAGCTACCAGTTGAGGACTTTGTATTCAGTATCAATCAAAGGGTTGGACGCCTGCTCATTCAAGGGGTTTTCTTTATTTGTACTATTTTTTTACATTGTTGAATAATAATGAAGACATCAAAACTATGAAATAACACATATGGAATCATGTAGTAACCAAAAAAGTGTTGAACAAATCAAAATATATTTTAGATATTTCAAAGTTGCCACTCTTTCCATTGATGACAGTTTTGCACATTCTTGGCATTCTCTCAACCAGCTTCACCTGGAATACTTTTTCAAAAGTCTTGAAGGAGTTCCCACATATGCTCAGCACTTTTTGTCTGCTTTTCCTTCACTCTGCGGTCCATCTCAATTGGGTTGAGGTTAGGTGATTGTGGAGGCCAGGTCATCTGATGCAGCACTCCATCACTCTCCTTCTTGGTAAAATAGCCCTTACACAGCCTAGAGATGTGTTGGGTCATTGTCTTGTTGAAAAGCAAATGATAGTCCCACTAAGCACAAACCAGATGTGATGGCGTATCGCTGCAGAATGCTATGGTAGCCATTTTGGTTAATTGTGCCTTGAATTTTAAATAAATCACCAGCAAAGCACCATCACACCACCACCTCCATGCTTCATGGTGGGAGCCACACATGCAAAGATCATCCGTTCACCTTCTTTGCATCTCACAAAGACATGGCAGTTGGAACCAAAAAGCTAAAATTTGGACTCTAAGGACCTAAGGACAGATATCCACCGGTCTAATGTCCATTGCTCGTGTTTTTTGACCCAAGCAAGTCTCTTCTTCTTATTGGTGTCCTTTACTAGTGGTTTCTTTGCAGCAATTCGACCATGAAGTCCTGATTCACGCAGTCTCCTCTGAACAGTTGATGTTGAGATGTGTCTGTTACTTGAACTCTGTGAAGAATTTACTTGGGCTGCAATTTCTGAGGCTATTAACTCTAATGAACTTATCCTCTGCAGCAGAGGTAACTCTGGGTCTTCCTTTCCTGTGGCGGTCCTCATGAGAGCCAGTTTCATCATAGCGCTTGATGGTTTTTGCAACTGCACTTGAAGAAACTTTCAAAGTTCTTGAAATTTTCCGGGTTGACTGACTGTCATGTCTTAAAGTAATGATGGACTGTCGTTTTTCTTTGCTTATTTGAGCTGTTCTTTCCATAACATGAACTTGGTCTTTTACCAAATAGGGCTATCTTCTGTATACAACCCCTACGTTGTCACAACACAACTGATTGGCTCAAACGCATTCAGAAGGAAAGAAATCCCACAAATTAAATTTTAACAAGGCACACCTGTTAATTGAAATGCATTCCAGGTGACTACCTCATGCATCTGGTTGAGAGAATGCCAAGAGTGTGCAAAGCTGTCATCAAGGCAAAGGGTGGCTACTTTGAAGAATATCAAATATCAAATATATTTTTATTCGTTTAACACTTTTTTGGTTACTACATGATTCCATATGTTATTTCATAGTTTTGATGTTTTCAATATTATTCTACAATGTAGAAAATAGTAAAAAATAAAGGAAAACACCTGGTATGAGTAGATGTGTCCAAACCTTTGACTGGTACTGTAAATTAGCAAAAAGTTCTAAACTTGGTTTTGTTTTATCATTGTGGTGTATTGTGTGTAGATTGAGGGTAAAAAAAACAACATTTTAATCCATTTTAGAATAAGGCTGTAACGTAACATAATGTGGAAAAAGTCAAGGGTTCTGAATACTTCCCGAAGGCACTGGGACAGCATGGGTTGGCAGACTGAATACAATTGAAGGTGCTGTGCTGTTATTCTTACATTACTTTGAATGAATGTAAATATATTTCCCCCCTTTATTTTAACCTCTTTCTCTGGCTCTCAAGGTGATTGAGATAGACAGCAGCTGGCTGCTGGAGGTGGCTCCCCACTACTACAAGAACAAGGAGCTGGAGGACAGCAGCAGTAAGAAGATGCCTCGCAAACAGGGCAAGGCCAAGGAAGAGCTGGGCTAAGGACAGGAACTAGAAAAGACTCAGATACTTTCTCCCCTCAGAGATAGACAGCCAAGCAGGGCTGCCATAAGGAACTGAGATTTAAAAAAAACCTTGGGGGCCCTTGAGCCCCCCAAAAAAGGAACTGGATAAAAACTTGCATGGTTGTGGGCTTATTTATCATAAACCACCTATCGGAGCTAGACGAGCTTGATGATAAGGAAATGTTATGCACTTGGACGGTCAGTTTCCTGTGTCTAGTATGATGCAGGGTCCGGGGTGAAGTTTACCCAAAGTACAGATCTAGGATCAGCTTCCCCTCCCCATGTCCTAACCATTTTTGGGGGGAGGGGATGCATAACGGACCCAATATCAGCGTCTAGGGGTAACTTCACCCTACTCCATGATGCAGAATCAAGCAGCAAGACAGATGAAAACAAATGACTACTCCAAATGACAGCGCTACTGCTTTGAATGTAATAGCCTATGACTACCAGAGAGTTTGCATATTTACTTTCCCTACATAGTTAACTTTTTTTGCCCAATGTCTGGGTGTTGTTGGGCTTGTAAATGTATTTTCTTGTCCCAATTACACTAACAGACGGACAGCCAACAATGCTGTGTGTGCTTGACTCCAGTGTGGTTCCACTATCTCCTCTTTTATTTTCTATTGGAATAAACTTTTTACAGGCACTTGCTTTGTCCTGTGACTAGCTTAGGCGCTTAGTGTTTGTTTTTGTTAACATGGGAGTGTCTGACAGTTTACAAAGTTGCTAACACAAACATTTGTCAATGCCTGTCCCCATTATTCATTAACCGTATGATAGGCCATACACAGAATTAGCTACTTCTGGTCTTTGATTTCCCTATATGAGGAAGTTCAGAGTATCAGGGCTATATTTAGGTTGCTGCTTTGCCTGTTTGAATGGCACAGGATAATGTTTTTCTACCAGTATCATGTCAATCCTGGGATCAAGGTTTGTTAGTTGAAGTGTATGTTTTATGGGTTGTTAGGATTTTCTGGGATCAGTCAATGGATACAACAAATACTATTCAGTTCCAGTATGTGCATTTCAAACAACTGAAGCGTGATGGGATCTCAGGATGATGTGCACATCATTAGTTTGACTATAGTGGCTTCAAGAATGTTTTCAACTGAGTGAAATGAGCAAGTAATTCAACACTAATAATCTGGCTGATGTTCATTGGACTTGTCATGTCATAGAAACCGCAGAAGGTTCCTCTGCTGTTAGTGGGTTGTTTGTATTTTCTGTTATTTTTGCTAAATGAAATGAGAAATCAGGATTACATGCCCTTCTATGGCTGATTTTTCAACCCTTTCAACATTAGTTTACCTAAAAGGGCTTTGTAAATGAAATTATTTGCACATTTTTAGTTCTGGGTGAGGTTCATTGGACCTCAATGTTGTCATATGAAGCGCGTAATGGTGTTGCTGAATCATTGCAGATAGCCTTGAGTGCTTTTGGGTGGATCCTGTTTATCTTGTCATTATGGTAAACCTGCACGTGAAGCTTTAGTCTGATGCCACAAAAACACTTTAGGTATGACAAGTAAGCATCATGACATAAGTTGCAGTGCAGTGGACAGTTAGGTGCTCTGCTTCAAGAGTCTAGTGGAGTTTTCCATGCAGCCGAACACTTCCCTGACCCACAGCAGACGAGGAAACGAACACATTCCACATTCTAGTGTGTAGAATGTCAAAACATTCATTTGGAATGTGGGATTTAAAGTTAGATGATAAACAACTGTAGTGGCCATTGGAAATAAATGAGCATTAAGGACATTTCAATACAGTTTATGCAAAGATTAACATGACGTGAAAACTTCAAATGTTTACACACGCAGACATGGAAAACGCTATCTGGCAGCGGTACCCAGACTACCCACATTGCAGTTCTACAGGTTCCAAAAACGATGTACAAATACACACAATGAGATACATTAACATCATGCGATAACAGTATTGAGTTTACCCTCACATTCCAGAGATGCACACAAACTTGAGGCAGTGGTTTAAATGCCAAATAAACTGGTACAACTGGTCAGACGAGAGGGAGTGAGAGGTCGCAGATGGAAAAGGGACGGATGAGGGAGGAATATAAAGAGGAAATACCGTACACACATTTACAGATCGAGAGAGAAGGGAAAGGAGAGAAATAAACAGCAAGAGAAGAGGGGGGAAACTGGAGAAGTAAAGTCCACTTGGCATATTATTGTCTCAATGGAGATGCAAGGGACTCACTGAATGGGATATTCTCCACTGGGAAAGTACTCTGAAGGACCATCGCTGACGGCCTGGTACATGTCAGCTACCGCCACAGGTAAGTGTTCACCATCCTGATGAACTTGTCATTGTGAGAACTCAATGTACCATACTCTCTCATACTCTTGCGTATCCCTATTTGCTAATAGTTTGCAATGTTGTTGATGACTGTTACAACTAATGCAAATTTTGTTGAGTAACCGATACAAAATCCCATAGTGACTTACTCTACTAGATAATGTGTTAAGGTATGTGAATTTAACATTTCAGTAGCTCAGCATTTTCAGCTCTACCGTTCAGAACACCAAGACTGTTTCAACATGTTCCTGGTCAATGCGTTCAAATGTAATTTACATTTTACACAGTCAAACAGACCATTGGCTATGTCTTGTTTGTCAATGGCTCATCCATATCCACAAACGAGCAGAGGGAATGGAACCTAGCATGACAACTCAAAAATAGCATTGGCTTGTTGTATAAATTGAATTCTAGTCAATAGATTATATGGCAAGTAATGACTTACAGTATATTCATAGACTAAACTATATTTCCCTGTCTTTACCTATTTGAGATAGACAAGAGGTACTTTTTGTTGCGTCATTGCTAGAAATGCACTCCCTATGCTCTTTATGTTGCCTGAACTAAATTAGCTCTCTGTGACAAACCAATTGCCTTATCTCAATGACAATCGCATTCCTTCACAGCTCCTCTGGAGAGACGTGAAAAACCAGAACTTCACGTCACTCTCCATCTGACTCCAGCCATCACAGCTGCGTCTACCACAGCACCTCGGCCTGACTCTGTCCACCATGAGTGAACACAGGGAAAGACAGGGTGCCGATGGAGGCTGCGGGGCCAAACAGCCGCCCAATGTCAAACCCAAACCTGACAGCAAAGGCAGCATCGAGAAGGAGAAAAAGGAGAAATTCACTAAGGTGCGTAGGTCCATGAGCACTGACTCCGAGAGAGGAGGGGGATCTGGGAGAAGGAGGGAGAGAAAGAGAGACAAAGGGTCGAGGAGGGAGCGTGGTAGAAGCGAGGAGAACAGGAGGCAAGACAGGGATGGAGATGACAGCAACCGGAAGGAGTTTGACCCCCAGGAAAATGACATGGAGGACACTGAGTGCGTGGTTTGCTTCTGCAAATACGACAACGTCTTTAAAACCCCCAAGCTGCTCTCCTGCGGGCACACCTTCTGTCTGGAGTGCCTGGCCCGGATCAACGTGATCTCCATAGAGCTCAAGTCTCTTTCCTGCCCTGTGTGTCGAGAGCTCACCAACCTGCCCCATGGCCGCAACCTGCCCCAGCTGGGCAACAACCAGGACATCTTCCGCAAACTCCCTCCAGAGATGCAGAGGGCGCTGTCCGTGCGCTTCAAGCGCAGCAAGGGCATGCTGGTCCTCAAGAAGCCCCCTCCTGGTACTACTAGCCTGGCCAAGTCCAGCTTCACCCTGCCCACTCTCAAGAAGCAGGACCGGCAGGCCTCCAGCGACATCCAGCTGGGCACAATGGACCAGGGCCTCGCCACTGTCGTGGATGTGGGTCGCCCCCCTAGCAGGGTCAGAGGTCGCCTGCGCAGGATGTTCCGCTCGGACCAGTGCTACTACACCGTGATGGCGTCCATAATCACCATCACCGTGGCGCTGATGCTGATGGGCATCCTGGCCTTCATGGTCATGCCCAATGTGATCCTCCACAACGGCAAAAAACCGCAGCAAGGGAATTCCAGCCAACCACAGGCCGGTCAACCAGGGGGTCAAATACCCTGAGGAAAAGAGGGGATGCTGGTGGGATGAATGGAAGTAAGACCAGAGGAGAAAATCACTCCGATGTCTTGAGAGGACAAAGACTGTCAGTGATCCTAGTATCTGCCATTTCATTTTCTTTACTAATACTCAGTTACGAAGAAAATGTGAATGAACTGAAAAGAAAGGTGACTCTGAAAGCACTAGAGCACACCCAACTGGGGTCAATACATAACAAGGACCATGTTGTTTATGAAGGACTGATGCACAAGAAGTACTAATGGGAAAAGTGTATCAAGAGTCATTTTTCATCCACCATTTTGTCTTCCTTCCTGCAGTATACACATCATGAACATGGAACATTTACCCAAATGTGAACGGGACAGCTATTGCAGTGAAGTGAGAGTGGACAATTGATGTTGTCTGGGGAAATGTAGTTCATTAAAAAGTTGTGTATTGTGTAATTGCACTGAAGTCTGCCATGGAGAATTACTACAAATACTGATTATTTGATTACACTGAGCATTATCTTATTCTTTACATTGCAAAGTAAAAATGTGCAGCTCAAGATTTTGTTTTACATTCATTGATGTCTACCTAATGTGTATGTACGTACAAAATATGAATGTACATATAGAGTTCAAATAAGAATAATACATTTCTAAAAACATATATAAAAATAACAATGGAATAGGTCTCTCTTGCCATATCAGAGGTATCCTACCACCCTGAAAAAACTATTACATTTCCAATAGGCCCAGTGCCATGTTACATGCCGTTACCTTACAGTTAAACCAAATGTGCTGATTTGATTTCTGATAAGATCTTTGCCTGGCGGAACGTTCCATGGCATGTGCACCTTGGTCGCACCTTCCTCTTTTAGTCCCATTAGAGAATCATTTGCTTTTAGTTTTCTTTTCTTTTTTTTTGATATACTATTTCCTGACAGGTTCAGTGTGTGTGTGTGTGTGTGTGTGTGTGTGTGTGTGTGTGTGTGTGTGTGTGTGTGTGTGTGTGTGTGTGTGTGTGTGTGTGTGTGTGTGTGTGTGTGTGTACTGTTTTAACATTTTACTGAAAGCTATGTGTATACAAAACATTAAAAACACCTGCTCTTTCAATGACATAGACTGACCAGGTGAATTCAGGTGAAATCTATGATCCCTTATTGATGTCACTTGTTACATCCACTTCAATCAGTTTTGATAAGTGGAGGAGACGGGTTAAGGAAGGATTTTTAAGCCTTGAGACAATTGAGACATGGATTGTGTATGTGTGCCATTCAGAGGGTGAATCGGCAAGACAAAAGATTTAAGTGCCTTTGAACAGGGTATGGTCGTAGGTGCCAGGCACACCGGTTTGTGTCAAGAACTCCAATGCTGCTGGGTTTTTCATACTCAACAGTTTCCTGTGTGTATCAAGAATGGTCCACCACCCAAAGGACATCCAGCCAACTTGACACAACTGTGGGAAGCATTGGTGTCAACATGGGCCAGCATCCCTGTGGAACACTTTCGACAACTTGTAGAGTCCATGCCCTGACGAATTGAGGCTGTTTTGAGGGCTAAAGGGGATATTAGGAAGGTGTTCCAAATGTTTGGTATACTCAGTGTATGTATCAGTGAAACAGTGTCACTCATGACTAGTTCTAGTTGTAGTAGCTGTTTTCCATTCTATGGTTGTCAGTGTGACAGACAAACCTCTTACCGTGCACCTTGCATGCAAGTAATTCATAATGGAAAGTAGGCAGTGACATTTGACAGCATGACTAAGCGCATATGATGTAAAACATGCAAGCTTTTTATTAATTGTTTAAGGAATATGCTCTTAATCATTCAAATATAACATTTGTATGGTTACCTAAAAGTTAATATTGTGGTGAGGCAGAAACAAGACTGATTTTGAAGCAACGAAAAACTTAACTGATGCTCGGACCACCACTTGACCTAATCTGGCTATGCTAGTATGTCTTCGCCTTTTTTTACAAGCAGGTGTTGGCATTGACATAAGTCTATTTCAACCACTGTGTCACGCTTGTTGAAATGAGTGGACCAAGACGCAGCGTGCGTAGAGTTCCACATTATATTTAATAGTGAAACTTACAACAAAACAACAATGAATATAACAACCGTGCAGTCACAGAGCACACACAATGCACTAACCAAAACAATATCCCACAAAACAGGTGGGAGAAAGGGCTTCCTAAATATGATCCCCAATTACAGGCATCGATTACCAGCTGCCTCTAATTGGGAACCATACAAACCAGCAACATAGAAAATGAATGACTAGAACACCCCCCTAGTCACGCTCTGACCTAAACACCATAGGGCTCTCTATGGTCAGGGCGTGACAGTACCCCTCCCCCCCCCAAAGGTGCGGACTCCAGCCGCAAAATATGAAACCAAATGGGGAGGGGGGTGACTAGTGTCGGTGGCGGCTCCGGTGCGGGTCGTAGCCCCCGCCCGACCACGGATCCGGCCATGGAGCTGGGTTGAATGCCGTGCCTGGACTGGACATCGGCGCAGAGGAAGACTCCTGCCATGGAGCGGGCCTATGCATTTTCTGGACATTGACCCACCCTCGTTGACAAAGTATACTCACGATCCCGGCCCGGCAGGAGCTTCTGCTTGGGTGAACCAGACCCCGGTCCAGAAAGACCCCTGACGCAAACTGGATATTGGCCTAACCGTGCGAGTGTTCGGGTTGAATAGCTATGTCGTCAAACATGGATATGTTTTCCTCTTGAATTACAGTGCTTGCATAAGTTAATGGTAGATGTGACTGAATAGAATTAACGTTGCGGACAGTCACCACTAGAATATCGACAACGATGGCTTCTACCCCTTCTGCTTCTGCTTTGTCCGCTGTTCTACGGTGTCGTGGGAATATCCTAGCCAGGAATCAAGCGAACAAGAAGCGGCCTGCCACCTCGGGATACAACCTCGGATTGGTTAGCGGAGCGGTATGCGACTCCGTGCGGCCAAAACGAACTCGCTCAGTATGGAAGTCATTTTTTCAAGAACAACGACTTGAGTTTGGAAATGGAGTGTCTTTGGAATATAAACCTGCGTGGAACACCAAGACGAGAGATTATGAGTCGGTAAATTATACATGTCAAGTAAAGATTTCGGAGCTAAGAATTTGTGCGCCAGGGGTCCCGCGCTCCTTGAATATGCCAAATGTCCAAAATGAAAAATTGCCCAATGTGAAAGAATTTAAAAATGACATTACTCGTAGGAACTATGAGAAAAAAAATTGGGACAAAATCATAGAAACCTCCCCTGCCGTTTTGAATGTGTCCATAACTTGGCACAATAAGGAAATAGAGGAAAATATGATCCCTGCTTTTATCCTAAATGGTTGGTCTACTCTGAAGAACAGATGCTTCTTTTTCACTGTGTTTGCGTCTGAAATAATGCATGTGAAACTGGGAGTGTTCTGCAGGTCCAGGCCAAATGATGTAGGTGAAGCTGCCATGGAGGGACAGACCACGATCAGAGGAAAAAGCACCTCTGTCAAAAGTATTGCTCAACAGGTGAGTGAAGAACATTGAGATTTCATAATTATGCCTCTGCCATAGCCTACTGTGCCTGAACCAATGAAAAGTGGTGTGCTATACCCAATGAAAACCATACCCCAATGTAATGACAAATATGCCCAAAACAATATGCTTCATAATGTAGCCTATTTTTGTTCCGTTTTGCAGGATGAGTCATTGAATGGACAAAGTGGAAGTCCATTTGATTAACAGCCTTTGATTGACACCTCCCAGTCTCCTGAACAAAGGACCTCAGAGGGCAGTGCACACCCATACAGACACACACACAAAAATATGCATAGGCGACTATCCCAGGCACCAGGGTGGAATGGCCAATGTGAAAACACTGTAGTGTACCTGCTGTTTTAATATTTTCAAAGCACTTTGTATGGGACTTCCAGAAAGGCGATGAACTGTAAGCACCAGACTTTGAGACACGCTGCATGATGACATGTTTTCTTATCAGTTGATAAGTCACTCAGTTGTTTTGACAATCGCTTCGCTGTATGAAAGCCAAAGATCTCTGTTAGCTCTGATGATTATTAGAAATAAACCAAAAATCTGACAGATTCTTTTCAATATTGTTCAGGAAATAATTATGCTATGAACTCCATCAAATCAATCTAACCCCCTTCTGATTTAACCTGATACTCTGAATTGTTTGTATTCTTTTATTGATCCGCAGGTTGCAGTGGACGTACACCACGTGTACAAAATATTAGGAACACCTTCCTAATATTGAGTCGCAACCCCTTTTGCCCTCAGAACGGCCTCAATTAGTCGGGGCATGGACTACAAGGTGTCAAAAGTGTTCCACAGGGATGCTGGTCCATGTTGACTCCAATGATTCACACAGTTGGCTGGTTGTCCTTTGGGTGGAGGACCATTCTTGATACACATGATACACACGGGAAACTGTTGAGTGTGAAAAACCCAGCAGCATTGCCGTTCTTGACACACTCAAACCGCTGTGCATGGTACCTACTACCATACCCTGTTCAAAGGCACTTCAATCTTTTGTCTTGCCCATTCACCCTCTGAATGGCACACATACACAATCCATGTCTGAATTGTCTCAAGGCTTAAACATCCTTCTTTAACCTGTCTCCTCCCCTTCATCTACACTGATTTAAGTGGATTTAACAAGTGACATCAATAAGGGATCATAGCTTTGACCTGGATTCACCTGGTCAGTCTATGTCATGGAAAGACCAGGTTTTCCTAATGTTTTGTACACTCAGTGTATAATTTCACACCTTATGAAATACAAAATGTTCCATGTATTGTCACAGACACAAAGGAGTTAGGAATCTATTATCACATGACTAAAGGTGCAATCAAATGGGTGTGTGAAAGACTATATAAGCCTATCCTGTTGCATAACTATGCCAGGTTGCCTTACAAGAATGAGATATAAGTCCAGTGACAACTTTCTTCTGTTGATTCTAGACAGGTGTCAACTGTGATTGTATAGTAACATTATATTTATCTTTATTGGCCTGAAGCCACATTTAGCCTTTTTGATGAATAACCAAGAATAATGGTATATTTTGTTATCTAGAATGTAATAGCCTATGTACGTTTAGATGATCCTGAAATGTATGATAATTGATTGCATGTTGTTTCCATTAGTTACTGCAATGGTAAGTAGGCCTATGATCAATAAAGGCCTACAGCCATTGTGCTGAATGCAATATTTTTGCATTTGTCAACACGAAAAACTCCTGTAAATACAAAGGATTATTTTTACCATGTAAGACACTCATGAAATATGAAACTATCTGGAATATAAATATTTTGGGGAAAATAAATGAACATTAAGAAGACGACAAAAAAAACTTTCTCCAAAATATATGTATCTAAGATAGGCTTAAGACTAGTACACAGTTTGATACAGTTTGATGATTATGAATTATACTGTATTTGGTCAGCCATAATTGGTACAGTTGGATAAATTCTCAAGGTGACGGTTAAGGCGGGGCTTCCGGTAAAAATGTGCTATCCGGAAGTCTGCAGTCTTGTGAAAACATATGGCAAGAAGGAAACTGTCGAAATGAAGTTGATTTCATAACAAACACAATCAAAATCAAAGTGTGACAACGATACATTATGTCCTCTTCACTTGCTTATTGATCCTGCATATTGTCATCGAAGAGGTTAGTGAAACGAAGGAAGAAATGGCTGCAGAGTCCGAACGTGTTCTACGTTAGGAAGCAGGAGGTAAGTGCTGATTTCTGGGAACGCAATGTTCTGTCTAACATTAGCTTCCAAGCAATTCGGTCGAAAGATTACCTAGGTCCAATATAGTTCTCAAACAATGGATGGATTACTCAGAAAATAAAGTAAGTCTGTCGCATTCCGGGAGTGCGTGACGAGAGCTAGCTACAGGTGATATAAAAAATCGATTAGCTTAAGAATATCACCTTTCTGATAAGGTTTTCCCTCCAACTATCTACAGTGGGCCTATAGTTCATAGTTTTATACTCGATTAATGTAAGTGACAGTGACTTTGTTAAATGACTAGCTCTTGAACCCTGTGCTTTATCTTTATCCATCATTTCAGATTGACGTGGAAGGTATGAACTGAAGAACAGCAGTTTCATCCCCTAACCAGCTTACCTACCTCCTGTCCAAGATGAATCCAGCGCTCCCTCAATTTTTCCCTCATACCTTATACATCTTCCTTGTCTTTTTTTGACTCCGGCTTTACCTCATTCTATTTACTTGCTTATGTGTTCATTACTTTAATACAAGAATATTTAAACTAACCAAGTAACCTCTCCACATGTCCTTTTTGCGTGCTGCATTCCTTTGGCACAACTTATTTTTTACAAACCCAGTCCTCCAAACTTCCTTTCCCTCCTAAGTTGTTTGGGCCATGCTCCGTAAGAGAGGTTCTGCTATTCTCTGTGGTGCTTTTCTCTTTGTCGCCTGGAATGCCGTCGTGGTCCTCTATCTGTGGGGCCGACCCCTGTCTGGTCGAGAGGAGAGGGAGATGGATGGAGGACGAGGAGGGGCTGATTTGGCTGGGGATGTGATCCACATGGCAGAAGCCTTTGAGGCAGAGCTTGAAATGCAGAGAAAAATCCTGCTTCAGATACAGGGTCATCGGTCACTATGGGAACAACCCAATGAGAATGGCGCCAGCAGAATTGGCCCCCCTCAAGTGGTCATTCCCATCTTGGTTATAGCCTGTAACAGGGTTACTGTCAAACGCTGCCTGGACAAACTCCTAGAGTACCGCCCCTCAGCTGAACTCTACCCAATTATAGTCAGCCAGGACTGTGGGCATGCGGAGACTGCACAGGTGATTGGTTCTTATGGCAGTCAGGTAACTCACCTGAAACAACCAGACCTGTCAGATATTGCTGTGAGACCAGAACACAAGAAGTTCCAGGGCTACTACAAAATTTCTAGGCACTATCGCTGGGCTCTCAACCAAGTGTTCAACTCTCTTTCACATTCCTCTGTTGTTATTGTGGAAGATGATTTGGAGGTAATCATTTTCTCTACTCTGACTTTAAATATGTATTGAATGTGATAAAGTGAAATGTTAAATCCACTTGTTTTGTGCTCATCATTGTTTACATCCTCTAGTTGCCAGTTGAACTAAAAAAAAACATTGTTTTTCATTCTCTCACTAGGTGGCACCAGACTTCTTTGAGTACTTCAGATCCCTTCACCCAATCCTGAAATCTGACCTGTCTCTGTGGTGCGTGTCTGCCTGGAATGACAATGGTCGAGACGGCTACGTCGACCCTGCTAAAGCAGACCTCCTGTACAGGACAGACTTCTTCCCTGGGCTGGGCTGGATGATGCTCAAGGAACTCTGGGTAGAGCTGGAGCCCAAGTGGCCTGGTGCATTCTGGGACGACTGGATGCGTCAGCCAGATCAGCGCAGAGATCGAGCCTGTATTCGACCCGAAATATCCAGAACTTTAACCTTTGGACGGAAAGGTGTGAGCCTAGGCCAATTTTATGACAAATACCTACGCTACATTAAACTGAATAGTGAATTTGTGCCTTTCACCAAGCTGGATCTGGCTTACTTGAAGGAGGAGAAATACAAGGAGATCTTTGAGAAGCAGGTTTACAGTGCGCCTTTGGTCAAATATGAAGAGGTCCAACGGGGACAGTTAAAAGGAGCGGGTCCATTTTGTCTGCACTACTTAAGTAAAGATGGTTTCAAAGTGTTGGCCAAAAACCTGGGTGTGATGGAGGACTTGAAGTCAGGGGTCCCACGGACAGGGTATCGGGGAGTGGTCAGTTTCCTGTCAAGGGGAAGGAGAATCTTCCTGGCACCCCCTCCGGGATGGAGCAAATATGACCCAACCTGGAGTTGATGACAAACACAAAGGACTGAAGAGGAAAGGGCTCTGTACGTTACATCTAGTACTATGGCAACGGAAGTGAGACCAATGAATGCCAGATGTGGACCTTTGGCTTTAAGCTATAGTGAGATCGTTATGACAGATGCCTATCCTTTCTCTTCCATTTCTGATGTTTGATTTTCTCCCCATACTTCTCAGGTTTTTTCATATGCTCAAATGAATATATTTTTGCAATGTGGGGTTGGGATATATGTCATTATTTTCAGAGATTTCTTTTTTATATACTCTAATCATGCACATGAAATTCGATGCAACATTCACTTTGATTATTCTCAATCTTGTATGCAATTTCTGGGAGCCTGTCTGTTACTAATTTCTGTGAGATTAAAAATATATCTGTGATGTGTTCAATATTGGTGGTGGTCAACTAGTGATTTGTCCTAAAGTATAATTGCTTCACAATATTTAGTTAATCTTTTGGAGAACTGTTTTGACAATATTTTAACCTGGTTATTATAGTGCTTAATGTTTTTCCCAAAGAGACTGCTACTGAAGTATGTATTTATTTAAATGCAAGACACACATCAAATGCTGTATGTTATTAAATTCTACCAATCAACTCTGCTGTTTATGACATTTGTTTCTGCCTAGGCTTCTTTGCCATATATATATAAAGGACACCTGCTTTTTCCATAACATAGACTGACCCATTTCGCTGCATCCGCAACAACATCTGCTAAATGTGTATGTGACCAATAACATTTGATTTGAATCCAGGTGAAGGCTATAGTCCCATTCAGCTGGTGAATGGGCAAGACAAAATATTTTAAGTGCCTTTGAACGGGGTATGATAGCAGGTGGCAGGTACACCGGTTTGTGTAAGGAACTGCAACGCTGCTGGCTTTTTCATGCTCAACAGTTTCCTGTGTGTATCATGAATGGTCCCCCACCCAACTTGACAACTATGGGAAGGAGGGGTGCAACTCCATATTAGGAAAGTGTTCGGTATACTCAGTGTATATATTTGTCAAATTAATGATCTCCACCTAACATAAGTCAACTAAATACTGAACAATTTAAACAATTGCCCCACCCCTCCCCCAAAACACGTAAATATTGGACTATAAATTGTGCCTTCCTGTATTATACTTATGCTAAAATGTTAATTATATTCTACTTAGCCATTTACTTTATGATTGTATTATTTCTCGTTGTTGCATTGCCGAGAAGGAACCTGCAGGTAAGCATTTCGTTGGATGGGGCATAGCATGTGTATCCCGTACATATGTCGAATGGTTTACCATTTAAAATGAATGAATTACTTAATTTGTTATTAGGATAGAAAGGAACTCATAAACAAAATGTTTGCAGACTGCTTCTGCAAAAAGCCTGCGCAGGTTTGGGACTTCTAAAAGCAAGTGGCTACGGAAGCTTTATGAGTTCAAACCTAAGATGAAGCATGGCTACGGAACCAGTAAGCGTTCTCTATTTACTTTTTGTTTTGCTAGCTAAGAACAGAGCCGAGGTTAGCTAGCAAGCAAGCGGTGGAGGGAGAGATGGAGAGACTACTAGTGATGAAAAAAAACAATTATTTATTGGCAATTAGATTTAATTTCAATGTCCGTTATTTGCAGTCAATTTATTTTTAAATCATGTTTTGTTTTCATGCAACGTGCTAACGTAAGCTAGCTTTGTAGAGCTAACTACTGTACTGGTAGTATCGTCACGTCGTTAGCCTCCTGTGCTGTGGCTAAACTAGCGGGATTGAATGATACACTAGAAACGCCAGAGGTAGTCTGGCTTTGCTGTCTCTCAAACTAGTTTTTTCCCTATGGTCCTAATCAAATTCTCACACATACAAAACGCAGTTAGTAACTGCCTAGAACACATAGCTAGTTGGCTAAAAAGAAAAGCAAAGGTACCGTTATTTGATTAGCTAACGTTAGCTTGCTAACTGGGCCTGGAATGGAGCCAGGTGATTTGCGTGTGAGCCCAGCCGGCTCCGGAGACCCCGAAGTGGGCGAATGGAGGGAAGAGACGCCTGGTGCGGATGCTGAGGTGAAGGGCGGGGAACCAAATGACAAGGAAATGAATGGAGATGCAGCTGAAACGGTGCTGAAAGAGAAAGACACCTGCGAGGGAGAAGAGTGTACAGAGAAAGAGAAGAACGAAGGTGAACAACACAGCCCATATGAAGAGGAATTGGATCCCAGAATTCAGGTGGCGAAAAATTGACCGAACCCTTTTATAATAGATTTTAATCTCAATGGGATTTCCTGGTCTATGCTACGTAGCTAAAGGGTTACACAATTAGTTGCATGCATGATATTAACTGATTGTGTTTTTACAAACCAACGAATCAAAGTATCTGCTTCGTCCTGTGCTCCCTCATATATTTTCGGTTTCCAGGAGGAGTTGGAACACCTCAACGAGGCCAGTGTAAAAATCAACCAACTAGAACTGCACTTGGATGTAAGTGGATATCATCAACTCTCCCATGATAAATCTGGCCTCATACGTCGCCCCTTTCTGTACTGATCAGGTTTTTTCCAAAGAATCAATCGTCAGTTCATTTTCAATTCCCATAACATGCTGTAAACCCATTGTTAATCTGGAAAATATTCTTTAAATGATCAGGAATTCCTGTTGTATATGTGTAGGATGCCAGATCGGGTTACAGGAAGATCCTCACAGACTCAGCCAGAAAACTGAACGCCCACAGCTCCCAGCTTGGTACCTGCATCGAGAAGGCCAGGCCCTACTATGAGGCTCGTCGACTTGCCAAGGAGGTACTGTTGTACATGCACTGTGTGGTATTTTGTGGCATTTGCAACAACACATTTCAAGAGTTCTTTATCACTGAATCAATATGGGACTCGATACAGTATTTGCCATTCACCTGCTTGTCCCACTTTTCTCAAATCTCAACAACAGTTTGATCGTTTGTCCCACGTGGTTGGTTGCTGTGCAACTGCATGCACTGTTTTCTCAGTATCTGATTGGCTGTCCCTCTCACAGGCTCAGCAGGAGACCCAGAAGGCGGCGCTGAGCTATGAGCGGGCCGTCTCCATGCACACAGCTGCCAGGGAGATGGTGTACGTGGCAGAGCAGGGCCTCATGGCCGACGGCAGGAACACCCTGGACCCCACCTGGCAGGAGATGCTCAACCATGCTACCTCCAAGGTAACAGGGGAAATCCCAGATACCGCTATAACTGCGTCAATTTAAAAATAAAATGCTAAATATGTTCATCAGTTAGTATGTGAGCGAGCTGATATGGTATTCATTTAATCAGTATTTCCCTTACAATCCCCACCGCCAAGTAGCTATGTTCCCCCAAGACTAAATCTGGTTTAAAATTAGTTTGGCAGTTAGCCTTGTTTGGCAGGATATTGGTCAACTATCCTACCTCCAAGGCAACATGGGAAACCACAGCTACCAGTGTAAGCAGTATTCCAGTATTTTCCTTACCATTCCCCACCCCCTGGGTACTGTAGATATTTTCTCCTATGCCTAAACTCTGTTTTTAATTGGATTGCTTTCCCTTAGTTAGGCAGTTTGTTTTGTTAGGTTGGTTGGGGGTTAGGATACTGATTGTTGTGTTTTCCCGTCTTAACATTTTGTGTGGTTGTGTGTAAGGTGAATGAGGCAGAGGAGGAGCGCCTACGCAGCGAACGGGAGCACATGCGTGTCACCCACTCTTGTCAGACGGCAGAGGCTCGAGTCCAGACCCTGCAGAAATCTCTCAAGAGGGCCATCGTTAAGTCCAAGCCTTACTTCGAGCTCAAGGCCCAGTTCAACTACATACTTGAGGTACATAGATATATAATATACAGTGCATTTGGAAAGTATTCAGACCCCTTGACTTTTTCCACATTTTGTTACATTACAGCCTTATTCTAAAATGGATTAAATTAATTAATTCTACACACAATACCCCATAATGACAAAGTGAAAACAGGTTTTTAGACATTTTTGTACATTTGTTAAAAAATCTGAAATAGGCACACACCTGTCTATACAGTGGGCTCCAAAATTACTGTCACCCCTGAATGGCAATGCACAAACAATACTTAAAACAAATATAAACAATATAAATGTAGAGAGAAACTAAAAATAGAGAACCTCAAAATATCTGTCTTTTCTCTCCATCATATTGGGTTTTCTGTGGCTTCAGGAGCACAAAACCAAAGTGATGCAGCTGGAGGAGCATGTGACCAAAGTGAAAAACCGCTACTCTGTCGCCCTGCGCAACCTGGAGCAAATCAGCGAGGCCATCCACGCTCAGCGGGGGCGGGACCAAACCGACGGTGGACAAACCATGGCCTGTGGTGGGCGAAGTCCCCCTATTGGGGCGGAGTCGGACAGTGTGGCGTGTGGTGTCGAGGGCGGCGCATGTGGAGGAGGGGCAATAGAGACTGATAGGGTGGACAGAAGCGGCGTGGCGGATAAGAAAATTGGGCTGGTGGAGAAATACATGGAGAGCGGGGGAGAGAGGCCCGAGACACATGGAGAGAGAGCAGGGTCAGATTCCCTCTCCGTCTTCAGTCTGCAGACCATCGCTTCCGACCTGGAGAAATGCGATTCCATCGAACACCTCGGAGAATTTAGCGATGTGGGCAGTCTGCCTGGGGAGGATGGAGAGAATGAGAGGGAGGAGAGAGGGGGAGGGAGGGAAAGAAGGGAAGGGCAAATGCAGCGCCAACAGCAGTTCCTGAAGCAACATCATAGGAGCTTCAGCTTGTGAGAGCTATCCTTATCGCTTATAGTTTATCAGTTGAAAATAAGTGTCCGGTCTAGCTAGCTCATTATCCTGGCAAAAGACCAAAATATGAGGAAGATCAGATCTGCTGTATCTAAAGTAACACATTTAAACTGGGGGGTATGATACTCAGTAGTAACGAAGCACAGGTACGTTGACATGTAAGACCTGAAAATATAAGGAGCCTGACAGGTTTTGCATCATATTACAACACTACTGAAACTCCTAGACTGTACATGCCTCTGAGATTAGCTGCTTTACTTCCCTTATTCTGGCAATAACGAAACCTTAGACACGTATGTCCTAGTGCATGAAGGAACAATCCACGTAAGGGACTACAATAAACATGACAACTGGGAGCCCTATTCAATCTAAACGGCGGTAACCGAATGTCTGGTGTAAGTTAAAATCAATGTTCTTTTGCAACAAAAAAGTAAGTGTGAATTCATATGTACGCTCCATTTTTGTTTCATACTGTAGATATTGTTTATTTTAGTACATACATTTAAACTCGTATTGTAAAAAGTGCAAGAAGAATGAGTTTTTTTGTACTTATTGTGGAAACCTGGTTTCAGGGTTCGAATCAATAGGACCCCAAAACAAGCTAGAGGGTTACAAACTCCATTCTGACAACTTGCTGATGATGACAGAAACCACTCCAGACTATTAATTTTGACTTTTATTATATCTGTACTAGTATTCAGGTCTAACTAAACATTTTTATAAATTGTTCATAAAATATCACGCTGACATAATATTATGTTTTACTTGTTTCAATTTTAAGGCCATAATTTTAAGATCCTTTGTTTTTGTATTTTATTTAAATAAAATAATTTCCCAATATATTGTTTCTTTAGAGCCTCCTGGGTCGTAAACTGAAATGTGCCTTGTCCTTGACACAGTACTACGCAAACAAAGACAGCATAGCACTGGCTGCAACAACATACTGTTCAGATCTGTGTATACAGTATTAAACTGTGGTCAACAGTTGACAAATACTCCCATGAAGGACATGCTTTTGACCATATGATTAATTTGAAATTTGAATAATCTACGAGTCATCCTAACTCTGTTTTGCCTGGACTTGTTATATTTATTTTTATTTTATTAATTTGAATATGTTGTCTGTGTACTGCTTTGGCAAAGTGGAGGGTACAAGAAATGTAGTCAATGGATTAAATGTAAGTTTGTGTATAATTACAACATTTCTAGAGAAAATAATGAAATGTACAGATTTATTTGAATGTCTTTGTATAGTTATTTTAAAGGGATCTTATTTAATGCTGGTTATCTGCTGTATTCCTGATTTGACTTCCGTCTCTGTCCCGCTCTTTACATACTTCCAATATATCCATCTCTTCCCCTCATTCTCTCAGCCATAGAAATAGAATGACTAGCAATTGTGTTTCTATGCTTTCAACCCTTCAATCATTGTCCATTTGATGTCTTCCTCTTTATTTATTCATAAAGTGGTGCAGTAGTGTGATGTCACCCAGCTATATAGTACAGTTCACTGTTGTTATTTACATGTATCTAATATCAAACTGATAATGAAATAAAATAACAGCAATCTTGACTTTTTGCCATTTTAAGACCCAATATATTGTATTTTGCAATATGTCTTCTACTTCATACTGTACTTCAATGTCTAAGGATGACGATGTGATACTAAATTACAGATTTAGAAGAAGGGAATGTGGGGTTTGCAGGAAAAGCGAGAGAGTTGGGAGGAGACAGGAAAAGAGATGAGTTATTTTATCCCCCTGCTTCAATTATTCAACAGGATATAAATATGAAGGAGACGTGTGCTCTCGGGAATAGATGTCTGGAGGAGGGAGAGGGGTACCAAATCCTGTATTATAAGAACATCTCTGGTGTTACTAACGCTGAAAATAGAGGCTCAATGTTGTACAAACGATTTATGCCTGCTTTATTGACATAGGATCTGAAGGCTTAATAAAGTGCATGTATTGGGAATCTTCCATATTTCTTATTGCATATAATTACTTAACCGATTAGGATAACTCCATAACGCTTATCATACATTTAAAGCTCTTAGATTTGCTATGATCACGATTTGCTGGTGTGGCCCAATACGTAAACATGCATCTTGGTAAAGGAGATGTGTGCGTGAGAAAATGACTTTTATGCACGGTAGGCCTACCTACGTACGTCTCTATCATGACGTCGTGAATTAGCTGGAGATTGTAGGGAGAGAGAAAAAAGGGAGGGAGTGCGAGGATTCGGTGTTTCGTCGTACATGGGGAAGCGATTGTATATAGTGCGTGTATTTATATGTACATTTTTCGTTTATGACTTTTCACCATACGAAATTAAAGTAGATGGCAATAGACTGATTAATACGGTTGTTTTTGACATTCAATGTATACGCTATGCATGGAGACCGGGTTGCACATTTCTAGCCATAAAAACATAGCCATACAATACGTTGCAAAGAAGCACATTTTACCAAATAATTCGACATTTGGGTAATCCCAAACGAGTCGCAACCGATGGACATACGGTCATCTTGACTGAGCGCGTCGAAAGTATTTGTAAGTACACATTATTACATGCTACAATCTCTTACTCAGTATGCAACCTAAACAATGGTGTATAATTCTAAGGAATCAAGCTTGCATAAATGTGGCTGTTTGTATTATATTTGTATTCAGATGACAGGTCTACTCTAGCCTTTGTAAATTGTATTCTCGTAAATGACAGGTTTCGCCAAGCAGCAACGACTTTACATAGTTTTTTATTATGGTAGCATAATATAACACACAGTTCCACCTATTAATGACGTTAGTTTATCTTGAGATATATTTTGCACGTTTTCAGTGAATGTATTTATGCTATGGGAATGAATGGCATGCTAGAATTGACATGAAATCCGAACTTCTCAAATCTGAATTCTGCAAACGGACATAGGGCTGGCCTTCTTCGATAGGCCATCAAGGATTCCCGTCCGTGTCAACACGGACCAGCAACTACCGGTAGCCTACTGTTGGTGGCACCTTAAAGCGTTTTGTAGGCAATATCAGTCCAGTGCACGTGTCTCGATGTTTAAATACACCTGCGCACCATTGTAAACATATGGCTGTTTTTGCATTGCTTTAGCATTTTTCTAGTAGCATGTCAGATGTGGCTTGCTTAATAAATAAGCTACATCTCATGGATGGAATGTTGTGTGACGCCGTTTTGGTCTCTGGCTTAGATACGTATCTGTGATGCCGTGGGTGCTGCTGTCCATGGTCCTGAAATATCTGTTTCTCTATGCTCGTCCCAGTTGGAATGTTTTGTTCAGATACATCCGCTGTCCATGGTGCTGCAATTAGTCTTGCTGCACCTAAAGATATAGCGGCAGCTTGTTGATTTAATATAGGCCACTGTTATTACCATAATATTTATTATTCTGGCTAGCTTGATATATTTTAATCTGTCTGATCCAAACCTCGCTCACACAGTTTGCTTTTATGTATCTCAGTATGTGAGGAGTGTCTCCCACTGTGTTGTCCCTCTCTAGCTCGCTCTCTCTCTCCTGTTATCTCTCATTAACTCTCTCGCATTCTCTCTCACGTT
The DNA here is from genome assembly GCF_965601325.2 of Salmo salar. Classification (NCBI taxonomy): domain Eukaryota; kingdom Metazoa; phylum Chordata; class Actinopteri; order Salmoniformes; family Salmonidae; genus Salmo; species Salmo salar. The sequence goes on from NC_138295.1 coordinate 57,999,217, forward strand.
CTCTCTCTCTCTTTCTCTCTCTGTCTCTCACCCCATCTCTCTCTCTCTCTCTCTCTCTCTGTCTCACACATACTTCTCGTTGCATTACCCACTTTCTCTCTCTTTCTCCGTGTTTGTCTCTTCCTGCATGCTCTTGTTAGTGCTCTAAAAATACACCATAATGCTAATGAAGTATCCAACAGTGTCTGTCTTCCTCCACTACCCTTCCCTTCCTTCCCACCATCTGTCTCACTGCGGAGCTTTGTTCCACACTGTTCTATCTCTCCCTCTTTCTCTCCCCTCCTCTTTCTCTCCCCATCTCTCTGTGTGACAACATGATGAAGTTGCATTCATTATTCAGCACTTCAAACGAGTGGCTATATTTAGGTGTATTTATACTTTAGTACACACTCCTATGGCTGCTGTGTCGTCTGTGTTAGCACTGAAAGCACACTGTTGGACTGAGTGAGCGATCTTAACCTATCCCACTCCACTGTGGGAGGAGCTCATGAAATCTGTACATTATGCGCAGGGTTATGGGAGAGTGAGTTCTGCTCTCATACTATCTCTCTATAGCACATGGAGCCAGTACATATTAGTAACAACTAACACACTGGTCTTTAGCGGCAGGAGCACTACTCACTGAACTGCTGTAGGTGAGGTTTTTGTTACTAGATGAAAAGTGTACATATGAAGGTTGGTGTATGTTGTTGTTTGGGCAGTGGTTTAGATGATTATCTGGGTTGTCCTTGTCAATGGTTATGAATTACACTACCGGTCAAAAGTTTTATATCACCTACTCATTCAAGGGTTTTTCTTTATTTTTTACTATTTTCTACATTGTAGAATAATAGTGAAGACATCAGAACTATGAAGAAACACATATGGAATCATGTAGTAACCAAAAAAGTGTTAAACGAATCAAAATATATTTGATATTTGATATTCTTCAAAGTATCCACCCTTTGCCTTGATGACAGCTTTGCACACTCTTGGCATTCTCTCAACCAGATTCATGAGGTAGTCACCTGGAATGCATTTCAATTAACAGGTGTGAGTTCTTAAAAGTTAATTTGTGGAATTTCTTTCCTTCTTAATGCATTTGAGCCAATCAGTTGTGTTGTGACTTGGTGGTGGTGGTGGGGGGGGGGGGGGGGGGGGGGGGGGGGACGACGACACAGAAGATAGCCATATTTGGTAAAAGACCAAGTCCATATTATGGCAAAAACAGCTCAAATAAGCAAAGAGAACCAACAGTCCATCATTACTTTAAGACATGAAGGTCAGTCAAAACGGAAAATGTCAAGAACTTTTAAAGTTTCTTCAAGTGCAGTCGCAAAAACCATCAAGCGCTATAATGAAACTGGCTCTCATGAGGACCGCCACAGGAATGGAAGACCCAGAGTTACCTCCGCTGCAGAGGATAAGTTCATTAGAGTTACCAGCCTCATAAATTGCAGCCCAAGTAAATGCTTCAGAGAGTTCAAGTAACAGACACATCTCAACATCCACTGTTCACAGGAGACTATGTGTATCAGGCCTTCATGCTTGAATTGCTGCAAAGAAACCACTAGTAAAGGACACCAATAAGAAGAAGAGACTTGCTTGGGCCAAGCATTACGAGCAATGGACATTAGACTGGTGGAAATTTGTCCTTTGGTCTGGAGTCCAAATGTAAGATTTTTGGTTCTGTCACGACTTCCGCCGAATTCGGTTCCTCTCCTTGTTCGTTCGGCGGTCGACGTCACCGGTCTTCTAGCCATCGCCGATCATTCATTTTTCCATTTGTTTTGTCTTGTTTTCCCACACACCTGGTTTACATTCCCTCATTATTTGACGTGTATTTAACCCTCTGTTACCCCCATGTCCGTGTGTGGAATTGTTTGTTGTTTCGTGTATGTGCACGTTAGACTGGTTTGCGCTGGGTTATGCCAATCTGTATTGTGTTTAGTGTTCTTAGTGCCGTGTGCTTTGTTCATCGAAATAAAAGGCTCCGTTTGCTACCCAAATTCTGCGCTCCTGTGCCTGACTCCCTTACAGCCACTTACAGGTTCCAATCGCCGTGTCTTTGTGAGATGCGGTGTGGGTGAACGGATGATCACCACGTGTATTTCTAACCATAAAGCATGGAGGAGGAGGTGTTATGGTGTGGTGGTGCTTTGCTGGTGACACTGTCTGTGATTTGTTTAGAATTCAAAGCACACTTTTCAGCATGGCTACCACAGCATTCTGCAATGAAACGCCATCCCATCTAATATGGGCTTAGTGGGACTATAATTCATTTTTCAACAGGACAATGACCCAACACACCTCCAGCTTGTGTAATAACTATTTTACCAAGAGGGAGAATGATGGAGTGCTGCATCAGATGACCTGGCCTCCACAATCCCCTGACCTCAACCAAATTGAGATGGTTTGGGATGAGTCGGACCGCAGAGTGAAGGAAAAGCAGCCAACAAGTGCTCAGCATATGTGGGAACTCCTTCAAGACGGTTGGAAAAGCATTCCACGTGAAGCAGGTTGAGACAATACCAAGAGTGTGCAAAGCTGTCATCAAGGCAAAGGGTGGCTATTTGAAGAATCTAAAATATATTTTGATTTGTTTAACCCTTTTTGTTTACTACATGATTCCATATATGTTATTTCATAGTTTTGATGTCTTCACTATTATTCTACAATGTCGAAAATAGTAAAAATAAAGAAAAACCCTTGAATGAGTAGGTGTTCTAAAAAAAATTGACCGGTAGTGTATGTGTTTGATAAGACTGTCCCATTATGAATGTTGGTTCCTCCAATGAACTTGAGGTTTTTGTTACGATATAATGACTGTACTTCTGTATAAAGGCTGTTGATAACTAACTTCCCTCTCTGTCTCTTCCTTTCATTATCTTCTTATTTAATCCTTTAGTTTTTCTCTCTCTCCCCCCCACCAGATCCAGTAATGGCACAGCTATTGTTTCTTATAATTCTGTATGCTCTGCCATCTCTTGTTGTGGCCATACATAATTCAACAACTGGAGGTAATTATGGTGTTTGTGTGTGTACATGTGCGTGCAACGTGTGTTTGTGTAAGTGTGTTAGCAGTTAGAAATACCATAGAGATTGCAAAATGACCTAAATGGAGCATCATCACAATGTTGCTGAATGCATGGAGGAAGGCGTTAGATGGACTGATGATTATAATTGGAGTGTAATACATCTCATGGCTGTAATGTAGACTACTGTAAGTGATTATTCTTCCACGCATCATGTCTTTCTCTCGTATCCTTTTTAGGCTGTGCCATCATCCGTCCTCCCAGAGATGGAGGCATCCGCTACAGAGGCCTGACACAAGAACAGGTACAGTACTCTCAATACCATCGCAGTACACTCTTAGAAAAAAAGGTGCTATCTAGAACCTAAAAGGGTTCTTCGGCTGTCCCTGTAGGAGAACCCTTTGAAGAACCCGTTTTGGTTCCATGTAGAACCCTTTCCACTGGGGTTTCTACATGGAACCCAAAAGGGTTCTCCCGTGAGGACAGCTGAAGAACCCTTTTAGAACCCTTTTTTTCTAGGAGTGTACTACCACTGTTATCACAGTACTATCACTACTATCACAGTGCTATCACTACTATCACAGTACTGTCAAAAGCCCTTACATTAACTCCTTTAATCATATCCAACCCTAGATAAAGTAGAAATAGCTCATATAGTTAGTTGCTTGTCAATTCTGACATTATCGCCCCTTTGATTCTCTCTAGCATGGCCATATCTAGTGGCTACCATGTTGTTGTTGTCATAATCATAGCAACGCATGGAAGCCTATAGGAAAAATGACTCATTAGTCAGATGATGTACATATTTAAAGAGATAGCTAAACATAAATCTACGTCATCTATTTCTGTGTGCAGATTCGCAATGTGCAGATCCTACCAGTGGACTACGAGATAGAGTACATCTGCAGGGGGAACAGGGTCATAGTGGGCCCTAAGGTCAGGAAGTGCCTTCCCAACGGCACATGGACCGACATCACACTGCACAGCAGGTGTCGTAAGTACTCTCTACTTTATTTACAGCCAACCCGTTTGACTTCATTGTCACTCTATTGTCACTCTCTAAGGGTAAATTCCCTCTTCAATGCCTGTCAGAGTGAATTCCTGGACGGGTCGGTTCTGGGGGAGGGGGGGCAGTGCCCCTGTGACAACAATTTTGGACCCCCTTGTGGCCCCCCTAAATGTGGAGTATGAAATCATTTTTACATAACACATTTTTGCTATCGTTCTTTTTTTACATCCATTATTAGACAGTGGCAACGATGATGATTATGAACATGGTCTTTTGCCTGCTAATGCCTGCAATGCAGTGAAGAAAACGATATAACGACAATAACGTCTAATGTAACTGGCCCCTCTAACAGTACAACTGGCCCCAGCTTGGCCCCCCCAGTTGAAATGGTCTAGAACCGCCACTGTTCCTGGATTGACTAGACTATATCACTGCCACTACTTAAGGATATCTCTGATGTATCATTGATCGTTGTGCACCATTCTGCTCTGTGTTCATTTCATCAACAATAAGTATGACAAAATATTTGTCAACAACCTATTTTTCCTGACGAAAACGAATGACGATAACGAGAAGCCATTCAAAAACGAAAACGGTAACAAATTAGTTTTCATTTTAGTTGATGAAAATGTGAGATATGAGAATTCCACATGAGACAAATGGGCATTCAATTTGACATGAAGCTCCTTTTCATCTGTTTTTTCCAATCATAAATGTGCATGCCTTCGCAGAATATGTAATGCAATCCTTACATTGGCAGAATTAACGTCTTTCAGTTGCACGGTCTGATTGAGCTGAGCTGATCTGCCCAGCTCTCCCACACATGTCACTTCAGTCACTCGTCAAACTTTTTAACTGATACATAGCCAGCAGGCCAGGACACTTCAATTGTAACTAACCTTAACTAGTAACAACGTTTCATCTCTCTTACTTTCAATGTAGGCTTATTTTTGCTTTGATCACATCAGATTGGAAGCTCAATTTTCCCATGTGCGCTGTGTTTAATCTGTGTTGGTGCTCTCACGGTCGACAAATGTGAGCGCAGTTTATTTCAGATTGGAAATATTAATGCTATTTGCTGAGTATTAGGAGTATTAGCCGACCAGCTGGCTCTCTTTCTGTCGAACCATCTGGTTTCCGAGCGCCTCAGAACGGGACTTGACAGGAAGCCTATGGCAGGAGCGGACGACACAACCACTGGTTTTAATTGGCTGATCTCTCAGCCTATCACTATCTAGCGCAACCCTTAGAACCTTCCTCTAAGTGTCCTGCATCCGGGGGCCAGTATTTGTTTTGTGTTCGTGTGCAACAAAGATAGGTCGGTTAGCTCGTGCAACATGGATATTACAGAGTCTGCTATATCATAAGTGTGTAAACAGCATTCAATCAGTGTACATCGTGTTACAGGGCGGCTAGCCGAGTTACGTTGGCTAGTTATTAGCATGAACGGCGATATGTGAAGCACCATAACAAAACTTTTCTGCCTCGACTCCTCATAGTCGTGTGATTCGCTCAGAATTTGAATTGATTATCATGTCACTCAGTAAATCTCAAACGGTCCCCACTGTTACCAGGCTCTTTGCATCAGCAGTTGGAGCCTGGAGACGAGGTTAGGAGTACAGTATTAATTCTGGCATTGTTGGAAAGCTCAGATTCTCCACCTTTTAAAGGAATCACTGTTATTTACCCCCAGCCAATGGTTATGATTGGGAGAAAAGAGCTGTATGCCTAAATTGTTTAACCTGTAGCCAAGGCTTTGTAGCTTAAATGGTAAATCATGGCTGACATTGGTTACAATCGGCCGCAATAGCAATGTGCCAGCTATATTAGGGGATAGTAGGCCTAGTTGGACAAGTCTATCTGAATGTGCACATGATGGAAGTAAGAGGTAAATACAGTATAAATACAAAAGTATGTGGACACCCCTTCAAATGAGTGGATTTGGCTATTTCAGCCACACCCGTTGCTGACAGGTGAATAAAATCGAGCACACAGGCATGCAATCGCCATAGGAAACATTGGCAGTAGAATGGCCTTACTGAAGAGCTCAGCAACATTCCAAAGTGGCACCATCACAGGATGCCACCTTTCCAACAATTCAGTTCATATTTCAAGCCCTGCTAGAGATGCCCCGGTCAACTGTAAGTGCTGTTATTGTGAAGTGGAAATGTCTATGAGCAACAACGGCTCAAGCTCACAGAAAGGGGGTGAAGCTCGAAGAGCGTAAAAATAGTTTGTCCCCAGATGCCAGGAGAACGCTACCTGCCCGTGTGCACAGTGCCAACTTTAAAGTTTAATGGAGGAGGAATAATGGTCTGGGGCTGTTTTTCGTGGTTCGGGCTAGGACCCTTAGTTCCAGTGAAGGGAAATCTTAACGCTACAGCATATAATGACATTGTAGACGATTCTATGCTTCCAACTTTGTGGCAACAGTTTGGGGAATGCCCTTCTATGTTTCAGCATGACAATACCTCCTGTGCACAAAGCGAGGTCCATACAGAAATGGTTTGTCGAGATTGGTGTGGAAGAACTTGATTGGCCTGCACAGAGCCCTGACTTCAACCCCATAGAACACCTTTGGGATGAATTGGACAGTCGACTGCGAGCCAGGCCTAATTGCTCAAATTCAGTGCCTGACCTCACTAATGCTCCTGCGGCTGAATGGAAGAAAGTCCCCGTAGCAATGTTCCAACATCTAGTTGAAAGCCTTCCCAGAAAAGTGGAGGCTGTTATAGCAGCAAAGGGGGTACCAACTCCATATTAATTCCCATGATTTTGGAATGAGATGTTCGATGAGCAGGTGTCCACATACTTTTAGGTATGTAGTGAATGAATTATTTAATTGGAAGGAAATGCACTGACTAAAACAAGACAAACATTTTTTTTGTTGACTGATAATAACTAAAACTAACGAAGAAGGAAATGATTAAAATGTGACTGAAATTTATTTGAAGACTAAAACTAAATAGAAAAAAGCTGCCAAAAAGAACACTGGTACCGTAGTAGCCTGGGTGCCAGTCTGTTTTCTGCTCTCTTGCCAACTCCTTGTAGAATTGTCATGCCATATATGTTCCATAAGGAGTTGACATCAGAGCAGAAACACACTGGCAGTTAGTACATGTCATGTAAATATGACTGCTGTCATTCTCACTAACCTTCCTCCCACTACTCTGTCCATCTCTCTCCCAGTGCTGCTGTGCCCTCGGGTGTGGACGTCCCTGGAGAATGGGAGGGTGGCGCTGAAGCCCCCTGGGCCACCGGTGGAGGGCACCGTGCTGCACTACAGCTGCCATGCTGGCTTCATGCTGGAGGGCAGGAACATCTCACACTGCACCAAGCTGGGCAAGTGGGACTCACCCAAACCTGCCTGTCTCTGTAAGTGCGGAATGGAATCCCAATCTTTTCATGTTACTCAGTTGTGATGCTTGTGTTGATATGAAATGTTTTGGTTTAGCTTCGAAATGGAAAAACAACACATATGCTCCATGGAAACATACATAGACAAACCAATATACGTTGAGTGTACAAAACATTAGGAACAACTTCCTAATATTGAGTCGCACCTCTTTTTCTCTTAGAACAGCCTCAATTTGTCGGGGCATGGACTCTTCAAGGTGTTGAAAGCGTTCCATAGGGATGCTGGGCCATGTTGACTCCAATGCTTCCCACAGTTGTGTCAAGTTGACTGGATGTCCTTTGGATGGTGGACCGTTGTTGATACACAAGGGAAACTGTTGAGTGTGAAAAACCCATCAGCGTTGCAGTTCTTGACACACTTAAACCGGCGAGCCTGGTACCTACTACCACACCCCATTCAAAGGCACTTAAGTCTTTTGTCTTGCTCATTCAGCCTTTGAATGGCACACATACACAATCCATGTCTCAATTGTTTCAAGGCTTAAAAATCCTTCTTTAACCTGTCTCCCCTTCACCTACACTGATGGAAGTGGATATAACGAGTGACATCAATAAGGGATCATAGCCTTCACCTGGATTCACCTGGTCAGTCTATTTCATGGAAAGAGCAGGTGTTCCTAATGTTTAGTACACTCAGTGTACATTGATATATTGTCAATATAGTTGTGTGTCCATGCATGTTTTCTACAATGGTGTATATGCTTTGTTTTGTGTGCAAATCATAGGTGTGTGTGTATAGGTACAAATGATAAGTATTCAGCTTCTTTGGATGAAGGTCAATTGTATTTACTTGAATCCTCGCATCCTCTCTCCTTGCCGCCTCCTCAAAACACAACGGCGGAGAAGGTCAGAGGTTCCTCCCCTCGGTTCCTCTTCTGATTTTGAGAAGGAGACAAGAAGGGAGAATGCGAGACATCCAGGAAATACAAATGACATTCACCCCCCTGTTCTGTGTACTTGTCTTAAACATGAAGTTATAGTACTGCCACCTGGTGGACACAAGCCATATTTTATGAATAATCGTGAATGATTGTGTAATACCCCATCAATTTTACATCTGTGTTCTCGTTTTGTAGGCTAAGAATGGGCTTCATATTTGTTCAAATGTATATGTGCTTTGGTATGAATTTACTTCAACGTATTTGATGCCCAAGAAGAATCACGAAGTCGAGAATTTGCAACCGTTTCATTTGAACTACACACATGAACTACATCTCCCACCAATCAGCTGTATATTTCTCTAATTTGAAAAGCTTGCAGGTCTCCATTTATTTTATATATTGTTTTCATTTTCAAAAAGTACTGGCTGGCAAAAAAAAACCCTGCTTAATCTAATATACAAAACATCAGACGGCCTGTAACTAACTGGTTCTTATCGTCCTTATCGCCAAGATTGTGCAAAGCTGTCATCAAGGCAAAGGGTGGCTACTTAAAATATATTTAGATTTGTTGAACACTTTTTTTGGTTATTACATCTTTCCATATATGTTATTTCATCGTTTTGATGTCTTCACATTTATTCTACAATATAGAAAAATAAAGAAATAAATGGAATGAGTTGGTGTGTCCAAACTTTTGACTGGTACTGTATATATATTAAATTCATTTTGTGATATAATCTTGAAGCCCATTCGAGAGATTTTGGGACATGACCCGGAAGTGAAGCGGATGTGGCCGTCACTTCCACAGGGTATACAGACAATACAGTAAAAGTAGTCTACAGTGGGCCTACATACTGATGTCAATTTAAGGATTATGGAGTACTGTACATGTGTAGTGAGTAACACGTATAGTGCATCAATCCATGAAGAATGAAACAATTCACAAACATCACACAGTATTAGTGTTGCATTTACATACGCTAGCAGTCACCAAATCATTTTTGACTATTAACAAATGTAATTTTGTCTTTTCTATTTGCTTGCCACAGATGACAGAAACTACAAAGGTAAGAGAGATTGGTTTTGGTTGGTTTGTCTATGAACGTAAAAGCTCATTGAAACAAATGTTGCAAAAAGTTGTAATGCTTCTGTTAAGCACAAGAGGGCAGTGGTGCATCATTTCTAGAGCAGGAAGCCTTCTGCTGACCAGTAATTCTACTGGTGAAGGATTTCAACTGATTCGAATTAGGTAAAGGGAAAAAATAATCCTGTCAACACCACATTGTCCAACTGAATGCGTTCAACTGAAATGTGTCTTCCGCATTTAACCCAACCCCTCTGAATCAGAGAGGTGCTGGGGGCTGCCTTAATTGACATCCACGTCTTCGACGCCTGGGGACCAGTGGGTGAACTACCTTGCTCAGAGGCAGAAAGACAGATTTTTACCTTGTCAGCTCGGGGATTCAATCCAGCAACCTTCCGGTTACTGGCACAATGGTCTAAGCACTAGGCAACCTTGCCAAGAGTAGAAATTACACAAAATAGGCTATAGTTAAATTGTTGTCCTTGTGGCATTGACAAGATTATTATTTGTTTGTCAGTTTTGTTAAAGATTATTGCTTCATTAAAGAGGCTACCTATTATATGCCTGTCGTAAAATACTGGGGTAAGACTTTTCAACTCCTCTTTCAGATCGTACAATATCACTAATAATTATTTGATGATTATTATCAACCATTAACGACAACATTACTCACTCATTTTAACTTAGTCTTCTCCTGCGCCAACCTGTCCTATCGGTGCATAGAAAGCACATTTTCTTCCAAAATCTCCATGAAATGTGAACCAGACTTACTCTCTCCTGTTATCTCTCATTAACTCTCTCGCATTCTCTCTCACGTTCTCTCTCTCTCTCTCTTTCTCTCTCTGTCTCTCACCCCATCTCTCTCTCTCTCTCTCTCTCTCTCTCTCTCTCTCTCTCTCTCTCTCTCTCTCTCTCTCTCTCTCTCACCCCATCTCTCTTCATTCCACTTATCACTCAGTGTGGTATCAACACCCACTTACTGCCTTCTGAGCTGGGTAAAGGTTAACACCCGGGCCTGTCTGTGTCTGTGTGTGGAGGTGTGTGTGTGGGTGTGTGTTAGCAGCAGTCAGAGGAAGTCAGAAAAAGCATTCTCTCCTCTGTGATCTTAAGCCCTGTGTTCTTATAGGTTAACCAGAATAGGGATTCCTGTACCACACTGGATCCCACCACTGATACAGCTGATATAATAGAAAGCTCTGGCAGAGGTGTTGCGACAGCGTTTTGTTTCTAAGGCTGTGGGCGACATTTTAGTCACACACACGAGCACAGATCTGTACAAAAATACCGTAAAATTATAATCGGCTTCGTGATTTAATTTGAAGCTTTTCTTCAACGATGTGCCTTATAAGGAGGAGATTATTTAACCAGAGTTAAAGGGGCAATCTGTAGTTGCAACATCCACTTTTGGATTTATACAGTACATGTATTGTATTGATTATTGAAGAATATCACTTATAAACGTCATACCACATCAGAACCCAAAATACAGTATAATCTTGTTTTACTCCATTATTTATAAACAATGTAATTGTAAACAAACACGATATAGCCTAAAAACATACAACTATGAATGTAATATCATGGGTAGTCAGTCCCTGCATCCGTAGCTCTGTCTATGAATTTGAGAGTGGTTACATTTCTCCAGCCCCATCCCTCAGTTATTGACCAAAACCAGTGGCGAGGTGACCGCTTTGATTTTGTTTTAATTGCAGATTGCCCCTTTAAGTAAACTGTACGATGCGCACCATGCACGCAATCCAACTGAGAGTTGCAGTATTTGGAACTAGCATTATATTATTTGTCATACCATCTATTCAAAATGTTGGTTTTTTTGCACAGTGCTCTTGTTGTGACAAATGTCTGCCCCATTATGTGTTGTTCGGTGTTTGCTGGCATATAGACGGCCGCGTAATGGAATAGCGTTTAAATATCAGGTGTGAATAATACATGGCATGCTGCGAAGTTCAAACAGGTGATCAATGAGAGAGAGAGAGAGAGAGAGAGAGAGGAGGGGAGGGGGGAGAGAGAGAGAGAGGAGGGGAGGGGGGAGAGAGAGAGAGAGGGGGAGAGAGAGAGAGAGAGAGAGGGGGAGGGGGAGAGAGAGAGCGAGAGAGAGAGAGAGAGAGAGAGAGAGGAGGGGAGGGAGGGAGAGAGGGAGAGAGAGAGAGAGAGAGGGAGGGAGAGAGAGAGAGAGAGGAGGGTTGGAGGGAGTGAGAGAGAGAGACAGAGAGAGAGGAGTTCTACGTCATTGTGGGCTACAGATGGCTCAGCGGGTTAGAGGTTGGAACACGCATGGTGCTGGCTGGCAACACAAGGGCTGTGAGTTGAATCGCCACCTGCGCCAAGTATACTGAATAACAGTTAGTAGCTTTGGGTCTGCTATTGACTATTACTGTAGTCAGATGCAATTCAGTAGTAAATCCACTCCACTGTAATCGTACTGAGGTGGAGGAAGGAAGGTGGCTATTTCTCCATCACACAATCTATCCCAATGTGCACAAAAATAGTATTTCTACAGTGATATTACACAGAGAACCTAAAACCAGCCTAATTGTTGAGCAAAGGTGGAATGCATTTATAGCATTGGGTTTATTCTCTAGTCCCCAGAGTGCCAGTAGCTGTTGCCAATGAGTCAGGTGTTACATTTTAGCCGTGGAAGAGGTGGAGTCATGAGAGCGTAGCATTACTGACTAATTCTATCATTCTATTATAGCTGGCTCTAATTCTGTTATTCATATTGGCCTACTGGGGGGTATGAGAGCCCTGTCTAAGAGCTGACAGTGAAACGGTGGCTGCGTCCCAAATTGCACCCTATTATTTAGAGCACACTACTTTTGACCAGAGCTCTACTTTATAGGGAATAGGGAGGCATTTGGGACGCGCTCAGTGGTGCATTGGCTCATTAAAGGGCAATGAGAGGAGGCTTTAAAACTTCTTCGGGATCGGTGTACCTTCCACGGGACGGTTGAGCTAACGTAGGCTGATGTGATTTGCATGAGGTTGTAAGTAACAAGAACATTTCCCAGGACATAGACATATCTGATATTGGCAGAAAGCTTCAATTCTTGTTAATCTAACTGCACTGTCCAATTTACAGTAGCTATTACAGTGAAAGAATACCATGCTATTGTTTGAGGAGAGAGCACAGTTTTGAACATGAAAAGTTATTAATAAACAAATTAGGCACATTTGGGCAGTCTTGATACAACATTTTGAACAGAAATGCAATGGTTCATTAGACCAGTCTAAAACTTTGCACATACACTGCTGCCATCTAGTGGCCAAAATCTAAATTGCAGCTTTGCTGGAATAATACATTATGGCCTTTCACTTGCATTTCAAAGATGATGGTACAAAAAAATACAAAAGAATGGTTGGTTTTGTCATTGTATTTTCTTTTACCAGATCTATTGTGTTATATTCTCCTACATTACTTTCACATTTCCACAAACTTCAAAGTGTTTCCTTTGAAATGGTACCAATAATACGCGTATCCTGGCTTCAGGGCCTGAGTTACAGGCAGTTAGATTTGGGTATGGCATTTTAGGCGAAAATTGAAAAAAAGGGGCGGATCCTTATTAAAGTGGACAGATGGTTCAAACAGCAGGTATGCTGTAGCCTGTACAGTAGCAGATCTTGGCTATACATCACACAGACTGACTCCAGGTCTGCTTAAATGAAGGGAAAAGGAGAGCAGGGAGATTGATGCACTGACTGGTCCACTGCTTTTGCTGATTTGTCAAAGTAGCCCTTGAGGCATTTTATGGTCTTCTATTGGCTTGTGGCTTGTGTGAATGAATGTTCTTTCATTGGTTATTGTGGTTGAGAATCGATTTGGCTCACTGTCAATCTAAAGTCTATGTTGATTTGATAATCAAATACTTGATATCTATCAGTGTACCCTCTATTTTCCAAGATAAAGTTAACTTATATATTGATATATATACTGTATATTGATTTGAATAATCTATTGCTCCCAAAATATGAATTAGAGTGACAGATACCGAGAGTGTGCCAATACTCTTTGATTGTAGAAACTAGGTGTTGCACACACACACACACACACACACACACACACACACACACACACACACACACACACACACACACACGCTCACTCACAAGCTCGCACGCACACACACTCACAAGCTCGCACGCACACACACTCGCACGCACGCACGCACACACACACACACAATTAAAAAGTTGGTAAATAGGCACACATGCGCGTGCACACACACACAATTCAAAAGTTGGTCAATAGGCACTGCAGTTTATAGTGCCCCCTTAACCATCCCCCCTGTCTCGCTTGCTTTCTCGATGTCTCTACACATTCACCGACTAGCAAATTGTCCTCGCTCATACACATATGCACACACACACACACACACACACACACGCACACTCATAGCCTCTGCTGCAGTGGATGATATACCTTTCGCGTATCATTCCTGGACACTTCGTTTCATCCTCTACAATTGGAAATACGGGTCGTTGCACGGACAGATTATTTTAAAACCCTGAAATTACGCACAGTGCGATTTGCTTTTATTAACCAGAGAATAAGAACAATTCAAACGTTATTCGTAATCCGGAGCTCATTTTCTCTCGTCTGGACTGGTCGCGCGCGCATACCTTTCGGTGCAAAATCATGGTGATCATGAATCATTAGAAATAACCGAGTAGCATTATTTTAATGTCTGTCCAGTATTCTACATCGCGACGGAAAGGGAAACTATCCTGCCTCATTAGCTTTTACAGCACTTGAACAAAACCATTCAATTTATTTGCTGGACCCAATTAATTGGACACTTCATTTTAGGTTTTGGAATTATTGAACTCTGACTGCTGAACGACAAAAAGAGGCAAACGTGGTTTCCAAACAAGTTATACCCTATTTATAAACCCAACATTCAACGTTGATAAAAACACGAACTATTTGCGTTGTATATCATGCGCCTCTGCACTGACAAATTATAAATCGAAACGATTAGTCCAGTGAAATAATATAAAGAGCAGGCGAGCTAGGCTATTTCTTATTATTGGCTAACAATCTTTCACTGTCTGTTAGCGAGGCGAACACGTGAATCCACTTTTTGGAGAGCGCAAAGTTCTTGCAATGAAATGCTATTGCGATTCATTGCAAATTCACCTCGAGGCTCTCTAAACTTTTAATTACAACACAATCTCCTATTATTCTAATACGAACCCAACTCCACTGCAACATTCGGAATATCGCTCCAATTCAATTTACCTGACCATGGCGGTAATTGGAAAAAGTCTGCGGCAATTATCGAGTGTTGCGTCCGGCCATATTGCACTTCGAGCATCGCTCACCTTACTTCTCCTCTCTTGGCCGTGCCCGTCCCTAGGCAAGAAGAAACTCTACATCGGAGCTCTTTTCCCCATGAGCGGCGGTTGGCCGGGCGGCCAAGCATGTCTCCCCTCTGCGCAGATGGCTTTGGATCTGGTGAACAACCGGACGGATATTCTGCCGGATTACGAACTGGAGCTGATATACTATGACAGTATGGTGAGTAGATGTTGGATCAAATAGATCAATTGTTGTAGTTAAAAAGTGAAAGCCACATAATCAGAAGAGAAAACAACTTTATCTTGGTTTTTCACAAGTCTATAGACCAGTTGAAATGAAATTAGACCAGTTTGTGTCCATGTAATATTAAATACATGAACACTTCATTTATATTTCAGTTACAGCCTTTCTTCTTTACACATGTCTTCACATTGTTAAAACTTGCCAACGTGATATTGATTTCCAGCAGGCATACTCCTTTGAATGTATTGCGCTTATAGCAGGTGGGTGCAATAATGTGACAACTCAGCAGCATACTAATTTAATATTGTCAAGGGAGTTATGTACCAAAAGCCAAGTTATATTACCGCTTTTAGAATAGTTGCACAGTTGCCCATTTAATTTAAAAAAACAAAACAAGGCAACAGTAAACTCGTCATCCCCCACAAAAGATGCAGCGTCCCCCTTGGGCAAATTGAGATATCACTCGCAACTAACACATTTCAGTTACATTTTACATTTTAGTCATTTAGCAGACGCTCTTATCCAGAGCGACTTACAGTAGTACATTTCTTTTTTTCGTACTGGCCCCGTGGGAATCGAACCCACAACCCTGGCGTTGCAAACACCATGCGTTGCAAACACCATGCTCTACCAACTGAGCTACAGGGAAGGCTGTTAATTACTATAGCTCCGGCTTTAGGCCAATCAGTGTCATTTTGTAAATGCCCGGATCTCTATGGCAAGACAAATCATTGACCCAAATGTCGTCAAAATCGGCCTAGTGCTGTCTGAGATATCGCATGTGGCTAATGTACGAATGGACAGAGACCGATCCACAGTCGCCTCTTCGATTTCATGGTGGTGGACGATAAACTAAACTAATGCCAAGTCAAACACTGATATTGGCTTGCTGCAATTCAGCACCAATGACAGCGTCAGTGGACAACCACAAAGCATCAGCTGGCTGCTAAATGACGAAGTGGGAGGCAATAACTGGGGCAGAAACAGTGAGAAACATATAAGATGTGTAGTGAGTGAATAGTGCTGACATTTGAAAATGCCTATATGATGAATGATTGATGAGAGACAAGCAGCAGGGTGTTTTGTTAATTTAATAACACAAATATTTGGCTCTATCATTTCCTGGTTAGTCACTGGAGCTTAGTGGTCAGCTAATGGTCAAATGGGTCAGTGATGGTCAGCTATAGACATTTTTTAAATATATTTTTTTAAGACAGATCACCTCATTTGCTTTAACACACAGCCATCCTTCCCACTGGGTTTCCATGTCAATCATACTACAGGACAGATGCCTCCACTACACCCGGGCGTACGGCACACAGGCATGAAACAGTTAACTGTGCTGTGACTGGTTAAGGAGCAGTGCTCGCTTTGTTCTGATTGGTGTAAAAGGCTCTGCAATGGAATCCCATTGTAAAGAATAGGGGAGAGGAAAGTTGGCATGGCAACACAGTTACCATTGAAACAAACAGGCTTCGTATTTTTCTACTTTCAATTAGATAAGAATATGGATGAATAGATATGGTTGATGTATACATGTTGAGATTCAGAGTTTGAAAATCATATACAAAACATGACGTTAGGCTGTGGACATATGAAATATATTGACTATACATATTATTTAACTTGAAACAGCTTTGTGAATCAATGGTACTGCCCATGGAATACAATATATTCTAAAATCTAGAATTCCCGGAATTTATGGGATTAATCTCACCCATTGGTTGATTTATGGTTCTCTTTTTGTTTTGACAACCAATAGATTTACACCTTTGTGACAGACCAATACGTGACTAGAACCAAATCAATGAACATGTCAGACAGTGACACTTTCTTGAATGTAGCCTGCAGGTGCGTGCTAGTGTACAGTTATTGCTAATTACAGTTGGATTTGATGATCACTTTAACGATCAGTGGGTTGTGAACGCTTCACGCCTGGCTGTAATGTTAATGAGCAGCTTATGGCATTAAGAGTGAAATTATAGGAGATGGAATTGAATACGGCTAATATTTACTTTCAGTTATTATCCAATCAACAGCTTTTTTTGGTCAGCTACCAAATATCACACAGGAAATCATAACTCGCACTCTGTTTGAGCAGGAGATTTAGAAATAAGAATCACCATCATCCAATTGTTTGTCTTCTTAATTGCTTTATAATATCTAGGGTTGGGATATGAAATATGAAGAAGTGCTCGGCTTGGACGTATAACGACGTTCAATAATAGAACGTGTTCGTCTACCGTAAAGGTCACAATAGTTCCAGTGATGCTTCGAAATGTGATCCGTTTGCCTTGGGAAAAGGATGACTCATCAAATATAACATGACATAATTAGATGCTGAATAATGAAATATCAAGAAGACTTTAGTATAGATGAACTTCAACACTTACACCGTTTATTTGTAATGCAGCGTATCTCCCAGTGCGGCAGGTAGCCTAGTGGTTCGAGCGTTGGGCCAGTAACTGGAAAGGTTGCTGGATTGAAACCCAGAGCTGACGAGGTAAAAATCTGTCCTGCTCTTGAACAAGGCAGTTAACCCACTGTTCCCCTGTAGGCCGTCATTGTAAAATAAGAATTTGTTCATACAGTGGCAAAAAATGTTATCTGATCTTCATCTAGGTCACAATAATAAACAAACAATAACACACAAACAATTATATGTTTTCATGTCTTTATTGACACACGGTGTAAACATTGACAGTACAGGGTAGGAAAGTAATGTGAACCTTGGATTTAATAACTGGTTGACCCTCCTTTGACAGCAATAACCTCAACCAAACGTTTTCTGTAGTTGTTCAATAGACCTGTTCAACAGTCAGGAGGAATTTTGGACCATTCCTCTTTACAAAACTGTTTCAGTTCAGCGATATTCTTGGGATATCTGGTGTGAATTACTCTCTTGGGGTCATGCCACAGCATCTCAATTGGATTGAGGTCAGGACACTGCCTGGGCCACTCCAGAAGGCATACTTTCTTCTGTTGAAGCCATTCTGTTGTTGATTTACTTCTGTGTTTTGGGTCGTTGTCCTGTTGCATCAACCAACTTCTGTTGAGCTTCAATTGGCGGACAGATAGACTAACCTTCTGAAAAATGTCTCGATAAACTTGGAATTCATTTTTCCATCAATGATAGCATGCTGTCCAGGCCCTGAGGCAGCAAAGCAGCCCCAAACCATGATGCTCCCTCCACCATACTTTACAGTTGGGATGAGTTTTTGATGTTGGTGTGCTGTGCCTTTTTTTTCTCCACACATAGTGTTGTGTGTTCCTTCCAAACAACTCAACTGTAGTTGCATCTGTCCACAGAATATTTTGCCAGTAGTGCTGTGGAACATCCAGGTGCACTTTTGCAAACTTCAGACGTGCAGCAATGTTTTTTTTGGACAGCAGTGTCTTCTTCCATGAACACCATTCTTGTTTAGTGTTTTACGTTTCGTAGACTCGTCAACAAAGATGTGAGCATGTTCCAGATATTTCTGTAAGTCTTTAGCTGACACTCTCGGATTCTTCTTAACCTCATTGAGCATTCTGTGCTGTGCTCTTGCAGGACGGCCACTCCTTGGGAGAGTAGCAACAGTGCTGAACTTTCTCCATTTATAGACCATTTGTCTTACCATGGACTGATGAACGTCAATGCTTTTAGAGATACTTTTGTAACCCTTTCCAGCTTTATGCAAGTCAACAATTCTTAATCTTAGGTCTTCTGAGATCTCTTTTGTTCGAGGCATGGTTCACATCAGGTTATGCTTCTTGTGATTAGCAAACTCAAATTTTGTGAGTTTGTTATAGGGCAGAGCAGCTCTAACCAACATCTCCAATCTCGTCTCATTGATTGGACTCCAGGTTAGCTGACCCCTGACTCCAATTAGCTTTTGGAGAAGTCATTAGCCTAGGGCTTCACATACTTTTTCCAACCTACTGTGAATGTTTAAATTATAAATTCAATATCGACAAGAGAAATACAATAATTTGTGTGTTATTAGTTGAAGCACACTATGTTTGTCTATTGTTGTGACTTAGATGAAGATCAGATCAAATTTGATGACCAATTTATGCAGAAATCCAGGCAATTCCAAAGGGTTCACATACTTTTTGTTGCCACTGTAACTGACTTGCCTAGTTAAATAAAGGTTCAATAAAAATCTATCTACCTGGGAAGACTGCTGCTTGTTTGTTTGTGTGGCAGTATAGGGAGAGAACATTAGACTATTTACAGCACATTGAGATCTATACACAGACACACCACTCACCCTCTCTAGACCGTTGCCATGGTTATATCAAAGCGGAGACTGATAACTTTGATCAATTATTAACTGTGGTGGAGGGAGACAGAGGTACAGAAATGGCGTGATGAGGTGCTCTCTGTGTAGGGGTGCCGTCTTTCGTATGGGACTTTAAACTGGTGTCCTGACTCTCTGTGATCACTAAAGATCCCCTGGCACTTATCGTAAGAGTAGGGGTGTTAACCCCGGTGTCCTGGCTAAATTCCCAATCTGGCCCTCACACCATCATGGCCACCTAATCATCCCCAGCTTCCTATTGGCTCATTCATTCCCCCTCCTCTCTCCTGTAACTATCCCCCAGGTCGTTGCTGTAAATGAGAGTGTGTTCTCAGTCCACTTACCTGGTAAAATAAGGCTTAAATAAAATGTAAAAATCTCTCACTTCCCCTTTAATTGGCGGCTGGAACTCAACTTGATAGGACTCAATCAGGGACCAAAATTATTAATATGTCCACACGGTCCACATGTATCAAATTCATGTATGCACCATTTAACACTATGACTCAAGTGGTACTCAAGATTTAATTACAGGGGGAGATGTAGAAATTCACAGTGACTTGAAATAAGACATAAGATCCCTCTGATCCTCTTATATATTCACACTTCTTTTATACTATTCAATCTGAAATGCAATTAAAGAGAATAAAGTAGATTAGCATATGTGGCTTCTTCTCCTATTCTTTCTGTGGGATTGGTTTCTCATCAAAGTCTCATGGGCGGATAGATTGGATGCTGGAGTAGTATCGCAGTAGTGCTAACTCTGACACTAATATTGGGTTGCATCGTTTCAGCACCACGGACAGTGCGTGTGTGTGTGTGTGTGTGGAAAAGAGGAGGGTTATACATCCCACCCTCACAACAACAAAAAACATGGTTTTCGGACATGTGAAGTTTCACTTGTACATTTTTTACATGTGTTTTTCCTTTATAATTTATTTTTTATTCCCACTTCCAGCTACATCTGGTCTCCCATCCAGAGACTGACCCTGCTTAGCTTCAGAGGCAAACCTGCAGTAGGGTGCTTTGTTGCTATAATGAATTTGTCAGAACATGCAACTGGAAAAAAGGCAGGGAAAGCAAAGACCAGAGTAACGTAACCAAAGATAGGGGAAACGGCAGGGAAAGCAAAGACCAGAGTAACGTAACCAAAGATAGGGGAAACGGCAGGGAAAGCAAAGACCAGAGTAACGTAACCAAAGATAGGGGAAACGGCAGGGAAGTGGGAGGCATTTTATTTAATTGCATTATCATACGTTTTTTCAACTGAAAACTATTTTTTTGCATTAATTTACATTTCATTGGCTCTCGCATTTAAAAATTATTTTGTTTTGCTATCAATAGTTTTGGGTTTATGTTTTGCATTCAATATCATTCTTTTTGTTTGGAATACTAAGAATGTTGTTCTGGACTACAGAAGTTTTGCTTCATATTAATGGCACAAACGTAGCTCACTCACTAGAGCAGGGTTAGGCAACCCTGGTCCTGGAGGGCTGCAGGTGCTTCATGTTTTTGATTGAACCAACCTGGAAGTCCAGGTGTGTTGAATTTAAGCGATCACTGAACTGATCAATTAGCTCAGTTGGTCCATGTGGTGCCTAGTTAGAACAAAATCACGGTTGCCTACCCCTGCACTAGAGGATTGCACCGTGTAACAACGCTGTTACTCAATTAAAAGTGTTTCAAGTGGCAGTCCTTAATTGAAACATTAACAAAGTGTTCTCCTTGCCACAGTTTCGGTAAACAGCTGATGGATGGAGCTGAAGAAATGCAACGACTCTTATATCCATAGGCTACGCTATGGATGCAAGTACTGACCATCCATCAAAATTATAGTTTTAACTATGTTTTTAGGTTATACAGTGTTTGTTTACATTTACTTTGTTTACAAACATTGGAGTAAATGTGAGTATTCTTACATGTGAAACGGCAAGTTAGATTGTCTCTTTAGATGTGGAATTGCAAGGTCACATGAAAAACAATCACACGGTAAAGTGTTTTCAAATAAGATTTTTACAGGCGTGATTCCACATGCAAAAGTGATTTTTTTTTCTTACATGTGAAACAGCAAATGTGATTTTCACGTAGGAATGTTTTTCATATGTGAAACGGCATATCCTATTCTCACATGTTCAAGTTTTCACATGTGAACCGCAAAATTTCACATGTCAAACTGCAATTCGCATGTGAGGTGAAAACATGTTATTCTCCTCACATGTGAAAAGGTGGCGTTAACATCTACATTTAATGTACGTGAAAATATGGTTTCACGTGAAATGTAAGCTCAACAGGTGAAAACTGCTATTTCGCGTGTCAAACTGCAAATTTGACATCCATTTTTGTTGTTGTAAAGGCAGGCATCTCCAGTAGTTCTCAGGGGCAGAGAAAAGGTCATGACCGTCTGACATGTTATCAGATGTGACAGGGTAGCAAAACGTCACTTTCTCCCCCATTGTGATCAATTGGACTTGGTGGTATCGTGATATCTAGACCATATCCTACAATCTAGAGACAGTAGCATTAGACAACAACGTTTTAACAGTCAAACAACCATCATTGAAATCAACAGGCAATTATTGCATCCGATACATCTGCTTCTTGAGTGCGCTATTTCCGTCTCGGAAAACAAACGGAGAACAAACCAACGCCCAAATCAGGGCCCATAATGTCCGTTGTTAAGTCACGGTTTTCCACAACCAGATTGCTTGTGACACTCAACTGCAATGCATGGGAGTTGTGTCTCCTCTCTCTCCCCCTCCACGGCAGATCACCATTAAACGTGTCAGGCTGATTTAGATCGGGCCTTACTGAGGACTGGAATGGGGATGGCTTATTCAAAACCTTGTTGACAGGCCTGTGATGGATAATTTGTTCATGATTGGACCACCTCAAGCTTATTTTACATTTATTTGAGGCTTTGAATGTGTTCTGTTTGGGATATCTCCCTCCCTCTTTGCGCAGTCATATTTTCTTCCTGTCTCTTTTTGGACAGCGTGGTCGATTTAACTCTCTCCGTGGCCATCCTTTCCCCACTTTTATACTGACGCTCAATAAGGCTGAATATCGATCGCTGTTCTGTTTTTCTGTTTCTGATATTCTTCTTTCTTCCCCCCCTCCCTTCTCTCTCTCTCTCTCCCTCTCTCTCTACCCCTGTTCTCTACCCACCCCCTCACTTTCTCTCCCACGTATCTCACCCCTCTTCTCTTCCTCTCCTTCCCCCTATTTCTCTCCTAATCTTCCTGCTCTTTTTCCTCTGTCTCTCTCTCCCTTCATCTCCCCCTCTCATCTGTCTCCCCTTTTATTTCCCTCCATCTCCCCCCATATCCCCTCCATCTCCTCCTCCTCCTATCTCCTCCTCCCTCCATTTTCCCCCTCTCCCTCTTCCTCTTCCTCTTTCTTTCTCTCTTAGTGTGACCCGGGGGAGTCCACCAAGTTGCTCTATGATCTGCTCTACACAGAGCCCATCAAGACAGTCCTGATGCCCGGCTGCAGCTCCGTATCCACACTGGTAGCAGAGGCTGCTCGCATGTGGAACCTCATAGTGGTGGGTAGCTACTGTGTGTGTGTGTGTGTGTGTGTGTGTGTGTCTGTGTCCCATGCTCTCTCTCTCTCTCTCGCTCTCTCTCTCGTAATCTCGTAATCAACCTTAAACTTTAGTCAACCTTTTTAGCCAAGTAATTAATTGAGAACAAATTAAATCTCCCTATCTATCCTTCTCTCTCCTTCATTAAAAACTCTATCTCTTTTCGTTTTTCCAATCTCCTCTTTACTCCCTCCACTTGTCAGCAACTAGTGCCTCGGGCCTGTCTGCTTGATTTCCTCTGTTCTCTTCCTCTCAGCCTCCTTGTTCCTACTCTAGCTGTCGATCTCCCCCCCGATCTCCCCCCCCCACACACACACACACACACACACACACACACACACACCACACACACACACACACACACACACACACACACACACACACACACATATATAAAGGGATGAGGCTCTTTAGTGAGTGAGTGTACACCACCACCAATCTCCACACACTTATTTCTGTCTCTGTTCAGCCCTTAGGAGGAGTATCTCTCTGCATGTCAAACAAGCCTATCAGAGAGGGAAAAGAGCCAAGGACCAAACAGACCAGAATCAAGGGACTTCTGGGTGCTCCAATTGTAGGCTGCATTCGGATCTCCCAAAGCCTAGCGTAGCAACTCAGTCTACATTTAAAGCCAGTCTCATTGACCCAATACAAGAAAAAAGTGAATACCGGCACATCCTGTGAAACGTTTTCAAACATATAGCAACGGAAAAACAAAAATGTGACTTTCTTGTTGGACAAATCCAGTTAATCCCTTCCTGTTTTAGTCCATTTGGTGCATAATGAACACGACCCTGAACCAACTCATTTTGAGGCTAGTGTTTGTTTCAGGTCGTGAAAAAAGCACATTGGAGCACTTCTCTTCTGCTTCCTGCAAAGTGGTGTTTTATGAGCCTCTCTGTGCCCCGCCGCTTTGCTCCATTTCCTTCTATTTCATTCTCCCGTGTGTGTGTCACCCCTAATGCTGGAGCTGTATTCCACAGGCTGATACCATCGTCCCCCTGACTGCACCCAATTGTGAGCTGGCAAACTCTATTCTACTCTACATGTCACTAGCTGTATTGTCTGCTGTCCATGTATTGGGGGCTCCGCTACCTCTACATACACCAGGACATTTGTTTACGCTGGGACTCGATATTGTACATGACGTTTGACATTTGACATTTATCATCAGGTCTCTCTACCTTCTTCTTCTCTCATTCCCTGATGTCAGGGTGCCGATGCTCTGAACACCGAAACCAAAGTCATGATAGATATAGAACATGAGACCCCCTTCACCTCTTAATTCAATTGAAATCAGTGCAATAAGTTGCATTGGTACCGGAATACATTAGTACTGTTTATTGCCTGGCTGTGTAGTGTTGTCAATGTTTATCTCCCTCCCTATCTCCCTCCCTATCTCCCTCAGTTGTCCTACGGCTCCAGCTCTCCAGCCTTGTCCAACAGGAACCGCTTCCCCACCTTCTTCCGCACCCACCCCTCGGCCACCCTCCACAACCCCACCAGGGTACGCCTCTTCCAGAAGTGGAAGTGGACCAAGATCGCTACCATCCAGCAGACCACAGAGGTCTTCACTTCGGTCAGTACACTCTCTCCGTCTATCTCTTCTCTCCGTGTCTCTCTCTCGCTCTCTTTCTATCGCTCTGTCTCTGTATCTCTCTCTGTCTCTGTCTGTCTCTCACTCTCTGTCTCGCACTCTGTGTCGGTCTCTCTCTCTCTCTAATCTTTCTTCCACAGCCTCCTCTTCAGTGACTCTCCCACATCTTAATGAGCAAATGAGTGTGTGGGAGTGGGTGTGTGCGTACGTGGAACTTATATGCGGTGTGATAGTCTTTTAAGTATTCAATCCCACAATTGATCGTGGATTTCTGAAGTAATTTGTTGGAATATTGGTGGTGAGAAATATTGATCAGGCAATACATCTCTCTGAGCAACCAGGTGGATAATGTGGTCCTTGGGTTCTTTCCTCTAATGGAGGTTAATGATCTCCCTCTTCCTTGATCTTTACTCACCTCTATCTCTCCTCTTTCCTCTCTCTTTCCCTACGTCTTTTCCTCTTTATCTTCTCCCCTTCTTTCTGCCTCTCGTTTTCTCTCTTTTCCCACCTCTCTCTCTCAAATGATCTTTCTCTTTCTCTCCCTCTGTCCTTTATTATCTCTTTCCTTTTTTACGCTCTTCTTTCTCGGTCCATTTCAATTTCTTGTGCCTTTCCTTTCTCATTTTCTCACCCCTTCCGTCTTTCTTTCAATCTCTACCCCCCCTCCTCTCTTTCTATCTTCCCCATCCCTTCTCTCTTTTGTCTTTCCTTCTCTGTTCTCTCTTCCTTCTCTATTTCTATCTACCCCCTCTCTCCTTCTCTCATATAGACTCTGGATGATCTGGAGCAGAGGGTGAAGGAGGCTGGGATTGAGATCAGTGTGAGACAGAGCTTCCTCACCGACCCGGCTGTCGCTGTCAAGAACCTCAAGGTGCTTTGATGAAATATTCAATGGGGGGGGGGGGGCTGCTGTTGCTCTCCCCTGCTCACAGCTGTGCCTGTTAGCGAAGTGAGGTGATTTAATACAGGAAATGAATGCAGGAGGCTAATTAGCACTGCCAACTGCCAGGCTGTGAAGTGCCGAGGTAGCCGAGGTTGTACCATAGAATTGGAATAGTCAAAGTGTAAAGGCTTGTATCATTATTATTGAACTATGCGAATGTATTTTCATTACGATGGCTTAAATAATTGCGCTTGCTGTCGTTGAATAGCGTCAGGATGCCAGAATAATTGTGGGGCTCTTCTATGAGACGGAAGCCAGGAAAGTGTTTTGCGAGGTGAGTGTTTTTCCTTGTTTGACCTCAAGTTATGTTAAGCATTCAGTCATCGGGCTATTTATAGTTATTGACCTCTATCGTATCTTGAACCTCTATCTGAACAAATTACCATTTTTATTTAATTAATTCTTATTTGTACTGTGGTGATGATGTAGCCTTGAGAAGCAACGAATATTTCTGTGTAATTAAGTATTATTTAACAGACAATTAAGTGTTTCATCTTCTTCTTCTCTGTCTATTTTCCAAATGTTTCTCTCTCTCTCTCTCTCTATCTCTCTCTCTCGCTCTCTCTGCCCTTCTCTTTTTTCCTATTTTCTCTCTCTTTCGCTTTCTCTCCCCTCTCTCTCTCCCTCCAACTCTTTCCCTCCATCCTCCAGGTATTTAAGGAGAAACTGTATGGGAAGAAATATGTCTGGTTTCTGATTGGTTGGTATGCTGATAACTGGTTCAAGATCAAAGACCCGTCCATCAACTGCACCATCGAGAACATGACAGAGGCGGTGGAGGGCCACGTTACCACGGAGATCGTCATGCTCAACCCCGAGACCGTCCGCGGAGCCTCCAACCTGGTGAGAACATCTGGGCCGGATCTAGCACTGATCCAGGATCAGGTCCCCCAAGTCCATGTAATGTTATTGATTATGATCAGCATTCCAACGTGGTGAGCAACATCTGCTCTCCATCTGGTCATGCTGTCCCTTCAATTTCACACGCTGCCAGCTTAGCTGCGGATTAGCTTCATATACCTTCCTCTACCTGCAGAGCGGTGGCTTGATATGCTTCTGCAATAGTACACTATAGGGGCCCTTTAGGCTTTTCCACACCACATGTTTCTTAGCCCAGGGCAGAGACACATATTTAGACATTTATATGAAATAAATGTCCCTGGCCCATTGCTATCCCTAATAAGTATTCAACGTAGGTGACAATGGAACTCTGTGATTTGCTAGCCCCAAAAAGCTGGCGTAAAAGCTGTCTTAGCCCTGAGCTAAGTACAGTACCGTTTGAGTTCAAAGGTTAGTAATAAGAAACCATTACACAGTGCTTGAGGCTCCAGTATTGCCTAAATCTAAGTTGACCCTAATGCAACTAACATAGTGATTCTAATTATAGAAATGTCATACTAATGAGTTTAATGGTTCAGTTTGAAAGCCACACGAATGGTGACCCTCATATATCAACTCCTCCCCTTCCCTATGTCTGGTCCAATCAGACCTCTCAGGAGTTCCTGGGGGCGTTGATGAACCGGCTGGGGGGTAAGAACCCGGAAGAGACGGGGGGCTTCCAGGAGGCCCCTCTGGCCTACGACGCTGTCTGGGCCCTGGCCCTGGCCCTTAACAAGACTGTGGCCCCTCTGAAGGCCAAAGGCCGCAGGCTGGAGGACTTCAACTACAACAACCATGACATCACAGCAGAGATCTACCGCGCCCTCAACACCAGCTCATTTGAAGGCGTGTCTGTGAGTACAGGAGGGAGGGTCATCCAGTAGAATATACTAGGGCCATGTTCATTAGGGCACAAAATGTTTGAAAACCTTTTGCAATGGAAAACGCAAATGAGTGTTTCTTATTATACAAGTCCAGGTAGTCCAACCCTGGTTGGAGGATTAACACACCTGATTGAACTACTAAACTTATCATCAAGCCCTTGGTTAGTTGAATATGGTGTGTTAGGTATGGGTTGTAGCAAAAGCCTGCATACTCTATTTGTCCCAGGACCGGATTGAAGAATACATGTGTAATGTATGTATTGGCTCATTCAATAAGTCTGAATGGATGACAGTAGATTTCTGACTCGATGTAGCACTTTTCTTCTCCTTCAGGGTCATGTGGTGTTTGATGCCCAGGGTTCCAGGATGGCTATGACCCTTATTGAGCAACTGCAAGGTAAAGTCATCTATCACCATTTCAAGCATATTTCAGCCTTTCCTTGTTCTGGATATCCTACAGTAATGGACCTTAAAAAATAAATAAAAACAATCATTGACATTTTGTTGCGGAGCGACTGAATGTCAGTCAGTCCAGTCCATTCATCCAGATCAAGGCTGTCTGCTGACGCTTTTCTTACTTTCCCTCCGTTCTCACTCGTGTTTATTTCAGAGCAGAGCATTTTTTGGACACGCAAATTGTGTCTATTTATAAATGTGTTGAGTCAAGTCTTCAGTCTAATTGGAAGAGGCCTGGATCGAAGCTAAAGTGGCGGATAATTTTGTACCTCTGTTCTTTTTGGACCCCTAATGGATAAAAAAAATGATAATCCTACTTCTTCCTGCATGCAAATCAAATCAATTCAAATCAAATGTATTTATATAGCCCTTCGTACATCAGCTGATATCTCAAAGTGCTGTACAGAAACCCAGCCTAAAACCCCAAACAGCAAGTAATGCATGTGAAAGAAGCACGGTGGCTAGGAAAAACTCCCTAGGAAAAACTCCCTAGAAAGGCCAAAAACCTAGGAAGAAACCTAGAGAGGAACCAGGCTATGAGGGGTGGCCAGTCCTCTTCTGGCTGTGCCGGGTGGATATTATAATAGAACATGGTCAAGATGTTAAAATGTTCATAAATGACCAGCATGGTCAAATAATAATAATCATAGTAGTTGTCGAGGGTGCAACAAGCACGTCCGGTGAACAGGTCAGGGTTCCATAGCCGCAGGCAGAACAGTTGAAACTGGAGCAGCAGCATGGCCAGGTGGACTGGGGACAGCAAGGAGTCATCATGCCAGGTAGTCCTGAGGCATGGTCCTAGGGCTCAGGTCCTCCGAGAGAAAGAAAGAAAGAGAGAATTAGAGAGAGCATATTTAAATTCACACAGGACACCGGATAAGACAAGAGAAATACTCCAGATGTAACAGACTGACCCCAGCCCCCCGACACATAAACCACTGCAGCATAAATACTGGAGGCTGAGACAGGAGGGATCAAGAGACACTGTGGCCCCAGCCGATGAAACCCCCGGACAGGGCCAAAAAGGCAGGATATAACCCCACCCACTTTGCCAAAGCACAGCCCCCACACCACTAGAGGGATGTCTCCAACCACCAACTTACCGTCCTAAGACAAGGCCGAGTATAGACCACAAAGATCTCCGTCACGGCACAACCCAAGGGGGGTGGGCGCCAACCCAGACATGAAGACCACGTCAGTGACTCAGCCCCTGTAATAGGGTTAGAGGCAGAGAATCCCAGTGGAGAGAGGGGAACCGGCAAGGCAGAGACAGCACTGGGTAGCATTTCGCGTGCTGCCGTGCTAGTGACGAGGTCGGGTAATTTGGTTAATACATTGAAAGCCTCGACTTGAATTGGTGAATTATTCTAATCAGTATTCATGGTTAAGGATGCCACATACTCGTTCTCTCCCTCTGTCTTTCTTTCCCTGTGGTAGCTCTGTATCGGTCCTTCTCTCTGTATCGTCTCCATCTCTTCGTTCCACTTTTTCCCTCTTCTCTCCCTCTATTTGTGGATCTGAAATGTTCTGCCATGCACTTCCATAGCCTTCTTTTCATAATGATGTTTTGATCTGTCACTCATTTTCAAAGTGTTTCTTTTGCTTGTTGTCGTTTGAACCCTTCATAACCCAAGGACATTATGTAGGTAGGAGGAAGAAAGAGGATTTGAGAAGATGTTAATTGAACTCTCTTCTCCCTCTCACTGTG
Organism: Salmo salar; assembly: GCF_965601325.2. Lineage (NCBI taxonomy): Eukaryota > Metazoa > Chordata > Actinopteri > Salmoniformes > Salmonidae > Salmo > Salmo salar. The sequence continues at coordinate 58,028,512 of NC_138295.1, forward strand.
TAGGAGGAAGTTACAAGAAGATTGGATACTACGACAGCTCTCAGAAGAATCTCTCCTGGTTCGGCAACGATGTGTGGATAGGTGAGGCGGAGTTGAGTACGTTTGTCTTTGTCAGGCTTCCTGTGTATGTCTCTCTCTCTCTTTGTGTGTGTGTGTGTGTGTGTGTGTGTGTGTGTGTGTGTGTGTGTGTGTGTGTGTGTGTGTGTGAGACTGTCTCACTGTGAGTCATCTATGTAACCATCTATCTCGTTCCCCTCACATTAGACATACTGTTACACCTACTCTTTCTCTAAGCCCGCACTGCCTCCATCCATCACTTCCATGTCAGACAAATCACCACTTCTGGCTTTAAAAGCAATCATTTGGACCCTCATCCTCCTTCACCCAGAATTAGTTTACACCCAGTGGCCAGTGGCCAGACCATGGCAGTCAGGAAAGCCTGAACCCATCCACACTTCTTCACTTTGGGAAAGTTCAACATCAGCCACAGAGCATGACACAGTCTGCAGAGAAATGCTGTTACTGTCGATTTGCTTCAGTCACACCAAGACAAATGTTGTAGTTCAGTTGTTTACCGGCCCAGCCCTCCCTTGAGAGGTGACTGCACCGCTAATCAATCGTGCATGCTGGGAGCCCAGAGAGAGGGCACCGTTGTAGACTTTTAAGGAAATTATTTGTTGCCAAGGCTTAGCTTAGCCTCCGAGGGGAGCGGGGCCAATGGGTCCAATCAGAGACGACTGTATGGTGACCTGTATCTATCACAAGGCCGACTTACTGTAGGGCTGAGTTTGGTGGTCTTACTGTAGGGCTGAGTTTGATGGTCTTACTGTAGGGCTGAGTTTGATGGTCTTACTGTAGGGCTGAGTTTGGTGGTCTTACTGTAGGGCTGAGTTTGGTGGTCTTACTGTAGGGCTGAGTTTGGTGGTCTTACTGTAGGGCTGAGTTTGGTGGTCTTACTGTAGGGCTGAGTTTGGTGGTCTTACTGTAGGGCTGAGTTTGGTGGTCTTACTGTAGGGCTGAGTTTGGTGGTCTTACTGTAGGGCTGAGTTTGGTGGTCTTACTGTAGGGCTGAGTTTGGTGGTCTTACTGTAGGGCTGAGTTTGGTGGTCTTACTGTAGGGCTGAGTTTGGTGGTCTTACTGTTCTGTAGTGTGACAGGAGTGAGTTTGGTGTGATGTAGGTTTACAGAGGTGAGGATGCTTTGTTCCAGAGGTGATGGAGTGCAGTCTAGATTTCTGGAGAGTGATAGAGAGGTTAGTTTGCTATAGAGGTGACAGTGTTAAGTTTAGTTGACCCGCACACTCTTAGAAAAAGGGTTCTAAAGGGTTCTTCAGCTGTCCTCATTGGAGAACCTTTTTAGGTTCCATGTAAAACCCTTTTTGGTTTCAACCATTTTGGGTTCCATGTAGAACACTCTGTGGACAGCCGAATAACCCGTTTAGGTTTTAGATAGCACCTTTTTTTCCTAAGTGTGTACAGTAACAGAGGTGAGTCTAGTTAACTGGAGAGTCACAGCCCAATCGGCAAAACTGGTTGCCACGTCATTTTCCACAACAACAACAAAAAACATTATGACGTTGAATCAAAAAGTCATCAACATTTTTTTCACCCAACTTTGAACCTAAATCCAGTGGTGAAATTCTTTGTTGATTTCATGTTGAATTCACATTAGTTGACAACTCAATCAAATGTAAATCAAAACTAGACACTGAACTGACGTCTGTAACCAGTGGAAGAGGTGAGTTTAGTTTGCTATAGAGGTGACAGAGTTTCGTTTTTTGCGATAGAGATGACGGATTTGAGTTTAGTTTGTTCTAGAGTTAACGGAGGTGAGTTTAGTTTGTTCTTGAGGTAACGTGGGGGGAGTTTAGTTTGTTCTTGAGGTAACGGAGGTGAGTTTAGTTTGTTCTTGAGGTAACGGAGGGGAGTTTAGTTTGTTCTACAGGTAACGGAGGGGAGTTTAGTTTGTTCTTGAGGTAACGGAGGTGAGTTTAGTTTGTTCTACAGGTAACGGAGGGGAGTTTAGTTTGTTCTTGAGGTAACGGAGGTGAGTTTAGTTTGTTCTTGAGGTAACGGAGGGGAGTTTAGTTTGTTCTACAGGTAACGGAGATGAGTTTAGTTTGTTCTACAGGTAACGGAGGTGAGTTTAGTTTGTTCTTGAGGTAACGGAGGTGAGTTTAGTTTGTTATTGAGGTAACGGAGGGGAGTTTAGTTTGTTCTACAGGTAACGGAGATGAGTTTAGTTTGTTCTACAGGTAACGGAGGTGAGTTTAGTTTGTTCTTGAGGTAACGGAGGTGAGTTTAGTTTGTTCTTGAGGTAACGGAGGTGAGTTTAGTTTGTTCTACAGGTAACGGAGGTGAGTTTAGTTTGTTCTTGAGGTAACGGAGGGGAGTTTAGTTTGTTCTTGAGGTAACGGAGGTGAGTTTAGTTTGTTCTACAGGTAACGGAGGTGAGTTTAGTTTGTTCTACAGGTAACGGAGGTGAGTTTAGTTTGTTCTTGAGGTAACGGAGGGGAGTTTAGTTTGTTCTACAGGTAACGGAGGGGAGTTTAGCTTGATGTACAGTGGCAGAGGCGATTTGGGTCTGCTGTGGAGGTGATTGTTCTCTTAACTTAACTCTCCTGTTCTCCATTCTGTTTACCCCTTGTTGAATTACTCCGTCACTTTCTTGCTCTCATCGTGGTCGCCCCTAACAACCACTTCAGCTCAGCTGTCTTCCTAATCACTGTGGCAACTGTTACAGAGCTTGGTCTCCATGGCAACACCATGTCCTGATTCCTTGATCAAGGACAGAGGAAGGTTTAAACAGTGCAAACACATCAGCTGACAGGACAGTGCTCGCTCTCTCTTCAATGCACACAAGAACACACACATCTTCAAACAGCCGTCACTGTTCTTAGACAGGATGTCTCAGATGTCACTTTAGGCAAGTCAGTGGTGTGATATCGCTGAAACCGTCAAACCAAATGTGGGCGCCCTGGTATTGTGACACCACTGGGGCTCGACACTGTGTCACCCTCTTCCTGACATGGACACGTCACCACACACTGACACAAGTCTATGTCACTGTCATCCGCCTTTACGTAAGGACACAGTGACACCCACACCCCGAGAAGCTGTCAGGATCTGCAGGCAGAGCTGGATTTAGACAGACAGGAGGATACAGAGAGAAATCGGAGATAGATAAAGTCAGTCAGCTGCACTTTCAACCATCCCCTACCTTGAAAGAACCAATGCCTATTTTTTGGTTACTTTTTAGTGATGCACATGTTTTGAGATATTTAGGGTGAACACGTCCTAATTTCCACATCTATCCTCGTTTATTCTCAATTTCTGTACCTTATTGGTCATTGAATGAAATCATTGAGAGCAACACAATAATGTATACCAGTTACTGTGTAAATTGATTGTGCCAATTTCATTTGATCCTTTAGGTTGGTGTCTGTAGAGGTTACTGAGTGTAGTGCCCTCCCTGATGTTCAAATTCTGATTTTGATCTTAATTCAAAACATAATTGTCCTTTTGCCCTGTTCTGTTCTGAGTGACATCAAGTACAGTACAGTAGATTGTCTGTCTCTTTAAGGCATGGATAACCTCTGTCCTGCCTCTCTCTCTCTCTCTCTCTCTCTCTCTCTCTCTCTCTCTCTCTCTCTCTCTCTCTCTCTCTCTCTTTCTCTCTCTCTTTCTCTCTCTCTTTCTCTCTCTCTTTCTTTCTTTCTTTCTTTCTTTCTTTCTTTCTTTCTTTCTTTCTTTCTTTCTTTCTTTCTTTCTTTCTTTCTTTCGCTCTCTCTCAATATATATCTCTTTATCTCTCTCTCTCTCTCTCTCTCTCTCTCTCTCTCTGTCTCTCTCCCTCTCTGTCTCTTTCTCTCTCTCTCTCTCTGTTCAGGCGCCGGGCCCCCGGCTGACTCGACAATAGTCATCGAGGAGTTTAGGTACCTCTCTCAGAAGCTGTTTGCTGCTGTGTCTGTCTTCGCTGGTCTGGGCATCCTGCTGGGCATCGTCTGTCTGACCTTCAACATCTACAACAGCAACGTCCGGTAAGATTAGAACTTTATTTCCCCTACAGAGGGAATTTATCTTGCACATTTAAGCAACACTGTCATTGTAGGCCGTCATTGTAAATAATAATTTGTTCTTAACTGAGTTGCCTAGTTAAAGGTTCAATTAAAAAATATTGGCTACAGCTAGCAATTCATCATCAACAATTCATCATCAAAACTCAATGTCATCATTGGCAATCAAGCTGGGTCGAGTATGACTGTCCTCCAGGTGGGTCCTGCTTGTAGGTCTTCAGATGGCTGTGGGCAAGTGATATTCCCGTTTATGTCGACATTTGGCATTACTGTCTCTAATCCATGCAAAATGCCTTGTCACTTTGCATTCAGTGACAAAATATGCCACGTTTATGACATTAGTTTGATGCTGTTGTGACAAGTAGTTCCAATACAGTGTTGCACATGAAACAGTCCCTTTGTGGGTTTTGTCTATATTCGCTGGCCTTTCTTCATACCCTCTTTGTGTGTGTTCTGCTAGGTACATCCAGAACTCCCAGCCCTACCTGAACAACATGACAGCAGTGGGCTGTATGATGGCCCTTGCTGCTGTGTTTCCCCTGGGGATCGACGGACACCACATCCACAGGTCCCAGTTCACTGTGGTCTGTCAGGTAACACAGCTAAAGCCGTGGGAATGGGTTGTTCTTCTAGTGCTACAGTAGATGGATGTGCTGTAATGGCTTGTCAGGAGAAATTATTTCTCTCTCTGCCTCTCTCTATTTGTCATATTCCTTGTCTCTCTCCTTATTTCTCTCTCTCTCTCTCTCTCTCTCTCTCTCTCTCTCTCTCTCTCTCATTATCAATTCAGTTGTTGCTTTATTGGCATAATAAAAATTGCATTTGCATTGCCAAAGCATCAAAAAAGTTAAATATTGAATCAACAAAATCTCTCCCTCTCTGTCTAGTTCCGTCTGTGGCTGCTCGGCCTGGGCTTCAGTCTGGCCTATGGCAGCATGTTCACCAAGATTTGGTGGGTACACAATCTCTTCACAAAGAAGGAGGAGAAGAAGGAGAAGAGGAAGGTAAGCCTTTTAGGAGGGCCAGAGGAGGGAACAGGGAAGCTCCAGAGTCTACAGTACTGAATGTGTGGTGTTGGCAGATAAAAAATACATAAGCCACTGGGAGATATGCTTTGCTCTGCATGTTAAAGTATCTCTGTATATCCTCTACTGTGGGATATACTGCAGTAGAGTACAGTATAGTACAGTAGAGTAGAGTAGAGTACAGTAGAGTACAGTAGAGTACAGTAGAATACAATAGAGTACAGTAGAGTAGAATAGAGTACAGTAGAGTAGAATAGAGTACAGTAGAGTAGAATAGAGTACAGTAGAGTAGAATAGAGTACAGTCGAGTAGAATAGAGTATAGTAGACTACAGTAGAATAGAGTACAGTACAGGAAAGTATAGTAGAGTGGAGCAGCGTATGACAGGCTTGAAACAGAGACAGGAGTCACATAGACAAACAGACACACGTACACACACACAAATGCATGCGCACGCACGCACACACAGACACACACACACACACACACACTCACTCACACTCATACAGAGAGATACCTCCACACACACTCATAGCCGTGATGCTCACACTATCAGCTTGATTACGTATGCATGTGTGTGTCCTCTCTACGATAGTGTGTCCTGAAGCTAGCGAGACACTGCGAGTGCGCGATGTGTTGTGGGAATTCTTCTAAGACCTAATCAGAAGAATGAGAGATTAAGCCATTTATGGAGCATTTATGAATATGTATGAGTATTAAAGTTCTATGTGGAAATCCAACCTTCGGGGGCTTTATTAGTTGAGCCAATGCAAGACGAATCATGTTGACTTTCAGCTCTCTTTAATGGCCATGCAAGGGCAATTTGCCAAAGAGCTCTGTGAAAGTACTTAAAAAAGTTCCCAAGTCAGAATATGGCAAGACTATTGAAGGCAGTCAAATCATTTCATGCACTTGGAGAGAAGAGGTGACAAGGTCTATGTGATACGGTTTGGTTATGCGTAGGGTGAACGGTTGCAGGGCTAGAAGCAAGCCAGAATGAAGTGATGGAAAATGAAGAAGCATGTTGTTTATTTTGCTTATATCCTTTTTGGGCCAAATTTCTTCTTGATATGTTACTCATTCAAAAACCACTGTTGTGCATACAGCATCCACTGCCTAGTAACTCCTCAATTTACACTTAGAATATTTTAACATTATTGTCGAAATGCCAATGAATTTATGTGTGCTTTATTTAACCAGGGAAGCCCATTGACATGAATCTCTTTTTAAAGGGAGCTCTGATAACTTAAGTATTCTGTGCTGATACACGTATACAATACTGTACTCTGTTGGTAGTTTATCTACTGTATGCTTGAGCCCATTTATCCTTGTTTGTGGACTCACTGCATTACCCTTGGTCCTTGGATTGTGATTGGTTCTCCTGTATCCCTGCAGCACCTGGAGCCATGGAAACTCTATGCAACAGTTGGAGTGTTACTAGCCATAGACGTCCTGTCACTCATGATTTGGCAGATTGTGGATCCTTTACACATCACAGTGGAGGTACAGTGACACTGTCATATCGGTCACACCCCTGGACTTTTTCCTAATGTTGTTGTGTTACAGGCTGAATTCAAAATTGATTAAATTGTTTGTTTTTTCGCTCATCTACACACAATACCCCATAATGACAAAATGAGAACATGTTTTTAGATTTTTTAGCAAATTTATTGAGATTTAAATACAGAAATATCTTATTTACGTAAGTATTCACAACCCTGGGTCAATACTTTGTTGAAAGAAGCACCTTTGGCAGCGATTACAGCTGTGAGTCTTTCTGGGTCGCTAGAGCTTTCTACACCTAGATTATGCAACATTTGCCCATTGTTATTTTCAAAATTCTTCAAGTAAAATTGGTTGTTTATCATTGCTAGAGATCCATTTTCAGGTCTTGCAATAGATTTTCAAGCAGATTTAACTTGGCCATTCAGGAACATTCACTGTCTTCTTGGTAAGCAACTCCAGTGTAGAGTTGGCCTTGTGTTTTAGGTTATTGTCCTGCTGAAAGGTGAATTCATCTCCCAGTGCCTGGTGGAAAAAAGACTGAACCAGATTTTCCTCTAAGATTTAGCCTGCGCTTAGCTCCGTTCCGTTTCTTTTTTATCCTGAAAAACTCCCCAGTCCTTAATGATTACAAGCATACCCATAACATGATGCAGCCACCACCATGCTTGAAAATATGAAGAGTGGTATTCAGTGATGTGTTGGATTTGCTCCAAACATAACGCTTTGTAGTCAGGACAAAAAGTTCATTGCTTTTCCACATTTTTTGCAGTATTACTTTAGTGTCTTGTTGCAAACATGATGCAGGTTTTGGAATATTTTTTATTTTGTGCAGGCTTCCTTTTTTTCACTCCGTCAATTAGGTTAGTATTGGGGCGGCAGGTAGCATAGTGGTTAGAGCATTGGGCTAGTAACCGAAAGGTTGCTGGACCGAATCCCCCAGCTGACAAGATACAAATCTGTTGTTCTGCCCCTGAACAAGGCAGTTAATCAAATCGAATTTTATTAATCACATGCGCCGAATACAACAGGTGTAGACCTTACAGTGAAACGCTTACTTACGAGCCCCTAACCAACAATGCAGTTTAAAAAAAATTGATAAGAATAATCAATAAAAGTAACAAGTAATTAAAGAGCAGCAGTAAAATAACAATAGCGAGACTATATACAGGGGGGAAAATGGTACAGAGTCAATGTGCGGGGGGCACCGGTTAGTTGAGGTAATACAGTTGAAGTCGGAAGTTTACATACACCTTAGCAAAAATACATTTAAACTCAGTTTTTCACAATTCCTGATATTTAATCCTAGTAAAAACCCTGTCTTAGGTCAGTTAGGATCACCACTTTATTTTAAGAATGTGAAATGTTAGAATAATAGTAGAGAGAAGGATTTATTTCAGCTTTTATTTATTTCATAACATTCCCAGTGGGTCAGAAGTTTACATACACTCAATTAGTATTTGGTAGCATTGCCTTTAAATTGTTTAACCTGTTAGGGCTAGGGGGCAGTATTGACACGGCTGGATAAAAAACATACCCGATTTAATCTGGTTACCACTCCTACCCAGTAACTAGAATATGCATATACTTATTACATATGGATAGAAAACACCCCAAATTTTCTAAAACTGTTTGAATGGTGTCTGTGAGTATAACAGAACTCAAATGGCAGGTCAAAACCTGAGAGATTCCTTTACAGGAAGTGGCCTGTCTGACCATTTGTTGAACTTCTTTTCCATCTCTATCATTTACTAAGGATCTCTGCTCTAACGTGACACTTCCCACGTCGTCCATAGGCGCTCAGAGCCCGGGAAAAAACAGAATGTCGTCATTCCAGCCCCAGGTTGAAACACATTATCGCCTTTCTCAAGTGGCCGATCAAGGGACACTGGCTTATGCGCGTGACCCCGACCGCCCCCGCCTTTGGGATTTTTTCCTCTGTTTGCCGAAAAGGAGATTCCCTGTCGGAATATTTTCGCTTTTCTACGAGAAAAATGTCGTAAAAATTGATTTTAAACAGTGGTTGACATGCTTCGAAGTACGGTAATGGAATACTTAGAATTTTATTGTCACGAATTGCGCCATGCGCGCGACACTTCTTTACTATTTCGGATAGTGTCTGGAACGCACGAACAAAACGCCGCTATTCGGATATAACGATGGATTATTTTGGACCAAACCAACATTTGTTATTGAAGTAGCAGTCCTGGGTGTGTATTCTGACGAAGACAACAAAAGGTAATCAAACTTTTATAATAGTAAATATGATTATGGTGAGTGCTAAACTTGCCGGGTGTCTAAATAGCGAGCCCGTGATGCCTGGGCTATGTACTTAGAATATTGCAAAATGTGCTTTCACCAAAAAGCTATTTTAAAATCGGACATATCGAGTGCATAGAGGAGGTCTGTATCTATAATTCTTAAAATAATTGTTATGCTTTTTGTGAACGTTTATCGTGAGTAATTTAGTAAAATGTTAGCGAATTCCCCGGAAGTTGCTATTTCTGAACGTCACATGCTAATGTAAAAAGCTGGTTTTTGATATAAATATGAACTTGATTGAACAAAACATGCATGTATTGTATAACATAATGTCCTAGGGTTGTCATCTGATGAAGATCATCAAAGGTGAGTGCTGCATTTAGCTGTCTTCTGGGTTTTGGTGACATTATATGCTGGCTTGAAAAATGGGTGTCTGATTATTTCTGGCTTGGTACTCTGCTGACATAATCTAATGTTTTGCTTTCGTTGTAAAGCCTTTTTGAAATCGGACAGTGTGGTTAGATTAACGAGAGTCTTGTCTTTAAATGGCTGTAAAATAGTCATATGTTTGAGAAATTGAAGTAATAGGATTTTTAAGGTTTTGAAAATCGCGCCACAGGATAGCAGTGGCTGTTACGTAGGTGGGACGAATTCGTCCCGCCTAGCCTAGTTAACTTGGGTCAAATGTTTCAGGTAGCCTTCCACAAGCTTCCCACAATAAGTTAGATGAATTTTGGCCCATTCCTCCTAACAGAGCTGGTATAACTGAGTCAGGTTTGTAGGCCTCCTTACTCGCACACGCTTTTTCAGTTCTGCCCACATATTTTCTATGGGATTGAGGTCAGGGCTTTGTAATGGCCACTCCAATACCTTGACTTTGTTGTCCTTTGGAAGTATGCTTGGGGTCATTGTTCATTTGGAAGACACTGCTCATGTCTTGAGATGTTGCTTCAATATATCCACATAATTTTCCTTCTTCATTATGCCATCTATTTTGTGAAGTGCACCAGTCCCTCCTGCAGCAAAGCACCCCCACAACATGATACTTCCACCCCCGTGCTTCATGGTTGGGATGGTGTTCTTCGGCTTGCAAGCTTCCCCCTTTTCCCTCCAAACATAACAATGGTCATTATGGCCAAACAGTTCTATTTTTGTTTCATCAGACCATAGGACATTTCTCAAAAAAAAGTACAATCTTTGTCCCCATGTGCAGTTGCAAACCGTAGTCTGGCTTTTTTTATGGCGGTTTTGGAGCAGTGGTTTCTTCCTTGCTGAGAGGCCTTTCAAGTTATGTGGATAAAGGACTCATTTTACTGTGGATATAGATACTTTTGTACCTGTTTCCTCCAGCATCTTCACAAAGTCCTTCGCTGATGTTCTGGGATTGATTTGCACTTTTCACACCAAAGTACGTTCATCTCTAGGAGACAGAACGCGTCTCCTTCCTGAGCGGTATGACGGCTGCGTGATCCCATGGTGTTTATACTTGCGTACTATTGTTTGTACAGATGAACGTGGTACCTTCAGGCATTTGGAAATTGCTCCCAAGGATGAACCAGACTTGTGGGGGTCTACAATTTTTTTCTGAGGTCTTGGCTGATTTCTTTTGAGTTTCTCATGATGTCAAGCAAAGACTCACTGAGTTTGAAGGTAGGCCTTGAAATACATCCACAGGTACACCTCCAATTTACAAAAATTATGTAAATTAGCCTATCAGAAGCTTCTAAAGCCTTGACATCATTTTCTGGAATTATCCAAGCTGTTTAAAGCCACAGTCAACTTAGTATATGTAAACTTCTGACCCACAGGAATTACTACAGTGAATTATAAGTGAAATAATCTGTCTGTAAACAATTGTTGGAAAAATGACTTGTGTCATGCACAAAGTAGATGTCCTAAACAACTTGACAAAACTATAGTTTGTTAACAAGAAATTTGTGGAGTGGTTGAAAAACAAGTTTTAATGACTCCAACCTAAGTGTATTTAAACTTCCGACTGCCAAAACTTTTCAGTCTCCTGAGGGGGAATAGGCTTTGTCGTGCCCTCTTCACGACTATCTTAGTGTGTTTGGACCATGATAGTTTGTTGGTGATGTGGACACCAAGGAACTTGAAGCTCTCAACCTGCTCCACTGCAGCCCCATCGATGAGAATGGGGGTGCTCGGTCCTCTTTTTCCTGTAGTCCACAATCATCTCTTTTGTCTCGATCAGGGGAGAGGTTGTTGTCTCTGACCTCCTCCCTATAGGCTGTCTCGTCGTTGTCGGTGATCAGGCCTACAACTGTTATGTCATCGGCAAACTTAATGATGGTGTTGGAGTCGTGCCTGGCCGTGCAGTTATGAGTGAACAGGGAGTACAGGAGGGGACTGAGCACGCACCCCTGAGGGGGCCCTGTGTTGAGGATCAGCGTGGCGAATGTGTTGTTACCTACCCTTACCACCTAGGGGCGGCCCGTCAGGAAGTCCAGAATCCAGTTGCAGAGGGAGGTGTTTAGTCCCAGGGTCCTTAGCTTATTGATGAGCTTTGAGGGCACTATACGCTGAGCTGTAGTCAATGAATAGCATTCTCACATAGGTGTTATTTTTGTCCAGGTGGGAAAGGGCAGTGTGGAGTGCAATCGAGATTGCATCATCTGTGGATCTGTTGGGGTGGTATGCAAATTGGAGTGGATCTCGGCTTTCTGGGATAATAGTGTTTATGTGAGCCATGATCAGCCTTTCGAAGCACTTCATGGCTATGGACGTGAGAGCTACGGGTCGGTAGTCGTTTAGGCAGGTTGCCTTAGTGTTCTTGGGCACAGGCACTATGGTTGTCTGCTTAAAACATGTTGGTATTACAGACTTGGACAGGGAGAGGTTGAAAATGTCAGTGAAGACACTTGCCAGTTGGTCAGCGCATGCTCGCAGTACATGTCCTGGTAATCTGTCTGACCCTGCGGCCTTGTGAATGTTGACCTGTTTAAAGGTCTCGCTCACATCGGCTGCAGAGAGCGTGATCACACAGTCTTTCTGAACAGCTGGTGCTCTCATGCATGTTTCAGTGTTATTTGCCTCGAAGCGAGCATAGAAGTTATTTAGCTCGTCTGATAGGCTCGTGTCACTAGGCGGCTCTCGGCTGTGCTTCCCTTTGTAGTCTGTAATGGTTTGCAAGCCCTGCCACATCCGACGAGCGTCAGACCCGGTGTAGTACGATTCGATCTTAGTCCTGTATTGACGCTTTGCCTGTTTGATGGTTCGTCGGAGGGCATAACGGGATTTCTTATAAGCTTCCGGGTTAGAGTCCTGCTCCTTGAAAGTGGCGGCTCTAGCCTTTAGCTCAGTGTGGATGTTGCCTATAATCCATAGCTTCTGTTTGGGGTATGTATGTATGGTCACTGTGGGGACGACGTCATCGATGCACTTATTGATGAAGCCAATGACAGATGTGGTGTACTCCTCAATGCCATCGGAGTAATCCCGGTACATATTCCCGTCTGTGCTAGCAAAACAGTCCTGTAGCTTAACATCTGCTTCATCTGACCACTTTTTTTATTGATCTAGTCAATTATGCTTCCTGCTTTCATTTTTGCTTGTAAGCATGAAACAGGAGGATAGAATTATGGTCAGATTTGCCAAATGGAGGGCAAGGGAGAGCTTTTTATGTGTCTCTGTGTGTGGAGTAAAGGTGGTCCAGAGTTTTTTTTCCTCTGGTTGCACATTTAACATGCTGATAGAAATTTGGTAAAACGGATTTAAGTTTCCCTGCATTAAAGTCCCCGGCTACTAGGAGCGCCGCCTCTGGGTGACCGTTTTCTTGTTTGCTTATGGCGGAATACAGCTCATTCAATGCTGTCTTAGTGCCATCCTCTGACTGTGGTGGTATGTAAACAACTACGAAAAATACAGATTAAAAATCTCTAGGTAGTAGAGGTCGACCGATTAATCGGAATGGCCGATTAATTAGGGCCGATTTCAAGTTTTCATAACAATCGGTAATCGGTATTTTTGGCCACCGATTTGCCGATATTTTTATTTGATTTTTTATTTTATTTTATAATATTTTTTAACTAGACAAGTCAGTTAAGAACACATTCTTATTTTCAATGACGGCCTAGGAACGGTGGGCGCCGTTCAGGGGCAGAACGACAGATTTTTACCTTGTCAGCTTGGGGATTCAATCTTGCAACCTTACGGTTAACTAGTCCAACGCTCTAACCACCTGTCTTACATTGCACTCCACGAGGAGCCTTCCTGTTACACGAATGCAGTAAGAAGCTAAGGTAAGTTGCTAGCTAGCAGTATACTTATCTTATAAAAAACAATCAATCATAATCACTAGTTAACTACACATGGTTGATGATATTACTAGTTTATCTAGCCTGTCCTGCGTTGCATATAATCGATGCGGTGCGCATTCGGGAAAAAGGACTGTCGTTGCTCCAACGTGTACCTAACCATAAACATCAATGTCTTTCTTAAAATCAATACACAAGTATATATTTTTAAACCTGCATATTTAGTTAATATTGCCTGCTAACATGAATTTATTTTAACTAGGGAAAATGTGTAACCTCTGCAACAGAGTCAGGGTATATGCAGCAGTTTGGGCCGCCTGGCTCGTTGAGAACTGTGAAGACTATTTCTTACTAACAAAGACAGACAACTTTGCCAAACGGGGGATGACTTAACAAAAGCGCATTTGCGAAAAAAGCACAATCGTTGCATGACTGTACCTAACCATAAACATCAATGCCTTTCTTAAAATCAATACACAGAAGTATATATTTTTAAACCTGCATATTTAGCTAAACGAAATCCAGGTTAGCAGGCAATATTAACCAGGTGAAATTGTGTCAGTTCTCTTGCGTTCATTGCACGCAGAGTCAGGGTATATGCAACAGTTTGGGCCGCCTGGCTCGTTGCGAACTAATTTGCCAGAATTTTACGTAATTATGACATAACATTGAAGGTTTTGCAATGTCTCAGGAATATTTAGACTTAGGGATGCCACCCGTTAGATAAAATACGGAACGGTTCCGTATTTCACTGAACAAAATAAATGTTTTGTTTTCGAGATGATAGTTTCCGGATTCGACCATATTAATGACCTATGGCTCATATTTCTGTGTGTTTATTGTATTATAATTATGTCTATGATTTAATATTTGATAGAGCAGTCTGACTGAGCGGTGGTAGGCAGCAGCAGGCTCGTAATCATTCATTCAAACAGCACTTTCGTGCATTTTGCCAGCAGCCTTTCGCAGTTCTTCAAGCATTGCGCTGTTTATGACTTCAAGCCTATCAACTCCCAAGATTAGGCTGGTGTAACCGATGTGAAATGGCTAGCTAGTTAGCGGGGTGCGCGCTAATAGCGTTTAAAACGTCACTCGCTCTGAGACTTGGAGTAGTTGTTCCCCTTGCTCTGCATGGGTAACGCTGCTTCGAGGGTGGCTGTTGTTGATGTGTTCCTGGTTTGAGCCCAGGTAGGAGCGTGGAGAGGGACGGAAGCTATACTGTTACACTGGCAATACTAAAGTGCCTATAAGAACATCCAATAGCCAAAGGTATATGAAATACAAATCGTATAGAGAGAAATAGTCCTATAATTCCTATAATAACTACAACCTAAAACTTCTTACCTGGGAATATTGAAGACTCATGTTAAAAGGAACCACCAGCTTTCATATGTTCTCATGTTCTGAGCAAGGAAATTAAACGTTAGCTTTTTTACATGGCACATATTGCACTTTTACTTTCTTCTCCAACACTTTGTTTTTGCATTATTTAAACCAAATTGAACATGTTTCATTATTTATTTGAGGCTAAATTGATAGTATTTATGTATTATATTAAGTTAAAATAAGTGTTCATTCAGTATTGTTGTAATTGTCATTTTTACAAATAAAAAACCCCCGACCGATTAATCGGTAGCGGCTTTTTTTGGGCCTCCAATAATCGGTATCGGCGTTGAAAAATCATAATCGGTCGACCTCTACTAGGTAGGTAGTGTGGTCTACAGTTTATCATGAGATACTCTTCCTCAGGCGAGCAATAGCTCGAGACTTCCTTAGATATCGTGCACCAGCTGTTATTTACAAAAATACGTTGTCCGCTGCCCCTTGTCTTACCAAATGCCACTGTTCTATCCTGCTGGTGCAGCGTATGACCAGCCAGCTGTATGTTGATAGTGTCGTCGTTCAGCCTTGAAACATAAGATATTACAGTTTTCAATGTCCCGTTGGTAGTTTAATCTTCAACGTAGGTCATCTATTTTATTGTCCAACGATTGCACATTTGCTAGCAGAATGGAAGGAAGTGGGGGTTTATTCAATCGCCTACAAATTCTCAGAAGGCAGCCCCTTTTTCTCCGCCTCCACGCAAATCACGGGGATCTGGGCCTGTTCCCAAGAAAGCAGTATATTGTTTGCGTCGGCCTTGTCAAACTCGCTAAAGGAAAAATAGGATTCTGCCAGTCAGTGGTGAGTAATCGCAGTCCTGATGTCCAGCAGTGATTTTCGGTCATAAGAGACAGTAGCGGGAAGATTATATACAAAATCAGAAGAAAAAAAAAGTTACAAACAAAAAACACAATCGGTTGGGGGCACATAAAACGTATGTCTTCTTCTCCGGCGCCAACCCACTGTTCCCCGGTAGGCCGTTATTGTAAATAAGAATTTGTTTTTAACTGACTTGCCTAGTTAAATAAAGGTTAAATAAAAAAATGGTGGAGTAATAACAATGTTGATCTATCCTCAGTTTTCTATCACAGCCATTAAACTCTGTAACTGGTTTAAAGTCACCTTATGGTGAAATCCCTGAGCGGTTTCCTTCCTCTCCGGCAACTGGGTGTGTTGATACACCATCCAAAGTGTAAGTTAATAACTTCACCATGCTCAAAGGGATATTCAATGTCTGCTTTTTTCATTTTTACCCATCTACCAGTAGGTTTCTTTGCGAGGCATTGGAAAACCTCTGTGGTCTTTGTGGTTGAATCTGTGTTTGAAATTCACTGCTCGACTGAGGGACCTTACAGATAATTGTATATGTGGGGTACAGAGATGAGGTAGTCATTCAAAAATCATGTTCAACACTATTATTGCATACAGAGTGAGTCCATGCAACTTTACTACTGAACTTATTTAGGCTTGCCATAAAAAAGGGGTTGAATACTTATTGACTCAAGACATTTCAGCGTTTCATTTTTTATTCAATTGTAAACATTTCTAAAAACATAATACCACTTTGACATCATGGGGTATTGTGTGTAGGCCAGTGACCAAACATTGAAATGTTATCCATTTTAAATTCAGGCTGTAACTCAACAAAATTCAATATTCTAAAGGTACTCGCACATCTGAGCTATCTTTTTTGAAGGGGCATTGTAATAGAAAAAAGAAGAAAGCCACACACCACTCTTGATAGTATCACTGTTCTTTAGTAAACTTTTACGTATCGGCCACATGGCCTTCGTCAGGCTGTAACACAACAAAATGTGTAAAAAGTCAAGGGGTGTGAATACTTTCTAGAGGGTACTGTATTCTATGTGGTATTAGCTTTCGTATGTTACCACTGTCACGTCTGGTGTTCAACAAAATCTTATTGCTTTGATGTCAGTCATCTTATTTTTCGTTTACTTTCTACTTGTCAGTTTTAAAGTTAATGAATTGCGGATATCACAACGGAATGTCTTTCACTCTGTCTCCCGTTCTCTCTCACTTCCTCTCTCTCTCCCTGTCTCTCGCTCCCTGTCTCTCGCTCCCTGTCTCTCGCTCCCTGTCTCTCGCTCCCTGTCTCTCTCTCCGTCTCTCTCTCCCTGTCTCTCTCCCCCTGTCTCTCGCTCCCTGTCTCTCTCTCCATGTCTCTCTCTTCCTGTCTCGCTCTCCCTGTCTCTCTCTCATTCTCTCTCTCTCTCTTTCTCTCTCTCTCTCTCTCTCACTCCCCCCCACCCTCTCTCCGAGTAGAAGTTCACTAGGGAGGCCCCTAAAGGAGACTTGGATGTCCTGATTCAGCCCCTCCTGGAGCACTGCACCTCAGAGAAGATGAACACATGGCTCGGTATCCCTCCTCTATTCCCTACTCCTCTCTCTCACTCCCTCGTTCCCTCTTTTTTTCACTCTCTCACTCCCTCAATCCCCAGTCCATTCATTGTAAATTAAACACTCCTCGTATCTCAGCCCCCCACATTAGCTCTTTCTGTCTTTTTTTTGTCTGACCCCATTTTTCCTCCCCTCCTCTCACTCACTCAAGTCAGTCATTCCCCGCCTTTATCTTTCCCTCATACGATTTCATTTTATCTTCTCCTTTCATCTGTCTTTCTCTCACTATCACCATACTGCCTCTCTTCCTGACAGTGGCAGCTCTTCTGAACGCATTATACTGTCAAATTCAATTAATATGGGTCACAAACTGTGCCATTGCCCCATAGTATTCCCTCTCTGTGCTATGCAAATATATTGTCACCCCATTGAGCGACGTAATGAAAGAACAATGGACACTTGGACAGAAGAAATAAAGGGGAATATGCATTACCTTCAGTCAACTGCCTAACATCACTCCATCGTCTTCGCTTTCCATCTCTCTCTCTCTCTCTCTCTCTCTCTCTCTCATTCTCTCTCTCTCTCTCCCACTCTCTCTCTCTTTCTTTCTCTCTCTCTCTCTCTCCCTCCCTCTATCTCTCCACCAGGTGTAGTGTATGGCTACAAGGGACTGCTGCTGTTGCTGGGGATATTTCTGGCCTACGAGACCAAGTCTGTTTCCACGGAGAAGATCAATGACCATCGAGCCGTGGGGATGGCTATTTACAACGTGGCTGTGAGTCTCAACCATCACAGGGGGAGTGCTCTGGTTTCCGCTCTGCATTTTAGGCAGTCCATCGAGCGAATGATCTCCAAGCAACAATTAACTATTGGTAGAAAGATAGCAGAGGCTAGACATTGTCTCTGTGTGGACATGAGATTCAATGATTCGTCAGTGCATAATGATGACATACTGCTAAGACTAAACAATCATTTGAATTTGATTTGAATCAGTGAAGGACCAATAGAGGTATTTAATCTTCACTTTAACTAAGATAGCAGCGATAACATACAGTACCATTGCACCATCTAAGTGTTGCAAACAAGTAGCCATAGCCATTCGGTAACCCTTACACAGGTGTAATCCTACTCGCACAGGTGTAATCCTACTCACACAGGTGTAATCCTACTCACACAGGCGTAATCCTACTCGCACAGGTGTAATCCTACTCACACAGGCGTAATCCTACTTCTCACAGGCGTAATCCTACTTCTCACAGGCGTAATCCTACTCACACAGGCGTAATCCTACTCACACAGGCGTAATCCGACTCACACAGGCGTAATCCGACTCACACAGGCGTAATTCTACTCACACAGGCGTAATTCTACTCACACAGGCGTAATCCTACTCACACAGGCGTAATCCTACTCACACAGGCGTAATCCGACTCACACAGGCGTAATCCGACTCACACAGGCGTAATCCGACTCACACAGGCGTAATCCTACTCACACAGGCGTAATCCGACTCACACAGGCGTAATCCTACTCACACAGGCGTAATCCTACTCACACAGGCGTAATCCGACTCACACAGGCGTAATCCGACTCACACAGGCGTAATCCGACTCACACAGGCGTAATCCGACTCACACAGGCGTAATCCTACTCACACAGGCGTAATCCTACTCACACAGGCGTAATCCTACTCACACAGGTGTCTCACACAGGTGTAATCCTACTCACACAGGTGTCTCACACAGGTGTAATCCTACTCACGCAGGTGTAATCCTACTCACACAGGTGTCTCACAGGTGTAATCCTACTCACACAGGTGTCTCACAGGTGTAATCCTACTCACACAGGTGTCTCACAGGTGTAATCCTACTCACACAGGCGTAATCCTACTCACACAGGCGTAATCCGACTCACACAGGCGTAATCCGACTCACACAGGTGTAATCCTACTCACACAGGTGTAATCCTACTCACACAGGCGTAATCCGACTCACACAGGTGTAATCCTACTCACACAGGTGTAATCCTACTCACACAGGTGTCTCACACAGGTGTAATCCTACTCACACAGGTGTCTCACAGGTGTAATCCTACTCACACAGGTGTCTCACAGGTGTAATCCTACTCACACAGGTGTCTCACACAGGTGTAATCCTACTCACGCAGGTGTCTCACAGGTGTAATCCTACTCACACAGGTGTCTCACAGGTGTAATCCTACTCACACAGGTGTCTCACACAGGTGTAATCCTACTCACGCAGGTGTCTCACAGGTGTAATCCTACTCACACAGGTGTCTCACACAGGTGTAATCCTACTCACACAGGTGTAATCCTACTCACGCAGGTGTCTCACAGGTGTAATCCTACTCACACAGGTGTAATCCTACTCACACAGGTGAGCAAATCCATTAAATGTCTGGTAATGTAGACTATTGCTAGAACAAACTGCTGCTCTTATACGGGCAAACATTTGTATAACTTTAGCTTTAGGCTGGGTTTCTATTTCTGCTCAACAATGTGCAAACATTTTAGTACTCTCTGAACAATGATTTATCTAATTGCCAGAATTTGCCCAGATTCCCATCTCAAAACAGTTTAATGAGGAACCAAAACACTTACGATTGCAAACCACCCACAGTTTTACAGCTTTTGACTGCGCATTTGCTGTGGGGCGGTTATGCAATTATGAAGTGCATACAGTCGTTTTTTTTTTGCAAAGTAGAGGAAAGAACATTTAATTGATCAATCATTCATATAGCTTGATGAAATTGTTAAACACAGCTGCAGGTCCGGACAAAGGGAAAGCATAGATGTTGATTTCACCATTTTATTTAATTGTGTATATTTCGTGGTGTAATACACATAGATAAATTATACATTTCCCTACACAAATGGTGCCCTGTATGAGATCGACTCCTTTAAAATAAATCTGCAAAGGCCTCCTTGTTGGGAAGCAGAGAGCTTTTGTAAGGCTTGACATTGTGATGATGTGCCAGTATGGTACTGCTAACCTGCTACTTCCTCTATGACTTTTTAATTATGTTTTCATATTGGGAACCTTGTTGGAATGATAAGCAGTTGCCGAGCGCTTTATTAGATCTTATTTTCCTCTCTCACCTCTCCCTTGATATTTACCTCTTTGCCTCTCTCTCTCTCCTCTCTCTCTATCCCTCTCTCCCCCTCTTCCCTCTCTCTTTCCCCTTTCTCTCGCTCCCTCTCTCATCCTCTCTATCCCCCCTTATTTCCCCCCCGTCTCTGCAGGTGTTGTGCATAATCACGGCTCCTGTCACTATGATCCTCACGTCACAGCAGGACGCTTCCTTTGCCTTTGCCGCTTTGGCCATAGTGTTCTCTGTCTACATCACGCTGGTGGTGCTCTTTGTGCCCAAGGTACTGTATAGAATAGACCTGCGTCCCAAATGGCACCCTATTCCCCTTATAGTGTGTTACTTTTGACCAGGGCTCTGGTCAAAAGTAGTGCACTATATAGGGAATAGGATGCCTAGGACTCTGAGTCATTTAGCAGCAGTATTTAATGTACACTTGCATCAGCACTCAAAAACAAAGTGTCAATACTTTCTTCAATGTTAACATTTCCAAATTCACATATAGTATATGGTTCTTCTCTGTCTCTCTGGCTGTGTAGAATAAAGTTATATTCTATTCTATTCTAGATGCGCAGGCTGATTACGCGCGGTGAGTGGCAGTCGGAGCAGCAGGACACGCTGAAGACCGGCTCGTCCACCAACAACAACGACGAGGAGAAGTCTCGCCAGCTGGAGAGAGAGAACCGTGAGCTGCAGAAGATCATACAGGAGGTACAGTTCACACTTTTTGATGCACCTTAGCTATCAACATAGAATCCCAATACATCTAGATTGAAATATGTCTAATACATATAAAATACATCTGAATTATTGGAACTAGTAATCAATCATTCAACCAATCTTTATCATACAGGTGGTACTACAATACACAATCACTTTGATACCTGAGCTATCAAAATACAATCACAATGCATCTATTAAAATACATCTAATATGTCTGAATTATTTGACCTAGCAATCAATCATTCCAATCATTAATTTGTATTATATTTTACTAAGAGATACATTTGGTTTGATTAATACATGATTGATACATGATCAATACATGTCTAATTCATGCTCAGTGAATGATTTATAAATGATTCCGCTTTACCCATGAGTGTCCAGTATTAATAAGACCTCTTCCTCTTCCGTGCTCTCAGAAAGAGCAGAGGGTATCGGAGCTCCGCAACCAGCTGGTTGAGAGACAGGCCCTGCGCAACCGACGACGGCCCTCATCCGGCACCAATCAGAACCACAGCAACCCGTCCCCGCCCTCTTCCCAGCCAGACCCCAAGTCTCTCCTGCCCCCACCCAGTTACCCCAACCCCGCGTCGGACAATCACTCCTCCTTACCCCCCTCCTTCTCCAACTCCTCCAACCTGTACCAGGCGGACAGCAAGATAAGTCGCAACCACTGTCACAACAGCCAGATCCCCCTGCTCTACAAGTGAAGGGGTGTGGGGTGGGGCGCTGGAAGAGCCCAGAGCACACGGAGGAACAAACACACATGGAGGCACTGTGACTTTCACTTGTTATGGAAAAAGAGCACAAGCTACTGATGTTGACAGAGTGAGTGGAGGCACACGACGGCAGAAGGTTTTTCCATTCACTGCAGGCTGCTGTGAGGCGAGTCACCCGGGGTAACATCAGTCTTTCTCACAGTCTATCTCACCGCGTGAACCTGAAGCACTTGTGACTAGTACTACGAGTTATTGAATAAGAGACAAGCACATTCCAGAGTAACCCTCAGTCTACTTGTGGAGACAAAACAAATGGACAGATCTTCCCTTTTTCACTCCTCTTTCCTCCTTCCCTTTGTTTTCTCGTTCTGTTGTGCAGATGTATCCAGGATCTCCGGGAGGACTTTGTGTACTGTGTGTGTTTTGCTCCTTTTTGACTCCCGTCTCTATTTGTCTCTTTCTGACTCCCGTCTCTATTTGTCTCTTTCTGACTCCCCCGCCTCTGCTCCCGCCTTTGTCTCTTTTTGACTCCCGTCTCGTCTCTTCTGACTCCCGTCTCTATTTGTCTCTTTCTGACTCCCGTCTCTGTTTGTCTCTTTTTGACTCCGCCGTCTCTTTTTGACTCCCGTCTCTATTTGTCTCTTTCTGACTCCCGTCTCTGTTTGTCTCTTTTTGACTCCCGCCGGTCTCTTTTTGACTCCCGTCTCTATTTGTCTCTTTTTGACTCCCATCTCTATTTGTCTCTTTTTGACTCCCGTCTCTGTTTGTCTCTTTTTGACTCCCGTCTCTATTTGTCTCTTTCTGACTCCCGTCTCTGTTTGTCTCTTTTTGACTCCCGTCTCTATTTGTCTCTTTTTGACTCCCGTCTCTATTTGTCTCTTTCTGACTCCCGTCTCTATTTGTCTCTTTCTGACTCCCGTCTCTATTTGTCTCTTTTTGACTCCCGTCTCTATTTGTCTCTTTTTGACTCCCGTCTCTGTTTGTCTCTTTTTGACTCCCGTCTCTATTTGTCTCTTTTTGACTCCCGTCTCTGTTTGTCTCTTTTTGACTCCCGTCTCTGTTTGTCTCTTTTTGACTCCCGTCTCTATTTGTCTCTTTTTGACTCCCGTCTCTATTTGTCTCTTTTTGACTCCCGTCTCTGCCTATTTGTCTTCTGTTTGTTGAAATAGCGAAGCACATGGTAATTGATTAATATTGTTATTACATAATGTATGATATGTTATGTCATGGATTCAGTGTTGTGCCCTATATTTATTTAGTTCAATAGTTTTTTTTGTGTGTGTGTGTGTGGGGGGGACTGTTAAAATGCAATGCGAGTGGAAAAAACAGCACAGTTTCCCTGTGGATTCAATTTACTGGATTTCATATCAAAATGCCATCTAAACTCAAAGTGTAAAGTCATCCTAACTGAAAGTGAAATGCCAACATTATAGCCATATGCGGTAGAGGGTTTTGGAATGGACACCCTCATTTTGGGACAATAGCAAGATTTTTGTGGATGTTTTGCTGTATACATATTCAAGTACAGCTTTGTATCTTCAATCACATTTTTGCTGTTATATGCTCTTGAATATATGAAACCCATTTGATAAGAAAATAGTGTACTATGATATGTAACCTAATAAGTTTTCTATGTATCATCTTTTTGAATGTTTTCAATTGGACTCGAATGGATATGTTCCCACAATTTGAATTTTCTTGGACACATCAGAGATATTCAAAGGTAGCTCAACCTCCTAAAGATTTTAAATGGCATATTTATTATGCATCATTCTTCCAAGACTTTTTATTTTCTTTGTCTTTAGGGAAAAACAGATTTATTGACAATCTGAATATAAATGTAAATGTGAGTGTACATGCTTGTTGGTCTTATAGTTGACATTTCTTCTGAATTTTCCCTCAGATTTTAGCTTTGTACAACTACATTTGTGAATGTGATGACGAAGAACACATGTCACGGTATATGGAAAGGATCCTGACATGCATATACGACAGTTAATATATATGTACAATCTCATTCGTTAGCAATTCGTCAAAATGTATGAAGCAATGATATAACACAGCTTTATTGGCAAGTTACGTAAGTGACGTTACTTTTCCAAATAGCATTAACTCATGTTGCACTATAGTTCAAGACAAAACAAGGTTTCAGGTCATGATTTTGTTGCCGTTCTAATGACATACTGTAGCTCAGGGTATAGGAAAGTGAGATATACAACCTCTCCATAGGAAGTTATTGGATGAAATAGTCACTATTTATTAACTGTACATGTACGACATTGGGTAATATTGTAATATATGTATGCGAAGATTATTTAGAGAAATATACTCTTGCACATATATAAATATACGCTGAGTGTACAAAACATTAGGAACACCTTCCTAATATTGAGTTGCACCCCTTTTTGCCCTCAGGACAGCCTCAATTCGTCGGGGCATGGACTCTACAAGGTGTTGAAAGCGTTCCATAGGGATGCTGGCCCATGTTGTCTCGAATGCTTCTCACAGTTGTGTCAAGTTGGCTGGATGTCCTTTGGGTGGTGGACAATACTTGATACACACGGGAAACTGTTGTGAAAAATCCAGAGTGTTGCAGTTCTTGACACACTCAAACCGGTGCGCCTGGCACCTACTACCATACCCTGTTCAAAGGCACTTCAATTTTTTGTCTTGCCCATTGACCCTCTGAATGGCTCACATACACAATCCATGTCTCAATTGTCTCAAGGCTTAATAATCCTTCTTTAACCCGTCTCCTCTCCTTCATCTACACTGATTGAAGTGGATTTAACAGGTGACATCAATAAGGGATCATCGCTTTCACCTGGATTCACTTGTTCAGTCTATGTCATGGAAAAAGCAGGTATTCTTAATGTTTTGTACACTCAGTGTATACAACTGGATTTTAAGATATTTGTATACACTATTTACAATTTTAAATGTTGATATATTTCAGATTATATGTATTCAAATATATGGATAATCATAGTAAAATAAACCCATTGTTTTTCACTGATTTTATGTATGTCATGTTATGTGTTCAATCGGACTAATAATGAACATAATTTCATGTAAACATCCTCATATACCCTGAAATATGACAAAACACTTCATTATACTTTGAATGTGTATTTCATGACAGACAATATGTGGTATCATAACCATGTCCAAAGGGACACGCATGTCACACACACAGCTGTTTTAACCACTAGATGTCACCATCAGTTAATGACACCCAAGGGATTCTGTTTATTTCAGTTTTCTCAATCGCTTTGGCTCATTTTTTGAAACAGTTTGAACATTCTCTACACTGTAAGTGCAATGGTCACAACTGTTTTAAGGAACATCACAACTCTATTGCATGTCTGCAAAATGTAGTAACTCACCCAAAACATTTAATTCACGCTTCAAAACCTAGTTATTGTGTCAGTAAATTGGCCAACGCCACCAAAATGAAACGTTTGTCATCGTGTGAGCCGTATTGGTGAAAATGTTTAGATGTTTTTTCACCATGGCAGTCAACCCTGGAAATGTTTGTTATATACAAATGGCAGTTCTGGTCTACTTTTTTTGCTGACACTGACTGCTTACTGTACTATGCAAGAATGTCCGTTTGGTCTAGCGGAATGCTATTGTGTATCACACTGAGCTTTTTAGATACCGATTTCAACAGTAGGTCAAAGTTTACTGGGGAAAGACAATACTGTAGTACACAGAAAAAGGATATGCACATTTGTATGTATACAGTACACTTATTTTTGTAGCAATGTGTTACATGTAAATAGAAATTCACATTTGCAAGTCCATTTTTACATATAAAGTCATATATAGTGAACAGAAAATTTGCCACAAAATGACATCCATGCAACAACAAAAAAGTTAAAACCCCGCAACAGTGTTGTAAAAAACAATAACTTGTACCTCCTCACAGTACGTAACACTACAAGTTCCCATCTTCTTGGTGGACAGCCTGTCGCTCTTGTTGGTCTGGCCAGAGATTGGTCAACATCACATCTGTTTTCCCTTGCGATGCACCAGGGGGGAAAAAAATAAATTGTAATCTCCTTGCGTGGCTCAACCATCCCCTGCAATGTCCTCACAAGCAGCATTCATTGTATCTAACCTTGTGCCAGATTGTTATACACTTCCCACCTCCATGCTGAACAAAAACGATCGGATTCAGGAATGGGGAGGATGGTGGAAGGAACTCCATTGTTATTCTTTCATGCGCAGCAGACCATTCCCGAACACTGTTGGGTCGGTGGAAGCTGTCATTATCCCACACAATTACAGAATTTGCCAAATACAGTCTAACTAAACCTCTTTGTTGTTCTGGCATTAGGTCTCTGTAAAGTGTATTTAGGAAGCCCAGGAGAAGTTGGGTGTTATAGAGCCCAATGTGTGGAATGTGTGCTCACACCATTCTCAGAAATGGCAGCACACGTAATACTGCACCCACGTTGGCCTGGTGTGCCAATTCTGGCGCGGTATCCAATGAGTTTGCGGCCACATCTCCTGCCTTTGGCCAGATTGAACCCAGCCTCGTCCACAAAAACAAGAATGTGGGTCACGTCATGTCCTTCCAGCTCCGTTATTCTCTATATAGTAACACAGAAACAAAATATAAACGTATGCTAATGTAAAACTATTCTAGAATCAGACAGTTTAGTAAAGTATAAATGTTTTCTGTTCTTATGAGTATCTACAACTTCAAGAAGTATATACAGGCATCATTGAAGTACAGTAAAACTCCCTGTACAATATACCATGCGCACACCAATGGTTTACCTGGACACACTTGTAATGAAAACTCAGGGAGAAAAAGGTGTAGATTCACGCGCAGGGCGCAGCAGATGTTTATTAAGCTGTCGCAGAAGGTAGGAATTGTCGTCAC
This sequence comes from Salmo salar, assembly GCF_965601325.2. NCBI lineage: Eukaryota > Metazoa > Chordata > Actinopteri > Salmoniformes > Salmonidae > Salmo > Salmo salar. The sequence continues at coordinate 58,054,836 of NC_138295.1, forward strand.
AGGCAGGCAATGGACAAACACAGGTAGGTAATCAAAAACACAATACCTCACAACCAATACAAACCGAAAGAACTGAACTCAACAGGAAGCTGATGAGACCAGGTGAGAAACGAACACAGGTTAAATCAATGAACAAAAATGAAAGACAGGGCTACATTCCAGAACACAAAGAAACAGAACACAAGGTTGACTAAGAAAAGAAAAGCAGAACCAGAATACTGGTACCGCAGCTCCTTCACTATTCCTCTCAAATAGCACCTTGTAGAGTTGTTTCATAGTCATTAGATTTTTTACAAAACTCTGTCTATAGTGGAAATGCTGACAGAATTGATATTTGCGAAGATATTGTCGTCATTTATGATTGCACTTTGGATCTCTTAGCCTGATGGAATTGTTGGCTATGACCATGTTGCAGATTTCTTGTTCTGGCTGATGGCTGAATACTGCTGCTCTGCCACCAGCATGAGGTCGTTGTCCTATATATGACATGTAGAATTCACAAATAGACCATGTTACAGATAGTATATTGTATTCAAATTGTGCTGTATTACTGTGTATTCCTCATACATATCTTACAGTACATTGTGATTTTCAGACTTGCATTTACCTTTACAATAGTTACTGTATTGTTGTGAATGAAATGCTGTAACTAAAGTAAAGAACGAGTACATATTTACCTGTTTTCCCTATGGAATGTTTGCACAATTGATGACACTGTGGACCTGTTTACATTAGGCTGTACTCTCCGACCAGCCCCTTCCATTGTAAGACTGTGGTTTATGACATGGTCCACAATTATGGCTCTGATTTCATCAGGGACTTTTATTCTTTGCCTTCTACCTCTTCCTCTATTATGTCTTCCCCAGTAACACCACCACCACACATTCTTACACTTCTTCTTTCTCTTCCACCAGCATGTAGCTGCTGTTCAGTGTTGTGATGTTCCTCCATGTTCAGAAATGGTAGTGATTGTTCTGTGCCAAAGCTCCATATATATGCTTCCAAACTTGATTGGTAAGATTGGTAAGATTGATTCCGATTTCATTACTATGTCACCTGGCAGGTAATTTGTCAATTTAGCAGACATCATAAACATTCCATGGCATATACATGCATGTCTGACAGATTTTGGTAATTGAATGGATCATTTTACACGTGACGGCTCACACGATGAAAGTTGTGAAGAGTATGACAATTTCACTGAGAATCAACTCATGTGTCGTAGGATGAAGCGGACCAAAGTGCAGCGTGATTATCGTTCCACATATTTTATTGAACTGTGAAACTAAGCAATACATACAAAATAAACTGAATGAACAACAAACCGTGATGAAGCGTTAACATACACTTACTCAAAATCAATCTCCCACAAACCCAGGTGGGAAAAACACTGACTTAAGTATGATCTCCAATTAGAGCCAACGATGACCAGCTGCCTCTAATTGGAGATAATCCTAAACAAAACCCAACATAGAAATATAAAACTAGAACATAACATAGAAAATCTAAACTAGAAAAAAAACCTGTCACGCGCTAACCTACTCCACCATAGAAAATAACCGCTTTCTATGGTCAGGACGTGACACGTCAGGTTTGATCAGCAAGCCATGTGCATGTAGTTATTGTGCAAATTGTAAACAATTGTACTTCCTCTTTTGCACACGTGTGCCAAAATACATGCAATTTGCTTAAATGAATAAGAAATTCAAATCTGGTGTGAACAAGAAACGAACTGTTCAGAGATTTGAACTTAATGTTTTGAAAAAAATAATTCTTGTTCGAGAATTGAGCCAAAGCAATTGAGAAAAATTGTAATCTAGAATTAAAAGTAATTTCAGTCCCATTACTAGTCCCATGTGTCAATCATACAATATGCTTCCACTTCATAATTTATTGACCTATTAACCAATGGGTATTGGTGTCATTTCTTATCAAAAGGCAATATGAACTCAAGATTGAGATCGCAATATGAGCTGAAAGTGAAAGGCACACATACATGTTACACAACAGCCAGCTGAAAAGGGTCATGGGAAATGACAATCTCATCTTGGGACAATATTTATTTATTTATTTTATTTTTATTTTACCTTTATTTAATTAGGCAGTTAAGTTAAGAACAAATTATTATTTACAATGAGGCCCTACCCCGGCCAAACCCGGACGACGCTGGGCCAATTGTGCGCTGCCCTATAGGACTCCCAATCACATCTTTCTTTCTTTCTTTCTTTCTCTCTCTCTCTCGGAGGACCTGAGCCCTAGGACCATGCCTCAGGACTACCTGGCCTGATGAATCCTTGCTGTCCCCAGTCCACCTGGCTGTGCTGCTGCTCCAGTTTCAACTGTTCTGCCTAAGGCTATGGAACCCTGACCTGTTCACCGGACGTGCTACCTGTCCCAGACCTGCTGTTTTCAACTCTCTAGAGACAGCAAGAGCGGTTGAGAAACTCTGAATGATCGGCTATGAAAAGCCAACTGACATTTACTCCTGAGGTGCTGACCTGTTGCACCCTCGACAACCACCGTGATTATTATTATTTGACCCTGCTGGTCATCTATGAACATTTGAACATCTTGGCCATGTTCTGTTATAATCTCCACCCGGCACAGCCAGAAGAGAACTGGCCACCCCTCGTTGCCTGGTTCCTCTCTAGGTTTCTTCCTAGGTTCTGGCCTTTCTAGGGAGTTTTTCCTAGCCACCGTGCTTCTACACCTGTATTGCTTGCTGTTTGGGGTTTTAGGCTGTGTTTCTGTACAGCACTTTGAGATATCAGCTGATGTAAGAAGGGCTTTATAAATAAATTTGATTTGATTTGAATGTGATACAGACAGGATGTTTGTGGGACAAACACATTTTCTCATGCACATACAGTATTTCAGCTCAGATGTTTACAGCACCCCCTCCCCCACCCACCCACCTGACTGAAAACCTATGATGCTTTCGAGGAGGAGGAAGAAAGTCAGTGGGGGAATCCCCAGGCATGGCATATGTGGGCCATCTCACCTGACACAGCAGGAGAAAAAACACAAAAGGGAATTTCCCTTGTTTTGGTCTGAAGTTATTGGGGAGGCACTTTGTATCACCGTTTCTGGTGCAAAGCTGCAGGGCTTTAATTCAATCTGCATTGAAGAAGTTCAGTGTTACAGAGTGATTGAAATTTAAAGGCAATGTTCCCGCTTTAGCGGAGACTGCATTCACGTAAACGCTGCACGTGTCGGCTCAATCCGAAATGACCTTTACATTTCTATCGCGGAGTCTGTAACGCTTAAAATGTATAGAATGAATAGAGCCCATAGTGTTAATGTACTGCTAAATTCAAAACCTATTTACCCTCAACCACATAAGACAGTTGGATATGTCCAGACCCCCCCCCTCTCCCCCGTCCCCCCCCCCTCTCCCCCGTCCCCTCCAAACTGCATAATTAAATATAATCAAACTTTGAGTCTCCTAAAGTTGAGAACATTTGGAATTTATTAGTTGATTCAAGCACTCTGAATAGGTGACAAATAAAATACACACAATAACATTTAAATAAACATTAGTACATCAGTACAGTAAATAAAATAACTTAATATTGTAATAATATATTCTGATAGGCCTAGTATAGGCTACTGCTAGACATATGTGAATCAAAATAACTTATACTACAGTACTCCATAGTAGCCTATTGTATTTTCATATAAATAGTAAATATAATTTTTTTAAGTTAATATAAATAACCCGAAGACATAATATTATTTGGTGCAAGATCTACAATACAGAGAATGGACAATCACGTATGGACAAACAATAATAATTGCATTTTACAAAAATAACCATTACGATTAGACCTATCTCCTTTGAGATTGCTCAGTTACCATAAAATTGCAACACTAAAATAAGAGTTTTAACATAAAACTGTTTTAACAAATATTCATCTCTGGCCTGCCTCTCTCTCATCATAGTTCAAACACACCAAAAAAGTTCTTGCCCTGCTCTGGCTCCACGTTGGTCAGTCGATTGGTCTCAGTCCACAGTTTGTCCCCTTCATTCAGCTGAAACACTGCACCAAGGTAAACCGCATTGTACCAGGCTTCGCCGATATTGGACTCAGCATCACCGTAGTTTCGTTGACAAACTGACCTTACCCCGCTAAGAAGATTAGCATTAACCCCGATGGAGTCCGAATAGCGCCAAATAACGTGACTCAGAGGAGTGGTATTCTCGCCCGGGCCATTGCACTTGACCCTAAACGAAGCCTGGCTGTAAACGAAGAAGAGCCCAGTGTGTGGGATGAGGATTTGGTTCCCCTGTAGCTCGAACCCGCCCTGGGAAAAAGCCTGGCCGTCATCCTTTCTCCACTGCACAGTGTCAGCGGTAAGATTAGGATTGTATTCACCTGGCAGTAGAGGGAAGAAAGGATCATTGTTACAACTTTGAGGCCCCAGGATCCAACTGCTAGCTATTTCTTCTTACAAAGCCTTACAAAGCTCAATTTACTCTGGTGGCAACAAGAGACAAGATAATGATAAAGCAACTTCTTTGCTTCCTTGTGTTGTGGTTTCGTTTTTGTCAATGGGAATGTTTGAAAAAAAATCCCAGGGCTTTTCCAATAGAAATACTTACTAGCCCACTAGACACGGTTTTAAACCTTAAACCTTATTATTGAATGGGGATGTTTAAAAAGAATCCCCTAGCTTCCACAATGGAAAGACACTAAGACATACAAGCCCACTAGACATTTGTTAACCTTCAACAGACACAGTCAAGGCTGGCTGCAAAAGGCTGTAGGTCACTCACCCTCTAAATGGATGGCTGCTTTTGCATTGCCGGCAATCTGCTTCAATGTATGGTGGGTATCTGAGGGAGAGAAACATATTAGCCATGAATAACACAAGCAAAAGCCATGACGTCGCCTACGGCCATAACCTTTGATTAAAGCAATTATAGTGAGAAGGAATTCAACGAAAAAGGGCATCTGTCAATCAAATAATCACCTTTTGCACCAATGAGTATCTCCAGTTGAGGCTCCATTTTGTCCTGCATCTGTGAAATCAACCAAGAGGATGTTAGTTGATTGTACGGTCCTCTATTTCAGAAATGTGTTAAATATTGGCCCCAGTAAGAGTTCCTTACCGTTGCCAGTCTTCCATGCTGAAACCACGCAAAGAGCAGGGCTGCTGCCGCACATAAAGCTGCTATTAAGAGGACCCCACACAGCCTCCATAGCCAACCTCTGGAGGCCTTTCCCTCAGCAATAGCTGTCACCGTTGTGTTGTACACAGGGCCCCTCTCCATGTCTCCATGTGTCATCGCATACCCCTCCATACTGCTGTTGAACGAGGTTCAAACTCTTGGCTCTTGGTGGCAGTGGAAAAGTCTAGCGACTGAATATTTGCCCGAATATCTCCTAAATATCTTTTTTGTTTTGACAGAGTTGTAGCTTGATAGGTGTCCTGTGTTTTGCTCGTTTGTTAGAATGGACTTCTGCCAGAAGCCCTGTCGTTTTTATGCTCGGCCTGCTACTAGCACAAAGGGAAACTCCAGTGATGTCACCCAGTGAGTGGAGACATAGCAGAGTAGCGGCAGCAAACTGGTTGTGGAGAGTTGGTTATGGTTCAAAGGAAAATAAAATCCACAGACCAGCTCCACCAAACTGGGATTCCAACAGGTAGGTGTGGTTGCAGGATGGGGTTAAGGCAAAACAGGACATGCAACTTGAAAGTGAATTACTTGTGCAACGATGTAGTTTTTTCTATTTGGTAACCAGAATGTACAGCAACTTCTCAGCTATATACTGAAACTGCATTTACATAAAACAAGGAATTCTCAATAAGTCACACGTATAGTTATTATGTAATTACACAATGCGTTTGAATACCATTAAACTCCATGGTATCTTTGCCACTTACAGTATCATGACTTGAACTTTAGTTTGTGATTTTTATTCAGTCTCATTCACCAGCTGTTTCTAATACTATATGTCTAGTAATTGTCATACATTTCAAATAGTAAACAATTATGATATTTATTGATTACATAGAACTTGTTGCGCTGAAGTTGTTAATAACTGGATGTAAATTAAATGCTTCTACAGCTACTGTCACGTCCTGACCCTTGTAAGAGGTCATTTTTCATAGTAGAGTGGTCAGGGCGTGACAGGGGGGTGTTTTGGGTGGTTTTGGCTTTCTATTTCTATGTTTTTGTTTTCTATGTTTTGGCCAGGTATGGTTTCCAATCAGAGTCAGCTGTCTATCGTTGTCTCTGATTGGAAGCCATACTTAGGCAGCCTGTTTGTCATGTGTGGGTAGTTGTTTTCCGTTTTGTCAAAATGTACCTTACGGAACTGTTGTCGGTCGTTTTGTTGTTTTTGTTAAGTGTTTCATTAATAAAGTAAATATGAGCACTCTACACGCCGCGCCTTGGTCCCCTTTAGACGACCCTTGTTACAGCTACACAATCGCAATACATTTGAGGGTATACAAGGACAGGCTCAGGAGAAACAAAAAAAAACTTGTAAATATCCCTCTTTATGTTTCAGAACTAGTTTCGTACATAACCTTATCCAAACCGCTAAACAGGTTTTTGACTTCTCTTTATTGACCCAATCTGGCTTCCTTATTTCGCTGCCCTCCCTGACTGGTTGAGCGAGTTCGGAGCATAACACGGTTTATTTGTGGGATTTCCATCACCCATACACTACCTGATCTGAGTTTTGTTTGCATATTGCTTCATCTAATTTCTGTTTCTGTTAAATCAGTTATCAATTAGTGATAAACAAGCACTGTATACCTTCAAAACATGGTTAAAACTATTATTTTGATATCATATTTGGAACGTATTTGCATCCATAGCTCTGTCTATGAATTTGAGAGTGGTTATACTTAAGTTTGAATTCTCTGTTGTTTCTTGCTTTCTTCTTTATAATTTTTTTTTTGTAAAGGGTATTGAGGCTTTTGTTAAATGCACTTTAAATAAACTGTGATTTGATGATTTACATTTCTCCAGTCCTTGGCTGTCTACCAAAACAAGTGGCTGGGGTGACCAGACCGAGCCGCAGACCGCAGCTTCAATGTAGTGTATCGGGGAAATGTATCACCGCTGGAAAAGGTAGCTTGGAGTATTGTCACGTAACACTGTGTCACTGTTTCCTTACGTATTCTTACGTGCAAATACAAGCAATATAGTTATGACCGTCAGGGAAGCTTAGAGTATTTCATAATGTTTTATGTATTGTAATTCAGTCGTTATACTGATAAATCTCTCAGATTGATTGATTTATTCCTACGCTATTGTGTAGCAATGTTTCCAAAACTATTACTACCTGCAAATACACGCCAACCGCAAAATCTTGGAAAAAGCAGGGAAGCAATAGGTAATACTTCAGTGGGGAGCTGAAATATAATACAGGAACCTCTCATACGGAATTCTATTGAGGAAAGAAAGAGATCTTTTCATTGTGAGGAACATAAGTATTGTGATAAAGGGAGGAAACATCTACATGAGACTTCATATCTCGATGCCCTTCTCTCTGACGTGCCCTTGAGCATGAAATTTAACCCCAATTGCTCTGAATAAGCATGACTGAAATGTAAAAAGCCTTCCATCACCCTTTAAGTAATGACTCATCTGGCCCTATATTGGATTCACCTATTTATAACTGATAGGGTTCAAACCTGGGTCTCCTGCCAGAACAGTGCATTAGCCTTTCTAGTCTAGGCATTGGCTTGGGGTCACAGGGTTCAAGTCTCAGGCAAGTTTAGGTCTCATCAGCGCTCATCATACTGTTGACCTTGGTCACAGAACCAACAGGATATTTCAAGTCCAGTTACCTCAGGGATTACTTCTAAAAACAGAGAGGCAGGCCTTTTCTAGGTTTTTGAACCAGGTACCTGTTTATGTACTATTAAGATAGCGACACACCCTTAGAGGTGTAAGATGGGTGATTCATTCTCCCATTGTCTGAAAGAGCAATTGGGTCATGGTTGGTATTACCTGTACATGACCTGAGGCTGTACATGACCTTTTACCTAGTTAATGTCTCCTGCGGCTGCCCACAGGATAGTATCCAGTCCAGGCATATAGAGGTTTTCCTGTCAAGTGATCAATAGGTCTGTAAATTTGATGAATAGCTTATGTTACTGTTTGTCTCATGGACATCACCATCTCTTGTGCATTTGTAACTTGACATGGATTCATATACTGGAAATAGAGTATTGCTGACAGAAAATATATATTTCACTGCTGATCTTAATTTGAGATCTGCTTCCGTAAATTGAACCTGAAGTTCTATTTGTGTGATCTCTCTCCCAGTTCCTACATTCTTTGCCACCTGCTTCCACCTTCCCGATAAAGCAATTTGAAAGAAATCCTAATTCTGAAAACATTTTTTGTAGTCAAATGCAGATCATCTCATGAGGTAAGGGGAAAGAAAATAAATTGTGACCCACACACTCAAATATTCCAACATACTGTATAATGTGACCTTGTTGTATACACAAACAGTCAAGCACCCTGGCTAGCAGTTAGCACAGTACATTAAGTAGTTGTAGTGGATGATAGTGTCAGTGACTTGCAATCAAGGTAGGCAGGGTAGGTAGCGTAGTCTGGGTAGGCAGTGCTTTCTCTGTGATAATCTAATGAAAAAATAGCTGCTATGAAAAGGCCCCCAAAAAATACAATGATATCAACAACAACAAAAAATGATCTAATGTTTTTTCTCAATGATTTGGGTGGTTTTTATGCTCAAAATCTCAAAATGTGCCAAAACTACATAAAAACATCAGGAAAGACGCTAGAGTGTGCATGCCTTCCTTCCCATCCATTGAAATCTATTCAAAGCATTGACGAGCGCGGCCGTTCTTGACTCCAGTCATTGTTGATGGACAGGGTCAGCATAGGCCTCGCTGTTTTTCTTTCACCCCTTTTTCGTGATATCCAATTGGTAGTTCCAGTCTTGTCCCATCGCTGCAACTCCTGTACGGACTCGGGAGAGGCGAAGGTCGAGAGCCGTGCGTCCTCCGAAACGCGATCTTGCCAAGCCGCACTTCTTGACACCCGGAAGCCAGCCGCACCAATGTGTCGGACGAAACACCGTACAGCTGGCGACCATAGTCAGCGTGTACGCACTCAGCCCACCACAAGGAGTAGCTAGAGCGTGATGGGACAAGGACATCCTGGCCGGCCAAACCCTCCCCTAACCCGGACAACGCTGGGCCAATTGTGCACTGCCTCATGGGGCACAATAGCCTATGTCACTCTGGTTGCTGGAGCCATCTGTTGTTTGGTGGACTTGGCCTTAATAAAGGTTTACTTGTGAGTAAATCAAGGCTTTGATAATAACCAGTGCCTACCCAGCCACTGACCTCACCGCACGCCTCTATACTGTATCTCATGGTCCTCACATGATTGAAGGACAGGCTCATCATCTGTATTTGTCACGTAGTTCATTCATAGGATCTGTCTGTAGATAAATGAATGTTAACTACTCGGAATGTAACTGTACTTTAGGATGAACTGACTGAGAAAAGCAGGAAGTAGGTCCTGAAAACAGGAGTTGAAATTAAAAATGCTCAGGAGGGAAACCACAACAGTAAGGAAGTGATAATCAACTATTGCTTTGACTCTTATGACAGAAGAAGCAAAAATCCCTGTATTGCAGATCAGCAAGGACATCCCTTTATTTCATCACCAAACCTGATTGAAAGGAATTCATCAAACAGGAGGGATGGAGGTAGATTTAGTTCATTTCAGACGATGGTGAGTATGCTCCTGCACTTTAGGACATGGATCAAAGGAGAGCTTTCCTAAAGGGAACATTTTGAATGTTGCCAGAACGTCCTGTAGAAAATGTTTGCATAAAGACTAGTAAGGGAATAAAAGACCAGTGTAGTGGCAGTAGTCCAGACGGGAGATGGCAAGTGCCTGGATTAGGACCTGCGCTGCTTCCTGCGTGAGGTAGGGTCATACTCTACAGATGTTGTAGAGAATGAACTTGCAGGAGCGAGTCACTGCTTTGATGTTTGCAGAGAACGACAGGGTGTTGTCCAGGGTCACGCCAAGGTTCTTTGCACTCTGAGATAGGGACTCCGTGAATGTCCTGAGGATGTCCCTTGTTACCTGGGGTTACCGTATAGTCCAGGACAGGATTAAAATCTACACCGTTTCTAAGTGGCATACAGTAGCGTAAACTGTACATTTGCCATTTTAGTAATTTAGCAGACGCTCTTATCCAGAGCGATTTACAGTTAGTGTATTCATCTTAAAATTCAGTAGCTAGTGGGAGAACCACATATCTCAGTCATAGTAAGTACATTTTTCCTCAGTGAAGTATCATTCCGCAAAGTCATTGATAGTAGGCAGGAAAAAGTCAAGTGGAAGTGTTACTGTAGTTCTGGGGGTGATTATTTAAGAGACTTTTTGAAGATGTAGGGTTTCAGATGTTTTCGGAAGATGGGCAGGGATTCTGCTGTCCTAGCTTCAGAGGGAAACTGGTTCCACCATTGGGGTGCCAGGACAGAGAAGAGTTTGACTAGGCTGAGCGGGAGCTGCCCTCCCGTAGGCCAAGAGACCAGAGGTGACAGAATGGCGTACTCGGGTTGGGGTGTAGGGTTTGAGCACAGCCTGAAGGTAGGGCGGGGCAGTTCCACTTGCTGCTCCGTAGGCTAGTACCATGGTCTTGAAGTGGGCGTGAGCTTCGACTGGAAGCCAGTGGAGTGTGCGGAGGAATGGGTTGACATGGGAGAACTTGGGAAGGTTGAACACCAGTCGGGCTGCGGCATTCTGGATAAGTTGCAGTAGTGTGATGGCACAAGTGAGGAGCCCAGCCAATGGCAAGTGCCTGGATTAGTTCCTTCTCCGCTTCCTGTGTGAGGTAGGGTCATACTCTATGGATGTTGTAGAGAATGAACCTGCAGGAGTGAGTCACTGCTTTGATGTTTGCAGAGAACGACAGGGTGTTGTCTAGGGTCACGCCAAGGTTCTTTGCACTCTGAGTGAGACACCGTGAAGTTGTCAACCGTGATGGAGAGGCCCTGTAGCGGCCAGGCCTTCCCCGGGAGGAAGAGCAACTCCGTCTTGATGAGGTTGAGCTTGAGGTGGTGGGCCGACATCCAGGCTGAGATATCTGCCAGGCACGCAGAGATGTGTCTCTACACTTGGGTGTCAGAAGGGGGAGAAAAATAGTTGAGTGTCATCTGCATAGCAATGATAGGAGACGGTGCGTGGGTAAAATCACTGGGAAAGCCAAGCCAGAAAAAATGTACAAATTACAACCTACTTGTTGTGACAATTGTGTTGTTTGCTCTGTAACCTGTTAGTTCATATACCTTGTGACCGTGCATTCAGAAAGTATTCAGACCCCTTGACTTTTTCCACATGTTCCAACCTTAATCTAAAATGGATTAAATTGTTGTTTCCCCTCATCAATCTACACACAACACCCTGTAATGACAAAGCAAAAACAGGTTTTTCGAAAATGTTGCTAATTTATTACAAATAAAAAACTTAAATATAACATTTACATGAGTATTCAGAACGTTTACTCAGTACTTTGTTGAAGCACCTTAGGCAGCGATTACTGCCTCCAGTCTTCTTGGGTATAATGCTACAAGCTTGGCACAACAGTTTTTGGGGAATTTATCCCATTCTTCTCTGCAGATCCTCTCAAGCTCTGTCAGGTTCGATGGGGAGTGTCGCTGCACAGCTATTTTCAGGTCTCTCCGGAGATGTTCGATCGGGTTCAAGTCCAGGCTCTGGCTGGGCCACTCAAGGACATTCAGAGACTTGTCCCGAAGCCAGTCCTGCGTTGTCTTGGCTGTGTGCTTAGGGTCATTGTCCTATTGGAAGGTGAACCTTCACCCCAGCCCCAAGTCCTGAGCGTTCTGGAGCAGGTTTTCATCAAGGATCTCTATGTACTTGGTTCCGTTCATCTTACTCTCGATCCTGACTAGTCTCCCAGTCCCTGCCGCTGAAAAACATCCCCACAGCATGATGCTGCCAACATCATGCTTCACCGTAAGGATGGTACCAGATAGTTAAATCCTGGTTTCATCAGACCTGAGAATCTTATTTCTCATGGTCTGAGAGTCCTTTGAGTGCCTTTTGGCAAACTCCAAACTCCATGTGCCTTATACTGAGGAGTGGCTTCTGCCTGGCCACACAAGGCCTGATTGGTGGAGTGCTGCAGAGATGGTTGTCCTTCTGGAAGGTTCTCCCATCTCCAAAAAGGAACTCTGGAGCTCTGTCAGAGTGACCAAAGGCTCTTCTCCCCCGACTGCTCAGTTTGGCCGGGCGACCAGCTATAGGAAGAGTCTTGGTGGTTCCAAACTTCTTCCATTTAAGAATGATGAGGACACTGTGCTCTTGGGGACGTTCAATGCTGCAGACATTTTTTGGTACCCTCCCCTGTGCCTTGACACAATCCTGTCTCGGCGCTCTACAGACAATTCCTTCGACCTCATGTTAACTGTGGGACCTTATATAGACAGGTCTGTGCCTTTCCAAATCATGTTCAAGCAATTGAATTTACCACAGGTGGACTCCAATCAAGTTGTAGAAACATCTCAAGGATGATCAATGGAAACAGGATGCACCTGAGCTCAATTTCGAGTCTCATAGCAAAGGGTCTGAATACTTATGTAAATAAGGTATCTGTTTTTTATTTATTTTTATGTGCAAAAATGTCCAAAAACCTGTTTTCACTTTGTCATTATGGGGTGTTGTGTATAGATTGATGCAATTAATTTAGTACATGTTAAACTAATGTGGAAAAACGGAAGGGGTCTGAATACTTTCTGAATGCACTGTATAGGCCTAAGGACAAGAAAATAAGAAGAAACAGTGGCAGAATAAATTCAATCACACCTTTTTGTTTTAATCACAAAACCGGAGAACAATCTCTGTCCGGTGAAGTCCAGAAAGCATATGATGTGGCTGTCCATGGTCTGATTTCAAATCTGCCCCTGAACAAGGCAGTTAATCAAATCAAATTTTATTAATCACATGTGCCGAATACAGTGAGTAGACCTTAAAATGAAATGCTTACTTACGAGCCCCTAACCAAAAATGCAGTTTAAAAAAATACGGCTCAGAAAAAGAAAAAAAAGTAATAAGTAATTAAAGAGCAACAGTAAAATAACAATAGTGAGACAATATACAGGGGGGCACCGGTAATGGATGAATATGCGGGGGCACCGGTTAGTTGAGGTAATATGTATATTTACAGTTGAAGTCGGAAGTTTACATACACTTAGGTTGGAGTCATTAAAACACGTTTTTCAACCACTCCACAAATTTCTTGTTAACAAACTATAGTTTTGGCAAGTCGGTTAGGACATCTACTTTGTGCAGGACACAAGTAATCTTTCCAAAAATTGTTTACAGACAGATTATTTCACTTACAATTCACTGTATCACAATTCCAGTGGGTCAGAAGTTTACATACACTAAGTTGATTGTGCATTTAAACAGCTTGGAAAATTCCAGAAAATTATGTCAAGGCTTTAGATGCTTCTGATAGGCTAATCGACATCATTTGAGTCAATTGGAGGTGTGTGTACCTGTGGATGTATTTCAAGGACTACCTTCAAACTCAGTGCCTCTTTGCTTGACATCATGGGAAAATCAAAAGAAATCAGCCAAGACCTCAGAAAAAAATTGTAGACCACCACAAGACTGGTTCATCCTTGGGAGTGATTTCCAAATGCCTGAAAGTACCACGTTCATCTGTACAAACAACAGTACCGAAGTATAAACACCCTGGGACAACGCAGCCGTCATACCGCTCAGGAAGGACACGCGAAAATTGCAAATCAATCCCAGAACAACAGCAAAGGACCTTGAGAAGATGCTGGAGGAAACAGGTACAAAAGTATCTATATCCACAGTAAAACGAGTCCTATATCGACATAACCTGAAAGGCCGCTCAGCAAGGAAGAAGCCACTGCTCCAAAACCGCCATAAAAAAGCCAGACTATGGTTCGCAACTGCACATGGGTACAAAGATCGTACTTTTTGGAGAAATGTCAACTGGTCTGATGAAACAAAAATAGAATTGTTTGGCCATAATGACCATCGTTATGTTTAGAGGAAAAAGGGGGATGCTTGCAAGCCGAAGATCACCATCCCAACCGTGAAGCACGGGGGTGGCAGCATCATGTTGTGGGGGTGGTTTCCTGCAGGAGGGACTTGTGCACTTCACAAAATAGATGGCATCATGAGGACAGAAAATTATGTGGATATATTGAAGCAACATCTCAAGACAGCAGGAAGTTAAAGCTTGGTTGCAAAAGGGTCTTACAAATGGACAATGACCCCAAGCATACTTCCAAAGTTGTGGCAAAATGGCTTAAGGACAACAAAGTCAATGTATTGGAGTGGCCATCACAAAACCTGACCTCAATCCCATAGAACATTTGTGGGCAGAACTGAAAAAGCGTGTGCGAGCAAGAAGGGCTACAAACCTGACTCAGTTACACCAGCTCTGTTAGGAGGAATGGGCCAAAATTCACCCAACTTATTGTGGGAAGCTTGTGGAAGGCTACCCGAAATGTTTGACCCAAGTTAAACAAATGAAAGGCAATGCTACGAAATACTAATTGAGTGTATGTAAACTTATGACACGCTGGGAATGTGATGAAAGAAATAAAAGCTTTAATAAGTCACTCTCTCTACTATTATTCTGACATTTCACATTCTTAAAATAAAGTGGTGATCCTAATTGACCTAAGACAGTGAATCTTTACTAGGATTAAATATCAGGAATTGTGGAAAACTGAGTTTAAATGTATTTGGCTAAGGTGTATGTAAACTTCCGACTTCAGCTGTAGGTAGAGTTATTAAAGTGATGATAACAACAGAGAGTAGCAGCGGTGTAAAAGATCGGGGGGGGGGGGGCAATGCAAATAGTCTGGGTAGCCATTTGATTAGGTCTTCAGGAGTCTTATGGCTTGGGGTAGAAGCTGTTTAGAAGCCTCTCGGACCTAGACTTGGCGCACCGGTACTGCTTGCCATGCGGTAGCAGAGAGAACAGTCTATGACTAAGGTGGCTTTAGTCTTTGACAATTTTTAGGGCCATCCTCTAACACCGCCTGGTGTAGAGGTCTTGGATGGCAGGGAGCTTGGCCCCAGTGATGTACAGGGCCGTTCACACTCTGTAGTGCCTTGCGGTCGGAGGCCGAGCAGTTGCCATACCAGGCAGTGATGCAACCAGTCAGGATGCTCTCAATGGTGCAGCTGTCGAACCTTTTGAGGATCTTAGGGCCCATGACAAATCTTTTCAATCTCCTGAGGGGGAATAGGTTTTGTCATGCCCTCTTCACAACTGTCTTGGTGTGCTTGGACCATGTTAGTTAATTGGTGATGTGGACACCAAGGAACTTGAAGCTCTCAACCTGCTCCACTGCAGCCCCGTCGATGAGAACAGGGGTGCTCGGTCCTCTTTTTCCTGTAGTCCACAATCATCTCTTTTGTCTTGATCACATTGAGGGAGAGGTTGTTGTCCTGGCACCACACAGCAAGGTCTCTGACCTCCTCCCTATAGGCTGTCTCGTCATTGTTGGTGATCAGGCCTACCACTGTTGTGTCATCGCCAAACTTAATGATGGTGTTGGAGTCGTGCCTGGCCGTGCAGTCATGAGTGAACAGGGAGTACAGGAGGGGGCTGAGCACGCACCCCTGAGGGGCCCCTGTGTTGAGGATCAGCGTGGCGGATGTGTTGTTACCTACCCTTACCACTTGGGGGCGGCCCATCAGGAAGTCCAGGATCCAGTTGCAGAGGGAGGTATTTAGTCCCAGGGGCCTTAGCTTATTAATGAGCTTTGAGGGCACTATGGTGTTGAACGCTGAGCTGTAGTTAATGAACAGCATTCTCACAATGGTGTTCCTTTTGTCCAGGTGGTAAAGGGCAGTGTGGAGTGCAATAGAGATTGCATCATCTGTGGATCTGTTGGGGCGGTATGCAAATTGGAGTAGGTCTAGGGTTTCTGGGATAATGGTGTTGATGTGAGCCATGACCAGCCTTTCAAAGCATTTCTTGGCTACAGATGTGAGTGCTACGGGTTGGTAGTCATTTAGGCAGGTTACCTTAGTGTTCTTGAGCACAGGCACTATGGTTGTCTGCTTAAAACATGTTGGTATTACAGACTCGGACAGGGAGAGGTTGAAAATGTCAGTGAAGACACTTGCCAGTTGGTCAGCGCATGCTCGCAGTACACATCCTGGTAATCCGTCTGGCCCTGAGGCCTTGTGTGTGTGCTTTGGTGCAATTAGAAAAAACATGTTGACACCCTACTTGTAGAGAAACGCCAATGGTATCCTCCTCTCCTTCATGTTGACGAAACAGTCTATCAATTTCCCCACATATCCTCTCCACGTCACTTGGTAGGAGCAGCCTGCCAGGTATTATGCAATCCAATAGTGTGCAGAGCCTGAGACGCCCAGCCCAGACAGGGTTAGAGGAGGTTGAATACAGTAGCGGCTATTGCAGATTTATGTGGAGAGATGACTAGAGGAATAGGAGCTATGACTAATCTGACAGACAACTTCGTGGCTTCCTGTTTTGAGTATTTTCAATCGCTAGTTCCTGTTTGATTCTATATGTACTATGGGCAACTAAAGTGTCAGTGCATTCCCACTGGGCACAGACTTCCGTTCAATGTTTAGTTTTTATTTACATTTGGTTGAGTTGTCAACTATCCTGAATTCAATGAGAAATCAACAAAACATTTCACCTTGTCATTTGATTTAGGTTAAAAGTTGTGTGAATTTTTTTTCTCCAAATCCAATCAGTTTTCTACTTTGATTAAACATCATCACATTGATTCAACCATGTTTATGTCCAGTTGGTTAGCTTTCGGCCAATGATAACTCAGTACTGACCTGTGTTGCTGTTACATCAGTTTTCTAATGCTAATAGGTACAGGTATTTTAAGACCTAGTTTGCGTCTCTGAATAAGCTGAGTCTGTGATAGTAGCAGAATCCATCTCAAAAGTGACAGAGAAGGACATCTGCCTTTTCTCTGTAGTGAGGTAGCGCCACCATGTGGTAAGTGCTACCTCCCGTGTGGCTCAGTTGGTAGAGCATGGCGCTTGCAATACCAGGGTTGTGGGTTCAATTCCCACGGGGGACCATTGGCGATGAATGGGAGTCACTCTTGAATGCTAAATTACATAAATGTAAACAATGGATGATAAAAGTGAATAGTGGCATACTTAAACTGTAAGTCATTTTGGCATTTGATGTAGTAGAATTCACTCATCTTTTCCAACTCTCGTGTTTGACAACAGCTGATAATTAGATCAATTGACGTGCTGTACCAAAATGAATAAACGGTGGGAGTCATCGCAAATCGGCCATTAGATGAAGCATTCGGAGTACTATTTTAGACATTTCAGATACTATATAATGTTCTTTTTTTTTTTGCATACTATTTAGTACAGTAGAATGGGTATTCAGACACGACCACTGTCTCCATATCAAATCTATTCACCATCTATAATATCTAGCATTGACTAATTCACATCATGATAGATACCATTAATATCACAAGAAATCACACACACACACACAAATACATAGCTTGACAATGTATTCTGTTATCTCATTATGTAATCAAATCTGTTCAGCAAAACAAACAATGCATATGCATAACAGTTACAGTTTTCACCAAATAAATTCAGTTTAGTAACTACCACAACCTTTTTTTAAAACAATGTTTTAACCGCTTTTTTGGTTCAATCTTGAACTAAATCTCAATAACAATGTCTGTTGGCTCAATATGGGGGGAGCTGATATGCCCCCCAGTAGGTATTCTCTTCCCCATACCTAAAACTATTATTCTTGGATGTTATCTCAAGGCTGAGACTGTTACCTTGTTGGAGCTTAACCATCCTGGACATGAATACAGTGCCCTCTTTCTCTCCGTGATACACAGCTTCACTCAGTTTCCTCTGCTGGGTCTTATTTTGAATTCCATTTTTGAACAGAGTCACCTTCCTCTTCTCCTCTCGCCCGGTGCGCCTAGTGAAGGTGACCTGGACATAGAAGTAGTAGAAGCCTTCAGATGTGACGTAGACAGAGTTGTCGCGGAGGACGAGGGAGCAAGAGCCACAGACGGGGACATTATGGTCATTCTCCCAAGATAATGTTCCTTTTCATGAGACAGAAGGAAAGAAGAGAGAATAAAATAAAATATTAAAACGCTTTACATCATATAAATGGGTTAATATACACTACATGACCAAAAGTATGCGGACACCTGCTCGTCGAACATCTCATTCCAAAATCATGGGCATTAATATGGAGTTGGTACCCCCTTTGCTGCTATAACAGCCTCCACTCATCTGGGAAGGCTTTCCACTAGATGTTGGAACATTACTGCGGGGACTTGCTTCCAGTCAGCCACAAGAGCATTAGTGAGGTTGGGCACTGACGTTGGGCGATTAGACCTGGCTTGCAGTCGGCGTTTCAATTAATCCCAAAGGTGTTCGAAGGGCTCTGTGCAGGCCAGTCAAGTTCTTCCACAACGATCTTGACAAACCATTTCTGTATGGACCTCGCTTTGTGTACGTGGGCATTGTCATACTGAAACAGGCAGTTTGGAACTTGGAAGTGAGTGTTGCAACCAAGGACAGACAATTTTTACGCGCAGCACGCTTCAGCACTCAGTGGTCCCGTTCTGTGAGCTTGTGAGGCCTACCACTTCGCGGCTGAACCGTTGTTGCTCCTAGACGTTTCCACTTCACAATAACATCACTTACAGTTGATCGAGGCAGCTCTAGCAGGGCAGAAATGGAACTGACTTGTTGAAAAGGTGGCATCCTATGACGGTGCCACGTTGAAAGACACTGAGCTTTTCAGTAAGGCCATTCTACTGTCAATGTTTGTCTATGGAGATTGCATGGCTGTGTGCTCTATTTTATACACCTGTCAGCAACGGTGTGGCTGAAATAGCCGAATCCATTCATTTTAAGGGGTGTCCACATACACTACATATACAAAAGTATGTTTGAACAGACAGGTGGCAAAATACTGAATAACTACACTTTCAATACCCCTTTAAAAACTCTGTATACAGTGCCTTCGGAAAGTATTCAGACCCCTTGACTTTTCCACATTTTGTTACGTTACAGCCTTATTCTAAAATAGATTATAATAATTTTTTCCTCAGCAAGCTACACACAATACCCCATAATGACAAAGCAAAAACAGATATCTACAAACAGATACCTTATTTATATAAGTATTCAGACCCTTTGCTATGAGACTCGAAATTGAACTCAGGTGCATCCTGTTTCCATTGATCATCCTTGAGATGTTTCTACAACTTGATTGGAGTCCACCTGTGGTAAATTCAATTGATTGGACATGATTTGGAAAGGCACAGACCTGTCTAAATAAGGTCTCACAGTTGAAAGTGCATGTCAGAGCAAAAACTAAGCCATGAGGTGAAACGAATTGTCCATAGAGCTTCGAGACAGGATTGTGTTGAGGCACATATCTGGAGAAGGGTACCAAAGAATTTCTGCAGCATTGAAGGTCCACAAGAACACAGTGGCTTCCATCATACTTAAATGGAAGAAGTTTGGAACCACCAAGACTCTTCCTAGAGGGAGAACCTTCCAGAAGGACAACCATCTCTGCAGCACTCCACCACATGACAGCCCGCTTGGAGTTTGCCAAAAGGCACCTAAAGATTCTCAGACCATGAGAAACAAGATTCTCTGGTCTGATTAAACCAAGACTGAACTCTTTGGCCTGAATTCCAAGCGTCACATCTGGAGGAAACCTGGCACCATCCCTACGGTGAAGCATGGTGGTGGCAGCATCATGCTGTGGGGATGTTTTTCAGCAGCAAGGACTGCAAGACTAGTCAGGATTGAGGAAAAGATGAACGGAGCAAAGTACACAGAGATCCTTGATGAAAACCTGCTCCAGAGTGCTCAGGACCTCAGACTGGGGTGAAGGTTCACCTTCCAACAGGACAATGACCCTAAGCACACAGCCAAGACAACGCATGAGTGGCTTTGGGACAAGTCTCTGAATGTCCAGCCAGAGCCTGGACTTGAACCCGATCAAACATCTCTGGAGAGACCTGAAAATAGCTCTGCAGCAATGCTCCCGATCCAACTTGACAGAGCTTGAGAGGAACTGCAGAGAATGGGAGAATGGGGGGGGGGGGGGGTATACACCTACCCTCACAATAGCTTAATGTTTAATGAATATTGAATATTTGCATAATGTTTTCAATACATAAATATCATTTTCTGATTAATAAAGATGCATAACATATTGTTGATAAGAGACATACAATTACGTTGGACTGTGTAGTAATATGTTCTGCTCATGTTAGTAAGCATGTTATATATCTCGGCCCTCCCACCCCTACGGGAGGGCAGCTCCCGCTCAGCCCAGTCCAAGCTCTTCTCTGTCCTGGCACCCCAGTGGTGGACCCAGCTTGCCCCTGAAGCTAGGACATCCTGCCCATCTTCCGAAAACATCTGAAACCCTACCTCTTCAAACAGTATCTTAAATAATCCTCCTCCAAACAGACAAATAATGGCGCAGTACAACAGTGATGTGCAGAACGGCATCTCGGAACGCATAACTCGTCGATCGTTGTCACAGATGGGCTATTGCAGCAAACGACAACACTGGGTTCCACTCCTATCAGCTAAAAACAAGAAGAAGTTGCTCCAGTGGGCACGCGATCACCACTTGACAATTGAGGAGTGGAAAAACATTGCCTGGAACGTGACAGCGAGTTCAGTTTAATTGAGTGGCCTGCGCAGTCCCCAGACCTCAACCCAATAGATCGTCTTCGTGATGAGATGGAACGGGCGGTTGGCAGCATGAATGTACGTACCACCATCCAATCTGCAGCCACTGTGTGATACCATTGCTTCAGCATGGACCAACATGTCTGTGGAATGTTTCCGACACCTTGCAGAATGCCCCGAATAATTCAGGCTGTTCTGGAGGCAAAGGGGGGTCCGATCCGGTACTACATGGTGTACCTAATAAACGGACAGTTGAGTGTATAGAAATATAAGGTTTATCACAACCATTGTGTCAAATATGTTAGATCAGTTGTACAACCTGAGTGTGTACAGGGCCCTAGTCTTGTTTAGTGTAACTGACAAGTTCAGACAGGCAGCAGAAGATCCAATGTTACCTCATGCGTTAAATGAATTTAGGATGCAAAAATGACACTGCAACAAGCATGGAATGTTAGGCCCAAAAGTCCTTACCTATAATCTAGGAAAAGAAGTGTTTAGCTTACCCATGGTCAGCTGGATATAGGAGAGATGGGGAGCTGGAAAGCAAAAAAAGCCCATTAATTTTCCTGTTTTGATCTATCTTGTAACGTTTACGTGTTACTCTCTGCTTGTGCAATCTTATAATGCCATCTTTCTCCAGAAAATGCATCAATGACCTGAATTCTATTGCACACAGCGCATTGTTTAAATAATCCGAAATGGAAATAGCAATGCTTTACTTACCCTTTGATGAATTCAATTGAGCCAAAAAACTGCCGTCTGCAAAAGAAAAATAATATTTAAAGTCACTGTCATATATATATATGGGTCCATCATATTGCCTATCAATGTCATATGACTTTAAATATATATATATATATATATATATATATATATATATATATATATATATATATATATTATTATTTTTTTTTTTATTATTATTTTTTATCCCAGCCCCTGTCCCGCCGGAGGCCTTTTGCTTTTTGGTTGGCCGTCATTGTAAATAAGAATGTGTTCTTATCTGACTTGCCTATTTAAATAAAGGTTAAATGAAAAAAAAATACTGTTGTCGAATGTCTAATATGGGATAGGAATGATATTACAGTGCCTTGGTCAATATTATTACTTACAGAACAGAAAAAACAACTATTAATGTCAGTATGTGTAACCCAGTAGAACTTACTTGTAGGGTGCTGGTTTTCCTCCTTTGATTCAGGTAAATGACTCTTGGAGAGAGAAATTACATAGTGACACCTTGAGATCATCATCATCAGTCTACCCTTATGTATCATCATCATCATCATATCGGAGTCTAGCTATCACTGATGATAATTGGACATACCTTGTCAGGTGAGTTTATTTTCACTGTTGTGAGAACTGCGACCATAATCCCCATAGCGACTGTGAGAAACCCGCACCACACATGTAGCAGCAGGTATCTGGAGGTGTGCTGTTGGCTCTTCATCCTCTGGAAAACACACACGTACCACAAACCACTGAGAGCCGTCCCAATTCACTCCCTACCACTTCCCATCGGCCCTAATCCTTATCTAATCCAACGTTTGCCGATCTGAAGGGTCTAGAATAGATATAAACAGGCGGGTTGTAGATCTTCCACCATAGGCCACTGCTTGAGTCTGAGCACCTCAACATAAGTCACAGGTTCCCTTCTGAATAACATTTAGTTTAGATTATACCCCACTCTGGGATTTCACCAATATAGATTATTCCCCTCTTGAACCACAATGCTACCCTATGTGCATTGTGGTTTGCTACTTATATTGGCTCAAACAATAACATCGGTGGCTGTAAATGTGATATATGAACTCACTACCAGAGAAATACACTAAATAATTTGTAGTAAACTTGCAGAGAGTGGTATGTACTGTGTGACAAAACATTACGGCTGTCACGCAGTGTACTCTGGTATGTTCAGTTGGACATGAATGCATCAGTCACAGTGACTAAGAATAGTCAAGATAATAATAATCATTTTGGGGGTGGGGGGGGTTGTTTATATTTGTCCTGTTACACACTTGTACAAGATACAAGTAATTGTGAAGGTATGCATATTGAGTGAGAGAATGATCTGGCAATGATCAATTTGACCGCATCACCTGTCATATGGTATAGGACATGAGACTGGGTCCATCATATTGCCTATCACAGTCTCATTATTGAAAATACCACTAAATATTCATACAACAACCACCGTTTTTGGACCAAATATAACTGTGGAGCCATTAGACTATTACTGTGTGATGATCAAATCGGACATTACTGTTATCACCAAGTGATTTTACATTGTGTCACATTTTCCTCATCCAAACATCCTATAATTAAGTCTAAGATTAGGAATTTCACATGATGAAAAATGATTGCAAATACAATGGACCACTGTCCACAATTCTGTGTTACCACAATTTACATATACATCATTAATAAATGAGTAGCTTGATATGAATAAAATGAAACACAACGACCAGGATCTCAACTCACCTAGTGTGTCTTGTGTTGTCCTTGTACAAACAAATCTGTCTGCTGCCTACCATGCTGCATTTCAGAGACATGTTCATTAGACAGGGTTTCCCCCCTTCCACTGGAGTTGAGGTTTGATGCGATGGAGTTTTTTTTCTTCACTGTGAGTTGTGGTTGGAAAGAAAGGAGGGAGTGAAAGCAAAGCATCATGGACTAAACAACCACCTCAAAGTGGACTTTGGTCACATTGAATTAGCAACTGATGATGTCATATTCTTCTATGAAAATGTATTTAAGCCTGGTCCAAGATCTGTTTATGCTTATGCCTACTCCATTGTCAAGCCAGGCAGGAGTTGGCAAAAGAGCAGTAACAGATTGTCACCCAGGCTATGATTTATTTGATTTCCCCTCTGTGTCGATAACATGTTTTTTTTTTATGACAACAAAAAATGAATTTAAACAATCAATAAAACCAGGTATTTTATCCATTATTTGATGAAATACTGTAGATAGTATTGTAAAGTCACTTTTTGACAGCACCCCTTTTGATATCAACGAAACCTGTCATCCATGTTGGCCAGTGTGTGCTCAGAAAGTGACTTTTAGACCTGAATGCCAAAACATTAAATAGATAAAAGGTGATCAAAGTTGACATATATTTTTTATACCCCACCATACCATCACTGGAAACGACAAATGGTTGAGATTGATATCATTTAAAAGCTTACAAACAGGGGTGTCAACCTATTCAATAATTTCTTGTCATTTTCTAACCGTATATGTCAATTATCTAAAAATGTGTCAACTCAGATTTTTTCATATTCAGATAGATTATGTAAATAGGGTCTAAACTACAACCTGAGGTTTTTGTGTTGTGCCCACCATCGGTTGAGACACAACATGCTCTTGAATACAGGGTGGGTGTCATGTTTTGGCTGATAAATGTACTAAAATGGGAATACAATTTTCAACTTTCAAATGGTGCAAAAAGATGGTCGAAAGTTCACACACCGGAGAATAAAAATAAAATAACATTTTATTTGTCACATATGCCAAATACAACAGGTGTAGAACTTACAGTGAAATGCTTACTTACAAGCCCTTAACCTTAACCAATGCAGTTAAGAAAAATACCTAAAAATGTTTTTATAAAAGTAACAATTAAAGAGCAGCAGTAAAATAACAATAGAGAGGCTATATACAGGGGGTACCGGTTAGTCGAGGTAATATGTACATGTAGGTAGATAATAACAGAGAGTAGCAGCAGTGTAAAGGGGGGGGGGGGGGGAGCAATGCAAATAGTTTGGGTAGCCTTTTGATTAGATGTTCAGGAGTCTTATGGCGTGGGGGTAGAAGCTGTTTAGAAGCCTCTTGAACCTAGACTTGGCGCACCGGTACTGCTTGCCGTGCGATAGCAGAGAGAACAGTCTATGACTAGGGTGGCTTTAGTCTTTGACAATTTTTAGGGCCATCCTCTAACACCGCCTGGTGTAGAGGTCCTGGATGGCAGGACGCTTTTCCCGGTGATGTACTGGGCCGTTCGCACTACCCTCTGTAGTTCCTTGCGGTCGGAGGCCAAGCAGTTGCCATACCAGGCAATGATGCAACCCGTCAGGATACTCTCGATGGTGCAGCTGTAGAACCTTTTGAGGATCTGAGGACCCATGCCAAATCTTTTCAGACTCCTGAGGGGGAATAGGTTTTGTCGTGCCCTCTTCACGACTGTCTTGGTGTGCTTGGACCGTGTTAGTTTGTTGGTGATGTGGACACCAAGAAACTTGAAGCTCTCAACCTGCTCCACTACAGCTCCGTCGATGAGAATGGTGGTGTGCTCGGTTCTCCTTTTTCTTGTAGTCCACAATCATCTCCTTTGTCTTGAATGGGAATATATTTTTTAAATGATACTGTCAATCTTCCATAGGAAACCTATTGAAATCATAGAACTATAGATAATAGAATAGAAATGTAAGTTTACATTCAACAGTTGGTGGACCGGTGACGATCTATGTAGTAGTAATTAGAAGTAAAAATGTCAATTCAATTAAAATATCAATGCTGTACCAGCTAAATTGCAGTGGTCTGAAGGGATATGTCCATTCTATGAATAATATTTATATGATTGAAATTACACCCATCCTGTATTCAAGAGCATGTTGTGTCTCAACTGATGGCGGGCACAACACAAGAACCTCAAACGTTTGAGTTTGAATGCATAAACTCAGATTTTTTTCCCCCCATAAATTGTAGCTTAGACCCAATTTTACATCATCTATATTTTCCGGTGATGAAGACATGGATGTTTCATGGTATGGTGGCGTACATGTATGAAAAGCTTTGTTTAAATCAAAAGGGATGCTGTCAAAAAGCGATTGAATTAAAATGGATTTACCCTAAGAAAAATACTTTGAAGCACTACTTTTTACTGCAGTGGGCTAAATCAGGGTCACAGAGTGTTCTTGGTAGTCTTAAACAAATCTACTTTGAAACCAAAGCATACACCTCACACACATTGGTTATGGTCTTTAAAAAAAAGAAGACACCTGCACCATGTCAGATATAGTTTAAAATGTATTCAATTTTGACTTTGCATCCGAATATTACACTTTATATGCATCACAGAAGACAAATCCGTTTGACATGGAAACATCGGATTTTCAGCTGTTTTAAAAAAAATAATGTTGATTACTTTACCATTTCAAAATGTTTTTAACACTACATTCCTAAAGAAAATATGGACTTTTTACTCCCATACATTTTCCCTGACACCCAAAAGTACATTTTGGATGCGGAGCAGGAAAGGAACGACTGGAGCAATTACAAAGCGATTTCAATGACAACAGAAACTATATTTGAATTCAACATTTTTTTATTTGCATTAAGATACTGAATTCAAATGCAATAATTTTACATTTGCAATGCACAAATTTATTCATAGAATTAATAAATGTAACTTGTATTTCCTGATTTGAAAAATTAATTGAATGAATATTGCATTCACTTTTAAAATGATATTACAACTTAATTGAATATTCAAATTCAATATTTATATATTCTGTTTCAATGTGGTGGGTATTGCATTCATTGTCTGTGTATTAAGTTTGCAAACTATCAAATCTCAAATGCATTTAGATTCAGTTTTCAAATTCAGTTCACTTTCACATTTACTTGAGTCATTTTCTATTAAGGTATCTTTACGTTTACTGAAGTATGACAATACAGGCAAAGAGAAGGTGACAGAACCACTATCATCCCTGTGGCGAGGAACTATAGGCTAGTAAGGCTACAGATGAGTCAGGCACAACATTGACAGATGTGGGGGCATGTGATTTCCCACACATATTTATAGGTCAGTGTCAGTGGGTTTGACAGGTACAAAAACATGACAGGGAGTTTTCTTCATGGTTTCATAAACCAGCTGGCAGCCACAGTGACTCAATCTGACTTTACATACATAGGGCATGGAAATAGCCATAGTCATGCCCTGATCTGTTTCACCTGTCCTTGTGCTTGTCTCCGCCCCCTCCAGGTGTCGCCCATCTTCCCCATTATCCCATGGGTACTTATACCCGTGTTCTCTGTTGCCAGGTCGTCTTGTTTGTCAAGTGAACCAGCGTTTTGTTTCTCGGCTCCTGCTTTTCCCCAGTCTCTTTTCTTGCCCTCCTGGTTTTGACCATTGTCTGTCCTGACTCTGAGCCCGTCTGCCTGCCTGCCGTCCTGTACCTTGGCCTCTACTCTGGATTATCGTGCCTGCCTTGACCGGTCATTAAACATTGTTACTTCACACAGTCCTGCACTTGGGTCTTACCTTGATTCCTGATACATAGGGTATGGAAATGCAGATGCGTGAAGTTGAACACTGTTGATTTCATAAACAGGACTGAAAGTAACTTTTAGAAAGTGGACAGCAAAAGTGAGAGCGAGAGAACGTTTGTTTGTAGATTTCTATGTAACTTTCCTGTTCTTGGTTTCTTGCTCTATGGGGCATCCCCAATCAACCTGTGCTTTTCTTCACATGCCACAGACGGTTTAGGTGCTTACCCAATGCATGCAAAATTCTCAGACAAGGCCTTCAATCATGTTAGCCTTTAAGTCTTTTCCCCATCTTCCTGAAATGCAGAAGTTCAGGCACTGCTGTTGTTGAAAGCAGAAACCCTCTGGCATCCATCTAATCACATTCTGTTCAGTTTCTATTCTGTTTCTGTTCTGTTTTAGATCATGGATCTGTTTCTGTTCTGTTTTAGATCATGGATCAGTTTCTGTCCAGTTTTAGATCATGGATCAGTTTCTGTCCAGTTTTAGATCATGGATCAGTTTCTGTCCAGTTTTAGATCATGGATCAGTTTCTGTCCAGTTTTAGATCATGGATCAGTTTCTGTCCAGTTTTAGATCATGGATTTCAATCTGTACAGCATCGTAGATGTGTTTGGCTCAATATTGGCATATATCAGCGGTCACCATTCCTGGTCAGGGAGAACTAAAGGGTGCTTCTGCCCAGCACTACCGCCTGATTAGTGTTTCACTAGTGAACTGCTCATCAATATAACTAGTGAACTGCTCAACAACAATCAGCTGTGTTAGAGGTGGGCTGGAAGAACCATCGTTTGACAGTAATGAAATATTATGCAGGGGAGTTTGACTGCCTATTTTTGGGCTTAACAAGATATGTTTTCATATACTGTAAATGGCATTGATATTTGAGAAACTATACTGAAATGAAGAGGAACACACTGGGAATAGAATCTCAGCCATACTGTGACTATACTAACTTATTGAAACAAGTCCTACTGAGATTGAAACAAGTCCTGCTGAGATTGAGGCTGTCCTATTATGGACACCGTACAGGTGAGAGAAAGGTAAGAATCTAAAGTCATTCTGACGGAGACAGGAAGTAAATTCTCACACTGTACTCTGTACTTTCTGTCGGTCAACAAGTTGTTTCATGCCTAAGTGTCTCTGGGAAGTCAAGTGACTTCATGTTGGTGCGTCACAAACCTTTGAAAGTGCGTAAACCAGAGAGATAAATGGAGAGGGGGAGGGAGACAGACAAGGATTTCATCATGGTTTCAGGATATATTCTGACATTCATATTAGCCCCGGGCATAGTTGAAACACAGAGGTACTTGAATGGTGACATTGTTAGCTACATGTTGACTTTGTCTAACTCAGCCATTGATTGTCTCCTGGCACTGGTAGCAACCACTGGTATGTCAATCATTTCTAACCAGGGCCCTTATTCATAAAGCTTCTCAGAGTAGAAGTGCTGATAGGATCAGGTTCCCTATCTATGTAATCTTATTCATTATCTGAAAGGCGAAACTGATCCCAGATCTGCACTCCTGCTCTGCTTTATGAATGCGAGTCCAGAGCTACAGCATAGGATTCAAAATGTTACATAAGCAAAAAGGACACCACTGTTTGACTTTTCCTTGAGGCTACAAGTAAAAACCCACATCGCCTGATGTCAAATATATTGACTGGACATGGTGCTTTGTTACTGATGACGGTGCAGATGAAAGTGGCGCTATTTTACATCAATCAATGGCTTTGACATCATTTTGAGAAACTATTAACTCAAAGAATTCTCAATTTCAATTCTCTCTTGTATTGGAAGAGGTTTATTGCCAATGTAGTGTATACTGTAGGTGTTTTTAATAGGACCAGACACGGGAGTCTGGACTCAAATGTTATTGTATTTAAGCCATAAAAATGACATGTACAATGTATCCGATGCACCCCAAATCCCTAGTCTACCCCTTCATATACCTATATTTTCTTGATTTTGAACTGCAGGTCAAAGAAATAACCTTACAAGAAATAAAAAGGACAGGTGAAAGCAAATTTCACCGTTTCTGCTTTCAGTCACCCTGTGTTATATTACATTAGAGCAAATGAAGAAGAGAACTGTGGATGACCACTCTAGTTGTGAACGACTGTGTGCTCTGAGCCTCTGCTCTGTCAGCAGCATCATGGGAATTTCCCCTGCACTGTCAGTGTAACTACGTGGGCGGCTACTCCCCCGGTAAACTAGCCCTGGATTCTTTTCTAAATTGATGAATGGTATTTAGATAGAGGTCAGCGGAGGCTGCTGAAGGGAGGACTGCCCATAATAATGGCTGGAATGGAGTCAATGGTGTTTGATACCTTTCCATTGACTCCATCCCAGACATTATTATGAGCCATCCTTCACACAGCAGCCTCCATTGATGGAGGTAGGCGAAGAGTGGAACAATGCAGTTCAGTGAACCATGACAGTTAAGTCATCTCTCACAAAAAGAGAAACGCGTGAAAGTGAAATATTTCCCTGGAAATAGGCCCTTCTTTGTACCATGTCACTGCAAGTTTAAATGAGCGATGGAAAATATTTAGAAGTCTACGCCTGGGTCACTAGTGCTATTCTAAAACATTCTGAGACTTTGGAATAGACTTTGAATAGCTGTTCTTTTTTTCTGTTTATTTGTTTTACTATTACACATGGGAAATGAGAGGAGAGTTCTTCATTTGAATTAGTTCCATGTTTCTGAGTTAGATCAAAGTTAGAGTGGGCAATACGCTAATAATAAACTCTAAAAAGGAAACCTATTTCGATGCATAGCATGATCTTGATTGAAGACTCCAACAAATATCAGGCAGCCTGTAATAGATTGTGTATGAGCAAATGTAATCTAATAACCACAAAATGGAAGAGCAGTAGTGATAAGTGCATAAACATAAAAGTAAAACATAATTTAGATTCTTACCTCAGTGCTACGCCTTATTCAAATGACAAAGCTCTGAAAGAAACACACACACACATATACATATATATATCTAAAAGAAACACACACACATATGTAAATAAAACAGTTCAATGAGACATATGCTATTTTAGAAATTAGAAAATATATATTTTCTCTGGTGGTCCAAGTCCATTTGTTCTATAGTGAGGTTAGATTATGTACCAAAACCACAAACCTTTCTCTTGAGGGAGACGGACAAATCTATCCATATTTTTACAAGCCATTTGGGTCCGAAACGCCTTCACCACTTTATTATCCAATAAGGCACTGTCACGAGCTGGTAAAAAGAAAAATATACCATTTTCATTGAGGACCACTTAGAGTGCAAACATTGTTTGCATCTCTAAGCACATTAACCCTTTGGGCAGCTATACCATGTCCTTGTTATACAATTTAAAACACATAACATGTAATATGTACATTGTATGCATGTAATAATTAATTAAACAGCAATGTGATGTATTAATAATAGTATGTATCTCAATTCTTAGATTTTCTCAGCTTTGCTTCAATTCCTGGTATTCCATCACAGTATGGAATCATTGATGACTCCTGGGCTGACCGTAAAGCATGAATCTGTTGAGGGTGTCGTGTCTCTCTAGTGGGTCCAAGTGACACTCCATCTCCTGCAGCAGGATACACTGGTTGCAGTTCAGCCACTCTCCACTCCACACTAGAGTCTGCAGCTCAGGCCTGCCTGTGTCAAACCAACTGGGAATTAATTATTCAATGGGCTAACATAGTTTTGCTCAAGTTTTGTTCACACATACAGTGAGCTCCAAAAGTATTGGGACAGTGGCACATTTTTTGTTGTTTTGGCTCTGTATAAAGTGCAGACTGCTAGCTTTAATTTGAGGGTATTTCGAACCATATCGGGTTAACCGTTTAGAAAGTACAGCACTTTTTGTACATAGTCCACCCATTTTGGGCGACCAAAAATATTGGGTCTAATTCACTTATATGTAAAAAGTTAAGTATTTGGTCCCACATTCATAGCATGCACTGACTACACCAAGCTCGTGATGCTACACTTGTTGTTTGCGTTTCAGATGATTTTGTACCCAATAGAAATTAAATGGTAAATAATGTAAATAATGTAGTGTCATTTTGGAGTCACTTTTATTGTATATAATAGAATATGTTACTAAACATTTCTGCATTAATGTGAATGCTACCAGGATTACGGATAATGAGTGAGAAAGTTAGAGGCTTAACTCTCATACCCCCCCAAAACATGCTAACCTCTCCTGATATTGAAATGGTGAGAGGTTATCATGTCTTGGGGATATGATATTTGTGTGTGTCTCTAACTTTGGGACCAAATACTAAACTTTTGCACTACTTTAATACACATAAGTGAATATGTCCCAATACTTTTGGTCCCCTAAAATGGGGGAACGATGTACAAAAAGTGCTGTAATTTCTAAACGGTTTACACGATATGGATCAAAATACCCTCAATTTAAAGCTGACAGTCTGCACTTTAACCTCAGTCATTGTATCATTTCAAATCCAAAGTGCTGGAGTACAGGGCCAAAACAACAACGAGTCACTGTCCCAATACTTTTCCTATGGGCCGAGATACTCACTGGCCCATTCAAAGTCTGAGATAAGAGAACAAAACTCTAAATAAAAGTGGCACCTAAGTTAGTGGGAGTGGTTGTGAGTTACCTTGTGATGTCAAATCATCTTTGCCAGACTGAATAGTATAGGTCCAGTTTTTCATAATGCAATGAACACCCCTAAAATTGAAACATATGTGCATTATCACACAGACAGCTTCTACTGTAATTTTGTAAATAACACTGACGTTCTCCAATACTTTGAAAATGTTAGTCAGGGTAGAATAGTCCACAAGCATTGCAACACCATATAGGGTGTAATTAAGCCTGAACTGTGTACAACTGGGTAAAATCTGGGTCAGAAACAGACCAAGGACATGTTCCAAATAATCTCTCTCTTCTTCCGTTTCTCATTACTGTTAAAAGAAACTCCCTCTAGCCCGTGCATATCCAAATCCAATGCTTTTACATTCCTGGGGAGTAGTGAACAAGCTCACACTTCAGGAAGGAGAGATTATTGGGGCATGCCCCGAGTGGGCTTCTCTGCCAGTATGATTGTGTGTCAGCTATCCCTGGTCTCTTACACGCATATGGCTCCGGTCAACAGTAGTGTCTTTTCAGAGGTCTCATTCAGGTGAAACACAGTGCTGTCCATCTGTCTGAACATCCGACTCCTTCACACCAGCCGCTGCAACAAAGTACCATTTGCCAAGATACTGAGAGAGAGAGAGAGAGAGAGAGAGAGAGAGAGAGAGAGAGAGAAAGGAAGAAAAGATAGAGGGGCAGAATTATAGGAAAGAAAACATCTATTTTAAGACATTACTGACAAAAAAATGACCACCAGTGAGAGAAAACAGTGGGTGGGGAAAGTGTAAGATGACAAGTGAAAGGCCAATGCCATAAATGTGAAATAAGTCAAAAACTACATCTGAAACTGAGAAACCCTTTGTTGAGGTGCTGTCCATATCCAGCCATTACAGAAAAAAGGTATGAATTGTGAAACGTGGATTTTCTGTAAACCATATACTGTAGGACTCCAATTACCACATTCTTTCAAATCAAACCACATATGGTGGGAAGTC
Source organism: Salmo salar (assembly GCF_965601325.2). Lineage (NCBI taxonomy): Eukaryota > Metazoa > Chordata > Actinopteri > Salmoniformes > Salmonidae > Salmo > Salmo salar. Next base: position 58,087,471 of record NC_138295.1, read on the forward strand.
TGTACAGCAAACTGCATTTTGTATGATGTTTCCAGGGCTCACTTGTAAAAGTGACTCATTGTATGTTTTAACTCAAAGTTGACTCCTTGTATGTGTGTGTAACCCAATGTTGACTCCCTTTATAAATTAAGGTTAAATATAATAAAACGTAATTATGGGTCACATATTTTGTAAATAAATTAAAGACCAAAATAATCCTTTGAGAATCATCATGAAGGGCTCATGAGGTTTTGATATATCATCGCTTGTGCATAGTAACCTAATTAATAGGTCAATAGTGCTAAAAACAGATATTGCATCTGCATCTCTCTCTTACCTGTTGGGTATTGAGACTGCTTGTAGATAGGAGGACTGGTTGGGAGCAGGGGGTGAAGAGCTGACCCAACCACCCATTCACAAAGAGCAAGAACGAATACACTTCCTTGGCCTCTAACATACCTGAACTACTTCAAATCAACTTGAGGCCTAAAAGAAACCTGGTAATTGAGCGCTCTTTCTGGGCTTGATCTTTCTGTGTCCGGATTGAGCTTTAAACGTTTTAGGATTGTGGTAATCATTAACCCCTTTTTTGTTAGCACAACTTTCCACCATCCCACATAGTCCAAAGGCCCACATACCAAAACGTTTTGTTCCATGGTCTATGAAGCGGGACCAAAAAATGTCAATATTATTACCTATAAGTCTTTTTGGGTGGGTGGCCTTTAAAGTAGGAAGTGTTTAAGCTTTTACCCAATTTTAGGAAATAGGCCTGCTTCTACACCTATTCTCCTCACCCTCCATCAGCCCACATGTTGGTGGATGGGTTTCAATATGACTGTCATTTCTGCAGTCTACACTGGTAATGCACATCCCACATGTTCTTGTTTTGTAAGACACCATCACAGCGCTACAGTAACTACCAAGTGGTGTCAAAGTCATGAATTATCCTTGTAGTATGCATTAGGGCCAGGAGTTTTCTGACTGTGAGCCTGAACAGGAAAAACCCCTTGCACAATACCACACGCAAACTCAACTGTTTTGAGCGTTTCATAGGTAGACCTTCACAGGATGTCCTTGTTTTCTGAATAACAATATTGTGCATATTCATTTGACTCGCGTCTGGAAGATAACGTTTTGAGGAGGAGAACAAAGAGAACACTGCGTCCAATTGGTGCAGTCGGATCAACGTTTCAGGGGTTCTTTGTGTCTTAATGGAATATGCCTGACATTATTGAATTCTCTCTCTACATACTAGCAATGTCACACCGATAAAGTTCCAAATGTAATGCTGAAAAGCACATCTGATCATTAGATGATTTTTATAATGTCACTACCCACTGGGCACAAACTGGTTGAATCAACATTGTTTCAACGTAATTTGTCAATGTAATCGTGACGTGGAACCTACGTGGAAAATGCATTGGATACGGAAAAAAGGAATCAACGTAAACGGTTGTTTTGAGGGTGAAATTTCAACCACCAGGTTATGTTATCATGGTCACTGTAGTGTTATGCTTTATGTGAGGAATCTTGAGGTAAATATCCCTTTGGTTGACTTTAATGAAACAATAAGGAACATAACACAGGAGACCGTCTTCACTGGACTTGTTACGACGGATGCACGCGGAGCGACTTGCCCAATCACCTTTTATATGACGTCATGAATATACCTGTGCCATAACAAAATAGTTCCAATACATCACCCTTCCAAGACATGTGTTTCTAAAATGTCAAAACACAATGTTTATAGTTCATCACTCTGTAATTAACTTGCCTCAACATATGAATTCATAAACAAACTTTTCTGTCTTTAAAGTTCAACAACTCATGAAACATCAACTCATTTTCTGTCTTTAACATTCCATAAAAACAGTTGTTTCTTCAACACTAACTATAGATTACCCTAAGGTGAGCTGGGTGGACTGCCAGTCACATTCATAGCTGCAGTGGGGTTCTTCTGTCACATAATGCAGGCTGTGCGTTATGCTCTCTGTATCCGTCTGGTGGTTTGACAACTGTACCACGAGAAGGCCTGGGTACTGGAGTCTGTGGTTCTGGGACAGGAGGTGGGTCGGCATCTGGAATAGGTAAGTGCAACTCCGTGTCACACTCTGGGTGTTCCTCTCCACCCTTTTGACAAGTCTCTGAAGCACTGCAGAGGGGTTTCAGGTGGCGTGGATTCCTGCGCAGCACTCCCGTATCTGTCTGGATCATGCATGACCTGGGTGTCACACTGAAGCACTGAAGCCGTCTTTGACCAGCCTTGTTCGTCGTCCAGCTTCACGGCGACGTTCACTCCGTGCTTATCAGGAATCAAGGTAAGGCTCAAGCGCAGACACGTCGAATTGACAATGGTTTAATATTCCAACAGGGGTAGGCAAAAGACAGGTCAAGGCAGGCAGGGGTCAGTAAACCAGAAGTGGGGCAACGGTACCGGACAGCAGGCAGGCACAGGGTAGGCGAAGGTCAACAATGCAGAGGTGGGGCAAAGGTACAGGTCGGCAGGCAGGCTCAGGGTCAGGCAGAGTAGTCAGACAGGCGGGCTCAGAGTCAGGACAGGCAAGGGTCAAAACCAGGAGGGCGAGAAAAAGAGAGACTGGGAAAAGCAGGAGCTGAGAACAAAACACACTGGTTGACTTGACAAACAAGACAAACTGGCAGCAGACAAACAGAGAACACAGGTATAAATACACAGGGGATAATGGGGAAGATGGGCAACACCTGGGAGAGGGAGTGGAGACAAGCACAAAGGCAGGTGAAACAGATCAGGGTGTGACAGTGCTGGAGTTCTGGAAGGGGTTCTGACTTTATACCTGTTGTTGTAGACACGCATGAAGCTCTGCTTTGCTCTATTGGTCGACACGTCTCACCTGCTGGAGGTCTGGCCACACTGGTTATAGGTTAACCTCCAGGGTGGGGACTGAGATGCGGAGCTGTGCTGGGCTGTGTTGTTGCTCTGTAGGTCATGAGTGCTAGGAATGGGTCATCCTGTTTCAGGATCCCTTTGGCTGTCTGCACTGCTCTCTCTGCTTCACCATTTGCTTGGGCGTAGGGAGGGTTGGTGGTAATGTGTCTGAAATCATAGTCCTTAGAGAATTGCGTGAAAGCTCTACCTGAGAACTGTGGAGCATTGTCTGTAATTAGAATATTTGGGCATCCCCAACAGGTGATGTTCTTCAGTTTAGCTCTTGTAGTTTCTCCTGACACGTCTTTGAGGTAAGTTATATATATAGAAAAATACACCACAACTACCAAGTAGTTTTGCTTGATGAGTTCACATATGTCAGCTGCTACTCTTTCCCATGGGCGACTGGGGAGCGGAGTGGTGATCAGAGTCTCCCTCCTCTGAGTAGGTTCAGCCTCATGGCAGTCTTTGCATGTACTGACTATTTCCTGACCATTTCTTGTTTTTACTTATTCAAGGTCACCACACACTACCTCTAGCTCGCTCCCGGCACTTCACCACGTCCTGATGGCTATAGTGTATGCGCTTTAACATTTCAATTCTCATGTTTTGTGGCACTACTATTCCATCACCATACAACACTAGTCCTTGTGAGGTTGAGAGGTTCTGTCGGGGGGGTGTAGTAGGCTTGCACCTTGTCTGGAACTTTGGCGGCATACTTAGGCCATCCTGTTGTCACAGTGTTTCACCATGTGCAGCTCTGCATCTTGTGTCTGCTTCTTGACGACGTCAAGCTTGTTGGTTGAGATAGGCCATGCTGTATGAACTGCATCCTTATAGGCCTCGATTTCACTGGTCAGCCCTGCGATATCTTGTGTAACAGCTGACTGGAGATGTCTGGAAAGGGTGTATGCTATAACAAGCTGTTTCCCCCGGGACATACTTGGCTGTAGGGTTATAACGCATCATGCGCATGAACTGTCTCTGACAGGCACTAAGTCAAGGTCTTCACAGTTTATTAGTGGAATAAGAAGTTTGTGATCACTCTGCAGTGTGAATGTATCTAGGCCATAAAGATATCTGGTAAACTTCTCATATGCCCAGACTGCTGCGAGTCACTCCTTTTCTATCTATGCATAGTGCTTCTTTGCATCTGAGTCCTAGAGCAATAAGCTACTGGCTTTAACTGTCCACCTTGTTTCTGTAGTAGGACACGCCTAACCCATAACTACTGCCATCTGCACTGACTATGGTAGGCTTTGTCATATCATAGTCAGGATCGAGGGAAAGATGAACCGAGAGATCCTTAATGAAAACCTTCTCAGAGTCCTCGGAAGGTGAACATTCACCCCAGTCTAACAGGACAACGACCCTAAGCACACAGCCAAGACAACGCAGGAATGGCTTCGGGACAAGTCTCTGATTGTCCTTGAGTGGCCCAGCCAGAGCCCGGACTTGAACCCGATCTAACATCTCTGGAGAGACCTGAAAATAGCTGTGTAGCGTCGCTCCCTATCCAACCTGACGGAGCTTGAGAGGATCTGCAGAGAAGAATGGGAAAAACTCCCCAAATACAGGTGTGACAAGCTTGTAGCGTCCTACCCTAGAAGACTCAAGGCTGTAATCGCTACCAAAGTGCTTCAACAAAGGGTCTGAATACTTATGTAAATGTGATATTTCAGTTTTATTTTAATACATTTGCTAGCAATTCCAAAAATCTGTTTTTGCTTTGTCATTATGGGGTATTGTGTGTAGATTGGCTTTTTCCTCATCAATTTAATCAATTTTAGAATAAGGCTGTAACATAACAAAATGTGGAAAAGTCAAGGGTTCTGAATACTTTCCGAATGCACTGCATAGATTCACATCTCCAAATAAAAGTTAAAGAACAGGATTCAGCCAGTGGCTCAAATGGAACTATCCAAGCAGTAGATAAATCTTCTTTAGATGTTGATATTTGGTTGCATTGTCAACCAAAAACAATTCAATACTGCTTTTGTAATACAGTAAATAGCCTAAAGTTAAGGCGCTTACAAACTAATGTAACATTCAACCTTAAAATGAGTAACATCCATGTCCACATTGAGGTTACTGTAACTTTAAATGTCTTATGTAGGTTAATCATATAAGTTGTTCATGTTCAAGATTGAATGCTATTTTATGCATGCTCAATTGCTGTAATCAGCGTAACATCTCAAACAGAATTGATCACTTGCCCCATGTCTTTTTTAATGTAACCTAAACTGCAATCCAGGTCATTTGGTTCTGCTATTAGATGAAGCACAGTGATAACACAATCTGTTGTATAAATAAACAACATTTCTGACATTGTTTTCCCATTTGAACTTTGCTGTGCTTTTAAAACCTGTTAGATGGTTAGGGGTCCTGCATGGTTCTGGTACCGACAGACATGTTCGCTTATAAATCGATCTGTGGATACCGTAGATCGAAATGGCTTGCATTGAGCGACAGCCCTGGTTCACACCAACACAGTAGTATTACTGAGCCTGTGTGACGTGGGGTGTGATATCTGAAACCCCCTACCATTTCATTCGCTTTTCGGACTGTCCATCAACTCCTGGCTGAACACCACATCACAGCAACTGAGCCACGGACCACGCACATGCCTACAATCGTTACATGCAACCAACATCCTAGCGCAGCAGGAGAAGGTGATTTCATCAAGGTAGCACATTCAGAGATCAATTTATAGCCATTGATGTAAAATAATTTATAGATTTTAAACAAAAAAAACAACACTTTTCTTTCATAGGTGGATAAGATGAATATGTTATGAAAGGTAAGATCCTAACGAGTTCAGGAAGCCAAGCAAAAGCTCTGTGGGACGTTGACAGTGATTGGGGCAGACGTTTTGATCAAAAGAGACCTTCAGAAAACATGCACATTTTCTCAAACACTAAACATACAAATATGCATTTCACAGTTAAAAGGAAGGTGAAATATTAGTCATTTTATAATTTCATTATGCTATATTTAGAAAGCATACAAGTCATATTCATGCAGTTTTGTTGAGTAGGAAATACATCATCAAATATTTTATTTTGATCATATTTGTACTGTGTACTTGAGCTTGTGTCCTCAAAAGTGACTACACCTCAGCAACTTATAATACTTTTTTACCAAAAAGGTGAGATTTTAACCTTTTTTTGATTATACAGCATTACTAGTTATTGTTTATGGCCCAGTCATGATGAATAATTATTTTGGGGGGATTAAGTAGATTATATTTTAGAACGCAGTGATAGACATGTGGGTGACAACTAAACCAAAAATCTGACATTTGTTTTCCCATTGGTTGAAAGCATAGTGATAACATATTTGAAATTCAACTAACTTTTGGCTGTCTTTTTGAGTGGGTGAATATAGGTCATAATCTCATTGATCAACATCAACCAAATATTACCCAAGTATCCACATTGAAATGATGTGGTGTGCCCAGTGGGTAGGCTAAATGCTTAAATAATGATGCACATACTATCATATGATGACTGAATCATCCAAAAGTATTCACTAAAAGCTGTGAGGTCATCTTTTTCCATGTTAGAAGAGGAAAATGACACATCTTGTAAACTTATACAACAATATCACCGGAGGCTGCTGAGGGGAGAAAGGCTCATAGTAATGGCTGGAATGTAGTGAATGGAATGGCATCAAACACATGGAAAACGTGTTTGATGTGTTCGATACCATTCCATTCCATTCCAACCATTACTATGAGCACGTCCTCCCCAATTAAGGTGCCACGGGCCGCCGGTGAACAATATATTATATTCTGTTGCTCTTTGATTATGGTGTATTTAGAGGACACTGGTGCTTCATCAATCTATCAGGTGATGTGCATAGCAGCCAAACGGCTAACAGCAATTACATGATGGTTACTCAAGAGTTCTAATAGTGTGCAGTTTTATTCACTTATTCCATGACTTACAAGGCCAATAATGCACAGATGTAAGCCTATTATACGAGTTATTCTATAGATCACATATAGACAAAGATGTCTGGCTGTTTGCTGCGTTTCTGTTCTGTGTTGACAGATGCTTTGCTGCAGCTGTGTGCCTATTTCCAGTGTATGTAAGGCTACTGCAAAAGCGCTCCATTGGAAATGAGAACGTACCTGTCCACCTACAGTGTAACTTCGGCTCTGGGAGTCCAAAGTTTTGACAGTCACCTCTATATCAGCACCTGGTTCCTCCATGGTTACGTTTACCCTGTGTGTCAAGTAACAGAGGCAATAGAATAAAGTATCAGATCAATGCTGTCATGAATAGCATTATGTAAGGGTTAATCAATGAGGGGCTACGCGCTAGCGGAGTGGAACTAATCTTCCACAGAGTTGGGCATAGAGCCCTGAGCTGCGATCTGACCAAATTCACATAGAAATGTGAGTTATAGATCTGTCGTTCTCATTGAAAGCAAGTGTATGCAGTAAACCTGTTCTATGTACGCTATTTCTATGCTTCCGTTCTTAACTTTTGTTTTTGCATCTTTTACTCTCGGTTTAGTACACCAGCTTCAAACAGCTGAAAATACAATATGTTTGGCTATGGAAAATATATTTCACAGCAGTTTAGATGATACAATGATTCTCAAAACTGTTTTGTCATTAAACTTAAATTACGCCAACTATTAGAATTTTAGCAAACAGGAAATGGCACAGTGATTTCTGCATAGTGCACCTTTAACACATGTGCAGGTAGAAATGTGTTCAACATCCACTGAAGTAGCAAGCAAGTTTACTATAGTGCTGTAGTAGTTGCCTTGGTAACCAAACAGAGTTACTAGTTAAGATAACCAAGCCATCAGTCCTAGCTTGCTATTATGAAAATCGAATTCAATAATGTTTTCAATTCGACATTTGATATCAAAAAGCAGCTCAAACATAGAAAATGTAAGAATTAACTATAGCCATTGAATTATACCATGCTAATGTACCGTGCGTTACAGGAAAATAATGTACGGTCTAGAATGCTCTTGAAGCCAATCATAAACGAATATAAAACAATATCCTTGTTATAATGTGGCTAATATAAATGTAATTGGGTAGTTAGCTAGCTACTGCCTAAACAAGCTACTATGTGGTCTAACGTTAACGCTCATGGAAGCTGCCATAGCTATCTAGCTAAAATGGCTAGCTAGCTGAATGGCTAACATCCTTGCCTTGAAGCAAACATGGTCAAACAAAACCTTTTCATGTCAGCATTCTCTTGATAGAAATCCATTTTAATTGTAGATGGAACTTCTACAAAAGTGATGGTCCAATCAATTTCACACGAATATTGACAAAATACGACAGTGAAACTTGTAGCTAGGTAGCTCACAGCTACGTTAGCTTTTAGCTACCGTTACCATTAGCTGTATGAAGTTAGCTAGCTACCTACCACCTAGCTAGTTACTTACCTACTTGATCACCCCTATCTGTGAAGTTAAATCTTCCGATTTCACCAGAATGTTTACCGATTATTCAGTGTGGCATGTAAAGCTTGCTAACGTTAGTTCCTCCTATGATGATAGAAACTGCGGTTCAAGTAACGTGACATATGATTAGCTACCAGAACAGCTGTGACGTTTCAAACATACAGTAACAAATGGGACGTGCTCATGAAGTCAGTCCAACATGTTTTGCTTATATCTGCTAAATGGATCTGCTAGCCAGCTAGATAATATCCCCAGTGCAGTTACAGTAGCAGATGAAGATAAGGTGGGAATGTTTTTGTTAAAACCAGGCCTGTAGGAAATGAGGGGAAACCAAGAGGTCCAAGATCTCATTAACAAAGTGAGACATGATTTCCTCTTTCTTTAAAAGGCATCCTATCAAAGTGAACAGGGCTTCCAGTTCCAACAAAGGCCTGAGACCGCTGGGATTATCAATTCACAGTTATGTAGTGATTGAGAGAGGAAGAGCCCGAGTGGGGCTTGAACCAGTAATCCTATATTCATATTACTGGAAGGTGACAGTATAATAAAAGGGAAACAAAGTGCTCCTTTTTACCTTTATTGAGTCTTGTTTGTTGTTTGATAAATGCAAGATAAGTAGGGGTTGAAAAGCAGAAAGATGTGCCTGTCCTATACAAAAAATGTATACTATGCAAACAAAAATAGAATCTGCTGATAAATAAATGCTGTCTGAGTTTGCATGTTTTGGCTAAAGCCAAAATAGGCATGGTATACTTCTAGAAGAGCCTACTGCTGTGTGCATGTCAATAATCCTGGCTTCTTCTCTATCTCCTTTCCTACAGTTTTATTTTACTAATTGAACAGAAAGTCTAATCAAGAGACTAACCACTAGAGTATTTTCTAGTATGTAATATGGTGGATGACTACCAGGAACTAGTTAAGATAACTTAAATTGGGACTTTAACAGTTGCTCCTACAGCACTGGTGAGCATCTAATAGACTGCCACAAAAGCCAGCTCTGTGCAGAACCATACATATAAAAACATCTTTGTGCATCCTGAGATCAGAGCTGCAATAGGGCGTGCCACAAAAAGCCTGGGCCTCTGGGCAGAGGCTGTACAACATACACCGAGGGTCAAGACCTGGGGTGTATTCATTAAAGCTATTCTGTTTCAAAACGTTTTAAAAAATAAACCGTTTATTCGAAACGGAAAACGAGAGTTTCTATTGGACAGATTCTGGTAGGTCCCGCCCCGTTTCGTTTGCTTCCGTTGGTTCTTAAACAGTCAACCGTTTCCATTGCAAGACGTAATGAATACACCCCTGCTGCTCAGGGAAATCGGAAAAGACATGAATGAGGTCACTTTGGAGTTGGACTGAAATTCACCCTTCCATTCCGTTTGTTTTCCTCTGGATTTGGAGAGTAGCCTAGCCAGGAACCCAACCTGATGTAACGGTTAATGGATTCCAGACTAGTTGGAGAGGGAACTGATCAGAACATAGATATAGCCTAAACATAACAAGGTGGATAGACTATGGTAAACTACCTTGGTGGGTCTGTGACTGGTACCCCTCCTCCTGTCTTTCTTCCTCTGACTCGTCGGTGTCGTAATCTCTTCTCCTCGGTGGCAGTGGCGGATTTAGGCATAGGCGACCTGGGCAGCCGCCCAGGGCGGCACCCCGCAAAATCTTTTTTTTTTAATAAATATTCCGAATGGTGACATTTGCGCGATCGGTTTTCAATCGCTCATTTGCACATCATGTCAACGATATCATGTCACAGTGTGGGACTGTGGGTCAATTAACCTTGTCGGAGTGGGCGCCCTGATTCTAGTTTGTGAGCTACCCAGGCTACTGCGTGTTTTTTGTTAGTAATAGGGTAATAGTCTAATAATTCAATTATCTTTTTTATTGGTATTTATATTTGTCACTTTTTCATATTTATGAGTCTTATTTATATATATCGTTTTAAATGTTATGATTATTTATGTGTTGTTCCAAATGTCTGAATAAAAACTAAAGTTAGTGCAGAATGGTGCTATTTTTTTTGTTGGGAGGGGGGGTTCGCCCAGGGAGCCATACACACTACAACCACTACTGCTCGGTGGCGATGTATCTCCGACCATTGGATCGGACATGTATGGCTGGATTGGCCCATTACGCAGGTAATCTGCAATTCTTCCCAGGATGACGAATCTCCAGCATTTGTGTAGCTGCCAGTGTCTGTTAAATCTTCATCCACCGAGACATCAGCGTTTACTAAATTGCGGTCCTTGTCTGCCATGTTTAAACGTGCGAATTCAGCTAGCCAGCTAACTTGTTGATTTGAATTTAAGTGGAAACTGGCCAGCTAGATATCTAGCTTTACATAGTTAGGAAGAAAACTCAAGAGACATTTTGCAGATAGCCACCTCTTCACACTCATAAACCAGTTTACATTTACAAATTATTTGATGTTATTCAGAAAAGCAGGCGGAAAACACACACTTGAAAAGGAGTGCAGTGCATCTCTACTCAAATGTTTAAGGTCTTCCTCGGCTTGAATCCTTTCACCTGCACCAAAGTGGCTGGTCGACAACACCACCAAAAAGTTGTCAGGGGAGGGTGCACCCGATTAGCCAACAATAACCCCATTAAAAGGTGAAAACATCTTACCAATCACACCATATGATGAATGTGGTATGTGTTACCTTTAAATAGTGATTCAGAACCACACGTACTGTGCGCGACCCTTTCAATGGTGATTTTAACTGAGACTGAGTGCGCATGTTCACCATAGAAGCCAACCACAAAACCTTTCCCGGGAGTTTAGTGTCAAAGTCCTGGGTTTCACGGTCTTTGAGCTTTTGATCGGGAGTGTACCGTGTAATTACAGGTAAAGAAAGTTATTCTACAACTTCATTATGGCATTTGCAAGTATAGTTCTTATAAAAGCATGCTTCAAATTATAACTTGGAGAGCTGTTTAGACCCTGATTTTTAGAGTTTCATAGTCTCTGAGCTAGCTAATATAGTATCACCTAAAGAATGTTAGTTACAGTAGCTAGCTAGAAAAAGGATTAGCTAGCTATCCTCATCACGTTGTAGATACATGTCATTTCTTTGTTACCATTCTAGTCTGTTCCCACTCAATGATGACTTATCTGCCTCGCCTTGTGTCCTTATACATACTTTGAGTGATGGGAGAAGTCATCATTGAGTGGGAACAGACTGGAATGGTAACAAAGAAATGACATGTATCTACAACGTGATGAGGATAGCTAGCTAATCCTTTTTCTAGCTAGCTACTTCACAGTTGGTTGCACAGTTCGCATATGCCGTTGTTGGTGGTGCGTAGAACCGGCTTTATATGAGATTTTGTTTTGGCAAATTCTACACTGCTCTAGCATTGTCTACATTATTAAAATGCGTCCAAATGCTACTGTGCTTCCGACTCATTTTCCAGCTGTTATTTTCACAGCTGTCCGTCCTCTCTCTCCTCATATGCTATGTGTGTGACCGTGAGTAAATTGGCTCGGCCCTCCCTCACGCATCTTTGGTTCATTGGCTGACACTGTGTCAGGAACATTGACAGGAACAACAGGTGAGGCTGTTAGTCTGAGCAGACAGTCAGAACGAATGTGTGTGCGCTTGAGCATTTAGGCCTATATTATTATTATTATTATTATTATTTAATTTTTTTGTTCTTTGAATTTGTTAATTCTATTCATTTAAATCTTTTGATTATTCATATCTTAATTTGTTATTTTTTTATAGATTCGGCTCTTCTGATATGCAAGCCGGCTCCCAACGTTCACCTACAAGAGCCGGCTCTTAGAGCCGACTCGTTGACGAACGACCCATCACGAGTTCTGAATCACTATTCAAAGGTAACATGTACCACACATGTGGCGTGTGGGATACCACATCCACCATATGTATGGTGTGATTGGTAAGATGTTTTCACCTTTTAATGGGGTTATTGTTGGCTAATCGGGTGCACCCTCCCCTGACAACTTTTTGGTGATGTTGTCGACCAGCCACTTTGGTGCAGGTGAAAGGATTCAAGCCGAGGAAGACCTTAAACATTTGAGTAGATGCACTGCACTCCTTTTCAAGTGTGTGTTTTCTGCCTGCTTTTCTGAATAACATCAAATTATTTGTAAATGTAAACTGGTTTATGAGTGTGAAGAGGTGGCTTTCTTCCTATGTAAAGCTAGATATCTAGCTGGCCAGTTTCCACTTAAATTCAAATCATCAAGTTAGCTGGCTAGCTGTATTCGCACGTGGAAACATGGCAGACAAGGACCGCAATTTAGTAAACGCTGATGTCTCGGCGGATGAAGATTTTACAGACACTGGCAGCTACACAAATGCTGGAGATTCGTCATCCTGGGAAGAATTTGCAGATTACCTGCGTAATGGGCCAATCCAGCCATACATGTTCGATCCAATGGTCGGAGATACATCGCCACAGAACAGTGGTGGTTCTGGCTTGTATGGCTCCCTGGGCGAACCCCCCCCCCCCCCCCCCACCCCCCCTTCAGTCCCCCCCCAAACACAAAAAAATAGCACCATTCTGCACTAACTGTAGTTTTTATTCAGAGATTTGGAACACAAATAAATAATCATAACATTTAAAACTATATAAATATATATACAAAAATAAGACTCATATCAAAAAGTAGTAACAAAGACAAACAGAAGAGAGAATTGAATTATTACACTATTACCCTATTGCTAACAAAAAGCACACAAATAAAACTTAATTGCACAAATCCTATATCACACAAATACACAAACACACTTATAAAGAAGAGAACCTGATTATTACACTATTGCACTTCAAACAAGAAACACACAAACTAAATTGCACAACTAATTGTATTACAAATTGCATTAGTACTGTACAAAGTTAAAGGTGCGCTATTTGATAGATTCCGGGCTTCCAGTGGGGAGAACTGAGGTCAACCTACCCCGGCCCCTCCCCATCTCGTACTTCTGAGTGGGAGACCTACCCAAGCAGTAGCCTGCCTAGCTCACAAACTAGAATCAGGGCGCCCACTCCGACAAGGTTAATTGACCCACAGTCCCACAAGGTGACATGATATTGTTGACGTGACGTGCAAATGAGCGATAGAAAACCGATCGCACAAATGTCACCATTCGGAATAAAAATAAATTGTGTGGGTGCCCCATGCCGCCCCCATGTCACCCATACCTAAATCCGCCACTGCCGCGGAGGAGAAGAGATTACGACACTGACGAGTCCGATGAAGAGAGACAGGAGGAGCGGGTACCAGTCACAGACCCACCAAGGTAGTTTACCACAGTCTAGCAAACTTGTTATGTTTAGGCTATATCTATGTTCTGATCAGTTCCCTCTCCGGTTGACCGTTTAAGAACCCAACGGAAGCAAACGAAACGGGGCGGGACCTACCAGAATTTGTCCAATAGAAACTCTCGTTTTCCATTTCGAATAAACGTTTTCTGTTGTAAAACGTTTGAAACAGAATAGGTTTAATGAATACACCCCAGGTCTTGACCCTCGGTGTATGTTGTACTGCCTCTGCCCAGAGGCCCAGGCTTTTTTGTGGCACGCCCTATTGCAGCTCTGATCTCTGGATGCACAAAGATGTTTTTAAATGTATGGTTCTGCACAGAGCTGGCTTTTGTGGCAGTCTTAGATGCTCACCTGTGCTGTAGGAGCCACTGTTAAAGTCCCAATTTCAGCTCTCCCTCTAAACTAGTTCCTGGTAGTCATCCACCATATTACATACTAGAAAATACTCTAGTGGTTAGTCTCTTGATTAGACTTTCTGTTCAATTAGTAAAATAAAACTGTAGGAAAGGAGATAGAGAAGAAGCCAGGATTATTGACATGCACACAGCAGTAGGCTCTAATAGAAGTATACCATGCATATTTTGGCTTTAGCCAAAAAATGCTAACTCAGACAGCATTTATTTATCAGCAGATTCTATTTTGGTTTGCATAGTATACATTTTTTGTATAGGACAGGCACATCTTTCTGCTTTTCAACCCCTACTTATCTTGCATTTATCAAACAACAAACAAGACTCAATAAAGGTAAAAAGGAGCACTTTGTTTCACTTTTATTATACTGTCACCTTCCAGTAATATGAACATAGGATTGCTGGTTCAAGCCCCACTCGGGCTCTTCCTCTCTCAATCACTACATAACTGTGAATTGATAATCCCAGCGGTCTCAGGCCTTTGTTGGAACTGGAAGCCCTGTTCACTTTGATGGGATGCCTTTTAAAGAAAGAGGAAATCATGTCTCACTTTGTTAATGAGATCTTCGACCTCTTGGTTTCCCCTCATTTCCTACAGGCCTGGTTTTAACAAAAACATTCCCACCTTCATCTGCTACTGTAACTGCACTGGGGATATTATCTAGCTGGCTAGCAGATCCATTTAGCAGATATAAGCAAAACATGTTGGACTGACTTCATGAGCACGTCCCATTTGTTACTGTATGTTTGAAACGTCACAGCTGTTCTGGTAGCTAATCATATGTCACGTTACTTGAACCGCAGTTGCTATAATCATAGAAGGAACTAGTTAGCTTTACATGCCACACTGAAGAATTAGCAAACATTCTGTTGAAATCGGAATATTTAACTTCACAGATAGGAGCTATCAAGTAAGTAAGTAACCAGCTAGCTAGGTGGTAGATAGCTAGCTAACGTTAGCTGACTTCATACAGCTAATGGTAACGTTAGCTCAAGGCTAGCTCGCTAACTGCTAGCTAAAAACGAACGTAGCTGTGAGATACCTAGCTACACGTTTCACTGTAGTCTTTTGTCAATATTCGTGTGAAATTGGATCATCACCTTTGTAGAAGTTAACATGGATTTCTATCAAGAGAACGCGGACATGAAAATGTTTTGTTTGACCGTGTTTGCTTCAAGGCAAGGATGTTAGCCATTCAGCTAGCTAACTATTTTAGCTAGATAGCTATGGCAGCTTCCATGAGCGTTAACGTTAGACCACGTATCTTTGTTTAGGCAGTTTAAATTATATTAGCTACATTATACTATGGATATTGTTTAATACTCGTTTCTGATTGGCTTCAAGAGCATTCTATGCCGCACATTATTTCCTATAACGCACGGTACATCAGCATGGTTGAATTCAATGGCTATAGTTCATTCTTACATTTTCTACGTTTGAGCTGCTTTTTGATAGCAAAAGACGAATTGAAAACATTATTGAATTCGGTTTTCATAACAGCAATTTAGGACTGATGGGTTGGTTAGCTTAACTAGTAACTCTGTTGGTTTGGTTACCAAGGCAACTACTACAGCACTATAGTAAACTTGCTTGCTACTTCAGTGGATGTTGAACACATTTCTACCTGCACATGTGTACTATGCAGAAATCACTGTGCCATTTCCTGTTTGCTAAAATTCTAATAGTTGGCGTAATTTAAGTTTAATGACAAAACAGTTTTGAGAATCATTGTATCATCTAAACTGCTGTGAAATATATTTTCCATAGCCAAACATATTGTATTTTCAGCTGTTTGAAGCTGGTGTACTAAACCGAGAGTAAAAGATGCAAAAACAAAACTTAAGAACGGAAGCATAGAAATAGCGTACATAGAACAGGTTTACTGCATACACTTGCTTTCAATGCGAACGACAGATCTATAACTCACATTTCTATGTGAATTTGGTCAGATCGCAGCTCAGGGCTCTATGCCCAACTCTGTGGAAGATTAGTTCCACTCCGCTAGTGCGTAGCCCCTCATTGATTAACCCTTACATAATGCTATTCATGACAGCATTGATCTGATACTTTATTCTATTGCCTCTGTTACTTGACACACAGGGTAAACGTAACCATGGAGGAACCAGGTGCTGATATAGAGGTGACTGTCAAAACTTTGGACTCCCAGAGCCGAAGTTACACTGTAGGCGGACAGGTACGTTCTCATTTCCAACGGAGCGCTTTTGCAGTAGCCTTACATACACTGGAAATAGGCCTAATCCTCACACCGGTGTCTTTTTCTCAGCTGACAGTGAAAGAGTTCAAGGAGCACATTGCCACTTCAGTTGGGATTCCTGTGGACAAACAGAGGCTGATCTACCAGGGCCGAGTCCTGCAGGATGAGAGGACCCTGACAGAGTACAGTGAGTAATGCTGTCTGTGGAGTTTCCTGGAATCAATACAAAATGGCCACATGCTAATAAATATGAAATGAGTCCAGACAGTTTTATCTGGAGCAGCACACAGCTGCAGCAAAGCATCTGTCAACACAGAACAGAAACGCAGCAAACAGCCAGACATCTTTGTCTATATATGATCTATAGAATAACTCTTATTCACTTATCCTCCAAGGCCGATAATGCACAGATGTATGCCTATTATACAACTGCACACCATTAGAGCGCTTGAGTACCCATCATGTAGTTGCTGTTAGCCGTTTGGCTGCTATGCACATCACCTGATAGATTGATGGAGCACCAGTGTCCTCTAACATGAATAGAGATGATATTCTTTGCTCTCTGTTTCCTATGTGTCTCAGACGTCGATGGAAAAGTCATCCACCTGGTGGAGCGGGCCCCCCCTCAGCCCTCCCAGCCAGGCTCGGGGTCAGGGGGAGCAGAGGCCGGAGCGCCACCCTCCTCTACCACCTCCCAGGGAACGTCCCAAGTGCCCCCACACGACCGCAACGCCAACAGCTATGTCATGCTGGGGACCTTCAACCTCCCCGTTAACGTCATGGACCCTCAGCAGATCCAGGTACAGCTTTTTTGCGTGTGTGTTTTTCCAATTTTTGGATCAAATGTGTCTTGCTTCCATGGTTTATAATTATATCCTGAGCGCCTGGTGTGGATCAGCACTGATATCTAGCCTATACTGCCTACTACACTCTTCTTAGATGTCTGTCCAGCAAATGATGTCAGGTTTGGGTGAGAATGCTAGGAATGCCAGAGTCAGCACCAGCACCGGGGTAAGAAATCGAGTATATGATTTATAACATAGTATACATCCTCATTTATCTATCGATTTCTATATATACACAAAATGCTATGAATAAACATGTTGAGTAGCTGTCAACTAATACTCTTGGTGTCACAGAGCAATGGTTCCATGAATGTGCACATTGATATGGACCAATCGGTGCAGAGTGAGCCCAGGCTGAGACTGCTTTTGGCTGAGAACCTGCTGAGGGACACCAATGCTCTCATCGAGAGGATGGAGGTGAGGTGTTAAGTTATAAAGATTAGAACAACTAGGAATACCCACAGTACAGACCTATTTTGAATGAATACACTGGCTCAAATGTGAAACATAAGTATTTGGACGAAATGTTACTTGACACTAGGCAGTGTCAGGAAGCAGGTCTATTTGAGTTCGAAGTAATTCAATTAAGATGACTGAGCAACGTCTTCCCCTTGCCTGCTACCTTGTCGCTCAATCTCAGGATCAACCAAGCGGCACCTCAACCCAACCGGATTCTGCTGCTGCTGCACCTCCTCCCTCTTCCTCCTCCTCCACTCCCTCTCCCTCCACCCAGCCCATGGACACATCTCCACCTTCATCTACTCCCCCTCCATCCTTCTCTTCCTCCACTCAAACAGAGGGAGCCGCCCAAGCTGGACCCAAGTAAGACATTATTGCTAACTATCGCTGTCCTGCATGTGTTTTTTGTTTTTGTGTTCTATACTGAATAAAAAGGATGCTGGATGAATTAAAAAGTTCTCAAACTGGGCATTTTAATGTGAATTAATAAGAATAGGGCTTAATCCAGAACCTGCACGCAAAATGTTCACTTTCGCACAGAACCTCCCATTGACATCAGCACATGAGACTTAAACTTTAGACATCGTGGTTGTTATTAGAAGACCTGTGATGCATGTCAGGATAACTCATTCCCTCTCTCCCCTTGACAGTCACCCCAGCCCAGCAGAGCTGGTGGAGATGCTGTCAGAGCTGAGGAGGGTGGAGGAGAGGCTTCAGCCATTCGTCCAGAGAACACACTCTATCCTAGAGTCTGCTACCACCGCAGAATACGCCAACACCGTAAGCTTATCACCACCGCATTCCTCATAACTTAGTGCTTTGTGGTTAGGTACAATTCACACGCACTGATCAGACATAAAGTCATGAGCGATTGCTGTATTGTAGTCGGACTCTTACAATACTTGTCACTTTCCCCACATGACGACCTGAATAAAATATCAAACACACGTTCTCAGAAAATGGCTTTAAGCCCTCTTCTTGTCACACACAGGAAAGAGAGGAGGATCAGCGGATTCTCAACCTGGTGGGGGAGGCCCTCCGTCTCCTGGGCAATGCCCTGGTTGCCCTTAGTGACCTGCGCTGCAACCTGCTGAGTCCCGCCCCACGCCACCTACATGTGATCCGGCCAATGTCTCACTACACCTCCCCAGTCTCCATGCCTGGAGCTGTGCACCATCACATCCCGCTACATGTTAGTCGGTGTTGTATCTCGTTGTCAAACTTGTTTTGTTGTGACCTGGCAGACACTTAGACCTATTACATTAGTTCTGTCTTATGTACAATACCGGTCAAAAGCTTTAGAACGCCTACTCATTCAAGGGATTTTCTTTATTTTTACTATTTTCTACATTGTAGAATAATAGTGAGGACATCAAAACTCAAGTAACACATATGGAATCATGTGGTAACCAAAAATCCTTCACTCTGTAGTCCGACTCATTCCAAACCATCTCTATTTGGTTGAGGTCGGGTGATTGTGGAGGCCAGGTCATCTGATGCAGCACTCCATCACTCTCCCTCTTGGTAAAATAGCCCTTACACAGCCTGGAGGTGTGTTTGGTCATTGTCCTGTTGAAAAACAAATTATAAATCCACCTAGCCCAAACCAGATGCGATGGTGCATCGCTGCAGAATGCTGTGGTAGCCATGCTGGTTAAGTGTGCCTTGAATTCTAAATAAATCACAGACAGTGTCACCAGCAAAGCACACCCACACCATAACACCTCCTCCATTCTTTACGGTGGGAAATACACATGTGGAGATCATCCGTTCACCCACACCGCGTCTCACAAAGACACGGCGGTTGGAACCAAAAATCTCAAATTTGGACTCCAGACCAAAGGACAAATTTCCAACGGGTTAATGTCCATCACTCGTCTTTCTTGGCCCAAGCAAGTCTCTTCTTATTGGTGTCCTTTAGTAGTGGTTTCTTTGCAGCAATTCGACCATGAAGGCCTGATTCACACAGTCTCCACTGAACAGTTGATATTGAGATGTGTCTGTTACTTGAACTCTGAAGCATTTATTTGGGCTGCAATTTCTAAAGCTGGTAACTCTAATGAACTCATCCTCTGCAGCAGAGGTAACTCCTGGGTCTTCCATTCCTGTGGCGGTCCTCATGAGAGCCAGTTTCATCATAGTGTTTGATGGTTTTTGTGACTGCACTTGAAGAAACTTTAAAGTTCTTGAAATTTTCCGTATTGACTGACTGTCATGTCTTAAAGTAATGATGGACTGTCGTTTTTCAGTGCTTATTTGAGCTGTTCTTTCCATAACATGAACTTTGTCTTTTACAAAATAGGGCTATCTTCTGTATACCACCACTACCTTGTCACCACACAACTGATTGGCTCAAACACATTCAGAAGGAAGGAAATCCCAGAAATTAACTTTTAACAAGGCACACCTGTTAATTGAAATGCATTCCAGGTGACTACCTCATGAAGCTGGTTGAGAGAATGCCAAGCGTGTGCAAAGCTGTCAAGGCAAAGGGTGGCTACTTTGAAGAATCCAAAATATTAAATACATTTTGATTTGTTTAAAACTTATTTTAGTTACTACATGATTCCATATGTTATTTCATAGTTTTAATGTCTTCACTATTATTCTACAATGTAGAAAATAGTACAAATAAAGAAAAACCCATGAATGAGTAGGTGTTCTAAAACCTTTGACCGGTAGTGTATTTAGTTGAAGTTGGAGGTTTACATACACTTAGGTTGGAGTCATTAACTCGTTTTTCAACCACTCCACAAATTTGTTGTTAACAAACTATAGTTTTGGGAAGTCGGTTAGGACATCTACTTTGTGCATGACACAAAGTAATTTTTCCAACAGTTGTTTACAGACAGATTATTTAACTTATAATTCACTGTATCACAATTCCAGTGGGTCAGAAGTTTACACATACTAAGTTGACTGTGCCTTTAAACACCTTGGAAAATTCCAGAAAATGATATCATGGCTTTAGAAGCTTCTGATAGACTAATTGACATTTGAGTCAATTGGAGGTGTACCTGTGGATGTATTTAAAGGCCTACCTTCAAACTCAGTGCCTCTTTGCTTGACATCATTGGAAAATCTAAAGAAATCAGCCAAGACCTCAGAAAAAAACCACAAGACTGGTTCATCCTTGGGAGCGATTTCCAAACGCCTGAAGGTACCACGTTCATCTGTACAAAGAATAGTACGCAAGTAGAAACACTGCACATGGGGACAAAGATCGTACCTTTTTGAGAAATATCCTCTGGTCTGATGAAACAAAAATAGAACTGTTTGGCCATAATGACCATCGTTATGTTTGGAGGAAAAGGGGGGATGCTTGCAAGCCGAAGAACACCATCCCAATCGTGAAGCACGGAGGTGACAGCATCATGTTGTGGGGGTGCATTGCTCCAGGAGGGACTGGTGTACTTCACAAAATAGATGGCATCATGAGGAAGGAAATGATGTGGATATATTGAAGCAACATCTCAAGACATCAGTCAGGAAGTTAAAGCTTGGTCGCAAATGGGTCTTCCAAATGGACAATGACCCCAAGCATACTTCCAAAGTTGTGGCAAAATGGCTTAAGGACAACAAAGTCAAGGTATTGGAGTGGCCTTCACAAAGCCCTGACCTCAATCCCATAGACAATTTTTAGGCAAAACTGAAAAAGCTTGTGCGAGCAAGGAGGCCTACAAACCTGACTCAGTTACACCAGCTCTGTCAGAGGGAATGGGCCAAAATTCACCCAACGTATTGTGGGAAGCTTGTGGAAGGCTACCCAAACTTTTGACCCAAGTTAAACAATTTAAAGGCTATGCTACCAAATACTAATTGAGTGTATGTAAACTTCTGACCCACTGGGAATGTGATGAAAGAAATAAAAACTGAAATAAATCATTCTCTCTACTATTATTCTGACATTTCACAGTCTTAAAATAAAGTGGTGATCCTAACTGACCTAAGACAGGGAATCTTTACTTGGATTAAATGTCAGGAATTGTGAAAGACTGAGTTTAAATGTATTTGGCTAAGGTGTATGTAAACTTTGGTTAGTTTAAACTTCATTTGAGATCGTTTGCCAATGGAACACAGTACGTCAAGTGACATTTTGAAACTCATCTGCAGATGAACCTGGGAGCAACGGTCACAATGGCGTCCAATGGCAGACCAGCTACAGACGGACAGGCCCAGCCCAGTCAGACCCCCGGCCAGTCGGACCAGCCAGGTCAGGGACAGACTTCCCCCTCACAGCCTCCCCCGTCCAATCAGCAGGCTGGACAGGGACAGCCCGGCCCCCGGGTCATCAGGATCAGCCACCAGACAATGCCGGTGGTCATGATGCAGATGAACACGGACGGTGTGTTGTCCCCTACCCGCCACTGATTGAATGCTTTACCACAATGTGTCCATCCGTTTCTCGTCCGCAAATGGCCTATTGGAAGTGAATAACTCTACCATTGCATTTATTCCCTATTGCCAAATGGTATTTTCTGAGAGAAAGTTTTCTTTCTTTGACTGAAAGTCAGGTCCCTGTACTGCTCAAATCGATACGTCTTGTTAAATTTTGGAAGGGTGTTCTTTTTTAAGTGCTTGTTAAACCATAGAGTCCATTTGTTTTTACACACTGTTTACAGTTCAAACGTGTGTGTGTGTGTGTGTGTGTGTGTGTTTACAGACTCTGGTGTTCCTCAGGCAGCTGGACAGCCAAATGTTGCAGGAATGGGTCAGCCAGGTAAGTGTTGGTAACACTTCATGATGATGTTTCAGTACCTCTGGTTGTATCCGAATAATTGCAGACTAGAGTAAAGCCCAAAATACCAGAGATCCTGAATCCAATATTCAAGGCTCAAAGAAACCTTTTCTTATATTCTCTCCCCAGGCTTCCAGATGCCACCCGGTGTTCAGATGAACCCAGACTTCATGCAGTCCATCGTGCAGCAGATCGCCCAGTACACCGAGGCTGTAGCTGCTGCCACCGGGGGCGCCATCCCTGGCCAACCCCCCCAGCCTACCCCCCCAGGCTCCACCGCTACTTCTTCCACAACCACCACCGGCCCTAACACCCCCACCACCACCCCCACGGCCCCCCCTCCGCCTTCTCCCGGGGCCCCCCAGGCCAGGGTGGTGTTCACCCGGCCTGCCTTTGCCCCCAGGATCCCTCCACCCGTCTTTGGCACCCGGGGGGCCACCATCAACTTGAGGGCTAGCGTACCCCCCATGATGGGTCAGCAACCAGGACAGGTGAGCACGTTTGTGATAGGGGGTTTGGTACCCTATGGGTTTAGTGCAGGACTGAGGTTAATGGCTTGTAGATTTCAGTCAAGTTTTGACAAGAAGTTGTCAGACTTGGAATTTCAGTAGGAGACTTTCGTGTTTGCTAGTCATTGTGGGCATTTTCCATCGACAGTACCAATTGTCTTAAGCTGTAGTGCTCTGAAATCTTAATGGCATAGCCATGTTTTTATTATATGCTAACGTTAACTGTTGACCTATGACCTCTCCCCCACAGCCCTTCCCTCCTGCTGCCCTCAATCAGATGATCAGTGGACTGGTGGGACAACTCCTGATGCCTGGACAGATGGGTATACACCCCACCTTTCAAGCCTCTTATTTCATTTTTTATGATTTTTTGGGGGGTGGTTTTGCATAGTTAACCATCACACTAAAGGTGAATCCTCTGTTTGAAGTTTTAAGTGTACTGTAAGCCAACTCTAATTTCTTTCCTTTCTTCCTTTTCCTCCCAGCTGGTCAAACAGCCACCTCCTCTGCCTCTCATACCTTCGCCTCTGCTTCTCATACCTTCTCCTCATCCTCCTCCAACTCTTCTTCTTCCTCCTCATCCTCCTCTGGCCCTATCCCCACCGGCCCTATCCCCACCCCTGCTCCTGCCCCTGGCACCACTGTTCCCCCAGGCCAGCCCGGAGCCATCCCCACCATGCCCCAGGGAGCTCCCCCTGACCTGGCCCAGCTCCTGGGCTCTCTCCTGGGGACCGCAGGGGCAGTTCCTGGGGCCATGGGACCCTCCATCACTGTGTCTATGCCCGGAGTGCCCGCCTTCGTCCAGGGAGTGTCTGACTTCATGCAGGTCAGTGTCGGAGTTTGTTCCAAGGGTATTTTGTGAATTAGGACATATAGCCGTAGTGCCTGTTACAACAGAATGGTTGAAACCAAGATTAAATCATCCTCCAGTTAACTGACGTGTTAGTTGTAAGAATACCTTCGTTTCTTAAGAACATATCTTTCATATGATACATTTTTATTTTCTCCCTGTCCATCATCTCGCTCTCCATCTCAGGCCTCCGGACCAGTCTTCCCACCACCCCCCAACGGTGCCCCCCAGCCCCCTGCCTCTGGCACCCCCACCCCTCCACCCGGGACCACCCCTAACCCTCCCACGGGGGACGGTGCCGGGGCCCAGGGAGAGGCCCTGAATCCGGAGTTGTTCACTGGGATTGTACAGGGGGTCCTGTCCACCATGATGGGTTCCCTGGGCTCTCCCCAGAGCAACACTGAGAGCATCGCCCAGTTCATCCAGAGGCTCTCCGAGACCAGCAACATCTTCACACCCGGCACAGGGGACGCCATGGGTAAGAGTTTCTGTCTTGTGTGCTTTCTTTTTTCTTCTTCTCTCTTTCCCTTTTTCTTGTACCTTGCTCTCTCTGTCTGTCTCTGTCTATGAAGGGTAATCTCTTTCTCCCACGTTCCCTCTTTTTCTCCCATGCTCTCTCTTCCTCAAATGTTTTTGTTCCATGTCCACACAGTTCTCTCTCCCCCTCAGGTTTCTTTGGAGACCTACTGACCCTGGTGTGTCAGAACTTCTCCATGGTGGATCTGGTCTTGCTGCTCCACGGCCAGAACCAGCCCCTGGGCCGCATCCAGACCCAGCTGTCTCAGTTCTTCACCCAGCACTACCTCAACGGGAGCGAGCCCACCGACCACAACATTGCTGTGAGTGGGCCACCGTCTATATAACCGCCTCTGGGATGTTACTGTCACCTGTCATTAGTGTCACTGCACATGGGGCTAGACAAGCTACTTGTTGAGTCTCATTAATCGCTCCCTCGTTCTTTTTCTGTTATCTTCACTGTG
Source organism: Salmo salar (assembly GCF_965601325.2). NCBI lineage: Eukaryota > Metazoa > Chordata > Actinopteri > Salmoniformes > Salmonidae > Salmo > Salmo salar. The sequence goes on from NC_138295.1 coordinate 58,112,099, forward strand.
ATCATAGGCTGCTGCTGATGGTCTCGTCAATGAACTCGAGGAGTACATTACCGAGAGCTTTGTAAGTACCGTAGTTCACTTAGGCTGCCCCCTTTTCTAGTCAGTGGTCTTCAAATGTCTCAATAATACCAGTCACTTTTAAATTCTCCCCGTGGCCAGTTGGTCAGACGTGAATCAATTGCTCACATTTCTCTCTCTCTTTGTCTTGGTCCTTCAGTCTTCAGTGGCAGTGTTGGAGGGTGTCAACGTCACTCAGACCAACCTGTCCTTCTTCAGACAGCAGTTAACGCGTATCGCCACACACATACTCCGCTGCACGGGTAACGTTGTCTTTATTTGTGCCAAATGATTTTATTTGACGCAATTCATCTGACCTGGGCTATGAATGTCAGTGCTTTTGTCACTTATTGCTGTTTTTTTCCCCCCACCTCCTGCAGACAACACGTTTGGGCCGCAGCTGCTGCAGATGTGCAACCAGGGGCTGTTTGAGTGTCTGGCCCTCAACCTGTACTGTCTGAGAGGAGAGCAGAGTGCCCTCACTTCTGTCATCAACCACCGCATAGTCAGTACACACACACACACACATACACAATGTTCCTTATGACATGATATACAACCTCCCACTCCATGTCTCTTCCTCCTATCCCGGTTATCTCGCTGTCTGTCAGATGATTTCTAATACTCTTTCTATAGATTTCAAAAAAAGAGCTAAATGGATATGACTAGACTGAAATCTGGTCAATAGGTTGTGAAGGTGAATCGGTGTGTTGACCCCTCTCCCGTTACAGAGGACGTTGTCGGCTGACATGAACCCCAGCCTGGTGAACTGGCTGACCAGTATGCTGACCATGAGGCTCCAGGTCATCCTGGAACACATCCCCGTCACAGAGGACCAGATACTGCATTATGCCGTCCACACACAGCAGGTAATACACACACACACCATCTCACAAACATGTCATAGTGTTTTTCTTTTTTTTTAAGCACACTGTTAGTGTTCTAGAAGGCTCATTTACTGGACTACTAGCTAACGATGCACGTGGATACCATCATTTTCTAATCAACTGTCAGTTACAATAGCTGTCATAGATTCAATTGCCAGATTCCATTCAAGCAATATATGTTAAATGGTTTCTTTCCAAGGGGGAGGCTTCTAATGCACAGGAGCCTCAACGTGCCCAGATCATGGAGGTGAGGTTTTAAAATGTATTTGTAAAATTAATTATATTGTCCTCGATATACCTTGGTGTGTTGTTTCTTACCTTAACTCTTTTCTCTATCGCCATCCCACCTTAGATGGAGGCCACCCACTCCCCAGCCCCGGCCACCACAGCTGAGGAAGCCATGGCGTCGTCACAGGAGACTAGGGCAGAACCCAGGGAAACTGGAGCCACCGGAGGGGCTGCGCCATTGGGTGGCGCCATGGCAGCAGCTGAAGCCAGCGGGAGGGAGGAGCCTGGTAGAGAGACTGATGCCTGGACTGCTGCCGTCCCTGCTGTAAGAACACTGTTCAGCTCTCTCCCAATACTTGTCCAATCCTTCTCTGGTCCACTTTAGTTTCTTTGCCATTCTCTGTCTTCCACTCTGTCCACATGCTGTTTACTCATTTAAAAAAAAAAAACATTTTACATACAGGCTTCTAGTTGAATTTATACTGAATTTTTGCAAACCTGTCGTTGACTTGTAGTTCGGATTCTTGGAGAAAGAAAATATGAAAGGAAATGATCCAACAATGGAAGTGTTTCGCCTAATCAGTTCTGCATCCAAACCCATTCAAGTTTTAAAATCCAGTGTGCAGTTATATGGCTCTTCAGTGAGTTTAATTATCTGTCTGTTATTGTGATCATGTCTGTCACTGTGGGATAGGAGTGGGTACCCATCATCAGACATGACCTGATCACCCAGAGGAAGATGAAGGCCCAGCCTCCCATGTCTGACGCCTATTTACATGGGATGCCTGCCAAACGCAGGAAGGTAAATAGATGCCCTGTGAATGAAACTAACTTTTGTGCAAAAGACAAGCCCTGATCTCACTAGTCTTCCGTTATAGGAGGCATCCTGCAAGCTTTGTTGGCAGAATGATTCCAGGCCGTATCGGTAGTTGACCCTCCACGGCTAAAACATGGGAGACTTGCTATATCAGGGCTAACATAAACTCTGATCATTGTAGTATCAGCATGCTTTGTTCAACATTGAGTGCGAGGGCTTATTGTTGCACTAAAAGTTGGATTGGCGTATGACCAGGGTGTGTGCTTTCAGACCGGACAGGGGGACGGCGCTCTTCTCTCCCTCTCCGACGCAGTTAGCAGGGCGGCAAGGACGGCCGGAGTCAGGCCAGTCACTTCCCCAGACAACCTGCAGGAGGAGCTTGACAGCCCTGAGCTCCAAGAGGCCTATGCAGAGCAGGTACAGTCCTCCACTAACACAAGCTGTTCCATCATTCCACGGCTTCTCTTAATATTACAGATGTCACACATTGACTTTGACACATGATTGTAAATGGTCATTAGGGAGCTGCCACTGATAGTTAAATGCAGTGGTGGAAAAGGTACCCAAAAGTACCCATTTTCTAGTCAAGGAAACTTAATAGAAAATGACTCAAGTGAAAGTCACCCAGTAAAATACTTGAGTAAAAGTCTTTGTTTTGAAATATACTTAAGTATCAATAGTAAATGTAAATTCCTTATATTTGGCAAACCAGACGACACTGTGTTTGTTTTTCATTTGCGGATAGCCAGGGGCACTCTCCAACACCGACATAATTTACAAACAAAGCATGTGTTTAGTGAGTCCACCAGATCAGAGGCAGTAGGGATGACCAGAGATGTTCTCTTGATAAGTGTGCGAATTGGACAATTTCTGTCCTGCTAAGCATTCAAAATCTAATGAGTACTTTTTGGTGTCAGGGAAAATGTATGGAGTAAAAAGTACATTATTTTCTTTAGGAATGTAGTGAAGTAGTTTGCTTTACTATTTATATTTAAGTGATTTTCCATATTGAACGATGATAGCTGATGCGTTTTATATATTGAAGGACCTTTTTAGTAATTTCCACCTTTGTCCTCTGTATCAGGTGAAGAAAGACATAAAGAAGCGAGTGAGAGAGGACCCGGACTTCAGCTCTCAGCAGTTCCCCAACACACACAGAGCTTTTTCATCAGACTCATAACCCAAACACAACTTGTTTTGCAACCCAATGAAATGTTACACATAACCAACCTGTATACATCACCATCCTTCAATTTTACTTTTGGATTGCTCAGTATCACAACTGAATGCAGTTAAACCGACCACTTTTTGTTGTTGTACCATAGACACCTGAGCATCTCCTTTTGACTAAATTACTGACTTTATTTTTCCAGTGCCTGTTTTTTTTCCCACCGTCCCCATAATGGAACACACCTGATTTGACAAGTTTGTTTTGACTTTATTTTATAGATGACTTTTACATTTTACCTTAACATCTGCAATGCTCCGTTTTGTTTAGCGTTACCATGTCAATATTATCGTGCCTATACATCTTACCTGTTGTTTTTCATTAGCTTCCCTGAAAATAAAAATGGCTTATTTCAAGAGTATGCTTTCATGGGATGAAAGTAAATGCTGTTTTGGTACATGAATGTAAGTGTGCTGAATAAATAGCTTGGTACACAATGTCGTTTAATGGTGCTTGTGGAGAAACAATAAGTACCAGCCTTTCAGTTGTCTAGGGCAGTTGTCATCAACCTTTTTCTGAGTCAAGATCACTTCCACAGTCAAAAAGCAAGCAAAGCTACCACTGACTTAAATTTTAACATTACTTTTTTTAAATCATTACCCTAATAAAACTTCTGTAAGAATGAGGTTTGTGCAATAGGCCTAATACATTATCACAGCATATTGGCTATATTTAACATTTATTTTAACTAGGCATCAGTTAAGAACAAATTCTTATTTTACAATGACAGCCTACCCCAGCCAAACCCTCCCCTAACCCAGATGACCCTTCCCTATATGCATGCCCTGACAATATTGTTTTTAGAACAGCTATTTCATTTGAGCTTTGAATACAAAATAGATCACCAATAGATTGGTGTAGCATTTGGAAGGCACAGCTGAGCATAAACTGATATAATTTGCAAGTCATTTTTATTTTATTTTACTGGACTGATGGTACCTGCGTCTGATGGCCATGGTGCTTTCAAGACACCTGGGAACTAGGTAAAATCATGATGCCAGTGATCTTCAGGTCGGAGGTCTAGAAAGATGCCAGTTTCTGAATTGGGATTCCGAGTTGGATGGCCGTTCAAAACGATTTTTTCCCCCAAGTTCCCAATGGTCTTGGACGCATGGAAGTCGGAGATTTCCGAGTTGTTTTGAACACGGCATTCGTCTCAGCTGAGGGAGAGCGTAGCAGACCGTGCGCCTCTCACTGTCCTTGCTCTCTCCTTTTCTTCCGGTGAGACTGACCCGAGGGGACACCGCCTTCCACCCTATGGCGAAACCCGGGTCCCACCACATCTAACTCGTTCACAAATTCGTGTTGTTCCTATGACCGGAGAAAGTTAAGTATTCAAAAATATTAAAAATAGACGACCTGCTAATAATAAAAAAGCAGGGCTGTCGATCCACTTGGCTACTCATTCATTACAGCGGGAGTGGAAGCATGGTGAAGCGCGTTTTGTGTGTTGAAATGTTGAATCAAGATTGTTGACATTGCCGAATCATAAATGTCACATTAATTCAGTCATAAAACAGCAGATATTTGCTGTATTCTTTGACAGTCTCTGTAGTCATGGTTTTAAACGTTATTAAATCGTACGTCGGCAAGTATTAAACTGTCGTGGAAGCGTTATAAAACGCCGTGATTTGAGCTATCCGATTGGCCAGCCCAATCGGAGAGCTGGACCCAGATCTCCCGGTCATGTGGAGTTTCTCTTTTCAGACAAATGAAATGGTTCGAAATGGGAACACTTTGCCTCCTGATACGCAGGGCTTCTGAAAAAAGTGCACATACCGCCAACAGCGCAACACAAAACAACAACAAAAGGAACACAAGCCTTTATCACAGCTTTTATAGTTGGCTTTTCTACAGAAATGTTTAATGATCGACTATGAATGCCTTGAAGATCGATAGGTTGGTGACCAACGGTCATTTGCATGGTGAAACATGTTACCACGGACAGCTAGTGGCACTATACACTACCAACACATTACCATCACAGAACAGCTCACATTTGTTCCACATGTACTAAATTGATCATACAAATATAAAGAGCCAGTTTGTTTAGCTTTAACATTGATTTGGGTATGGTGATGCCTTCATGAACAGGTTGGGCAGCCTATAGAAGAATGAAAGGGAATACACAGTTGGGTCCTGGTTCCTATCCTGTTTGGAAGGCAGGAATGAAGCCTTAGGCGTGACTAACACAGCACTGAGTTACATATTTTTACTTGGTCATAAGACTGCATTGCAACTCACTGTGCTCTGTATCTAAAGTAGATCTCAGCGGGAGGTTGGCCAAATTAGGAAAGGCCCGTTTCTATGCAAACCCTAATGTTCGCTGGAGAACAGTTAAACTAGTGTGATTTGGAGGAAGAATTGAAGTCACACTACACCAGTTCCAGTGAAGAAATCACTGCAGTAAACTTTCTTCCTGAATCTCATTTTGAGAATTGTATTTTTGGTTGTGACATTGAGTGATAATAGCCTACACGAGATGTTTAGAAATGGGTTGTAATATGAACTGATACCAAATCAGTTTGTGTAGTGCTTGACGCTTTCAGATGAATAGGACAATAGCCTAATTGTTTAGAAATGAAGACAAAAAAAGCTTCATGTCTGGATTGGTACATGTCCTGTGAAGTGATCGACTATTTAAACTTTAGTAGGGCTGAATCTGAAAAAAAGGCTGAATCTGTTGGCATCCGTGTGACATCTAATACCCCCCCCATACACTGCAACAAAGACAGCACTGTGTAGGTACCCAAAGAAAGCCGGGTTTGAAACTGGGAATCCACAGACAGCTTACCAGGAAACATTGCTCTCTGCCTTTACCCCATGTCTGTGCTCTGTTTGCATAAGGTGTATGACATTTGCTCACGACGCCGATCAGTGACCTCAGTCAGATTAAACCTTAAAGTTACTGCTCTCAATTTCAATGTCCATCACTCAAGATTCAAATTGATTGGAATTGTTTTTCATGAAATTTGTCAAAAAACAGCCAATAGTATTAGATATATTAATGCATAGCTATATTATCACAGCAATGAAAATATCCAAATAGGAAACATAATCAATCGTAAGATAAGTCACACAGGATCTAAATACAAAAATCTAAATAGAAATGCATGACAGTGCAAAGTTGAGTTTATGAACAGGCTAGTTATAGAAATGCACCAGAGTTTGGACGGGAATCCTTCTGATTTCTGTATCTGTGTGTTAGCCACACTCCCAGGATCTGAAATTAGATGGGGGGGAAAAAAATGGCTGAATATGTGATTCAATTAATACTAAAGCACAATATACACTGCGTGTACAAAACATTAGAACACCTTCCTAGTATCAACACCTTCCCTCAAAAGCCACAATTCATTGGGGAATGGACTTTACAAGGTGTGACGTTCCACAGGGATGCTGGACCATGTTGACTCCAATGTGTCCCAACATTGTGTCAAGTTGACTGGATGTCCTGGTGGACCATTCTTGATACCCATGGGAAAGTGTTGAGCATGAAAACACCAGCAGCGTTGCAGTTCTTGACACACTCAAACTGGAGAGCCTGGCACCTGCTACCATACCCCGTTGAAATCTTGTCTTGCCCATTCTCCCTCTGAATGGCACACATACACAACTCATGTATCAAGACTTGAATATCCTTCTTTAACCTGGCTCCTCCCTGACTGAAGTGGATTTAACAAGTGACATCAATAAGGCATCATAGCTTTTACCTGGTCAGTCTCATGGAAAGAGCAGGTGTTCCTAATGTTTTGTACACTCAGTGTAGATCTCAATACATTTGGAATTGTTGAATTCATTCCTGAAGTCAAAATCAAGTCTAAAATGTAGTGTGTTGATGACATAATATAAAAATGCAGACAGTAAAAGTCCCTACTATAAAGTGTTCCGTTTTCAGTTCCAATTTACATAGGAATCCAACAGCCTTTTACTATGTCACACAGCACATTCCACCCATTGCCAGTGCATTGCTACGAGGCTACAGCAGGTTGCTAACCTCTGTGAAGCTGAAGAAGCATCCAATCCCACCCACAAAGCGTAAAACCTCCTCAGCATGACTTTGGATGATTGGACCACAAGGGTTGCAGGATAATGGGTTGGAGAAACAGTCCTGTAGTGTGAGGAAGCAAGTAGACAGGACAGAATTTAAGTAATGTGTCCAAGACTCAAAATACTCTGACAAACACGTTGCTGGTTTTGACTGTTAACGAGCCAGCGTCTTTACCGCATCACAGGTGCCATTATAGTTCAGCTGGAAGAAGCCACAGCAGTTTAGAGTTCTCTCCACATCCTTCTGAGTGGCCTCGGACTTGTTCCAGCCCACCTCTAGGAGTTCTTTCTACAGTGGGGGAAATGGATGAAGCGGTGCAGGGAGATGAGGCGCTGGTCACAGAATTCAATCAGCATGTCATCAATCAGAGTGCTTCTTTGAGATCAACTGGAAATCATTCACACTTTCCATTTATGTTGTGCATTAGCCATTTGTCAAATAGCTAACACAGGACATAGGAGGAAAGTATGAATGATTTCCAGTATTTATTTAAGGTGTTCTACAGATTAAGTGGTCATGAGTCACATCATACACATAATATATTGCCACGTACCTGCTGCTCTTTATTGATAGCCAGACACGCGGCAGACACTGACAGCTGCACCACGAACACCAGGAAAAGGATAATCATGTACTGAGGCCAACTAAGGAAGCTCACATGTGACAACCAACTAGGCAACACTAGGCTGTGTATTTGAAAGAGAATTGTTCATAAAGTGAGAAAATCGCAGTTAAGTGTAGTCTGGATAGAGCAGTTAAAAACACATTGAGACTAGGATCCTCTAGTATACAACAATCCTCTGTGTTTGTTTCAATATGTCTTGTGTTGTAGTAGTTTGTATTCACTTGACTATGTAATGATGTGACATGAATAAAACACATTACAATTACACAAAACCAACCCTGCGCAATCATATCACATGATGTGATGAAAGGTGAACAGATCTAGGATCAGCTTCCCTTCCCCCAATCCTAACCATTAGTTGGAAAAATGCACAAAAAAAAACATGACCCAAGTTCAGTGTCTAGGGACAACTTCACCCTACTCCTGATTGAAGGATACAAAGAACAGCAGGACCTGGTGATGCTTCAGGGCACCACAGAGGCCCACGAAGGCCACAAATAACAGGAAGATGCCCACACCAATGATTCCAGCCACCACCCGAAAACTGGAGACCAGGCCAAACCATTTCCCCCAAGCAGCTACTCCAATCAGCAGCAAGCTCACCATCTGAAGACCAAGCACAATACAAAGTGATGACAGAAATCCAATGGGAACGGAAAAGCACTCAAAAGGACACTTCATGCTGATTTCTTTGATGTGGGCAAAGTCAACACCACCTCATATTCAGGCTAATTAGTCTGTTTAGACAGATGTATTCTATGTATTTATTTCATCTAAACATAATACAAGACTTGTTAAGACATTTACAAAAGTATCACATTGAGTATTTTGATTATATATTAATTGCAAGAATTGTATGATAATGTATCACACTTTACAGATATGGTTTAGACAAGTGGTTCCCAACCTTTTTCAGTTACTGTACCACCAACAAAATGTTGTTCTGCCCCGTGTAACCCTGAAGTAATCCCATAAGTATATTTTACCAGTAGGTTTATGGTATCATGAGGCTTCTTAAGTACCCCCAGTGGATAGGCCAAGTACCCCTGGTTGGGAACCAATACTGTAGACGTTGCATTAACTGAAAGACATTTGGGCAACTGCTTGAAATGTAGCCTACTTTCATTTTGATAGGTGTCACAACGACTTAATTTGCACGACAGCCTTCTTGCCCTGGCTATATCATTCTTGGCTAGAATCATGTTGGCTTTTGCACTTTCATTAATTGCCTATCATTAAAAAAAAACAATACGGTCCCATATGGAAACATCGGTGCGTGGTACTTACAACATAAAGTATGTTCAGAGCGCATAGGGAATTCTTCGTGCAAACAAATCCTCCGCAAACCATTGTCGATATTCGTTTTTTATCCTCTCGAACAAAGCAATTCTTAGACTCAAACGTATCCGAGTTGAAAAGTAATTAAGTCTTATCATAGAATTGACAAACAGTGCCTGTGGCGTTTTACAGGTGGATAGGATTGCAAGGAGTGCCCAGTCGAGGGAAATAGCTTTTCAACTTAACTGATTGGTCGTCTTGAAATTATGACTTCACATATGCAAATATCGCAAAAAAAATGTGTGACGGCTGAGCCAAGTGATTACCAAGGTGTTATTTTAATCCCCAGATACTGTGTATGTTTATTTATTTATCATTTATTTAACTAGGCAAGTCAGCTAAGAACAAATTATTATTTACAATGACGGTCTATCCGGGTCAAACCCTAACGACGCTGGGCCAATTGTGGCCGGTTGTGATACAGCCTGGAATCGAGTCAGGGTCTGTATTGACGTCTCTAGCACTGAGTGCCTTAGAACGCTGCGCCACTAGGGAGGTTAACTAGAACTAGACAGCACTGTAAATTATTTCACATATTCCCGAACGAAAAATAGACTGCAGGATGCAGTTAGAGTGCAGTACACTGCAGTTATTCTGCAATTACTGCTTCAGAATACCACGGTTGACTGCAGTTACTCCACTTTTACTGCAGTTTCAAAACTGCAAATTTTTTTTTGCAGGGGTTGCAGGGGTACAATGATTAGGAAAAATACTTTTGAAACAATTGGAGCATATTATGGTTATGACACTAATGTATCTCTAACCTTTATCTTTTAATTTGGACATTGATAAACAACATTATTGCTTTTCAATAAAACACCTTAATATTTATTATTCAAGTTATGAAAGTGTGCTAGTGCTTATGGACAAATGTAATGAATTATACCCCACTAAAACATATTGAAGAACAGTCTAAACACTTCAACATATCAAGAATTAACGTTCTAAACTTCTGTGGAACTGCTAACAAATGTTGAAAAAGGGGGGAGAATGGGTTTTGAAAGCAGTTCGTATTATGCTAAATAATTAAGGTATTGCAATTTTGTATACTGCAATAATATCTATGCTTATTATTTACTTTCTGTGTTAATGTCTTCAACGGAAGAGAAATATTTGAATGAGTTAATATGAATTTCAATGCCCACCCCTGTACTGTACGACGTGGTACAGTCTGAACACCAGTTTTAACCCCAACAGCCAGCTAGCAAGACTCGCAAGCTTCAGAATGAAAACCAAACATCGTGATAGTCTATAATTTGGTGTCACTCATAATTATCCATATTTGTCTTATTTCATTCGCAGATTTATTTTTTTTTACACACAATTCTAGTCAATATGTCATCTCCGAAGAAGGGAGATCTATCTTCTACCGAGAGGGAATTATTCGTAGTTATTGCTGCAGGTAAAGCCTCTTTACTTTAATGCTAATGCTAGCCAGCTAGACAGTACGCTTGCTACTGTTGTCTAGATAATATATCTGAGATTGCTGTCCCATTTTTCATTTAGCTAGTACGTTATGTAATGGGTTAAATTATGTTTCTAATGATGGTGGCTATATGGCTAACTTGATAGCTCAATCCAGCAAGTTGCATTGGAAGGAAACTTGCTAATTACGGTAGCTAGCTAGCCAAGCTAGTACTACAGATAGTTATAACTCTGCTAACGTTAGTACTGTACTAGACGTTATGTTAGCTAGCTAGCTAGCCAGTTCATGAAATTGCTGAAACAGTTTTCTAGGCAAGACAACTGTTGGTTGTTTCAAGCCTTGGTTAGCTTGAGGCAGTGTTCATAGCTTTCAATGCAATACAATCCCTTGAAGGTAGCATGCATGTAAAAGTAATGATTGACCTTTGATGCTTTTTCTCAGGAAATGTTCAAGAAGCCTCAAGATTATTGGGCTGCAAGGATGTCAGAGTCAACTGTTTGGATGAGGTAAAGGCAGAAATGGGTTCGATTTTCAACGATATTCTATTATAACATTAGTTTTTAAGTTATTGATTTATGCTCTTCATAATTTGTCAGCAAACTGGACAGTAAGGAAACGACAGGCAGGCAGCATGTCTCTTTTTGTTTCATAACATTGCCTATGTCTGCTCCTCAAGAGGCAGGCAGTGTAGTACAGGCACTCCACAGTTTAGCAAAGGCTATTTTCCGTAATCTCATTGTCCTGTATTGTGCATTCTACAATGTTGTACAATGGGAAATATCTGTGTAGATTTAATTCAGCATCATTTGTATGTAATAGACTACTTAAATGATGCCTATATCTACAACATACACTACTGACAGTTCTGTTTCTCCTCCTCAGAATGGGATGACTCCCCTCATGCACGCTGCATACAAGGGCAAGGCGGACATGTGCAAGCTGCTACTGCAACACGGGGCAGATGTGAACTGTAATGAACACGAGCATGGCTACACGGCACTGATGTTCGCTGGGCTATCAGGTAGGCACATTTTCTCACAGTTTGTATCGCTGAGAAAGGATATCCCTGTGTAGATCAGGGTGCACCATGGTGAATTCATTGATTTGACTGTGTGAAGTAACTCTTTTCTCCCCGCCTTGCCATATAGGTAAGACTGATATCACCTGGATGATGTTAGATGCAGGAGCGGAGACTGATGTGGTCAACTCCGTCGGGCGAACAGCATCTCAGATGGCTGCGTTTGTTGGTATGTACAGTAAGGATTTCACACATAATAAAAAAACCGAATCACATTTTATTGGTCACATACACATGGTTAGCAGATGTTAATGCGAGTGTAGCGAAATGCTTGTGCTTCTAATTCCGACCGTGCAGTAATATCTAACAAGTAATCTAACAATTTCACAACAGCTTCCATATACATACAAGTGTAAAGGAATGAATATGTACATATAAATATATGGATGAGCGATGGCCGTGCGGCATAGGCAAGATGAGTAATGTAGGGTAGGTAAACATTATTATAAAGTGGCATTGTTTAAAGTGACTAGTGATACATTTATTACATCCAATTTTTTGTTATTAAAGTGGCTAGAGATTTGAGTCAGTATGTTGGCAGCAGCCACTCAATGTTAGTGATGGCTGTTTAACAGTCTGATGGCCTTGAGATAGAAGTTGTTTTTCAGTCTCTCGGTCCCAGCTTTGATGCACCTGTACTGACCTCGCTTTCTGGATGATAGCGGGGTGAACAGGCAGTGGCTCGGGTGGTTGTTGTCCTTGATGATCTTTTTGGCCTTCCTGTGACATCGGGTGGTGTAGGTTCCCTGGAGGGAAGGTAGTTTGCCCCTAGTGATGCATTGTGCAGACCTCACTACCCTCTGGAGAGCCTTACGGTTGTGGGCGGAGCAGTTGTCGTACCAGGCGGTGATACAGCCCGACAGGATGCTCTCGATTGTGCATCTGTAAAAGTTTGTAAGGGTTTTTGGTGACAAGTCAAATTTCTTCACCCTCCTGAGGTTGAAGAAGCGCTGTTGCGCCTTCTTCACCACGCTGTGTGTGTGGCTGGACCATTTCAGTTTGTTCGTGATGTGTATGCCGAGGAACTTAGAACTTTCCACCTTCTCCACTATTGTCCCGTGGATGGGGGGTGCTCCCTCTGCTGTTTCCTGAAGTCCACGATCATCTCCTTTGTTTTGTTGACGTTGACGTTGAGTGTGAGGTTATTTTCCTGACACAACACTCCGAGGGCTCTCACTCACCTCCTCCCTGTAGGCCGTCTCGTCGTTGTTGGTAATCAAGCCTACCACTGTAGTGTCGTCTGCAAACTTGATGATTGAGTTGGAGGCGTGCATGGCTACGCAGTCATGGGTGAACAGGGAGTACAGGAGAGGGCTGAGAACGCACCCTTGTGGGGTCCCAGTGTTGAGGATCAGCGGGGTGGAGATGTTGGTTCTTACCCTCACCACCTGGGGGCAGCCCGTCAGAAAGTCCAGGACCCAGTTGCACAGGGCGGGGTCAAGACCCAGGGTCTCGAGCTTAATGACAAGTTTGGAGGGTACTGTGGTGTTAAATGCTGAGCTGTAATTGATGGACAGCATTTTTACATAGGTATTCCTCTTGTCCTGATGAGTTAGGGCAGTGTGATTGCGTTGTCTGTGGACCTATTGGGGCAGTAAGCAAATTGGAGTGGGTCTAGAGTGTCAGGTAGGGTGGAGGTGATATTATCCTTGACTAGTATCTCAAAGCACTTCATGATGACGGAAGTGAGTGCTACGGGGCAATAGTCGTTTAGCTTAGTTACCTTAGCTTTCTTGGGAACAGGAACAATGGTGGCCCTCTTGAAGCATGTGGGAACAGCAGACTGGGATAGGGATTGATTGAATATGTCTGTAAACACACCAGCCAGCTGGTCTGCGTATGCTCTGAGGATGCGGCTGAGGATGCCGTCTGGGCCGGCAGCCTTGTGAGGGTTAACACGTTTAAATGTTTTACTCACGTTGGCTGCGGTGAAGGAGAGCCCGAAGGTTTTGGTAGCGGGCCGTGTCGGTGGCACTATATTGTCCTCAAAGCGAGCAAAGAAGTTGTTTAGTTTGTCTGGGAGCAAGACGTCGGTGTCCGCGACGGGGCTGGTTTTCTTTTTGTAATCCGTGATTGACTGGAGACCCTGCCACATACGGACACCGATGGAAGTGTGTGTGATGTCTGACGTAGAATAAACTAGAAAGACTCCGTATTGGCATTGCCCCCCTTTTATTCTGATCGTGTTCATTAGGGCACATTCTGTTTGGAGCCTTATGAATGCAACCTCTGTCACAGTGAGACCTCGGTACTTGTTTCTCACCCAGGTGTATCTCCTCTCCCCAGGGCAGCACGACTGTGTGACAGTGATCAACAACTTCTTCTCGCGGGCCAAGCTGGAGTATTACACCAAACGCCAGGGGCTGGAGAAGGAGCCCAAGCTGCCCCCCAAACTGGCAGGGCCCCTCCACAAGATCATCATGAGCACCAACCTCAACCCTGTCAAGGTGAAATACCATCACCGCTGTCTCTGGGCCACATTATGGAATAGTGGTTTTGGAGTGAAATATTAAGTGATGCAATGTGTACACCGGACCACTCAGACCAGCAAGGATATCAGGCAAATAAAAGAAAGCAGACCTTTTCTGTGGGAGAACTGTAAAAGACAAAACACAAAGACCACAAATATAACCCTATCTGTGCGTTATGTCACCTTTTATAAAGCATAGCTTTTTGGGGAATAGTAGGTTATGTGACAGTTGGCAATGCATCCTACATAGGGAGCTGTTATGTCACCCTTTATAGTGTATGAGACACCACCCCCCCCTTCTCTCTCTGTCTCTCCCAGATGGTGCTTCTGGTGAAGGAGAACCCGGTGCTGGCCGAGGCGGAGGCCCTGGAGAAGTGCCGGCGGGTGATGGAGCTGATCTGTGAAAAGTGTGTGAAGCAACAGGACATGAACGAGGTGCTGGCCATGAAGATGCACTACATTAGCTGTGTGCTGCAGAAGTGTGCCTCCTTCCTCAAGGAGCGCGACGACAAGCTGGAAGGACTCATCAAGAGGTGGGCGAGGGTTTTGGACTGTATGGGCTGGTTTCCCAGACATGCATAGAGTATACACATATGAACATGTAAATACATATGGGGCCGATTTTCCCGGACACTATTATTACTATTTATTTTTTTATTAAACTGGACGGACAGAGGATGTCAATGCAAAAAGTCGGAAAGATGAGGAAGAAATTGGTATGAAATGCATATCTGGCTGCACTGATGATGTGTAGAAACACTCTGACACACTAAATCTTTTTGATTGTTATATATACTGTATTGCGATTATACTTATATTTATATATATATATATATATAACCCCAGACGTCATTTCTGTCCCAATGCAGCTTGTTGAAGGGCCGGGACAGTGACGGCTTCCCACTGTTCCAGGAGAAGTTCATCAGAGAGTGCATCCGCAAGTTCCCCTACTGCGACGCCACACTGCTGCAGCAGCTGGTCCGAAGTATCGCTCCCGTGGAGATCGTGAGTCAATCAGTCATCAATCAAATTGATTTATGAAGCCCCTTTTCCATCAGTAGTTGTCACAAAGGGCTTTTACAGTCATGCTCTCTCTCTCTCTCTCTCTCGTGTGATGTCTGTCGGTGTATTTAGTAATGACTCATTTTGCAACGTCAGTTTGAGTGAAGCTCCACTCGTAATAGTTTCCTGTTGTGGGCTTAATAACCTTTTTAAGCTTTTATACTGTTATACCCGGTTTCCCGGACAATGATTAAGCTTAGTCATGGACTAAAAAGCATGCTCAATGAGGATTTCCCATTTTAAAATAGCTTTTTTTAGTTCATGACTAGGCTTAATCTTTGACCCTTAGTGTCATTTTCAATTGTTTGTACTGTATATCTAGTGTATATTTAGAATTTTCTCTCCCATTTCCCCTTTCTGTCCTGGTCAGGGTAACGATCCTACAGCCATCTCAGTTTTGACCCAGGCTATAACAGGACAGGTGGGCTTCATGGACGCGGAGTTCTGTACCACCTGTGGGGAGAAGGGAGCAGAGAAGAGATGCTCCATCTGTAAAATGGTAGGCACAATGCGCTTTTCTATGGTAACTCATATCAATACAATCAAACGCTATATTCATATATCCACTGTCGTCATTCATAGACCTGCAATAGCAATGGTCAATCTGTCATTATGTATCCTTGCATCCGATGCATGGGCCTCTATTCGTCCACCAACACGTGCAACGTTTTTGTGTTCCTATAGGTGATTTACTGTGCCCCAGCCTGCCAGAAAATGCACTGGTTCACCCATAAGAAGGTCTGCAAGCAGCTTCAGGAGCAGAGAGAAAAACACGAGGCCGAGTCAGCCAAGCTGATGGAGCGACAGAGGAAAGGTATTGGAGAAATATTCTTGGGCTGTACATTTTCATGTCACCTCTTGTTTCATTTGTATATGTCTCATTGTAATTTTAAGTGACCAAGGATTACATTAAACACCTACTGTACATTGGTTACGAAAGGATTCTTGGTTTTGAATAGGACGCCTCAGCTTCAAAAGTGGTAGTTAGCTTAAATAGTCTTTCCATTGTGTGGTGTTACAAGGCATCATGCTAACAGTGGGCTCCTGATGTGTTTCTCAGAGCAGAGCCAGGCGGTAGAGTCGGCGACAGGCTCCATGCAGGACCTCTCAGTGGGACCCAATGAGGACTCTCCGTCTTCTCCGTCCCCCTCTGACAACCAAGCAGACCCCCCTCCCCCCAGCCCTGTCTCCACCACTCCAGCCACAGAGAACTGAAAGGGGGGCCTGTAAGGGACGTCCAACACAGGTGCACAATGCCTATACACCCTGCTGTCTCCCCTACTCCAGGTCTACACTGTTGTCCTAGAAGGTCTAAGGGAGGCCTGCCATGTAAGGCCCAACAGTTAACCTGGGGATGAAGTACGCAGGAGCTTCACACAAGCTTAAGGCCTAAACCCATGGGAAAGGATCCCTTATTTATTGATGATCTGACATTGTTTTCCATCAGAGCAACACATTATTGCACACAATGGAAGAAGGGTTAGGGTCACGAGTGTTTGCTTTTTTTTCTTTTTTTTAATTTCTCCATTTCATTTTTTTTTGTATCATTCATATTCAATGTTAAATGTCTATGTAGACGAATATAATTATGTCGACGGTTTTTGTTCAAGAATAATGGAAAGTGCTTCAGGGAGTGTGATGTAAAGAAGTAGTAGTAGATTTAATTGCTATTCTATTTGTTCATGTCCTTTTAAAACGAATAATTCTGCGTCGAGTCATTTCCCTAGTTAATAGATAAAGGACATTGTTTCCAAACATACAGTCAAGTGGCTTGAATTGACCAAGAACAACATTATTTTGAAGTGACTATAACCTCCTGAAAAAGCAACTTGGCAAATCCCTCTAACAATGTTGCTGTTTTGTTGAATACTGATGTTTCAAAGATGTCAAACGACTGATTGTAATACAACAGAATAAACACCACAGTACTGTCTCTATGTGCTTTTGATCGTATGACAGAGTAGACTCGCCTGGGTATCAGTCTGTTGGTATCAGTCATCATGCCAATCTCTTGCCACTCCTTGACATGCCAAACACTGTTTCGTATGACACTGCGTTGACATGATAGCACAAACAGATCTGGGATCAGGCTAAGACTCCACTCACATGGGAAAGGTGCTTAACGTAGACCAGTGAGGATTCAGACTCCCAGAGTTCTTCCTCAAGTTCATCCTGTACTGTGTAACATTGAACTGGGGTGTCGTGTGTGTGGTAGTAATGAGGAAACTGATTCTATTGACTGGTTTAATTCAGCTAGAGCTCCCTCTACAGGTTCATACAGCATGACACCACACTGGTATGACCTTCAGGTGAGAATCTCAATTGTATTTCCTCACATCCTCCTCCTTCTCAAAGCATAGTGGAGCAGAAGATCTGAGGTTCCTCCCCTGGGATATTCTCTCCTTGGCTTCTCAAAATGCATTGGAGGAGAGGACATGAAGAATCTGTTAAATACAATTGAGATTCACCCCTCGTGTTGCTTGTGCAGTTAGCTGAACATGACAGTGAGGATGTTGGCCCCTGGCCGGTTCCATTCCCCTAGCTTTCTCTGTTTGGTGGTGGAAATGGCTGTCCAGTCCACAGTGAAGAACTGCATGATGGATCTCTGCATGGCCCTGCGCACACTGGGATCTGCTATCTCATCCAATGGGCTCCTGGGCAGAGATAAGCATCACAGAGAAGCATATATATATATATACATTGAAAACATTCAATACTTTAGGAGTCATACATTCAATTGTAACATTGTAGAATTTGTATCATGAGATAGTCATCCATATCCCTTATTTGTGACTTACTTCAAATGTTGTCTCAAGCCATAGGGACCTGCAAGTCAGATGAAAATGATCAAATTGACTGCATATTATCTCAATATTTAAGTCAATATGTTCAAAAAGCTGGTGAATTGCAATATAAGGCGAATGCTCGTCTCCTTTTGTACAGTACTATGTTTTACCTTGAGCAAGGTGTCATCCCTCCCCATAGATGCCAGTCTCTACTGGCAGAAGTCTCTGCCCACCTGCCAAATGCCAGTGACTGGGGGACAAAATGGCGTTCTATACTAAACGGCTGTAATGAATTGTTCCTCTCCTGCTTCACCTCTGTCAAACGGGCATCACTTAAGGTTCAACAAGGATCCCAGTCTTGACACAGCAATGTATTGTAACAGTTTCACTAGTAAGTTGCTTATTTTCCAATTTTTGGAATATGATTTCAATATTTGTTGACATACCTCTTCTATCCAATAACTGCACTGACGGCAAGTTATGGACCACATATTGATGATATCCGGTCTGTTGTGAGTAGCGATTCAGGAAAAAGGCTGCAAAAGCAATTGTCAAACAATCTTTCATCTACAATACTGTATCAAATCCAAAGGAGGCTGGTGGGGGGAGATAAAGGAGGATGGGCTCATTGTAATGGCTGGAATGGAATGGTATCAAACATATGGAAACCACGTTTGACCCCGTTCCATTTGTTCCATTCTAACCATTAAAATTAGCCCGTCTTCTTATACTTCCAACCTCCACTGGTCCGATCTGTTTCTTCCTCACATAACCATGTCAAATGTGAGGGCGTTGGACTGTACAGTATCAGTGGAATCCCTATTCACTCACTGACAGTGAGGAGATGCTGCAAGTTCCTCAGCTCAACCACGCAGTCCTCCAACCTCTTCATCTGGTGTTTGTGCAGAAGAAGAACCCAATGACAGGTTAGGTGTCCCAGGGCGCCAAGGAATGGACAACATACTTTAAAGACAGTAGCCTGAGTGCCAGCCTGTTTCTGCTCTCTTAACAACTCCATGTGAAATTGTCATGCCGAACTTGGCTTGACAATGACAGCAATGGACTTCGCAAGAGCACAAACAGATCTGAGAACAGGCTATAAAGACAGGATAGGCATGTCTGCACTTGGGGATGCAAAACACAGATCCACAACAAGACAAACTCACACAGAGAACATGCAATGAATGCAATGTTATAGCATATGCTTAGGAAAACAAAGATTGTAATATTTATGTGAAATAGATATTTTATTGTTTTGGAGCTAAAGATCTGTCATGCAACAGTTGAGGGAATGGTAGAAGAGTTCGTTCATTTGAAAAATTTACAGAGCATTATGGAGTGGATATGGGGAAATTATTTTGCCTTTCTTGGCTATTCTGACATGATATGCCTAGTGTTTGAGTGTCACGCATTCCCCCATTTAATATAACTGTCTACAGTATCATTATCTGTTTGTGATGTTGGTTACAGTATATTGCTGTAATTCAGCCATAAGTATCACAGCATGGAGAATCTTGACAAGTCTGGAATATTGATGAGTCCTCTATAATATGATTTAGTTAATTTGCAAAAAAGCATTTTATGTAACATAATACTGGCATATACAGACATGATTGATATTTTCCAACAAATTATAATTTACAGGTCACATCACATCCATTTTAACATTTTACATTTAAGTCATTTAGCAGACGCTCTTATCCAGAGCGACTTACAAATTGGTGCATTCACCTTATGATATCCAGTGGAACAACCACTTTACAATAGTGCATCTAAAACTTTTTAGGGGGGGGGGGGGGGGGGGGGATTAGAAGGATTACTTTATCCTATCCCAGGTATTCCTTAAAGAGGTGGGGTTTCAGGTGTCTCCGGAAGGTGGTGATTGACTCCGCTGTCCTGGCGTCGTGAGGGAGCTTGTTCCACCATTGGGGTGCCAGAGCAGCGAACAGTTTTGACTGGGCTGAGCGGGAACTGTGCTTCCTCAGAGGTAGGGGGGCCAGCAGGCCAGAGGTGGATGAGCGCAGTGCCCTCGTTTGGGTGTAGGGACTGATCAGAGCCTGAAGGTACGGAGGTGCCGTTCCCCTCACGGCTCCGTAGGCAAGCACCACGGTCTTGTAGCGGATGCGAGCTTCAACTGGAAGCCAGTGGAGAGAGCGGAGGAGCGGGGTGACGTGAGAGAACTTGGGAAGGTTGAACACCAGACGGGCTGCGGCGTTCTGGATGAGTTGTAGGGGTTTAATGGCACAGGCAGGGAGCCCAGCCAACAGCGAGTTGCAGTAATCCAGATGGGAGATGACAAGTGCCTGGATCCACAGCCTTGCAATGAGTAGGGCCTCATTTGACATTCTCAAGTTCTAGATTCCATAGTTAGAAGTTATGATAAGACTACTATTTGGCAAGGTAAAGTTGACAGACATCAGTGTCTCTCCTGATTCCATACTTCTGGAGAGCATCATCAATGTCCTGTAGGAATTTGCAGTACAATTCTAAATATCATCACATTTTCAAAATATTTGAGCAATCTTTTAGGTAAGATAAATGAAGTACATTAATTCAGACACACCTCCATGTCTATCAGCCTATGAAGGACAAACCAAACCTGACCAACCGCCCTAATACAGTAGGCCTACCTGTAACCAGGAAACCCCTGTTTCATTTTGAATCATAACAATCAAAGAAAGCTGTTCTCTTGCTTATCCTCAGATTGCACAGGTTTCAGAAATGTATTTATTCCCGTGCTATTTGTTTTTTTGGGGGGGACAGGAGGCAATAATATATATATTTTGTTATAATATGAGGCTAAATGATAACATTCATGATATGACGGTATTACTATGCTGCTTTCAATTCCTTCAACAATGGCAACAACTGGTCAGTAGATGGCATACTATCTCTACCTAGTGTATTGACTGTAGGGTGACAAAGGTTCAGAATGACATAGGTTTTCCCTATATTGCATGCATTTATTTCATTACATTATCGTGGGCCTGTTATTGATTTGTAGCCCAAGTTCACAATTCTATTCTTCACAGTAAATTGGGATATTTCACAATTTTGACATAATAATTCTTATCGATAATAATACACAATTGGGGAAATGAAATCAGTAGCTTGAATCTGGTGGCTAAAGGCAAACCGAGAACAGCTCTCTCTAGAATAAGACACAAATCCATTGTCTGCATTTATACACTGGGCTTCCTTGGGGATTCATAGTAAATTCTACGCACCCATGAACTTTTTTCTCTTGGCTTTGTTCCCATGTTATGCATTCCTTTTGTCCCTCTCTAGTCCCCCCGTCCCCCCTCCTATTACTACATGAGGGTCCTTCCTGCTAATACGCACACTCCTGTCATGTTGCTTGTCAATATGTTAATAACTCACTGTGTGTCTGTCGTGTGTGTGTGTGTGTGTGTGTGTGTGTGTGTGTGTGTGTGTGTGTGTGTGTGTGTGTGTGTGTGTGTGTGTGTAATTTGTAAGTCGCTCTGGATAAGAGCGTCTGCTAAATGACGTAAATGTAAATGTGTGTGTGTGTGTGTGTGTCCGCGCGTACGCACACGTCCGTGCGCATGCGTGTGCATGCAGGAATGTGTGTGGGATTGTGTGCCTGTCCTTTTACTTCCCACAGGATTATGTCACCTGATCTACTCCTACATGTCACCGTCTCCATGGTCTGGACACATACAGACGGTGCTATCTCAGCTTTCTGCTCCTTTAGATGGGAGAAACATGACAGTGGCATATCGTATGAACTTCTGCATCATTCACCCCATCACCTAAAGGACTGTAGATGGGAAAGCCATCCATGTATTACTAGTCTTCTGGGATAAAATGGTGGTATTGTCTTTATTTTGTGATCGGAAGTGAGGTAGGTGAAATACCTATTTAGTGAAATATGTCTTGCATGTAAGTAAAAAGAGACAAGGCCATTAGCTACAAAACCAACAATAGTATACAAATATATTATGGCTTCACCTTTACATGTATTCAGGCAGATATTATATCACAAGATACAGTACATCTGATTTGCTTTCAATGCTTTGTGGTATTCTACACAGGAGGAAGGAGGCCCCTATATTTAAGGTTCACATGATAATGACACTGAACCAGGGGCGAGAATCTGATATCAACTTTGGAGGGGACAATTACATTACATTTTCTCAAGAGCAATTCCTGAGGGGGACACCAAAAGTAGTGCTGTAACACATAGCCTACGTTTAATATGGTAAATTTATATTGAGGAACCAAAGAAATAAGGTGTTTGCCGTACTCCTAACTACCGGTACCCAAAACTACACAACTAATCACAGCAGCAATACCATTGCCTTTAACAAATCTTAGTTCAGTCACCAGTTTAAGTTGAGAGTGGGGGTATCCATGGCATTTTCCAATTATGTTCCTATTTTACAAGTCAAAAAAATGGAGAACCTTTCATAATGTTGCCAAACAAAGACTCAACAAACTTACCTGAGACTCCCTGTCTCTGCCAGTCTGTCCCTGCATATCTGTCCCCAACTCTGCTGTCTGTGTGCCATCTGTTGCCTGCTCTGCCTAATGACATCATTGTAAAACATTTCCATTAGAATTTCATTTCTTTCTTATGAACATTTTATCAACTAGTCTTTGAGATATTAGGCTACTAGGGTTCTTACTTTGCATTTTGGTGTACTGAAAAATACTCTGATGTCTGTCTTTTTTCTGCCATTTTTCTGCCATTTTTCTACGTGGTTGGCTACACACACACAGTATGTAGGTTATTTACAGTAGGAGATGGGCTTCTATCATCTTATCTTCTATCATTCTATATGTGCTTCGATCTAAAAGGTAGCTAGCAAATGTGAAACGGATTGCA